>NC_143555.1:78977500-80208750 GCF_054136105.1 Typopeltis vanoorti | reverse complement strand
TTGCAGGATATCCTGATGTGTTTAATGATTCATTAGGGTCATGTAGTGAGGTGTGAGTGATGTTTTGAGCTTCCGTAACTTAGTCGGTATAGACCCGGGGTCGGCAACCTTTTGAGTCGGAAGAGTCAAAAATTACAATTTACAAAATTTCAAAGTTTTTAAAGAGCCACAAAATTTTAAAAAGTTTTTAAAGAGCCACAAGATCTTATTGTCTTCAAGGCATTTTTGCACGGCATTCGCTATATCTTCCCCTCTAGTTTGTCCCGAGAGCGGTAGCAATCCTAGAAGTTCTTCTTTTGGACCTTGGGAAGACATATACCTGACAAAAAGGGCAACTTGTGCCGTGTCTTTTATGTCGCAAGACTCTTCTATAGCAAGTGATAAGGCAGAAGAAGGTTGAATATCTTCCACCTGCAAATATGTTACATTTGAAGACATTTTTAGCTATTCTATCTTGTACTGTTTTAGCGGATACGAGAAGCTGGGCATAATGAAATATAATTTATCAAAAAACATTTTACAACGATATTTCCCAATTAAAAATACCTACCTAAATAAAATAAATAATTCTCTAATAATTTAATTATTAAAATAAATAATTTAGACACGAAACACTGTTTGTCTCACTCTCTCACGTACTGATTGACTATAAGTACATAGTTTCGTCGCATCTGTGGTCGCCTCCCGTGTGCGGTGATCGCCGACTGGCACGAACGGACTTGTCAGAACGTGTTTATCACGGCGCAGTCTGCACATTTTAGTTTTTTTTTTTAATTTTGGCAAATATTAGATACTTAGTTTACGAGTAAAGGTGTTATGCCCAGCTATGCCGAAATCAATGAAAATTGCCAAACATATAAACTTCCGACGGACTGACGACAGTGACGATGCGTGTCACGGGGGAGGGGGTGCGGTGAAAAGCGAGTACAAGTGGCTGAGAGATAGAATCGGTGCCTAATCCTCGTTAATCGATTCAGAACGATTTAAAATTTTTTTTTTTTGATAAAATAAATAATATTTGCGTATGGAACTAAAGAGCCGCAGCTTCACATCCAAAGAGCCGCATGTGGCTCGCGAGCCGCAGGTTGCCGACCTTGGTCGGAAAGATCTAGGTTCGATCTAGTCTCTTTCGACAAAAGGTGAGTTAGGCGGTCTCATACGGTGATAGGTTTTTTAACTCGGAAATTCGGTTTTTCGTCCCTTAGAAACCCGCCCCGTGAACACATGCATCTACAGACATATAGGACATTTTCGGAGGCATAGGGCTAACCACTTTATCCCTGAGTTACGGTTAAGAAGTCCAAGAATAATTGGAAGGTTGTGGGCTCTTAAGTGCCTGTTAGAACCACTGATGGATGGATATATGGAGTGATGTTATAAATCACCCAGATGTTTTGAAACCTGTCATGTTAACACAACAGGGTTTCCCTGAAATGATCTAGATGAGTGCATTTCATGTCATGCTTCTCAATGGCACATCTACTGATTTGGTTTTTATCAAGACACTTTGGTTAGTGCTTGCCAGTGAAAATAAGCAGTCTTTCTGGCTGCTTGCAGAGGTTAGTGTTTGTCATAATTTTTGCCTATCACTGCATGAATCCGATGCTTTTGTCGGTGTTGTCAGAACCACATGTTATCTTGGAGTGATCAAAAGCAATGAGTTGGAATGGTTCTTTCGAGTCACTCTTAGGTTACAGTAATTTTTGGAGACCATTCCTATACTTGTACAGAACAACAGTCTGGTGTAGTAATCCTTGTCATACTATTTGGCAATATTCACTTTTGAAAGGAAGTGCACTTTGCATTATGTGATGCTGCGGCAATTGATGCGAAGGCAACAGCCTCTGTATACAAGAGCCTAACGTGAAAGTACTTTTTGCTCAAACTATGGTGTTCACATATCTGGGTAAATGATTAAATTTACCTGGTTATAATGTTTCATCATGCACAAAGTTTGTTTGCTTACACTTGGATATAGCATTAAAACAAGGATATAATTTCTTGTCTATTTTATTTGATATCCTTGCTTTTTTAAAATAAGGTTTATGTGAGTGGTGGATATTTTTTCGTACGTAACAAAGTTACGTACAAAATAATAGCCATGCATTATCGATCTATTACCGTGTACTAACCCTCCATAAGTATTAAAAAGAAAAATCTGCCAACGTCTTTTATTCAACATAGGGAACAGGCGAGGCTGTTCTAACTTTTGGAGAAGGAGGAGGCAGTCAAACTCCACCGGTAGTATATCACAGATATCTGGCTCAAGAATATCACTAATTTTAAATGGTATGAAGTGAAGATTGTATGGCAGTATAAATTTTACAGATATAATTACCATAGTATGGTAACTCTTTAGAGATCAAAACGCAAAACTATGAATATATCAATGTTTTTACTATTACTATTATTACGTGACGTTCCAACGAGTCCAAGTACTCATCGTGAAAGGCCACACTACTCACATCTCATTGTCTCCCCTACTATCTCCTTCCACTGTGCAGAACAATACGACTACCATGAACACACAATGCCATCATCATCATCTTCCTTATACCCTCTTTTACCTTGCGGTGTCGAGGGTCTATTGATCATCGGACCTCACTCCGTTTACAGGATAAGGTGGTCAGCCTTATGCTCCGGTGTATGCTATGGCCTGTAGTGTTGAGTTTGCCTGCTTTGCGGGATGAAAAACCCCAGAATAAACTGGGGGAAAAAACCCTGCTGTCCAGGCCCAAGACTGGCTAACTTGGCTATGGCTGAGGAAAATCCTTCAGCTCCTCACGTCACCGACGGGAATCGAACCTAGGACATTCCTTCCCCAGGCATATGGTTGCGAAGCGCATAGCCACTAGGCTAACCGCGCGGTCACACAATGCCATATAAAGCCTATCTCCCAACCCAAAGCATTGTTTGTTTTTAAATTGCTATAATTGTGTGTTCTTATGGCCAATTTACCTGTATGTTGGATGAATAACCCGAGTTTCCGGGTGAAACATCCTGCTTCTGCTGTATGAGATGGCTGACTCATATTAAAATGAGAAACTAGTTAAATTAATTTATTATTTATATTATCCAAATCCATTCCCCACGAATCGTTCCTTAATGTGTCGTCATATTCAATTATAAAACCTCAGTTGTTCAGTCGATATAGACGAAGCCATTTGATCGGAAGGACCTGGTTTCGATTGACGTGAGGAATCTTTATTTGGTCTCTTTCGACGAATGGTGTGTTAGCCAGTCTCATGCGGCAGTAGGTTTTATTATTATTATTATTTCATCCGGAAACTCTGGTTTTTCGTCCACCAAACCAGGCAAACTGAATCCCTGAACACACACACGGATTATAGTCGTGAATATTGGCTTTGGGGATGCGGCAGCAGAGGAGAGTGACGAACCGGCTGCATTAATTCGTCGTAAACCCCTCATTAGAGGTGTGTGTGTGGGGGGTCTCAACCCGTTCTAAGAGAGAGACGGATGAGAAGGATAGGATAGGATTTAATTATAAACGATGAATATTTTATGCTTTCAGACTTTCCTCACGATCGAAATGCCTATTTTTTTTTTTATATATATAATATTCTGTTTTTTTATTTATTTATTTTATGTCACACTCCGATCGAAGCAGGGAGGAAGGGAAATCTCATCCTGCACATGTTTTATATATACTTGGTGTTAATTAACTGACATGATAGTTGAATATAACAACGTCCATCTGAATGTTTTTTTCTGTCTTGATGTGCTTATCTGTTAAGCTGTATTTGACACAAAGTAACATGCAGTAATCACTACTTTCGTAGTTCATGTTTTTTCAGACATCGTAAGCTGGCTGTATTTATATGTGCTGTGTGTCATCTATTATACCTTTTTAATCAACTGCACAAATTTAGACTCATCTAGTCGAGTAAATTCAAAGAAGCGAAATATAAATCGTAAATGTGTTTGTGGTCATATGTAATTAAGATGTTTTCCATCAAATAAATGGAACAAAAGTGAAAAATAATTTTTCTATTTATTTGTAACCCTTACAGCTTATTTTCTAACATCAACTTTTTACAGGGAGGTGATGTAATCATTAGGTATTCATCCATCATTTTAAACAGTTGAAATCGCATTTAATAAATACCATTTATAATTACTATTATTTATACTATTATTTATAAATATTATTTATATAAAATATTGTTAAAATGAATTATCGCATATCGCATCCCTGGTCCATTTATCCCAGTCTTTACATTATGATGTATGGTAATCATTAAGTATAGTTTGACTGGATGAGGATACTTATTTTAAGTAAGTTAAGAACAGTAGTTGATTAAATGGATAGCTGTAGAGCCCTCCCCTATGTTTAGGAGGGTTTGCCACTTACATATGAAATTCAAGCAAGGACTCTCCATGAATTGCATATTGTTTTTCTAATTTTCAGAACTTTTTTTCTCCCACCTATTCCTTGCCACGTGCGATATGTTATTGCAATATAATGGGTGCCTGGGCCATCTCTCACACAAGACCAAATCCTTTACCTTTCGTTGTACATACTGTATAATTTTTACATTAGAAGAACAAAAAGGATGTTAAATATCTTGTTTATATTTTCTAGCAGTTGCAGCTACTCAATGCATGATGGTTAAATATGCAATATTTTCCTTTACAACCAGTGAAACTACCATAAGTGACCTCTTGTTGGTACATTTGCAGATGTGACTGCTTGCTGTTACACATGTATTACTGTGATTTTTCATTAAAACTTTTTTATCATGATTTTTCAAGTAGCAAAAGAAATCGTCTGTTGCAATGCTTTTAGTGACCAATTGTCATCCTCTCAGTCCTCTTCAAAACAATTGGTTAGTTAATCATTGACTACCAGTATGAATTTTGGCCATCCAGATCCATGACTGATCTCTTGGCCTACATCATTCTACCAATGGACATATGCCATGGAACAGTTTGAAGAAACGTACACTATCGCCTTTGACATTTCCATGGCTGCTACCCTTTGTAACTGGATTGCTAGCTTTCTCTCTGGTTGTTCATGTGTTATGGTGGGTGGCCCCATTTCTCACTTTGCCACTGATGCAGAAGTGCCTTAGGGCTCTGTTCCATCACCTCACCTGTCCTCTATCTCTTCTACATAAATGACCTACTCTCAATCACCATCAATCCTATCCTATATGAATGGACAGCACACGCTCTATTCATCCGACAATCCATGTAATTCTCAGACATTCCAAGTACCAAGTATTTGCAACCAGTTCCTTAAGCACTGATCTCCATACCAGCAAAGGTTGGTCGATTGGTAGAGCCTCTGCTACTAATGGCTCAGCAAAACGTTAAGCAAGTTTGAGCGCAGTTAGTAGTTGGAAAGGGATCAATCGTTTGATGCTGTTGACACACTCTCCCTCAATGAGTTTTTGGACTCCCTGGAGATGTCACATAATAATAATAATTGACACACTCTCTCTCAATGAGTTTTTGGACTCCCTGGAGATGTCACATAATAATAATAATAATAATACCATTCTTCAGTAGGACAAGGATAACCTTATCACCTTTAATGCCACCATAATGCAGTCCAGCTTTTTCTGTTTCAAAAAGGGATCACAGCTCACCATCTCTTATCCTCAGTAATGCATCAGACAGGATTAGATGTGCTTCCTTGGACTGACATTCACCTCCAGTATCACCTGGCATAAACATGTCACATCCCTATTTACATACCCCCTAAAAAACTACAAGTACAAATAGAGAACTCCCAAAACCTAGGATAGAATCTCAATAGATTAATGAGTTTGTCAGAAATCTTAAGATACTATCTTGGGCTATGAAAGTAGTGGATGTGGTGAGCTGGAAAAAGGTGAGTGATGACACTGCAGATATTAGTAGTGTGTTAGAGGGCAAAGGGAATGTGAAAGTAGTATCAGTGAATTTGACTTTAGACAGTATGGCCAGAGTGAGATATTTCAGCACTGTCCATTATTATGTGAGCGAATGTTGGGTGAATGCAGGATGTGAGGGGAGAGAGAGATGCTGAGAAAGGAAATGGAAGATAGCAAAGGGAATGTGAAAGTGGTATCAGTGGATTTAACTTTGGACAGTATTGCCAGAGTGAGATATTTCATAGAATTCAACATGTGAGCAAATGTTGGGTGAATGCAGGATGTGAGGGGAGAGAGAGATGCTGAGAAAGGAAATGGAAGATATGAAGAGATTAAGAATGAAGAGGATGAGGGAGATTAAGAATGAAGAGGAATTAAGAAGAGATTGAGAGAAGAATATGAGGGTGAGAGGGTAATGGGAAGAAGAAGGCAAGAGAATGAAAGTGAAAAAAGAGATGGGAAGAAATTCAGTGTGTATATGAGAGAGAGAGAGAGAGAGAGAGAGAGAGAGAGAGAGAGTGGGAGGTGGAAAAAAGAGAGAGAGAGGAAAACAAAAAGGAATAGGGATGCTAGTGAGAGAAGAATGAATGGAGCTGTGAGGGATGGAGTTATGGATATTCGATGATTTTGGATGTGTGTTAGATGATAGTGAGAATGTGTATATGAAGAGAGGTCTGGAATATGTGGATTCTTGGAGTGCATTTGAGGATAGAAGGGAGTTGTATGCAGGGAATGGATTGCATTTGAGCACAGTAGAAACTTGGGCATTATTATTATTATTGTTAACACCAAACCTCCACGGAGTCAAAAGACTCATCACAGGATGCAGACACTGATACACACAAAAAAGCCTATCAAATCATACTTTAAACTCATTCAATGTATCTGCATTCACCACAATGTCATGCAATGCATTCCACTTGCCAACTACTCTCCATGGGATATGCTTATACCCCTGCTCACACCCTCCTTGTACAGCTTCCAGGGATGTCCCTTTGTTCTACCCTTCTCCCATTCTATGAAAAATTCCACATTAACTTAGTAATAACCCTTTACTAACATAAATGTCTCAAACATATGTTATCTCTTCCTCTTATTTGCAAGGCTTTGCAAACTTCAATCCATCAATTTTTCCTCATATCCCACATCCTAAGGACCAGTTATGACCTTAGTCAGTCTCCTGTTGACCCTTTCCAATATATCTTCATTACCATGAAATCCAGGGGACTAAATCTGTGCACAATAATCCATATGAGGCCTTGTCAAGGCCTTATACAATGGAACCAGAACCTATATTTCTGGATGTCAAGATCTTATTCATCACTGCCATAATCTGATGTGAAGACTTTATAACTTGTGCTGCATGACTCCCGAACTTTAGGTTCTTGTGTACCCACTCCCAGAACCAAAATTTCCCTACCAGGTGTTTACTTTGCATCTGGTTGTTACCTACCAAATTTCAGAACCTTACACTTTGAAACATTGAATTGACAATTTCATACTGTTGCTCATACATCCTATTCAAGTCCTCTTATAAGACCACAACATCTGCTGATTTCATCATCACTCTACTACCCAGTCTTGTATCATCTGCAGACAGTTGTATATCACCTGTTAAAACCCATTTCAGTATCATTAATATACAAATTAAATAACAATAGTCCCAAACACAGACCCCCTGTGGCACTCTACTAGTGACTTTCCTGTTTTGAGAAAGTGTTCCCTCAGCCATACACAACTTGCTGATACTTATCTGATAACCAGTAATCTATCCTACTCACTAGTCTATCATCCAATCCCATCTGCTTCAGTTTAGTTACCAACCTGTAACTAAACTGTGGGAATCTGTCGAAAGCCTTTGCAAAAGTATACCACTGTATATGCATCACCCTTGTCCAATGTATAGGTCACCTTATAGTACGCAAACAAGTTGGTAAAACATGACTTCCCTTTAACAAACCTATGCATTCACACTTTGGTAAATAACAGTGGTAAAGAGTACCACTGTTATCACTCCGCTTATCCTATCTCTCACCAACTCTCCAATACCTTAACTATAACTCCAGATATACAGATTGGACTATAATTTGTGTTAGCTTTTTCACCACTTGTGAAGTGGAACAATTTTGCCTTCCTTACACTCCTTGGGGATTTGTGCTGTTGCAAAACTCTTGTTATGCAGGTAGGCCAAAGCTGATGCTAACTCCTTGGAACATTCCCTTAAGACGTGGTGATATGTCATCAAGTCCTATTGTGTTATTAATATCTAGCTTACTTAATTTCTCGCATATCTCTTGCTCGCTCACCATTAAGTCTTCTCTCATTTAATTTTCTACACTTGAGTTACCAATTTCACACTGAAGGTGAAACACCCTGATAAACTGCTTACCGAATACTTCGACTGTGTCCTCTGCAGCTATTACCAATCTCCCATTTTCATCCATTAACATCATGTTACCATAATTCCTCTTCTTTCTACTTGCCACATATCAAAGAAGAAAAAAAACTCATGAGGTTTTTTACTTGGCCTGATTTGCTAATTTCTGCTCGACTTACTTTTATTGTCCTTACCAACTGAGTCGCTCTCTCCTGGCCTGTTCTTTATACTCTTTGTTCAACTGATTATTACCATTATTCATCTGTGTTGTTTCTAGAGTGCCTTCTTCTTTTAGATTTCATGCTGCTTAATCTCCTCATTCATCCATTTTGCATCTATCTTATTTAGTCTTTTGAACTTCGAAATACATTCACACATTGATGCTGTTGTGTATATTTTTGTTAGTTCCCAAGCAGCATTTATTTCTTTATCACTCAACTCTGCATTCCATGCTATAGCTCCAAGATGTCTCTTAAGCAACCCTTGTACTTTCACATGTATATCCTTTTCTCACAGAAGTCTTCATTTGGCTAGCCACAACCCAGATAATCTTCATGATTACTCTCACCAACTGGAGAGGGGTGCAAAATCCCATTCAAAATTACATCCTCTGATGAAATGATTATATCTAAAACTCTTTATCCTCGTGTGTCCTCCTTTACATACTGCCTGAGATAGTTGTTTCTCAAGAACTTGAGAAATCCATTTTCCTTATTCCCAAATGCTATCTCTCTCTCATTTGAATCTATACTGCTAAAAATGGCAGCCATATCAGGGTAAGAAGGTTATAAGAGGAGTTCCACAGGGTTCAGTACTAGTACCATTACTGTTCAATCTTTATGGCAATGATATTGTGGATTACAGGGAGACATTCAACTGTTTGCAGATGATGATGTGTCACTTGGGAGGATTATTAGTAACAGTGCTGATGTTGTCTTGTCAGGAGGACTTGAATAAGCTGCAATGGGATGTTACTTTAATACAGTTAAATGTAAGGTTTGAAATTTGGAATCTACAATTGGGAAGCTTCATACCCACTTGGTTTAGTTATGTTGGATGAAGTAGGAGGAAGTAAGAAAGCTTGGGCTTGTTGTTTGATAGAAATTTGAAGTTTGGAGGGCATATTTTAAATGGTTGTGAAGGTATTTTAGAGGATTGCTGCAGTATTGAGAGGTCGTTGACCAGCAGAAATAAAAGGGTAGTGGTGCTGTTGTATAAATCCCCAATTAGACATCTAGATTACTTCATTCAGATTCTAGTCACCAGAATTTGAAGGGTATGAAGTAATCTTGAAGATGATGTAGAGGTAGATAATGAAAATGATATTAGGACTGTACAATGTTGTTATGTGGACAGACTGAGGCATACAAACTACAGAGTTTGTATGCCTCAGTATAGAATGTTGAGAGGGATTTACTGGATTGACACTGGGGATATTTTTCATGTGGTAGAATGAGGAGATGGAACAAGGACAAGGGACATCCTTGAAAGTTGCAAAAGGAAGTAGTAAGAAGTCAGTTTTTTTTTTTTGCTTTGAGATTGGTAGGAGCATGGAATGATTACCTAAGAGGATAGTGAGAGTGCAAATAATGAATGAGTTCAAGGAATTTTATTATTATCATTATTATTATTATTATTATTATGATTTAGACCTCCATAGAGTCAAAAGATTCATTGTGGGAGGCCCATCCTAGAAAACCCAGTCTATCATATCATTCCTTGAACTCATTGACCGTTCATGCTCTTACCATTCTACCAAGCAATGTATTCCATGGTTCAATCACCTTCCATGCAAAGAAACCACTCCTCACCCTCTTGCTCACTGTTTCCTTTTGTAACTTCCAGGGATGGCCCCTTGTGATCTTCATGATCACTCTCATGAACTGGAGAGAAGTGCAAAATCCCATTCACAATTACATCCTCTGATGAAATGATCAGACCTAAAACTCTATCCTTCCTCCCCCCCCCCCACTTCTACCAAGTGAAAGAATTCTCCAGTGTCAACCTGTAACTACCTTTCAACAGTTTAAATCATATCACTTCTCCTTCTTCTATCTTCCAAACTCTGCAGTTCACATTCTCTCAGCCTGTTTTCATAACTAACATTGTACCTGATATTATCTTTGTTATCTGCTTCTGCACTCTATCCACAGTTAATTTATCCCCTTCAAATTCTGAGAACCAAATTTGAGATCATAAGTCCATGTGTGGTCTGATCAGAGCTTTATACAATGGAATGACAACAATTTTATCTTTGCAGGTCAGCATCCTTCTTAGTATTCCAGCAATCCTCTGGGTTACCATCACCACCATCGCAATATGTCCATGAATTTCAGGTTTTTATGAATCATCACCCCTGAGATCCCTTGCCTCCCCCCTACTTCCTCCAGTACAGTTCCTCCAGCAAAGTATGCAGCTTCCGATTGATGTATCTCATACTTCAAGATTTTACATGTAGCTGAACTGAAGTGAAACTCCCATTCATTTGCCCATCTGTCCAGTTTATTCAAATACTTTTGAAGGGCTGCCATATCTGCACTATTACTAATAACCCTTTCCAACTTCATATCATTTGCAAACAACTGAATATCCCTCTGCAGTCCATTGACAGTGTCATTGATATAAAGGTTAAACAATACAGGTCCTATTACTGAGCCCTGGGACCCCACTTGTAACCTTCTGCCTCCTTGATATTGTTGCTGATAGACAATCCTGAATCTAGTTCAGTAAGCTGACATCTAAACTCATGTGCTGCAATTTAAATATCAGCTTATCATGTGGTACACTGTCATGCCTTTGTAAAATTCAAACAAATGGCAGAATATGCCTTTCCCTTATCAACCGCTCTTGTTACTTTATTATAAAAAGCAGTCATATTACTAAAGCAAGAGAACCCCTTAGTTGACTCTCACAGATAATGTTACCCTCGTCTTCCCAGTACTGTATATGGTTCCTCACTAATTTCTCCAAGATCTTAACAACTACCAATGAAACACAATTAGTCTATAATTGGACATTTCTTATGCAATAGCACTATCTTACCCTCCTTCCACTCCTTGGGCACCTTTTCTTTGGCCAGACTTTCATTGAAAATCCAGGTGAACGGAGCCATCATCACTCATAGATCTCTTATTTCTTCCACTTCCTTTAAAATTTCTCCATTAATTGTATACTCTGCATCCCAATCCCACCAAATTTCAAGACCTTGCACTTTGCAATATTTAACTGATGTTGCAAAGTTAAATTTAAATATATATTGCAACATATTTATGCCTTGCAAGGCAACAACATCTGCTGTACTTATTATAGTACTTTCCAACTTTGAATCATTGACAAACAGCTGCACATCTTAAGTTAAGCTGATCCTATTGTCATTAACATACAAGTTAAGCAGTAATGGCCCAAAATAGATCCCTGTCACTCCATTAGTGACCTTCCTCTTTTGGGATACCATTCTCTCTCACACACACACACCCTGCTAATACCTATCTGACAGCCAATTATATATTATTATTATTATTCCTGACACCTCCAAGGAGTCTGAAGACTCATTTCTAACTGATTATTCTATTATCTAATCTCATTTGTTTCAATTTAACCACAAGCTTGTCATGTGATAATAGAATACTATTATCAACCCATTTCTGAATCCTAGTCCTTAACTAACTTCTCTATCACCTTAACAACCCCGCCACCCCACTCAGACACACAGATTAGCATATAATTTGTAACTTGTCTTATCTCTATTAAAGGTAATAAAAAGTGATTAAAAATGATAAATACATTTTTAACCATAAAGATAAATACATTTTTAACCATAAAGATAAATACATTTTTAACCATAAAAAGATCTTTTGTAGGCTACATAAAATAGTCTCTATTGCCCATTGCTGGCTATTAGTATATAGAAAGCAGAATAGTGTATAAATGTAAACTGTGGATAAGGCTTAGTGACAGTTATTTTTTGTTTTATGTAGCTTACAACAAAAAAGGATTTCTATCCTTATTTTAATTCAAAATCATCCTAAAGTGAATTTGTTTTATATGCTGTATAAAATGTTAGTGTTTAGTACAAAACGGAGAATGATAGCATAACTTTTTTTTTTTTTTTTTTAAGATTGTATTTTCAGTATATTTTAATGGGTAATCTGAGAGTTTAATTTCATATTATATAGATGATATTATTATTATTTCAGTAACCTCCATGGAGTTAATAGGCTCATTGTGTGGAGGCCCACTCAACCAGCAATGTCTATCATAATGAACTTTGAAGTTATTTACACTCCCTGCATTCACAATGCACTCTGGCAATGTACTCCACTCACCAACAACTCTGCACGTAAAAAAACTACTCCTCACAACCTTCTTCACCTACAACTTCCAGGGGTGGTCTCTTATTCTTCCTATCTTAATGCCCACTCATTTTATAATTCCTTCTATTAATTTGCAAGAATCCCTTAACCAACTTGAAGGTCTCTGACATATCTCCTCTTTTCCTTCTGTCCACAAAATTGTAATCCATTCCCTCAACTGCTCTGCATAACCAATACTCCAGATGTCCAAATGTTGGTTTGGTCATTCATCTTTGGATTCTCATGTGATATGCTTCCACATCACAATGAAAACTAGGCAACCAAATTTGAGCACAGTAGTCCATGTGTGATCAGACCAATGCCTTATATAGAGGCACCACCACCACCTTCTTATTCCTAGATGTCATTGTATTTATCGTAGCAGCAATATGATGTGTAGCTTTCGCATCACTCGCAATGTACCTTCAGAACTTTAGTCCATTGTCTAACATCATCTCAAGATCCCGAATCTTGTCCGTTTCCTGAAGCACAACTTCACCAGTATAGTATAGTATGTAGCCTTATATCTATGTTTCCCAAAGTGTGTAATACCAGTTATATTAAAACTACAATCCCATTCATTTGTCCCTGCTAAAAAATTTATTCAAATTTTCTTATAGAGAATTAACATAAGCAATACTCCTGATATTTCTGCCTAACATAATCAGCAAATATTTGAAGATTCCAGTCAACCCACGTGAAATATCATTATCAAATAAGTTGAATAGTAGGGGCCTAAGAACAGAACCATCACATGTGTAGAAACCATGAAGAAATCAAACCATTTAAATGGTTTCTATATAAGAGCAAAGTCTAGTTGAATGAACAGTTAAGTATATTGACAGTACAGTTTCATAGATTAGCATTAATTATGATGGCAAGAGAATAATACAAATCAGTATAAAGAATTCATCCTGTCAATAGCAAATTTAATGGAACAAATTCTTCAAATTCTTAAAGGCAAACTAGGGAAGCTTTGTGAATGCATTTAGCCTTTCTTGATTTAATATTCTCCTTAATTATCAAAAACCTAAGAATAATTTACTTATTTTTTTAAAACAAAAGTTCAGATGGTTTAGTAGAGAAGCTCTCTTATGTTTCAGTTTTTTTAGGTGACATACCTGAAATTTGATGTCCCCATCAAGATGTGGAGTGATCAAAATTGAACTTTACAACATATCATAAAATACAGCATTCTTTATTAGTTGTTTTAAAGGCATTGATTTATATAAATCATTTATATTTGGATTAAGAATTTTAAAGTTAAGTTTATTTTAAAAGTTATATTAACCACCTTCATTTTTAGAAAACAATGAGTCAAAAGTTGGGATCAGCTGAACTGGGAGCGTGGACATTTTTTGCATCACCACATGCAGTTGATGTTTGTGGTATTAATGGATTACCCCTTACTCCAAATTCTATACGTATATTGGGACATTTTCAAAAGTTAAAGACACTTGCACATGGCCGTTTATGTTCATATCTTGATGTTCTGCGTGGAAAACATGGTATGTATATTTAATCTTAAAATTGAAAACTTGAATAAAAATTTTGCAATGATAAGCAAGTTTTTTTAAAAAATGTAATGAAAAAATTTTATTGATTAAATCACATTTGGTAGCTGAAGCAAAATTAACCTTTTTTTTTTTTTTCACATCTCCAGCACCTAAGTCAGTTCAGATATTTCTAGTAGTTATTATTTTTATTCGTGACACCTCCAAGGAGTCAGAAGACTCATCGTGGAAGGACACTGTATGTTATATGTAAATATAACCTGCTAGATGTTATAGTAAATATGCACGCACACATATGCATGCATAATTTGTATGCATGCATATGTGTGTGTGTTACATATGAAGTCAGTAGCTCAGTGAAATGGGAACCTTTGTCTTTCAATTTGCATTCTATTTCTTTCCTAAATTGAAAATGATCCTGATGGACTGATATTATTATTCCATAGAGACGGTAAAGTATACTGCAGCAAAATTCAATTCTTGAAAATCGGTCATATGCTAGCAATGGTATGGCTGATAACAGAAATGTGTTGTAATTGGAATCTTAATCAAGATTAAATTAAAATTTTAGACATTTTAAATCATGTAAATTCCTGTTGCACCATGTTACTGGGTGTCTGTGAGTGCTGAATGAATGTGGATGGACTGACAAGTTGAGTTTGCAGCCAGATTGTATTTTATTGGCTTAGACTGCACATAGGTTATGATAGTATAACATGATCAGGGCGCTATCTAGCTATCTAAGCCTTCCTGTTTTCATCAGGAAGTGAAAAATCAAACTGAAACAATTTTCACCTCAATGAAATTGATGATAGGCACCATAAATGTAAGAAACATCATTGTAAAAGAGGTAGAACCAGTCAAAAATTGCAAAAATAGTGTTACTGATACTAAAAAGATTAAAATTGGCAAGATCTTTCTAATAATAACTTTGAAATAATTATTTAAAGTACTAGGAATTGGGAGTAGCTGTGGTATTCAGCACTATATATATATATATATATGAAGAAATCTTGAATTGGAATCACATTTCAAGTAGAGCAATGTGGTAAAATGTCAACTATGGAAATTGGAATGAAACTTTTATTATGGTTCCAAAGTAGATTCACATAGGAAAGAAGCAGAGAAAATTTTTAACTTACTAAAAAGGACAGCTAATATTAAGAAAAAAAAAGTCGATCTTAAACAGCACAGTAGGAAATAAATTCCAGACAGTATAGAAATGTTTTGGGAAAATCTGGAGGAAATAGATGGAAAATGTAAGGAAATGGCATTTGCATCCATAGTATTAAGACAGCCAAAGAAAACCCATTGTAAGTTTGATTCTAGTCTTCAACTAGAGGAACTTTTCTAAGCCTTCTTTTAACTGGTTTGCAAGTTAGTCGAGCTCTGGCACAAAGTAGAATTTTTTTCATCTTGAAACTTGGGTTTTTAATCACACAATTCAAGAAAATTTACCATAGAAGTCTCACTACTTCAGACATTAATATATAGTGTTAGGATTAGAAACCATGAGATGGTGGCAGTTGTATGCATTCTCTCCTCCCTGATTTCTATTAAAATTATTGATAGCGTTGGACCAGCTGGCAGTGATTGGCTAAGATTGCAGATTCGCCGTCTTCACAAAGTTAGTTTAGGGCTAAAAACAGCTTCACCTCTTCCTTTGGTGAATGAAATGTTAGCAAATTTATTTATTTTATAGATATGCATAAATTAGCATGGAGGAAACATAAAATATGAAAGTTTTGACATTCAGAGTGGTTCAGGATAAAAGAATATACAGGGAATTTGAAAGAGACATGACCAGGGCCATCTTAAGGCATGATGGACACACTGGGCAGTTGCCCAGGGGCCCCATGCTGCCATATTGTTCATGAGAGATCTCTTGGCAGAGTGTATAAATTACTCGATCTCTTGCTGGAACACTGAGCTAAGAAAGAGAAAAACCGGGGATGAAGCACAATATGTCAATAATTAAATATTTTTCATACTATACTATAAATAAAGTTAAAAAAAAATTATAAATCAATTCTCTTACAAAGAAATTTCACAAAAGTTTGTGTTGATTAATCCTTGCTTTACAGCATGTTTTTTATGTTTAAATATTGATTTTGTTAAAAGTACCAATAAATCTATAGGCTTAATTTTATTGACTGTTTACATTTTTATTCCTGTAGGTGGGTGGGTAGTGCATTGCTTTGCCCAGGGGCCTACAATACTGTTAAGACGGTACTGGACATGATAATGACCTAATGTTAAAATGGATTAAAATGACCATCCTATTGAAAAGAAGAATGCATACTAAAGTATTGAAAAAAAAAAAAGAAAGAATCATAGTCATATAACCCCGAGATATGCACTGTAAGCTCAGATATGCAAATATTTTTTTTGGCAAAAGTAAAGGAGTGGGAAGTCAAGCTACAAACCTTAGAGACTGAGTGGAAAAATCGAGCAATTGTTGGTTGACTTTGGCAGGAAGCATGTAATGAAATTGTGTGCAAAGATAAAAAAATAAAAAAAACATGTTGGACAGAGGAAACTAAAAACATTCAACTATGATTCTTTCTTATCAACACTTAGTATATGAGGGCTGTTCGATAAGTCTGTACAAAGAGATGGTGCCACCAGTACGTATCGAGGTTATTTTTAGTTGCTGGCAACTGTTGGAGGATCACAAACTCAGATAGATCGATTATTCTGTGTTTGCCGTTCATTTGAATCGATCAAGTACTGTGATTTGTGAAAAAATGGATGAGAAAGAATTTCGTGTAGTGATTAAACATTACTTTTTAAAAGGCAAAACAGCTCAGGAAACCAAAGCTAAGTTTGATAAATATTATGGTGAGTCTGCACCTTCGATTAGGACGGTTTATAAGTGGTTTAGTAACTTTTGAAGTGGTCATATGAGCACAAGTGACGCTGAACGTTCTGGACACCCTGTTGAGGTCACTACTCCAGAAATTATTGAAAAAATCCATGATATGGTGATGGATGATAGAAGAGTGAAGGTGTGTGAAATTGTTAAGGCTGTGGGTATCTCAAATGACTGCATACATAATATTTTACATGAACATTTACATAAGAGAAAACTATCTGCAAGATTGGTGGGTGCAGCGTTTGCTCACACTGGATCAAAAGCGTCAATGTGGGAACTGTTGCAAGGACAGCTTGAAGCTGTTTCAACAGAATCAAGGGGAATAATTTTTACATAGTTTCGTAACAGTGGACAAAACATGGATTCATCACTACCAGCCTGAGACCAAGGAACAGTCAAAACAATGGGTTGCAAGTGGAGAATCTACACCAAAGAAAGCAAAAACCGTTCCTTCAGCAGGAAAGGTTATGGTCACCGTCTTCTGGGATGCTCGTGGCACGATCTTCATAGACTTCTTGGAAAAGGGCAAAACAATTACTGGAGTGTATTATGCGTCTTTGCTGGATTGTTTTCCAAACATGAAAAAATGGCTGGCAGGAAAGAGATTTTCATCAAATGATGAGGTGATTGCCGAAACAACTGCCTATTTTGAAGAATTGGACAAATCATACTATATGGATGGGATCAGAAAGAAAACTCGAACATCGTTGGACTAAGTGTATAGACCTCAAAGGAGACTATGTTGAAAAATAAAAAATGTTTATCCCAAAAAAATTATGTTTTCTTCATTTTTGCACGGACTTATCGAATGACTTCTTTTCAATGAGATGGTCATTTTAATCAATTTTAACATTAGGTCGTTGTCATGTCCTCTTTCAAATCCCCTGTACACTCTTTTATTCTGAATCACTCTGAAGATATTAATGCTAATAACTTTAAATATCTTTATACATTTTTAACATGAGTCTTAGATTAGCTTCCAAAGGAGTGAAAAGATGGCAAAATTGTTCCACTTCATAAAGGAGGTGATAAGACTAAGACTTTGAATTATAGACCATTTTGCTTGTCTGGAATTGTGGTCAAGATGTTGGAGAAGCTAGTGAGGACAAGGATTCAAAACTGAGTTAACAGTAGTAGAATTCTCTTTAATGGACAGTATAGGTTTGCTAAAGGAGGGTCGTGTTTTAGCATTCTGCTTGCTTATAATAAGATGATAAATACATTGGACAAGGGAGATATATATACAGTAGCATATTTAGATTTTGCAAAGGCTTTTGATAGATTGCCACATGACAGGCTAGTAGTTAAATTGGTACAAATGGGGTTGGATAGTAGATTAGCGAGCTAGATTGGAGATTAGCTATCTGATAGGTATCAGTAGGTTGTGTATGTGGGAGTGATATCCTAGAAGAGAAAAGTGACTAGTGGGCCATTGTTGTTTATTTTGTATGTAAATGACATTGGAAAGGGTTTAAATGGTGAATATACAGTTGTTTGCAGATAATGCAGTTGGGGAACGTTATGTGAAGTAGAGTGGATGGTGGCGCTTTGCAAGAGGACCTAAATAGACTGAATGAGCGAATGTGTGGGAATATCAGTTTAATGTTGCAAAGTGTAAGGTTTTAAAATTTGGGAAGCAAAGATAGAATGCAAAATATAGGACTGTGGGGATATTTTAAAGAAGGTGGAGCAGATGAAAGATTTGGAGGTGATGGTGGATAGGGATTTGAAATTTCATGGGTATTTTGCTAAAATTGTGAGGACAACACAGCAGATTTTGGGAATAATGTGAAGAACACTGATATATAAAAGTAAGGATGTTTTGATTCCATTGTACAAGCCTTTGATCAAGCTGCATATGGATTACTTTTATTACTTTTGTGTATAGATTTGGGCTTCAGGTTTTCAAAAGGATGATGAGATGTTGGAGAGGATTCAGAGATAATTGTCTAAGTTGGTTTCTGTTCTCTGGAATGTGGAATATGAGGACAGATTGAGAGAATGCGAATTACAGTAGATAGAAGGAAAAGTGGAGACATGATTGAGACATATAAGTTGGTAAGGGTCATTTTAATTAAGGGGTAAGGGGTAAAACTAGATTAATGTGGATGAGATTTTTCATAGAATATCTGGAGATGGGGAGAACAAGAGGCCATTCCCTAGGGAAATTGTTGCCCATGATAGGCAAATAACCACTATGCTACTCACTGTACAGCTTGGTGTTAGTAAGGAAACAGCCAGATTAATCTTAGAGGGAGATTTGCACAAGAGGAAGATTTGTTCGAAGTTTGTGCCACACATGGTTGACACATGAACAAAGAGAGCAAAGGGTTGCATGTTGTAAAATTTCATCCATACAGTTGATCAAAATCACGACATGTTGCAAAGAATTGTCACTGGTGATGAAAGTTGGTGTTTTCAGTTTGATCCAGAATCAAAACACCAGAGCATGTAATGGTGTGGAACATTTTCTCCCCGGCAAAAGAAAGTTGGGTTGCAAAAATCATGTGTCAAGACAATGGTCATTGTTTTTTTTTCGACACTGCTGGAAGTATCCACAGCAAATTTGTTCCTGAGGGCACCACAGTGAATAGTTAGTATTATTTAGGAGTAATGTGTCTGGTACCTGTGCCAGGAAGGAACTGATTCACAACAACAATTGGTTTCTGTTGCACAACAATGCATGTGCACACTGTGTGCTGCCTGTGAAACAGTTTCTGGCTTCAAAGTCAATCGGTGTGATTGAACCCCCCCCCTCCCATTTGCCAGATTTGGCTCCTGCAGACTTTTTTTCTCTTCCCAAAGATGAAGTGTGCCTTGAAAGCAGAGCACAAAATTACAGGTGCACTGAATATGGTATACTCCAGGGTGGGTGAAGGGAGGAAGTGGATCCTGAGAGGAGTAGATAAGTTCTTTAATTTTGAAAGAGGTTTAAAGGCAGCATTAAGGTTGTATTTCTGAAGTATTCTGTTTATAATTTTTTTATATCTCATCCACACATGAAAGGCCACAAGACCTCTTGCACATTAGTGCTGTGTGTGTGTGTGTGTGTGTGTGTGTGTGTGTGTGTGTGTGTGTGTGTGTGTGTGTGTGGGGCAAGAGGAATAGAATAAAGGAGGAATCTGTTCGCATTTTGCTTGAACAGGTGAGGATTTTAATTTTTGGGGAAGGCAGAGTGTGGGGAAACTGTTCCAAAGGACAGAAGTAGATGGGATGAAGGAGGAGGCAGTGAAGTTGGTTCAATGAGTTTCAAGAGGAACTGTAAAAGGATGTTGGTTAACAGTGGCTCTTGTTTGGAGGAGTAGAGGAATAATAGTGGCCAATTCTGCAGAGCACTGTCTATGAAAGTATCTGTAGAAGAGACACAAAGCAGAAACTGAATGTCTGTGACAGAGGGATTGCCGTGGGTATGTGATCATTAATTAGCTGGATTGCCCTCTTCTGGATAGAATCGAGCAATCCTAGAGATGGTTTTGGTGCACCACCTCAAATATGGGAGCAGTGTTCCATGGCTGGGTGGATTTCAAATTTGTATAGAGTTAGCGGCTGTAGAGGTATGAAGTAGTGTCTTGTGTGAAAAAGTACACCAAGTTTTTTGCTGGTTGCAGATGCTGTAGTTGAAATGTGGTTGTGCAGGGCAGTCGAAGTAGACACATCTGATCATGTTCGGATATCTGCTGATTTGGATATTTTTATCTGATATCCATTTAATGTATGGAATGGCTTTAGTTTTATTGTAATCTAGTTTTTTTTTTTTATATTAGATGCAGTCTTGTGAAGAATTTTGTTGATAGTATTTTTGCTGAAGCCATTTTTTAGGAAGGTATTTCTGATAACCTTTAATTCATACTTAAGTGCTTGCTCATTACTCTGCAACCACAAGCCAGTGATAACAGGAGAGGATGATAGTAAACCAACTAGAAATAAATGAACACAAGAGCAACCAACTGCCTTCAATGAACAGTCATGCAATTAATCTTTCAAGCCATGCCCTGAACAGTGGTGAATTCTCACTACTTAGTAAAGGCCTAAACTCTGATTTCTCCCAGCTTAGAACAGTTAACAAATTGGATTTTATATACCATAAAGAAAGAAGCATAAGATTTCTACCAACTATCATAGCTGATAAAATACAATTAGGAACTGCTAACATTTTTAATAGAACTAAAGCAATAACTAGCCAGCTCATCAAAAGTGAATCAGCAGCCTTGAAATCTTTAAAAACAAGTTAGGATATTGATTGTCAATATCCTAACTTGTGTCAGTGACCAGATTTGTTCACCTGGTTTTCAGAAGGATGAAGAGATGTTGGAAAGGGTCCCAAGGTGACTGACTAAGGTAGTTTCTGACCGCTGGAATATGTATGAGGAAATCGAGTATGAGGAACGATTGAGAAGATGTAATTTGCAGAGTCTGGCGGACAGGAGGAAGAGGGGAGATATGATAGAGACCTACAAGTTATTAAGGGGTTGTTATAGGATCAATGCTGGAGAAGTTCTACAGAAAATAGTGGGAGATCAGGGGAGAACCAGAGGTCATCCCTGGAAAACTGTATGAAGAGGGTGTAAGTAGGGGAGTAAGAGGCAGGTTTTTTTTCGTGCAGAGTTGTAAATGATTGGAATGCCTTGCCTGAGAGTGTGGTGTCTGCAAGGAGTTTGAGTGTGTTTAAGATATGGTATGATGAGCTGTGTGTGTGATAAAAGGACCACTCAGATTGACTCCATGAGGTCTTGGGGTAATAATAATAATTACAAGATTAGCAAAACAAGTGTTCTCTGCCAGGTTGGCAGCAAAACGACCCAGAGGAAGACCAAGATATAGGTGGATTGATAAGGTACAAAGTGCCTTAGATAATAGACATATAAGATCTGATAATGTTGAAGTTCTTGACAAGTAACAGACTGATTTGGAGGAAAATTATAGATAGGAAGTTAGTAATGATGTAATTTTTTTTCAGGTAGTACTATCATAGCCTGTACACCCCTTGAGGGTACATAGCAGGAATTTGATGATGATGATGATAATAATTACAAGAGCTGATAAAGGCAGTGCCATGGTTATTTTAAATCGAATAATTTACCTTGAAAAAATGAATTAGTTAGTCTCGGACAACAGCACCTATCAACTTGTGAAACATAACCCAGTTAATTGGATTAAGAAGCAAACAGTAGAATTACAGTTAGCCTGCAGATACAGTTAAAACATTACTTTCTCACTATGCCCATTCTTCAAGATTTTATGGTTTGATTTCATAAGCAGAATATACCACTTTGGTTGATAGTTGAAGGTATCGACAGCATCAATTATCATCTAGCCAAGAAACTAGCATCAACACTACCAAATCATTGAGCGTTGATGCTAGTTTCTAGTTAGATGATATTTGAGGCTGTCGATACCTTCAACTATCAACCCAAGTGGTTGATAGTTGAAGGATTATTAAGGACATAAGGACATTACACTTGATTAAAGTAATTTATTGAAGTAAATTATTCGTTAGTTTTGATGTCTCTGCACTGAAGGATTATTAAGGACATAAGGACATCACGCTTGAATAAAGTAAATTATTAGTTAGTTTTGATGTCTCTGCATTTTTCAAGCATGTCTCAATGAATGACACCATTCTTTTTTACTGGACAAATTCCCACCTGATAATATCACAACAGTCTTTGCCCATGTTTTTATATATATATATAATCCACACATGAAAGGCAGGCCACAAAACCTATAGCATATTAGTGCCATGAATGGGCAAGAGGAATAGAAGAAAGGAGGAATATCTTCACATTTTGCTTGAACAACTCAGGGTTGTAATCCTTGGGGAAGGCAGAGTGCGGAAGATTGTTCCAAAGAACAGAAGTAGATGGAATGAAAGAAGAGGCAGTAAAGTTGGTTCACTGTATTTCAAGATGGACTGTTAAAGGATGTTGGTTAGCAGTGGCTCTTGTTTTATTGATTTTGGAGGAATGTGGAATAATAATAGCGGCCAATTCTGCAGAGCACTGTCCATGAAAGTATCTGTTGAAGATCTGAAAGTATCACATGGTAGAAACTGAACATCTGTGAGAGAGGGATCATTAATTAGCCAGATGGCCCTCTTCTGGATAGAACTGAGCAATCTTAAAGAGGATTTTGGTGCTTCACCCTGAAATATGGGAGCAATATTCCATGACTGGGCAGATTTGGGCTTTGTATAGAGTTAGCAGGTGTGAAGTAGTGTCTTGTGTGAAAAAGTACACACCAAGATTTTTGGCGGTTGTGGAAGGTATAGTTGGAATCTGGTTTTGCCAGGAGAGATCAGAGGTGCAGGTTAAGTAGCAACCCTCAGTCCAAGTAGAGAAATCTGATCATGTTTGGATATCTCAGTATTACTGAAGGTAAGGGAGAGGGATGTGAGCTCTTTCTTGCGAGATCATACAGGACTGAGTTTTGGTAGCATTAAAGTTTACAAGGTTGTCTTTGCCCCACTGGGATATAGCTAGGAGATCTGAGTTCAGGTCACCGATCATGGTAGATCTTGAAGATTGTAATACTTGAGCACTACCAGGTTTGTGTAATGAAAAGGAGGAATGGAGTGTACTGTCATTGACAAAGCTATGGATATGATTGGAAGTGTGAGAGAGCAGTTCATTTATATACAAGAGGAAGAGAGTGGGTGAAAGAACAGAACCCTGAGGTACTCCTGCATTGGTGGGGAAATCTGAGGAGAGTAGACAGTCTATCAGTGGTTCTTAATCGGTGTTCTCCGGAACACTTGTGTTCCGCGAACTGGTTACAGGTTACAAGTGACTGGTTACGTCGGTGAAAGATGTCACATGACACAGTTCTGAGTGTAATTGGCTACTCTGAATAAAAATGTCCAGGGAATTATTTCCGTTATAACAGAACAATTAATAATATTGGAAGAAAAGATTTCAAGTTACTTTCCTTCCTTAAATACACACAATTATGACTGGATATGAAATCCATTGGGCACAGTTAATACATCCAATTGTGAATTTTCATTACAAGAAGAACAATTAGTTATCTTGTCAACGGATCGTACTCTAAAAAATGAAATTCTCTGAAATAACTCTTGAAGAATTTTGGATTTTTGTCCAAGTCGAACACCCAGCTCTCTCTCTCTCTCTCTCTCTCTCTCCACAAGGGCACTGAAAATTTTGTTATGGTTTTCAACATCATATTTTTGTGAGCTCGGTTTCTCAATATTAACCCAAATAAGAAACAAAAGCGTGAAAGATTTACTAATATAGATAAAGAGATGAGGGTAGCTATATCACATATTAGACCTGATATTGCTGAAATCTGCAAAAGCCAACAAGCTCAAGTATCGCATTAAAATAAGTTCCATTTTTATAAAAGGCAAGTCCATGCATATGTTTATTGTTAGTTTTATGACCCTTAAGCCTTTTTGTGTTCCCCAAATTTTTCTTGTAATCAAAAGTGGCCCGTGACTTTGAAAAGGTTAAGAACCACTGGTCTATCATGACATGTAGTAAGCAACCAGTGAGAAAGTTGGTGATCCCTTTACAGAGTGAGGAAGGCTATAGGATGGCAGTTTGTTAGGCCCCTGTGCCAAGCCTGATCAGATGTTTTTGAAATGTTGATGGGAACCACATGAATTTCTCCGAATTTCTCCATGGCTTGAGTCCAGAGGTGGGTGGCAATAGCAAGAAGATCAGCTGTAGATTGAGAGTGGTGGAATCCATACTGCTGGTTACTGATTAATTGGCATGACTCCGTGTGGTTCAAAAGTTGGTTGTTGATGACCTCCATAATTTTAGAGATAACGGAGGTGAGAGCAATTGGACAGTAGTTCGTTTTATCACCTTTCTTTGGGATGGGCTGGATGTAGACCTGCTTCCATGTTGTAGGGTAGATGCCAGTTGAATATGATAGATTGAAGAGGCGATACAGGATAGGTGTTAGTTTTGGGACACAATTTTTTAACACAATATGTGGGATATCATCAGGACCAGATGCCTTGTTTGTGTTCAGGTTATTGAAGATTTTTCGGATTTTTTTTTGTTGGAAGACTATGGACGACATGAAAGAATCCATTGTTGGTAGCGTGGAGGGAACTTTGCCTAGGTCATCAGTGCAATAATTTGAAAAGAAAAGTGATGCCAGTAAGTTGGCTCTGTCTTGAGGTGAGGTAACTACCATGCCATCTGGTTGTGAGAGAGTGGTGGAAACCTGGGTGAGCAGAAGTTGTTTCTAATGGTCTTGGCTAGGGACCAGAAGGAGCGACTGCCATTTGCATAGAATCGATTCTCTACATAGAATACTCTACATGGAATTGATTCAAAAGGCACCTGTTCAGTGCATCACATGAAAACATGGTATGAGCGCAAATTTAAAGAAGCCTGTGAATTTTAATCAATCAACCTAATCTTAACATTATTGATGGTCTAAAAATCCCAAGAATATGGCACATATTCTGCCCACCTAACCTTTTATTGTAAGAGTTCATTATCATTTATAATTGGGACTGTAGTAATGGAGGATCTTAGTTCTAACATTACAAACTCTTTTGTGAAATTATTGATTAGTTCACTGCTATTGCTGTATTAAAAGTATTAATATGAATTTGTTCTCTGACTGTGTTATAAAATAAATAACACTAATGATTTTGAAAGCATATGGTGTGAGGTAGAAGTGAGCAAGACAGGATATTTAGTGGAGTGTTGCTACAGACCCAGGAGTACAGAGGGTGGGGACCAGGAGATGTTTAGACAGTTGAGTTTGTCAAGTGCAAGAAGAATGATTGTTATGGGAGATTTTAACTACAGTAGTATAAATTGGGGAGAGGAAGATGCATGTAGCAATAAGGGAATGGAGTTTCTAGAATTCTTGAGGGACAAATGTCTTAGGCAACATGTAATAGAGGGAACAAGAAGTTCAAGAGTTTTGGATTTGGTTATAGCATCAGAAGAGTTGATGATAACTGAGATGACATCTCTCCCACCAGTTAGAGAGAGAGTGACCATATGGTTTTGACTTGGAAAATGAATAGACATGCAGGAGTATCAAAGAGATGGGAACGTATGTGGAATTATAAGGCAGGTGATTATAATAGTCTAAGACGTCAACTTGGGGAAGTTTCATGGAGGGAGGAATTGGAAGGCCGGGATATCATTAATGCATGGGAAATTGTGAAAGAATATTTGTTAGCAGCAATAGTAAGTTGTATACCATGAGTGAAGAAGAGGACACAATTTAGAGTAAAGTGGATGACAAACAATATTAAACAGGAATTGCATGTGAAAAAGAGGCTATAGAAGAAATATAAGGAGACAGGTGAAGAGAAGCTGCATGAAGAATATAGGACACAGGCCAGAAGAGTGACTAGTATTGTAAGGAAGGTGAAACTGGAATATGAGAGGAGATTTGTAAGCCAATCTCTAAGATCCAAAGTTTCCTTTGGATCTTAGAGATTGGCTCTAAGATCCAAAGAAAATCCGAGGGAACTTTTTAGCTATGTGGCCAGTAGGAGGAGAAATGACTGTGGAAGAATGATATTGTGGGATAAAAATGGGAATAGAGTGACTGATGCAGAGGACATAGTGGAATTGTTCAATGAACACTTTATTGGAGTATTTCATCCTGGAGGAGTCAATTTTAATACTAGAGGGATAGGGCAGGTTCGAGGTTTAGAGATACAGGAGGAGAGTGTGTTTCAAATACTGAGTACTCTGGATGTCAGTAAAGCTGTGGGACTGGATGGTATTTCACCACGAGTTTTAAGAGAATGTGCTAGCAAACTGACAGTGCCTTTGAATTGATTTTTCAATGGAAGTCTAGCTGCAGGAAAGGTGCCCATGGAATGGAAGGAAGGTAAGATAGTACCATTGCATAAGGGCAGTAGCAGACTGGAAGTATCTAATTATAGATCAGTTTGTGTGTCATCAGTAGTTGTTAAGATCTTGGAGAAAGTAGTGAGGGACCGTATACAACATTGGGCAGATGAGGTTAATGTTATCTGTGAGAGTCAACATGTATTTGTGAAGGGGCGCTCTTTGTTTAGCAATAAGCTAGCCTTTTATAATAAAGTTACAAGAGCATTAGATGAGGGAAAGGCATATACTGCCATTTTCCTAGACTTAGCGAAGGCATTTGAAAGGGTGCCGCATGATAAGCTGATATTTAAGTTGCAGCACATGGATCTGGATGTCAGATTGGTCAACTGGATTCAGGATTGGCTGTCTGATAGGTATCAGAGAGTTGTGTACGGTGGGGTAGTTTCAAGGAGGCAGACGGTTGCAAGTGGGGTCCGACAGGGCTTAGTACTGGGACCTATATTGTATAACCTTTATATCAGTGACATTGTCAGTGAATTGCAAGGGGATATTCAGTTGTTTGCGGATGATGCAAAGCTGGGAAGGATTATTATTAATAGTGCAGATGTGGTAGCTCTGCAAGAGGATTTGAATAAGCTAGATAGATGGGGAAATGAATGGGGGGTGTCGATTTAATGCAGCAAAATGTAAGGTCTTGAGGTTTGGGAAACATCGATGGGACACTGCATACTCTATGGGAGGAGTTATACTGGAGGAAGTAAGGGAGACGAGATCTGGGGTTGATGATTGGTAGAAACCTGAAATTTAGGGGACATATTGCAAAGGTGGTGAAGGTAACACAGAGGATTGCTGCAATAATGAGAAGGACACTGACCTGCAGAGATAAAAGGGTTATCATTCTGTTGTATAAGACTCTGATCAGACCACACTTAGACTATTGTTCTCAGATTTGGTCCCCAGGATTTGAAGAGGATAAATTAACTGTGGAAAGGTTACAAAGGCGGATAACAAAGATGGTTTCACGACTGTACAATGTTATAATAAATTTAGTTTAATCCTTTATCCAAGTGTGAGCAAACAAAGTTTGCGCCTGAAAGTATCTTCAGGACTGGGTTAAGGTGGTACACACCAGGGCGTGTACCACCTTAACCCAGTCCTGAAGATACTTTCAGGCGCAAACTTTGTTTGCTCACACTTGGATAAAGGATTAAACTAAATTTATTATACTCTAACCAAGTGGAAAATAAACTTTCAACATGTACAATGTTAGTTATGAGGATCGGCTGAGGGAATGTGAACTGCAGAATTTGGTGGATAGAAGAAAGAGATGTGATATGATTGAGACTTTTAAACTGTTGAAAGGTGGTTACAGGGTTGACACTGGGGAGTTCTTTCGCTTGGTTGAACAGAGGGAAGTTGATGACAAGAGGCCATCACTGGAAGTTACGAAGGAAACCGTGAGCAAGAGGGTGAGGAGTGTTTTCTTTGCATGGAGGGTGGTTGAACCATGCAGTGCATTGCCTGATGGAGTGGTGAGAGTGAGAACGGTCAATGAGTTGAAGGAGTGGTATGATAGACTTTGTGTTTCTTAGGAAGGACCTCCCATGATGAGTTTTGACTCCATGCAGGGCTGGATAATAATAATAATAATAATATAGTTTGTTTTTCTCACTAGAGGTCAGGCCAGTAGAATAAAGGTTGATCATTTTGGTATACCGATTGATGTATACATATATATATATATGTGTGAGTGTTTGTATTCCAGATGCTGACCTTAATATGAAGGTCGAAACATCAGGAATTTAAAGGAATATTCTTAAACACGATTCTGGTCTCTATAATTTATCAGAATGCTCACCATGTAACATTAAAGTAAATGTTTAGTCTGTTAGCATCTTAATTATTACACTTGCATGTGATATGATTTGATTTATTATCATATTTAATTTACTCATTTTTACAGGATATTTCTGTTGTAAAAGATGAGATCCTAGTTATGCATTCTTTCGTCAGTATTTTATGTAAAGAGCACTAGACACAGGATGAAAAACTGAGTTTCTGGAAGAAAAACCCTTCTACCTTTGTATGAGATTAGCTATCTCACTTGAATTAAACAAAGTCCCTAATAAAGTTTCTTCTCATCAAGACCAGAATCAAACTCAGTCTTTTCCAATTAAAGGGCTCAATTTCCTGCTTCCAATTTCACTGTGGAGACAATTGAAATAGAAATATATGGAAAAGCATGTAAGTTATCAAGTAAAGCTTAAATGTTTTTTTCACATGTATCATACAGAAAAATTATTTTCCTGACATAACTACTTCATTGTCTTCTGAATATAACTCTGCTATGGAAGAGTACTGTACTGTGAATAATGTGGCTACATTATGCAGAGTGCACAGAGCCACCTGACCAGAATGGATGCCCAAGTGGATTGCATGCATGCTTGATTATTGCACATTAGTATTATGGATAAAGGGCCAGTTATGCCAATCTTCAGAGTTTTCTCCGATGACCTGTTAATTCATGCTACTTCAAGCATGTAGTAAGAAAGATGGTGGTATCATCTTCCTTATTCCTTGTGAATCCATATATTGATTATCAACGGATGCTTGTGTTGAGAGTAATATATCTATATTACTCTCAACACACACACACACACACACACACACACACACACACACACACACACACACACACACACACACACACACACACACACACACACACACACACACACACACAGAGAGAGAGAGAGAGAGAGAGGAGCTTCAAAACCTGTAGAAAATTGATGGCATATATGGGTAAGAGTGTTAAGAAAAAATAATCAATTGAGGTTCTTCTTGAAGAATTAGAGATTGTAATCTTTTGTAGAAATACTTCATTGGAAAATCTGTTAGAGAACAGCGATTCTCTGGAAACACTGAATCACTAATTCCATTTCCAGAGAATAGGAGTAAGTGATTAAGTGGGTTAACTATTAAGTAATAATTGGGATGTTGAATAGCTGTGGCTTGCATTATTGTAGGATTAGCAGAAATGGAGAGAATGATGGATGCTATTTCTTTTGTGAATGAAGATGGAAATATTTGTAGAAAAGATTCACTTCAGAAACTATCCATCTCTAACACAGTGGGCAGAGAGAGTATTCATGAGTAATTAACTTAACTAAACTTACCGTATTTTTCGGACCATAAGACGTATCTTTTTACATAGAAAAATTGACTTAAAATTGGGGTGCCTCTTATGGTCCGAAGGTAATATTAAAATACAAATCTTTACACTGTACCGAAGCTGTTAGCGAAGTTCAATTACTGGCGCAATATGTTAATAAAATTAGCAAGTACGCCACTGAAGGTAGGTACCTAAGTTATTTTGCTGCATGTGGGTGAATCACCAATTTAGTGTGTTAACATATGTGCTTTTGTACAGTTCATTTGAATTATTTTTTATAAGTTGTTAAAATTTTTATCTTAAAATTAGAAAAAATGAGTGTAAAACAAAAAAGACTTTCATATAACGTGAGTTATGAATTAAATGTGATAAGTTATGCAAAACAATATGGAAACAGAGCAGCAGAAAGACATTTTGGTCTACTACCAACAGAAAAAATGGTTCACGAGTGGAGAAAACAAGAAGAACAATTAAAACTGCTATGTAAACACAAGAAAACATTCCATTTGCACCTAGAAAAATGGGCAGAATTAGAAGTACAAATGAAAAATTGGGTAACAAATCATCGAAACATGGGAATATCTGTTTCTACGAAAATGGTAATTTTTGAAGCGAAACGATGGGCAACTGCTAATGGAATTTTAGATTTTACTGGATCACCGTCTTGGTGTTTTAGATTTATGAAAAGACACGGGTTATGCATGCGTACAAAAACCACTCTAGCCCAAAAAATGCCGGCTGACTATGAAGCTAAAATTATAGAATTCTATAGATTTGTCATATCAGCGAGAAAGAAATTTAACTTTGAGCTTAATCAAATTGCGAACATGGATGAAGTGCCTCTAACTTTTGATGTTCCTTCAAATCGGACAGTAGATTCAAAAGGCACCAAATCAATAGTGATCAAAACAACAGATCACGAAAACACTCACTACACTGTAGTTTTAGCTTGTTGCGTGAACAGAATAAAACTACCCCCCCCCATGTTAATCTTCAAGAGAAAAACATTACCGAGAGATGAAATTCCTCGTGGCATTATTATCCATGTTCAAGATAAAAGCTGGATGGACGAAACAGAAGATATGGGCAAAATGTCCAGGTGCATTGTTTAAAAAGCCTGCGATGTTAGTGTGGGATCAATTCAGAGTGCATAAAACAGAATCAACCAAGAAGCTTCTAAAAGAAATGAATACAGAATTAGCTGTCATTCCTGGAGGTGTTACAAGTCAATTACAACCCTTGGATGGATCTATTAATAAACCATTCAAACATTTTATGCGGAAAGAGTGGAACAAATGGATGGCAAAGCCAAATCATGATGTTACAGCAAAAGGACGTATGAAACGGCCAACAATTTCAGAAGTATGTACCTGGGTGAAAAATTCATGGGAAGCTGTGAAAGAAGAGACGATTATAAAGTCATTTAAGAAATGCAGGATAAGTAATGCGATGAATGGTACCGAAGATGGCGCAGTTTCTGAAGGGAGTGACAACAATAGTTCAGACGAAAGTAACACAAACGGTGACATTAATGAGACTAGTAATAGTACCGAGAGTGAAGATGAACTGAATATTGCTAATACAAATGATTGTAACAATAATTAAAAATTAAGTAAGAATTTGTAAATATCTTTATATAATAAAATGTTTTTTTTCTAAAAATCCTCTCATAAATTTGGGGTGCGTCTTATCGTCGAAAAAATACGGTAATTAAATAAACTGCTCTTATGTTTTACAGCATCAAGAATTTTTGAGAGGTTTTTGTTGCATTATCTCACCTCAATGCATGAGCAATAATCTAAGGACTGGGAGGATTTGAGATTTGTACAGATGTAGTGGTGGACAGGTGAAAAATAATGTCTAATGAAAAACAGGATGTCAATATTGTTTGAGGCTGAGAATGCTATCATCGTTACTTTGTTTATTGAAATGCTTAAGTGGCATGAAGATCATGTCTGACCTCTCAGGCAGGATGCCTGATTTGATATAGATTTCCAGTGTTATGTTAATAAGGTTATAAAAATATTTCCTATTGTACTACGTACTTGCTTATATATAGTTTGCTGGTTAGGAACTATCTGCCTCAGTTTGCATCATTTGTCAAAAAAAAAAAAAACATTATAAAAATATTCTGTAGTTATAATTTATATCGTTTTTTATTTTGGATAGAACGTGTGATGGTTGTCTGCGAACATTATCTTGGAAGTATTCAGCATGAGAAGTGTAGATCAAAATTTTCAAGGTGAGCAATTTCTCTTTTTATTTAGTAAGTTATTATCATATGTTTTTAAGTATATGTTATTTGTTCAGAAAGTTGTTTGACAGATTTCATTATTTTATGAGTTTGTGGAATGGGAGTTCAGTTATTTTATGTGTTAATAGATTAGATTTCTTGATATTTTTAAAAATTTTTATTTTATGTGTTATGTTTCTGAATACAAAGGATAATGATGAGTATCACTGTACTCATGAATCTGTTTTTAGGCTCTTTGTTTCAAGATATATTGATTTTTTTTTTTTTTTGTGGCATTTTTACCCAAATCTGTAGTACATTAGTATTGTTAGTTAAGAATAAGTTAATTCAGGAACCCTTATCAGGAAACCAAGCATTACCATCACACAAGCATCCTCTGTGTGATGGTAATCCTCCAATAAGAATGTGAATCTGTATGCTATTGACATCAAAAGGTGATCATGATCCTATAACTTGTAGGTTCTTGAAAGAAATTATTCAAGTTGCAAGTGAAAAAAGATCATTGTCATTTGAGGTATTGGAGATGAAGAGGTGAGCCATAGTATAAACCTTATCAGTATGAATGAGTGCAGGTGACAGTTAGGAAGTTATTATTATTATTACTAACATCTGACCACCCATACATGGTACTAATGTACCGTGTATGGATATGTGTTAAAAAAAATGTAGTCAGAGACTCATCGTGGGAGGTACACACAATGCTCATACAACCGTGCCTTAAACTAATTCAATGTGTCTACATTCACAACACACTCAGGCAGTGCATTTCGCTCACCAACCACTCTCCATGTAAAGAACCTGCTTCCCACTCCTCAGCTCACACCCTCCTTATACAATTTCCAGTAATGGCCTCTTGTTCTACCTCCCTCTCCCATTCTATGAAAAATCTCCTCTATGTCAACCTGATAACAACCACTGACTAGCTTATATGTCTCAATCATATCCTCCCTCCTCATCCTATTCACAAGGCTTTGCAATTTGCGTTTTCTCAATCTGTCTTCATACTCCACATTCCAAAGACCACTGACCATCTTTGTGAATCTTCAGTCGACCCTTTCTAATATATCCTCATCGCTACGAAAACCCAGTGATTAAATCTGTACACAATAATTCATATGAGGCCTGATCGAGGCCTTATACAATGGCATCATAACCACTTTGTTTCTGCATGTCACGACCCTCCACATCACTGCCGTTATCCGATGTGAGGTCTTCACAACTTGTGCAATGTGGCTCCTGAATTTCAGGTCCTTGTCCACCACCACCACCACTCCCAGATCTTTTATCTCCTCTACCTCCTTTAAAGTTTCCCTACCAAGTGCTTCTTACCAAATTTCAAAACTCTTCACTTTGCAACACTGAACTAATAGTTCCACTTACCTTCCCATTCATGCAGTATATTCAAGCCCTTCTGTAAGACCATATGCTTGAGTCTGCATTGCTCTTCCCAATTTTGCATCATCTGCAAACAGCTGCATATCACTAGTTAACCCATCCCAATATCATTAATATACAAATTGAACAACAATTGTCCCGAACTGATCCCTTCGGGATACTTTATCGCCACATACAACTTTCCGATACCTATCTGACAGCCAGTCACTGATCCAACTAAGAAGTCTGTTATCCAATCCCATTTGTTTCAATTTATTTAACAGCTTATCATGTGGTAGTCTATCAAAATCTTTTGCTTAATCCAAGTACATTACTCTATATACATCTCCCCTGTCCAAAGTATTTATCACCTTGTTATAGTACACAAGCAAGTTAGTAAAACATGATCTCCTTTTAACAAACCTATGCTGATAACCTCAGAGAATAACTGCTGTTATCAACCTATTTCTGTATCCTACTTCTCACCAATCTCTAGTACCGTCACTACAACTCCTAATATACAGATTGGCCTATAATTTGAAGCCACAGCCTTATCACCACCTTTATGCAGTGGAATAATTTTACCTTCTTTCCACTCTCTTGGAACCTGTGCTGTTGTAAAACTTATTAAACAGGCATGTTAATGCTACTGACAATTCCCTGGAGCATTCCCTTAAGATACATAGTGATATGTCATCAAATCCTTATTGACATCAAGGTTATTTATTTCCTCAAATACCTCCTGCTCACTCACAATTAAGCCATCCTCTCTTATGTTCTCTACACTTAAATTGCTCATGATTCCACCCCAATGAGGATAAAACACCCTTATAAATTGATCACTGAATACCTCAACAATGTCTTCTTCAGCAGTTACCATTCTACCATTTTCGTCCATTAACATCATCTTACCATAATCGTTTTCCCTTCTATTTGCCACTTATCCAAAAAAAAAAAAAACTCTCTAGGGTTTTTCTTCACCTGATTTGCCAATTTCTGTTCAACTCCACTTTATTTTCCCTTATTAAGTGAAATACTTTCGTGTCTTATTCTTTATACTTTTCATGTAACTGATTATTATCTTTATTTTTCTTTACTGCCTCCAAAGTACCTTCTTCCAGATTTCATTATTAAGCCCTTTGTTCATCCAGTTTACACCTACCTTACACCACCTGCTACCTTATTCAGCCTTTTGGCTTTTGGAATACATTCACACATTGGTGCTGTTATGTACTTCTTTGTCAGTTCCCAAGCGGCATCTATTTCCTTAGCACTCAACTTCTCACTCCATGCTATAGCTCCAAGCTGTCTCCTAAGCTTGTCATAATAACCAGCCTTGTACTTTCACATATATCCTTTCCTCACAGAAGTCTTCATATGGCTAGCCACAACCCAGGTGATCACTTCATGATCACTTTCACCAACTGGAGGAAAGTGCAAAACCTCACTCACAATTACAACCTCTGATGAAATGATCAGATCTAAAACTCTCAATCCTTGCGTGTCCTCCTTTCCTCGAGTTCTTGAGAGTTATCTTTTGAGAAATTCATTTTCCTTATTCCCAAATGCTATCTCTTCATTCCAATCTACACCGTTATAATTAAAATCATTTATAATAATTACCCTTCCCTTGTTCACTAATCCAAGTTATTTATACATTTCTTCATCATCACCCTCCACATTTCCCTGGCCTATAGTAACATCTGACTAAATATGTCTTCCTGTCAACCTCCACTTTACACCACACTGCCTCATAGCCATTGCCACTATTTCCTTCTTTCATGTCTACCTTATCTCAACATAATTCACCTGCTATCACCAGCAGCACTCTTTCTTCCTTCTTGTCCTTTCTATCATCATGAAAAATACTGTATCCTTCCATTTCTATTCCCGTTAGGATATCATCTTCATTCAACATTTCACTTATTCCAGTGATTTTGGGGCAAAAAAACTCAATCATTGAAACCATTTCATCTCCCTTATTTCTGATACTTCTGGCATTGTGAACAGACACAGCAGTTCATTTTTAGGTCTATAACCAGTCCTATTCAAGCCACTTGTTGGTTGTGATTTCCTCACCACACCTACCATTGCCCAATCACCTTTACCACACTCACCACATATATCCGTTCAGTTTCAACTTCCCCACCCACATCTCGATATACTCCAGTTTCAACATTCTCTCTCTATGCCATGTCTCCATGCCCTCCCACCCATTTCCCTGTTCTGCTTGTATTCCCGTTCTCTCTCTTCGTCTCTCACACTACTACAGTTTCCACTGCCAAGCACTTTTGCTTCTTCAATACCTCTCTCTGATCGTTCACGTCATCTCTTACTTCTGATCTCTTGCTTGCATCACACAGACTGTACTTCCATCTAGCAGTTTTTTCTCCAGAGTACTCCGTTCAAATGTAACCCATCACACCTGCATAATTCCGTTCTTCCCTCCCCTCAAACACATGCCATACATCCACAAATTGTACTCTCTTCTTATCACACAGCTCCACTAACATACCATTCGTGATTCTGGCTCTCTGTCTCAGCTCATCATTGTCAACTCGACAACCTTTCCCACTACATTGTTATATTTCACTCTTCTCAATAATCTCCTGAAATTCACCCTTGCATGCCCCTTATGACCACTTAAATCATTTGTCCCCTCATCATCATCATTAAATTTCTTATATGTACCCTCAAGGGGTGTACAGGATATAATAGTACTACATGAAAAACTTAGATCATTACTAACTTCCTATCAAATCCTTCAAATCAATCTGTTATTTGTCAAGACTCCAACATTATCAGATCTTATATTTCTATCATCTAAGGCACTTTGTACCGTATCAAACCACCTATATCTTGGTCTTCCTCTGGGTCGTTTTCCTATCAACCTGGCAGAGAACACTTGTTTTGCTAATCTTTTCTCTCCCATTCTATTTAAGTGACCATACCACCTGAGATTAGCTCTGCTAATGCATTCCTGGATGCTAATAATGTCAAGTTCTTTGCTAATATCCTCGTTTTTCATATGATATTGCCATTGATACCATTTGTTGACATCCCCTAATCTTTCTCAAGGACTCATATCAGTGGTCTCTAGTCTTTGGTCAAGTGTTTTATTTCTTACCCAGCTCTCAGATCCATAAGTTAAAATTGGTTTGAACACTGTCTTGTATATATACAGCTAATTTAGTGTTTTAACTAATTTCTCTCTTATTCCATATAATTTATTCAGTTGACTTCCAACCATACTGGCTTTGTGGATTCTGTTGTCTATTTCCATATTTAATTTAACATCTTCACTAGCTAAAATGTTTTACTTGTTCTATAGGTTCTCCATTCACAATGCAGTTGATATTTTTAATGCTTCTGCCTATTTTCATTGTCTTTGTCTTGTTATTGCTGATTTTCATACCAAATTTATTACAACAGTTATTCAATTTAGTCAGGAATTCTTGCAGACTTGTACTGGATTTATTTAAAAGTATTACATCATCTGTATAAAGTAAAGAGCTGAGATTAACATTTCCAATTTTGATATCAGGTTTAATACTGCTTTCCTTCATAATGTGATCCATATAGATAATGAGTAACTGAGGGGATAATGTACATCCTTGTCAGACACCAGATTTAACATCAAACCATCTTCTTGTACTTCAATTCTAACTGCTGACTTACAACTCAAATAAAGACTAAATATTGTTTGATGTAATGCCCCATTTACACCATATAACTGTGACCTTTTTGAGTAGCTCTTCTCTTTGCACCTTGTCATATGCCTTTTGCAGGTCTGCAAGACAGATCTTTGTTATATTCCTACGATTTCTCAACTATTTGTCATAAAGTGAAAAACCTCACCACATGCCTCTCCGGCTGAATCAATCAGTGAGTTCTTCAGGGCTTGCCACTCAATCTCCAGGGTTTGGTTCCTGTTCTCAAACAAGAGTTTGAGAACAGGAATAAAATTGGGGTGGCCCAAAATGCCTCTCTGCAGCCCTGTTTCTATGTTCTTTAGCGTATGCAATCACACGTAGCTTGTATGCAATATTGTAGCAATGCCAACGTTTTTCAGCTATAATATGCCAAGAAATTTAGAGAAAATTTAACAGCAGAAATTTATCACCGTTCACAACAACCGCATCCACTGAACTTTACTTAACTAGAATGTTCTCACACACTGCAAGGAAGCAAGAAAGAAATCATGTAACTTGGAACAGAGAAAATTTCCAGGAATGAAAGTAATAAAAAACTGAGTATTGGCTTGTAAGATGCACCCTGTTTTTCAGACCTATTTTCAAAGAAGAAAGTGCGTCTTATATGCCGGCAAATCCGGTAATTCCACATATTAGATGTGGAATTTGATTTTTGATAACTTCACAACTGTAACATATAATTGATAAACAGAATACAAATGGCAAATTCGTTACTATGTCCGTGTTGGAACATTGCTAGTTGTTGCTATCACATTCTATGGTATCATGCGTGTTATATCCTAGGTTCATGGCAGTTAAATTTTTGATGAAAGCAGACTATCTTCTTCTTCTTCTTCTTCAGCTTTTCCCACTTAAGTGGGGTTGCTGTTTGTAGTGAGTCTCGTCCACAACCTCCTGTCTTGGGCTGTAGCCACATCCAAGTTCTTCATCCTCAAGTCCTCCTCCACCATCTCCCTCCATCTCTTCTTTGGCCACCCGTGCTTCCTCCTCCACCCCTGCACATCCGTCTGCATGCCTTTCTTCCCACACACTCTTTCTCCCTCCTCATCACATGACCAAACCATCTCAACCTTGCCTCCTGTATCTTTGCTCCTAAGCTCATAACTTTCACCATTCCCTTTACATAGTCATTTCTCAGACGATTCCTTCCGATTCTCACCGCACATCCACCTAAGCATTCTCATCTCTGCTACCTCCATCCTGCTGATGTTATTTTTTCTCAGGGCCACAGTTTCCATAGCATTCGTCATAGCTGGTCTCACTACTGTCCTGTAGATTTTGCCTTTTAGATTGATCGGCACCCTCTTATCGCATAGCACTCCAGCCATCTCTCTCTCCAGCTCTAGATCTATCTCCTGGCTGCCATTCACTTTGCAACACATATACTCTGTCTTACTTCTGCTCAGTCTCATACCTCTCTCTTCCAGTACTTTCCTCCAACTTTCCAGTTTAGCTGCCACTTCTTCTCTTGATTCTGCACACAGCATGCTGACCCTTGATGCAAGCCAACTGTTACTTGAAAACTTTCTGTCTGTCCTAGACAGGTCCGAACTCTTGTCTTCACATTTCTGTACATCTCCTGCACCAGCCTGACATATTTCTCCCGTACCTTCTTCTCCCTCAGACACCTCCAGATTTCTTGCCTTGGCATTCTATCATACGCTTTCTCCAGATCAATAAATACCAAATGTGGCTCCCGTTGCTTCTCTTGAAACTTTTCCATCATCTGCCGTAACCCAAAGATAGCATCTGTCGTTGATCGACCAGGCATGAATCCAAATTCTCCTTTGCAATCTCCACCTCCTTCCTCAGTCTTTCATCAAGGACCCTCTCGAGGATTTTCATTGTGTGGGACATCAACTTTATTCCTCTGTAATTCTTAGTCTTGTGCATCCCCTTTACTCTTATAGATGGGGACGAGTACTTTCCCTCCATTCCTCAAGTATATTTTCCTGTTGGCCACATTTTAATAACAGGTCCCACAGCAGGTCAATCCCCCCCCCCCCAGTGCCTTCCATGCCTCCATTAGGATCCTGTCAGGGGAGGGGCACAGATTTTCCATTCTTCATCCTCTTTATGGTCTCCTTCATTTCCTCTCTACTAATGTTCTGCACCATCCCCCTCTTAAGGCTCCCCATTTTCTCTGTGAGTCTTTGCATTTTCTTCATTCAGAAGCCCTTCAAAGTATATTCTCCATCTATTTCTTATATCCACATCCCTCCTTAATACCCTTCCTCCAGAGTCTTTGATCTGCCTCACATGTATGATGTCCTTTGATGCCTTATTTTTACATTTTGCCAATTGATAAATCTTTCTCTGTCCTTCCTTTGTTTCTAATTGATCATAAAGGTCTTGATATGCCATGGCCTTCGCCTGTGCAACAACTCTCTTGGTTTCTCGCTTCTCTCTGTACTCCTCTCTGTCCTCTTCCACTCTTGATTCGTCCAACTTCTGCTTTGCCTTCCTCTTAGCCATCTCTGCTTCTTGTACATTATTATTCCACCACCAACAACCCTCCTTCTGCTCTCTAATCTTTCTGGATGTTTCACTAAGCACCTCAATTGCACAGCTTAGAATTGCTTTTGAATTAAAATTGCTTTTAATGTAAAATGAAGCCTCAATTTTTATTGCATTGTGCAGGAATCCCCTAAGCATTTGTGAGGCTCTTCTTTAAACTTTCTTGTAAAACAGTTACGATCAATATATAACATTTTTTTTGTTGCTAGTAGTGGTTGTATGGAATGGCAGGCCTGATTTATTCGCTCTTCTTTTTACAACGTCTTTTACGTGTTCAGATATGCAAATCTCTCCCGACCTTCCTGTCTGGCCTACATAACAAATGCTACAAGAGCAATGAATCTCATAGATGACTGGATTTTTTATGGCGGTGATGTGGAGGTTTTGGTGGATGTAGGAATCTCGATATTTTGTTTAAAGGTAAAAAAAAAAGTCACTTTTACGTTGTACTCATGGAGCAATGCAGCCACTTTGTCTGGGACATTCTTGATGTAGGGCAACGTCTTTGCATTCTTGAAATCTTGTTTAAGTAAGGGAGTTGTGGGGGGGGGGGGATTTGAAATCTTGTTTAAATCTCCTGCAACTCCCTTACTCTGCTGGATTTTTTTTTTCAGGAAATGAACTAGTCATTACTATCACCATGTTCCAACATGAAGATTTCCATAAATTCACATGAATAGAGAACACACAAAGAAAAGAAATGTTATGCTGACAAGTTTTGAGAGTGATATATTCATGCTCGTTCAGCAAGCAAAACTATACAGAGGATTTCAGTGAGCAAGTGATGACCATTTAGTTTTGGATATTATAAAAATGTATAGGGGTGCTTAAAGGTCAAAGCTGTATAACTGATAGGAATGAGGAGAACCGACCAGGGCTTCTGACCTAATGTCCAATCCTCACCTTCTCGTGGTGCACCCTGTTGGGTATCTATACCTGGATACTGAACGAACGAGGATGGGCTGGCAATTTGGGATTTAGCGGCCAAATTGTGTTCTTATTGGCTTAAACCAATATACAAAATGATGGTACAACATTACAAAATTTCATTCCAGCTGGGGCATCGCCTGGTTAAACAAGGCCCCCTTTGTTTTCACCAGGGAACCAGGGCGAACAGTGAAAAGTCAGCTACTGGAACAAATCTGAAAACAAACCCCAACTCAACATCACCAGAGTTAAAGATCGGTACTATCAACATAAGAAGCCTGAATTGCAAAGAAATGGAGCTAGCTAAGGAATTAGATAAGTACCAGATCGACATAATAGGGGTGACTGAAACAAAAAAGACAAAAACTGGTGAGATCTTTCTGAGCAATAAATTCAAAATGTTATATTCAGGCAATGACAATCAAGGAAAAGAAGGTGTAACCATAGTATTCAATACTAAATACGAGGCTAATCTTCTTGAATGGCAGGCAGTCTCAAGTAGAGTGATGTGGGCAAATATCAGAATGGAGAACTGGACAATGAGACTTATTTGTGCCTATTGTCAGATCCACAGAAGGCTCTACTAAAGTAGAAGTGGAGGAATTTTTTGAGGCGCTAGAGAAAGCTACTGACACAATGAAAAAGGAAAAGTTGGTCCTTGTTGGGAATCTAAATAGCAGAGTAGGAAATGATTGTCAGACATACAAAAATATTTTGGAAAAATTTGGAGAAAAGAACAAAGCTAATAATAATGGCAAGTACCTGTTGGATTTCTGCTCAGGACATGGACATGGTTATTACTAACATCATGTTCCAACATAAAAATGTGCACAAATTCACATGGAGAGAAGAGGCAAGGAATAAGAAAAGTCTCATCGACTATGTTATTGTTGATAGTGATGTTTTCTCCCTGGTGCAGGACACCAGCGTGTACAGAGGATTTAAAATTGGAAGCGATCACTATTTAGTCTTGACCAGGATAAAATTGAATTTCATATTGAAAAGAATGACGTGTAAGAAAGTTTTAAAAGTGAATAAAAGTTGAGAAGCGATCAGATGTGAACTTTAGACTAAAATACACAAAATTATTGAAAAAAAAATGAAAGAGTTTGAGAACAAGAACCAAACCTTGGAGATTCAGTGCCAAACCTTGACGAAAACCCTGATTGATTCAGCCAGAGAGGCATGTGGTGAAGTTGTCTGCAAGGATAGAAAAGTCAGAACTCCATGGTGGATGCAGGAATTTAAAGAGGCAGTGAAGGAAAAGAAGAAAGCATATCAAAAGTATCTGGCAAATAAGTCAGCTTGTGCTTTTAGAGAATACAGAGACAAATGTAAGAAAGCTAAACACTGTGTAATACTAGCTAAACAAAAGTCATGGGAGGACTTTGGCAAGAACATAGAAAATAAATATCAAGAAGGTGGTAGGATATTCTGGAGATTGTTGAAGAAGCTTAGAAATGGAGGAAAGAGTGTTTTAAAAGGAGTTAGAGATGATAAAGGTGACATGAAAACAGGAGAAAAAGATATCTGGAGTAATTACTTTGAAAAATTGCTAAACGAAACAAGCACTGATAGCACAGTGGTAAAAAACACTCAACAGGCATTCAGTCAGGATTACATATCCATACTTGAAGTAGAAAAAATTATCAAAGGCTTGAAATGTAGAAAGGTAGCAGGAGTAGATGATATTCAACCAGAAATGCTGAAGTATGGTGGTATAAAAGTCTTACAGTGGCTGCACTGCATAGTTCATAAGGCCTGGACAGAGTGACGAATTCCTGATGATTGGTGAAAATTACAGAGATATTTCGCTACTGAGTGTTCCAGGCAAGATTTATGCCAGTATACTTGAGAAACGGTTGAGAAGAATTGTGGAAGAAAAACTTGGTTAAGAACAAGCTGGATTTAGGCCAAATAAAGGCTGTCAGGATCAGATCTTCACTTTACGACAATTAGTTGAGAAAGCATCGGAATATAACAAAGATCTGTATTTAAGCTTTGTCGATCTGGAAAAAGCATACGACAAGGTGCCAAGAGAGAAGCTATTTAATACATTACAGTTATATGGTGTCAATGGGGCATTATATCAAGCAATACTTAGTCTTTATTTGTTAAATCTGGTGTGAGACAAGGTTGTACATTATCCCTTCTGTTATTCATTATCTATATGGATCACATTATGAAAGAAAGTGGTATTAAACATGATATCAGAATTGGAGATGTTAATGTCAGCTCTTTGCTTTATGTGATGTTATACTTCTAAATAAATTCGGTACAAGTTTGCAAGATTCCCTGACTAAATTGAATAACTGTTGTAATAGATATGGTATGAAGGTCAGCAATAAAAAGACAAAGACAATGAAAATAGATAGAATCTTTGAAAATGTCAACTGTGTTTTGAATGGAGAACCTGTGGAAAAAGTAAAACATTTCAGCTACTTACGCATGATTTTTAGTGAAGATGGTAAATTAAATATGGAAATAGACTACAGAATCAACAAAGCTGGTATGGTAGGAATTCAATTGAATAAATTCATATGGAATAAGAGAGAAATTAGTCAGAACACTAAGTTAGTTGTATACAAGACAGTGTTCAAACCAGTTTTAACTTATGGATCTGAGAGCTGGGTAAGAAGTAAAACACTTGACCAAAGATTAGAGACCGCAGATATGAGAGTCTTGAGAAGGATTAGAGACGTGAACAGATGGCATCAATGGCAATATCATATTAAAAACGAGGATATTAGGAAAGAACTTGACATTGTCAGCATCCAGGAATGCATTAGCAGAGCTAATCTCAGGTGGTATGGTCACTTGAACAGAATGGGCAAGGAAAGATTAGCAAAACAAGTGTTCTCTGCCAGGTTAGCAGGAAAACGACCCAGAGGAAGACCTAGATATAGGTGGATTGATATGGTACAAAGTGCCTTAGACGATAGAAATATAAGATCTGATCATGTTGGAGTATTGACAAGTAACAGACTGATTTGGAGGAAAATTGTAGATAGGAAATTAGTAATGATGTAAATTTTTCATGTAGTACTGTCATATCCTGTAAACCCCTTGAGGGTACATGTCAGGAATTTGATGATGATGATAAAAATGTATATCAGATTGAAAAGTAAAACATGTGTCAAAGTCAAGTAGCTTTCAGAAATGAACTATATACTGAAATATACAAATATATACAAACCTTGGAGATTCATTTGCTGAATTTGAAAAAAAAAAATGTTGATCGATTCATACAGGGTGTTCGGGATAAATTTGACATATTTATAATTAATTATATTTTTCTGTAAGTTACATGTATTAACACACACTTCTCTTCATTTAAAAGTTTGGACCCTTCTTCATTCATATACAAGATGTCAGAAAGGATGGATAGCTGGAACCCACCTGAATCATGGAAGAGAATAACTTGTATCATGATGATTCGTGCCCGCCATCAAAATAAGGATATTACGACTGCTGCCCAATGCTCCCTGAATACAGTAAAAACAATCAGGCATGAACTAGAGACTTGCAATGGTGACTACGAGGATGTAGCAAGAAGAAAGATCCCTAGCAGACGATCTGATTGCGTTCGTACAGCAGAATTCCTCGCAAATCTGCAGGAACAGGTGTTGAAGAACCCTGGCATTGGAATTCGGGCTTTGTTCATGGAGTTGCTAACTGTAGTCAAGCCCTGGATAACAAGGGTAGCCAATGGTAGGCCGTATGTATGGCAGCAGGATTCGGCCCCTTGCCACACCTCTGGGAAAAGTCAAAAATGGTTGTCTGAAAATTTCTACGACTTCACCAGTCCAAATGTTTGGCCTCCAAACTCCCCAGACCTTAACCCCATGGATTATTTTGTATGGGGCGCAGTTGAAAAAGACACCAATCGCACTTCCAGTAATACAAAAGCCCAGTTAATGGATAAAATTAAAACAGTTTTTGCGGCCCTTCCCAGGGAGACTGTAGCATCAGCTTGTTCGAGGTTCCGAAGCAGAATTGAAGCTGTGATCGATGCTAATGGTGGTTATTTTGAGTAAATCTTGTTGATAGTATTGTAATTAACTCTGCCTGTAATGTTTTTTTGTCAATTCATTAAATTTAATAGATACAAAGAAGATTTTCTTTTTCCTTACGAAACTGTCAAATTTATCCCGAACACCCTGTATATGAATGTATGTAGTGAGGTTGTTTGGATGGATTAGAAAATCACTGCTTCGTGGTAAAACTCAAGTTAAAGGTAGTCCTAGAAAAAAAATAAATCATTGAAAGTGCCTGTGAGTAAGTCTTCACGTGCCACAAGAGAATGGAGAGAGAGAGAGAGGATTGAGAGAGAGAGAAAGTGAGATGTAAAACAGCTAAACTATATGCAACAATAGCTAAACAAAGTCATGGGAAGACTTTGGTAGAAATATAGAAGATAAATATCAGGTTGGTGGTGAAATATTTCTCAGGCTGTTGAAAAAGTTTAGATGTGAATAAAAAAGGAATCAGATAATAAAGCCAACATAACTTTGAAGATAAATATATTCTGGATCTGAAATAATTTATAAGGATTGCTAAATGAGATAAGTAGCGATAGAACAGTGATAAAAGTCAAGAGGAATGCAATCAGGATCACATATGAAGAGATAATTGAAGCAGATCATGTTTCACCAGAAATGCACATAAATGAAGTTATAAAAGTTTTACTGGTTACTCTGCATAATTCAGAAGGCCTCTTTAGAGAGTTGAATTCTACCAGAAGATTAAAGCAGAGCTCTTATAGTACCCATTTATAAAAAGGGAAATAAAACTGAGTGAGAGAATTAGAGGAGTTTTCCTAATAAGCTTTATGCAAGCATACTTGAAAAGGACAAGAAAAATTGCAGAAGTGAAACTTGGGGAAGAACGAGCTGCATTCAACCAAAATAAAGGTTGTAGGGATTAGACTTTACTTGAAGATAGATATTCAAGAAATCATGGGAATTCAACAAGGATCTTGGGAATACAACAACAATCTCTGTTAAGTTTCATATATCTGAAAATGGCATATCATGATGTGCCATCAGAAAAATAGCTGTTTAGAATATTTCCAGTAGACGACATTTTATAGCATCTCAATTTAATGTAAAATTTCATGCATCTCAATTTAATGTAAAAGTGCCAAGTTATGCATTTTGGGATATAAAGATTACAAGCTGCATACCATGTTGAGGGAACTGTACTCCAGGAAATTAATGAACCCATGGATTTGGAGATAGTAGTAGATAGAGAGTTGAAGTTTAGAGGGCATATTGATGAAGCAGCCAGAGTAGTTTACAGGATTACTTGGTCATTGAAGAATACACTAACAAGCAGAGATAAAGGAGTTATCATTCCTCTTTATAAAGCCTTGATATGACTATATCTGGATTACTGTGCTCAGTAATCCAGAGGATCCAGTAATTTGAGAGGATCTAGAGGTGAGTGACCGAGATTATGAGTAGTCTTCCAACAATTTTCTTTAATCCATAGTATTTTAATAATAAGGTGTGACACTTTTTGGCTACTCGTATATAAAATTATGACTTCTGCATTACTTCAACCTTATTATCACCTCCGGGTCTGGCTCCCACCGATGAGACCTTAATAAAGGTCGAAACTGGTCTGGGTAGTCACCCTTCCCATAATGGATAGCATTATACATGCCTGCAAAGAGATGTGCTTTGCGTTATGGAATATTAAGGCAAGTGATTGAAGTCATTAGCTTCTTTATATGCGTTGCCACAGTCTGAAAATAGTTCAGGCACAAACTTGTTTGCTTACACTTGGATAATTTATTAAACCAAGTATATAATATAATTTCTTGGTATCTCTAATTTATAGCAAACTCAATAGAATCAACAATTCTATTTGCCTTATTTCCCGTGAGGAAATATCCTCGCCGTTTCAAAATATCAAAATGGGGAAGGCTCCTGGATTTGACAATATTCATAATGAATTCCTGATGCACTGTGGACCTTATGCCAGATCATGGCTGGCTAAGTTCTTTAATGATATACTTGAAAGTGGCTGCATTTCTAAAGAATTTAAAAGGACAAAAATCATTGCTGTGTTAAAACCAGGTAAGCCAGCAGACAGAACTGAAAGCTATAGCTCCATAGCCCTTTTAAGTGCAACCTACAAATTGTTGGAGAGACTAATATTGAATAGGATCAGTGATAAAATTTTGGAACGTGTTCCAATAGAACAAGCAGGGTTCAGAAGAGCTGACAGAAAATGAGCTTTTAAGAGACAAACTATAATGTGAACCTGATGTCTATGGTTTATGTACTTTAAGTTGTTATTGGGTACATTACATTAATACAGTATTTTCTCTATAGATAGTCTTTAATGCAAAGCTTTCATTTCTTTGAGTTGATTCATTTTTTCTATCTTTTTTAAACAATTTAAGAAAGCTTGATTGTAATTTTCTTTCAAGATCAAATCAATATCATTTTGATCCGTTGTCGGAAGGCCCTAAACAGCATGGGGCTCATACGCCGGTGCCTACTCTGCCTATTTGGTAATCTGGCACTGCCCATGATTAGTCTTAGGACTCCATGGAGGTGCCCATGTAATAATAATAATAATAATAATACTAAATATATGAAGAGCCAAAGGCTTCAATTCAGCGACATATAACTTGTTTAAGTTAAGGGATATTACATTCCATATTGTTTCTTAGCCGAATAAGAAACTCAAAAGAGTTTCATGTCGAATATAGAAATTATATAAAGTTCGGTGATTCCAAGCGTAAGCAAATACCTGGATAGCAGCAACTGACTCTTATGGTAGTGCAAACTGAGGCAACTCATAGCAAAGGTGGAGCAAGTTCCGATCACTATTCTTGATATTTACCCATAATGTGAACTTAGCTCTACCTTAAGCACTATTTTAGCACTACCTTAAGGGTCAGTTGCTGCTATCCAGGTATTTGCTTATGCTTGGAATCGCCGAACTTTATATAATTTCTATATTCGGCATGAAACTCTTTTGAGTTTCTTATTCGGCTAAGAAACAATATGGGATGTAATATCCCTTAACTTAAACAAGTTATATGTCACCGAATTGAAGCCTTTGGCTCTTCATATATTTAGTAGTTTATTAGGACACCACTTGGCAATTCTCATAGAAGGGATGTAAGTTCTGTTCGCTACAAACTTGGTATTAATTAGGTCTACCTACTCACTGATGAGACCTCAATAAAGGTTGAAACCGGTCTGGGTAGTGACGTTCTCTCATAATGTTGAACAGTAATACAGCTCCTAGGAGCTAAGTTCACATTATGGGTAAATATCAAGAATAGTGATCAGAGCTTGCTCCACCTTTGCTATGAGTTGCCTCAGCTTGCACTACCTTAAGGATCAGTTACTGCTATCCAGGTATTTGCTTACGCTTGGAATCGCCGAACTTTATATAATTTCTATATTCGGCATGAAACTCTTTTGAGTTTCTTATTCGGCTAAGAAACAATATGGGATGTAATATCCCTTAACTTAAACAAATAATAATAATAATAATATCACAGTGGCATGCAGGGGGGGGGGTAGAAAATTCAGAATGTAGGATTTTGTTTGGTAGCATGAGCAAATTTTTTTGCTTTGAAGGAGGAAAGATTTGTGTAAAAAGAAGAAACTCGATGAGCAAGCATTTCAGTAAGTGCTTTGAGAGCAAGTGCCAGAAGTGATAAGAATGATAAGATGATAATGAAAGAGATAGCATGCTTTTGTGGAGTCACACAAAGGACAAAATATAAGGCAGAACAATTGGATTCTATATAAGTTACATGTGGACACAATTCAAAAATATTTAAAATAGATTAATTACAGAGATTTCGATTCACACATATGTTAGATCATTGTCGGCATAATACAGTTGGAATTCAAAAAATTAAACAACAGTGAAGGTCTATTGAGAATGAAATCTCTCCTTATACGCAGTCATGAGACAGCCAGGTAGAAAACTGATTCTATTAGGATCAGTAGAAGTGTGGGTGCATGTGATGGAAAAAAAAAGTTAGAGCATGTGTACATCAAGCCATTGTGGGCTGGTGATCGTGCAATATAAAACCTCCCCAATCCAGTCATTCCCACCTTCCCATGGTAATGGCCTGTTTCACAAACAGGGCTCTGGTGGTACAAGTATTGCCACCTTAAATATTTATCTTCCCTCGTTGGAGAAAATGCCAACAATAGACCTCTAGGTGGTAAATGTCTTCCATTGCTCGCCCAGTGAAACACCACCTCCCTGCTTTTTTGGAGATGTGAAATGGCTTCTGAAATGTTTCATCCCCAGAGTAGGGTCTCTGGTTTCTGTTCTCCCTTTCTTCTCACATGCAGTTTGGGTGATGACCTTGTTGGACATGCTCATTACACTGTTATCATTTTCAGGGAGGCAGTTTCTACTCCATTTGAGGGTACAGCAGTAAAACAGTTTTCTGCAGGATGGCTACCAGATAGTGCATGGGACTAAACCAAATGGAAATGCATCAGTTAGAGGCTTCCTGAACAGCTGGTGAATAATTCTAATGCTGCTTACCCTGCTGGGTCGTGCTTGGAGGGAGACTGAGTCAATGGTATGCAGAGGACACTGTCTGAGGCCACACTCAGGTCCAGACTGGAGTCTGGGCACTCTCGGCTTGTGAGTTATGTACACAAGTTCCTCGTCCTGGCTGCATGCCCCTTCTCTTTTTCTGAATCATCCACCTTACACATGAAAGTACACCATAAAAATACTAGAGTTTTAACTGTGGATATAAAAAAAATCTTCCATAAAAAGTAACAAAATTTTTTTTAAATATGAAAAATATAACAAAAAAATTGGAATAAATAATAAAAATACACCCCAACCCACTCAAAATAATACCAAAACTTTTTCCAATAAGAAACACTTCCATATTCATTTCATCAACATTCAAAAGATTAATATAAACATTAGTGAAACATTAATGACATACATCATCACTTACAGACATCAAAACCTGATTTCTTTTTTCTAACTGAACCTCAATTGGCATCTTCCATGACCACAGTCCACTTCAACTATCTCAGCTACATCCTACATGATGCATTTAGCATAAAAAAAGGATGGAATATGCTTTTGTGAAATTTAATATTCCCTATCAAAGGCTATCCAACTTAGAATCCCCCACTTTTTGATTTGCTCCTCCTTACCTCATTTTACAGCCTTCATTTGCTGCCTTTACTGCTTTCCTTACTCTGACAACTTGCTATTACTACATATCACTAAAAATTGATATCTTATCAACTAATTACCCGAATTGTGAGAATCCTCTGGGAACCTGGTAGGGAAGCTGAATCATTTGCAATCAGTCATGACCTGACACAAATAGTCAGTCTACTAACCAGAATACCAGGCAATCCACCAATGTTCTTGACCTTTTTTTGTAACCAATTCTCCCTCCAAATATATTGTGGATGATTGTTCTTCCCTTGGTAATCCTGACCACAATCTTATTCACATCTCCTTCTCTACAGTTTTTCCTCTGCCCAGCCACTCTCTGCCTCATACCCTATGGCACTATAATTGTGCCAATTGGGATGAACCTCTGGAATTTTTATGCTGCTTTTCTGTGGTCAGATTGCTGATTTCACTTTCATGATCCAAACACCTGCTCTGATCTAGTAATCCTCACTGGAATAAGTGCTTTCATTCTCCACTCCACTGCAAACCTCTGACCTGTATCCAAGCCCCAGTTCTCAAAGAAATGTGTTTCTGCCATCCATGATAAAAATGCAGCTTATGTTCAATTGCTTAAATTAAAAAACTCCAGCTTCTCATTCAACTTACACAACATCTAGAAACATGTCAAAAAAGTTATCAATGATTCCAAAGTAGACTTCGTAAGAATGAAATGCAATAAACTCATTTACTGAATTAGCAGTTGAACCTTCTGGTCTCTTGATAAGACTGTTGGGTGTACCTTCCATGTTGCCACCACTCTTGCATCCTGATGGCATTACAGTAACTTCACTCAAGGAAAAGTTGGCCCTCTTGGCATCCATTTTTCCCTCTGTTTCCTGTCTGGACAACCAAAGCAGATCACCTCTCTTACTTCCACAAGTTGCCTATTGCATGTCTCCTCTGAACTTTTGTCAATGGATCATCAGAAAAACCCTCATTAATCTTGATACTAATAAGGCTCCTGATCCAGATGGTGTTCCTCCAATTGTGCTCTAGAATTGGCATCCGTCCTGTATTGTCTATATAAACTTTCATATTCTACTGGCATCTACCCAACAGCATGGAAGCAAGCCCACATCCACCCCACTACCACCACCACCAAAAAAAAAAAAAAAGGGAGACAAAAGTCAGCCATCGAACTAACATTTCATTGTTCTCATGTCAGTACTTTCAAAAGCTGATTGTTGATAACCTTTTCCAAAGGTTTTGCTTGTACCATTTTCTGGTCTTTACCAAATGAGTCACCTTGCTGGACTGCTCTTTATACTTTTTATGCAACTGATTATTACATTAATCATCTTGTGCTGCCCTCATAGTGCCTTCTTCTTCCAGATGTCATGCTTAATCCCTCCATTCATTCATTTTGTACCTACTAAATTTATTCAGCCTTTTGACCCTCAGAATACATTCATACACTGATACAGTTAAATGTCTCTTTGTCAGTGCCCAAGCAGCATTTATCTTCTTTCTGCTTAACTCCTCATTCCATGATATAACACCAAGCTGCCTCCTAAGCTTTTCATAATCACCAGCTCTATAGTTTAACATACGAGGGTGATCTGAAAAGTTGTCAGCCTCAATCATAGATGGCAACACTATCGGCAAGATTTTTTATTTTTTTTAAGTTGGTACATCTGTCATAAGCATCCATGTGCAATTGCAAGTCATTCTATCAAGTAGTTTGTTTTATATAGCTGTCTGAAGCAAAAGTGTTGCCTGTATCCCTTGAAATGGATAAATTTGAGTATCAAGCAGTTATAAAATTCTTTGTAAAAGAAGGTTTAACGCTAAAAGAAATTCATTCGAAGTTCATAAAAGTTTATGGGCACTCTTTTCCTTCAATTTCGACAATTAAGAAATGGACTGCCGAGTTTAAATGTGGCCGTACCAGCATTAAATATGATCCACGTGAAGGACGTCCAAAAAGTGTAACAACACCAGAAATCATTGATCAAGTGCACGATATGATATTAGATGACTGGTGAGTCAAAGTGCGTGAAATTGGTGAGACTAGGCATTTCAAAAGGACGTGTAGGATATATTTTGCATGAAGAATTGCATATGAAAAAGCTTTGCACAAGATGGGTGCTGCACTTGCATGAAAATCTCTGAACAGTGCTTGGAGTGTTTTAAGAAGAACAAATCTGATTTTGTCCATTGATTAATTACTATGGATGAAACTTGGATTCACCATTACACACCAGAATCCAAACAGCAGTCAAAACAGTGGACAGAAGCTGGTGCTTCAGCACCAAAGAAGACAAAGTCGGTTCCATCAGCAGGAAAGGTCATGGCATCGGTATTTTGGGATGCTAAAGGCATTTTGTTTATTAATTATCTTGAAAAGGGTAAAACAATAACCGGGGAATATTATTCCTATCTTTTAACCAGACTAGATGAAAAAATTCGTGAGAAAAGACCCGGTTTGCAGAAGAAAAAAATAATCTTTCATCAGGACAATGCAACTGCCCACAAAAGTTGCAAAAATGGCAATGGAAAAATTAAGGGATCTGCACTACGAATTGTTGGAACATCCACCCTATTCCCTAGATTTGGCTCCCTCTGACTTCTATCTCTTCCCAAAACTAAAACTCTTCCTTCAGCGTTTTTCTTCAAATCAAGCGGTGTTTGCAGCTGTAGAGTGGTATTTTGCCGAACTTACTGCGAACCACTACAGGGACAGGATAATGGCACTGGATCATTGCTGTAATTAATGTATTAGTCTTAAGGAAGATTATGTTGAAAAATAAAATTAATTTTGAAATTCTAAATTCCTTTTTTCATTGTTAGGCTGAGAACTTTTCATACCACCCTCGTATATAGTTTCCTCACAGAAGTCTTCATATGGCTATCAACCCAGATGATCATTTCATGATCACTGTCATCATCTGGATGAAGATGCGACATAATAATCACTTTTAATAATCACTCCCTTTGACAAAATGATCACATCTAAAACTCTCGATCATTACATACTAACAAAGATAGTTCTCTCACAAGAACCCAAGAAATTATCAAACAGTTTTGGATTCTTCACAAATAATAGGCTAATTTTGAAGAAAATATAGGAAGCTGGTGATAATCTAAATTTAATTCTTTAATATAGCTGTACTATCCTCCTTTAAGGTATATATATCTGGAATTTGATGATGATTTTTTTTTCAATATGTTGACTTCTCTAAACAATCACCTGCGGTACTGTGTAGTGTATGGTTATAATAAAGACAATTTAGTCATGTAATACTATCATAGTATACTGTACAAATGCTGAGGGTATATAACCAAAATTGCTGATGATGATAATGAATAAACCCTAAAACAACTAACTCAATGAATGAAATTGGAAATCATTCCAAACCAGTGATTTGGGCAAATACGAATAAAATAATACTTTCTAGCCTGGTTGGCTACATGACCAAGCTATGGGGGTTTGAATCCCACTGTAGACATGGACATTTGTGAATGTCATTAGGTAAAAGATGAATTTTTTTGCTTATTGTAAGACCACTTCTCTGCTTATTGGAGGCATAAAGCATCTTGAAAAAAAGTTTTCATGGTTGGTCTGTAGTAGTTTTTAATCCATAATCAATTACCAAGACAAAGTCGGTTCCATCAGCAGGAAAGGTCATGGCATCGGTATTTTGGGATGCTCCATAATCCATAATCAATTAATAATCAATCAATTTATTAGCACAATGCTAATACTAAAAATGTACTATAAAAATATATTAGAATGTTATGTTAGCTCATGCAAACTTATGTTTCTTTGCTTTACTTATCCATTCTCTCAAGAATTTTATGGGTGGATCGATATCCAGAAGAAGAGAGAGAGAGAGAGAGAGGCAAGTGCAAAGATTATATATTAATTAATCATGGGAATGAAGGTGTACTTGCAGACAAATTGGACAGACCAGATACTTCATATAGTGATTTCACACTATATGAAGTAAATTGAAACCTAAAATTAAAAAAAAAAAGTCAGTGCAAAAATGGATGTTTTGAATATATTCCTTTGCTGTTTATATTTCACCCACTCTTCTCTATAAAGTGAGTCACTTTTTCAGCAGGAAATATGAAAAGTTTTTTTAACATGAGTGAAAAAATGAGAGGGTATTTTTTAATTTTTTTATTTTTATGAAAGGCAACATTCTTTCTGGTAGCTGACATTTTTTGATTTCTTATGGAAAACAGTGGGCCTTATCTAGATGATATCCTGTTTGTATGATATTTAAGTGTGTTGCATTATCATAACGTATATCTTGTTTCAGCTATTATAGAATACAGTTTAATCAGCTAAGTAAATTGTATTTACTTAGCTGATCAAATTCACATCCAGGTAATACCTAGTAATGGATGTGCATAAGAAGGTGAGGTTTGAATATTTGTTTAAAAGCCCACTTGTATTCCTTTATAGACTGCATGGTGGTCTCTTCTTGAAACTTATTGAAAGCTTAAATGATAGTGTGATGATATGTCTTGAAAAATAGGGTCTGAACTCCAATTTAAACATGTTTTTGATTAACTTTGGTGCATTTTGTATGTATGGCAAAAGATTTCATCAGACGTTATCAGGTACTGGCAAATCATTATAGGAGAATTATCATCAGGCAAATTACAGAATGGGCTTTAATCAGGAATGATTTAAGGCATGTTGTGTACAAATTCAGTAAATAAAAACATTTGTAAAAAATTTATATTCAAAAGAGTAAATAAAATACTGCATTATAAATAATGCAGTATTTTATCGGCTTATTTGAATATCAATGAATATTTCTCTGAACACTGGTAGATGGCCCAATTTTCCACACAATAAATATTTTTAAACAGTATATTTGATTTTATTGTAAACACATTTTTGTTGCAGTGGAAAAAAATCGTTTTTTTTTTTTTAAATTTATTCAGTATGTCCTAATATTTTTCTAAATTTACATGCAATATTTACACATTTTATTTTAGTTATGAGAAGCTAACACACTTGGCATTTGAGGTTTTGGATGGCTTAGCATATCTTCACAGTCAAGGTATTTTTCATCGTTGCTTATCTCCATCATGTATCCTTCTAGATTTACAGGTAAATTTTTTCCTGCTTTACTAAGTAACTGCTTTTTATTGGGAAATTTGTTGTTAGAATATCAAGTTTGTTTAAGATATCATAGTTATATATTTTGATTCATTTTCTTCACTGAGGTTTGTATAGTTGAGTCTACAATTTATCTGTAAAAGTTGTTCAACTTTAATTCTTTGTAAAACTTTCATACGTACTGTTCTTTTCAGTGTGATATTCATTTTTATCTTACCACTAAGTGATGTCACTTTTTAAAATTCTCTATACGCTTTTACATCCTTAACCAGCATGAAGATATCACTATCAACAATGACATAGTCAATACGGCTTTTCTTATTTCTTGTCTTCTCTCCACGTGAGCTTGTGCACATCTTTATATTGGAACATGGCATTAGTAATGACAAATCTGTATCCTGAACAGAAATCTAATAGATATTTACTGTTATTATTAGCTCTTTCCTTTTCTCCAAATTTTTCGAAAATGTTCTTACATGCCTGATGTGATTCATTTCCTACTCTGCTGTTTACTTGAACAAGGACCATTATTGAAGAAAAAATGAAATGGTTAAAAACAAGAACCAAACCTTGGAGTCTCAATGGCAAATTCTGCAGAAACTATTCATTGATTCAGCTACAGATGGGAGTGGGATATGTGGTGAAGTTGTCTGCAAGGATAGAGAAAAAAAAAGAAAGCATACTGAAAGTTCCTAGTGAATGTCAGCAGTTGAACTAAAATAACATAGAGAAAATGTAAGAGGGCTAAGGTGTGTGTAACAGTAGCTAAACAAAAATCATGGGAAGATTTTGGTAAGAATACAGAAAATAAACATCAGGAGTTGGTCGATTGGTAGAGCCTCTGCTACTAATGGCTCATGCAAAAAGTTAAGCAAGTTTGAGTGCAGTTAGTAGTTGGAAGGGGTTCAATCGTTCAATGCTATTGGCACACTCTCCCTCGATGAGTCTTTGGACTCCCTGGAGGTGTCAAATAATAATAATAATAAAAATGGGCTGGAGGCTATTGAAAAAGCTTAGAAATAGAGTAAAGAGTATTGTAAAAGGAATCGAAAATAATAAAGGTGACATAAAAACTGAAGATGCCCTGGATGCCTGGAGTAATTATTTTTAAACAAAACAAGCAGTGGCAGTACAGTAGTACAAAATTTTCAAGAGGAATGCGAGCAAGATTACATATCAATACTTGAGATAGAAAAAGCCATCAAAAACCTAAAATGTGAAAGGCAGCTGGTGTACATGATATTTAAGCAGAAATGCTTAAATATGGAGTCAAAAGGTTCAGTGGCCACACTGCATATTTCAGAGGACCTGGTCAGAGGTTCAAATTCCAGATGATTGGAGTAGAGCTCTTGAAGTCTCCATTTATATATAAATATATATATATATATTTATATATTTATATATAAATATATATAAAGCAATTTCTCTACTTAGTGTCTCAGGTAAGATTTATGCAAACATACTTGAAAAGCGGTTGAGAAATATTGTGGAAGAGAGACTTGGAGGAGAACAAGCTGGTTCATATCAAAGAGGAGTTGTCAAAATCAGATTTTTACTTTATGACAGATCATTGAGAAATCATGGGAATATAACAAGGATCTGTAATTAGGTTTTCAAGATTTGGAAAAAGCATATGACAAGGTGTCCAGAAAAAGCTTTTCAAAATGCTTTAATTGTAATGGGATGAATGGAACATTATACAGAGCAATACGTAGTCAATATTTAAGTTGTAAGTCATCAGTTAGAATTGAAAGAAATACAGGAAGATAGTTTGATATAAAATCAGGGGTAAGGCAAGGATGCACATTATCTCTGCTCTTATTCATTATCTATATGGATTACATTATGAAGAAAGTGGTATTAGGCCTGATATTAGAATTGGACAAATGTCAAACATAGCTCTTTGCTTTATGCAGATAATGTTGAACTCCTAAACACATCTAGTGCAAATCTCCAAGATTCTCAAAATAAATTGAATAACAGCTATAACAAATTTGGCATGAAAATCAGCAATAAAAAGACCAAAACTATGAAAATAGTGCAGGAGCATAGAAAACTTCAGTTGCATTCTGAATGGAGAGCTTATAGAACAAGTAAAATATTTCAGCTGTTTAGGCACACTTTTTAGTGAAGATCCAAATTTAATTTGGAAATAGACACCAGAATAAGAAAAGTTGGTTTAATGAGAATCCAGTTAAATAAATTAATATTGAATAAGAGAAAAATTAGACAAAACACCAAACTAGCAGTATACAAGACAGTGTTAAACTAGTTTTACGTTATGGATCTGAGAGTTGGGTTAGAAATAAAGCACTTGATCAAAGACTAGAGTCTACAGATATGAGAGTTCTGAGAAAAACTGGGAAGTGGCAGATGGCATCAATGGCAGAATCACATTAAAAATGAAGATATTAGAAATGAACTGGACATTGTTAGCATTCAAGAATGTGTGAACAGAGCTAATGTAAGGTGATATGACTACTTAAATAGAATGGATGAGGAAAGGTTAGCAAAACAGGTATTTGATGTCAAAATAGTAGGAAAGAGACCCAGAGGAAGACCAAGGTCTGGCTGGATTGATTCAGTCAGATGTGCTTTAGAAGAACGAAATGTTAAATATATCAGTATTGGAGTGCTGACAAGTAATAGATTATTCCTGCGGAGGTTTCTGTGGTTAAGCAGTTCAATATAGTTATTCCGGTTTTGTGACCACATGTTTATTAAAGAAAACTGTTTTTAAAACTAAACACGTACTAAAAACAACAGCCGACAAGTTTCGTTAGTCATCAGACTAACATCTTCAGGGTTAAAGAGAACTAAAAGTTTAAAGCACAAACTACTAGAAATTACGAAAATTAGTTCATTTTTGGTATTGTGAAGATCTAAACAGTTCGTTAAAAAATTGAATAACAGATCTATACACTCACTCTGTCCGAAGTATGAAATTGGTATATTTTTAATAAACGATGACCAAACTTGATTTAAAATCAAACCTTGGTTTTTGTTGCATTGCGTAGGAACTTTAGTCATATTTGCTGCCTGTTTGAATTTTCTTGTGAAACAATTCTCATCTATATAGGACATGTTTGTTCTATCCCAGAGTACATCATGACTGGTAGAGGTTGTGTGAAATGCCAATCCCGATTTATGTTCTCTCTTATTTTGTACGTCCTTTTGATGTTCGCTCATGCAGGTTTCTCCCGATCTCCCCGTCTGGCTCACATAGCAGATGTTACAGGAACAGTGAATATTATAAACCCTTTTTTTTTTCATTGGGTGATGTGCAGGTTTCGGAGGATGAAGAGATCTTGATTTTTTTCAAGTGGCAGGAAAGGCAATTTTATGTTGTATTTGTAGAGAAGTTTGGCTAATTTTATTTTGGATATTTTATTTATCTATTACATTATCAAAAGGATGTACAGAATAAGAGAGAACATAAATCGGGATTGGCATTTCACACAACCTCTACCAGTCATGATATACTCTGGGATAGAACAAACATGTCCTATATAGATAAGAATTGTTTCACAAGAAAATTCAGAGAGGCAGCAAATATGGTTAAAATTCCTACGCAATGCAACAAAAAACCAAGGTTTGATTTTAAATCAAATTTGGTCATCGTTTATTAAAAATTTACCAATTTCAGACCTCAGACAGAGTGAGTGTGAACCACAAAACGCGATAACAAAGAGCATTGTCTCCAGCTAACACGCATTAACGGTTGTATAGATCTGTTATTCGGTTTTTTAACGATACCAACAAATGAACTAATTTTTGTAATTTCTAGTAGTTTGTGCTTTAAACTTTTAATTTTCTTTACTCCTGAAGATGTTAGTCTGACAACTAACAAAACTTGTCGGGTGTTGATTTTAGTACTTGTTTAGTTTTAAAAATAGTTTTCTTTAATAAACATGTGGTCACAAAATCTGAATAACTATATTGAAGTAATAGATTAATTTGTAGTAAAATTTTTGCTAGAAGATTAATCATGTAGTGCTATCATAGTAGCCTGAACACCCCTTGAGGGTACACATCACGAAATTGATGATGATGAGATTTTGATTTCATTTCAGGAGCAGAGAAGGCTTTTCTTAAATCAACCACCTCACATGAGTGGTTTCTGAACCTGTTGCAGATTGGTGCCATTTGTGGGCATGTATTAGGTAGCCAGCAAATTCAGGAGAGGTGGGGGGGGGAATGTCAAATTCCCTGATTTGTGGTTTGACTCGTATATTATTCCCAAGGAATGGAAGGGAAAGTAGGTCTATTGTATGATGATGGTGGTAGAATTATAAACCAGTTAATATCTTTAGAGTAAAGAACAATATGCTGGTGAGGCTACATGTTCTGAAATAGTTGGATAGAAATTTGATCTTCTGTATATGACAGCATGGATTCATTAAGGTTAGATTGTATTGTATTATATGCTTATATTTTATGACAAAGTGATGACTGATTTGAACAAAGATATATGGTTTACTAGATTTTGTAAAGGACTTGACAGAATATCAGACAGAAGGTTCACATGAAAATTGGAATAGAGGAAATGAAAAATACTCGTTATTTGGATAGGTGATTGGCCAACTGAGAAAGAAAGCAGTGCATGGAGGAATAGAGTAACAGAATGAAGGTGACTAGTGGCTTATTTCAGGACTCTATCCTTTGGTTGTTACTGTTAAATTTGTATATTGAGAATGGCTTCAGAGTGATATATAGTTGTTTTATGATGATGCCAGGTTGAAAAGGATAATATGTAATATATCTGATATGATATTTCTATGGGGACATGAATAGACCTGGTGTCAGTTTAATGTTGCCAAGTTCAAGGTTATAGATCTTGGTCACAAGAATATTGTGTTGAGTATTTTATTGATTGGAATTTATTGCAAGTTATTAATGAGGGTAGAGAGACTTGGAAGTAACAGTTAAGAGATTTCAGGTTAGTGGCAAGGCCACATTACTAAGGTGATATAGTCATCACAAGAGATAATTGTGATGTTAAAATCAAGGAAGTCATTCTTCCTTTTTTGAGGCTTTAGTTAAATCACATCTGTGCTCTGTGATTGTTGTTATGCTGTGTACTGTGCCAGTTTTGTTATTCCTGTCAACTGTGTCATCAGTGTTAAATCTCACCTTATGTTTATCCAACCTTTTAGTTATATTCAGTCATGGAGAGTAAGATAACAATATTTATATATAATTTTATATTTAGTGGTTGGTTAGAATGTTTCGGATTTGTACCAATGATGGTGTAGTGACATCAAAATCGGTGTTGTGTTTATTCAAGGAATGAAGCTCAAACATAAAAAAAATTCGAATACTTATTATAATTATGAATATATACAAATAGATTCAATTCTGTATATTAAGTGATTCTCTTTATCTCTGTAAGGAGATGTAACATTCATTTCATTAAATTATAATTAGTAAATTAATTTCTACTACCCTATATATCTAACTTCTTAATACATACAAAGAAGTACTTGGTCACAAGAATATTGTATGTTGAGTTTTTTATTGATTAGAATTGAACATGAGCTCAAAGAAAACATTATCTTTCACTCCCGGATTCCCCCAGTTAAAATTCATTTCCGAGGGATAGCATCAAATACTATACAAAACAAATTGAATATAGCACTATAAGCGAATTTGTTTTATTTTATTGTTTTTATTCATTCATTCTGTCTTATCTCTCAGATTCCTTAGAATATTATAAAAATTAAAGATCTCACTTGAACTAATCTACTTGCATATGTCTTCTTCTAGTAAATAAGTTTCCTTAACACAGCCTTCCTTTATTTTGCTGAAGTAAGCATAAGGAATAATTGCTCAGACAAATAGGAATACATTTAATTGAGCAGTTCAAATGCACTTCTATCTTGCTCCTTAGATATATACAACTTGCTTCTCATTAACCACATAACCTTCTCACTAATATACAAAGGCTTGATATATTATGCTGTCCTTCAATATTAACTTCAAGTGCCTCCTTAGAAAGTAGATAAAGATGCATATAAAAACTTTTCTGAGCTCACAGAACTTAATTGGTAGTTTTTCTTCCTTTCTATTTCTCCCCTTCTTGTTTACTTACTCGAATTCTTGTTATCCCGCTACAGCTCTTCTAAAAACTCACAACTAATGTGCATGTCTGTTACCACAATTCAAAGAGAAACTCAAGTGACAACATGGTTGCTGTAAAACGTCTGCATCCACAAATGTTTGCATAGAACATTACTGTAAACATACAATAACATATGTACAGTATTATTTCTGTGTGAATTCTCAAGGATTACAATATATAGTAAACAAATTTACTACTTAAGTATATATCAGCTTCCTTTGTTACACTGCCACTTAGACACCACAAGGCAGTTCTGGTAATATTAAGCATACAACTGCATTAATAAAAGTGAACAAATATATTATATGTACAGTGGTGCCTTGGTTAACAATGGTAATCCATTCCAGGATTACAGTCGTTAACCAAAACTGTTGTTATCCAAGGTGCGATTTCCCCATAAGATTTAATTGAAAATCGATTAATTTGTTCTGGCTCCTCCCCACAACCATAATACATATTAAAAATGCAGATAAAACTCATTTAAAATGTCATAAAAATAGGGTAAATATCATTTATTTATTATACAGTATATGTATTTGCTACAAAAAAATTAACATTAATAAAATGAATTGTTCATGAAAACAGTTTTTAATTATCAATCTTCACCAGAAGGACAATTGGGCTCACTTCGGAGTTTATTTGACAAATGGACCTGTAAAAAACATGTCTAGGGTTGTTTGCTTCTGCCTCTTTTTTAAAATGTTTCTGAAAAACTGCATGGACTTTTTATTAAATAGATCTGAAGTTCTGATAATCTCAGATTTGTTTGGATTCCATTTCATAGCAACATTTTGAACTTCCTCCCACTTTGCCAAAACATTTTTGATTTCAGCAGTCGTAATTTGTTCTTTCTCTCCATCCTCATCTTCAGATGAAATTTCCATTTCCTTTTCTTCACATTGCTGCTTGAAAAGTTCTTTTAGCTCGTCAGTAGTCAGTTCTCGGTCATGCATCTCCAATAATTCTTCAACATCTTCTTCCTCTACTTCCAAGTTAAGATCATGAGCAGTTGCCACAATATCTTTTACCAATTTATGTCCTTCATCTGAAGTTTCTTCATTACCAAAGGAAGGACACAGTTTCCTCCATGCTGCCTTGAGACATTTCATTGTTACTTCTTGCCAAGCCTTTACAATTAGCCTAATTGCTATGACAATGTTGAATTCTTCCTTCCAAAATTTTCTTAGGGTTATGTTGGTAGCCTCACACATTTCAAAGCACCTATTAAAAAGTGCCCTTGTGTAACGTTTTTTAAAATTTGCAATTATCAGCTGATCCATAGGTTGAATCAGAGATGTAGTCTTGGGAGGAAGAAAAATCACCTTGATAAAATCTAATTCCTCTGGTAGCTCTTCTTGTATGCCTGTTGGATGGCCAGGTGCGTTATCCAAGGTTAAAATGGCTTTTAGAGGCAGATTGTTTTGCTCAAGATAGACTTTGACAGTTGGTCCAAACACCTCGCGAATCCAGTCTCTAAATTCTATTCTTGTGACCCAGGCTTTGCTGTTAGACTTCCACAAAACACCGAGATTGGATTTAGAGACATTGAACTTTTTGAATGCTTGGGGATTCTCTGAGTGGTAGATTAACATTGGTTTTACCTTGCAGTCTCCACTTGCATTTACTGCTAAAAGCAATGTTAACCTATCATTGATTGGTTTATGCCCAGGAAGTGTTTTTTCTTCTTTTGTGATAAATGTCCTGTTAAGTATTTTCTTCCAAAATAACCCACTATCATCACAATTGAATACTTGTTGAGGTAGGTATTCTCCTTCTATAATTCATGTTAAGCTATTGACAAATTTATCTGCTGCTGCTTTGTCAGCACTAGCTGCCTCTCCATGTCTGACCACACTATGAATTCCTGTTCTTTTTTTAAAGTTGTCAAACCAATCTCTGCTACCTTTGAAATCATCATCTACCTCAGAACTTATTCCCGAAGTCTTCTTTTTCAATCTTGATAAATCTGTTTAGCTTTCTGACAGATTGCATTTTGAGATGTAGTATCATCTGCCATTTCTCTTTCTTTGATCCAAATTAGTAATAGATTTTCCATTTGCTCAAAAAGAAGCCCTCTGACATTCAACCTTGAAGTTCCGTTAGCAACCTTAGCTACCATAAGTAGTTCTTTCTTAGCCAAAATGGTTGATATTGTAGAATGACTGGTTTCATATATTCGAGCTAGCTGCATAACTTTCACACCTCCATGATGTTTTGCTATTATTTCTTTCTTCTGTTCAATAGAGAAAATTTTTCTTTTTTTTTTTCCCTCACTAGCTTTCTTTTTGGGACCCATTTTGTCACACTGTAAATAAATTCACTCTATAAAAAAAAAATACGCAAATACGGTATTATTACAAATTGTACAACACTAAGACAAGGGATACAAAGAACATATCATCACCTGAAAATAAAAGTAAAAGTTCAAAAAAAAAAACTTTTTGAAATAAAAGTTAACAGTTAAATTCGAAACCTGCAATTTTTGACTTAGTACATTTTGCTTGTAAGGTGACGATATTAGATACAGTACTTACCCGTAACATACATTGATTAGCAGCTTATAGATACAACGATTATTATACAGATGAGATTTGATTTTGCCTTTTGATGGCGAACGAACAGTGACACGCACCCGTCGATTTGTTGTCTGTATGAACCAACACATAAAAAATAAATGCTTAAATACTCATTTTCTTCATAAAACGCATTTATAACCACAAATTTTAAAATAAAGCACAGTACACTACAAGAAAAGAAACAATAAACGGAAAACGTGTAAACAGCTGGCTATGATGGGTCAAACATATCTGAGTTTCACAGCTGTGCCGCGTGGCTGTTCTCTATTCGACAACATCTTCCCGCGCGTGGCTGAGTGCGATCAGAAAATTCTGGTTTTTTAGATCGGATAGAGGTTCACATAATCGAGAGTCATTACCCAAAGCCTGTGTCGTTAACCAAGAGATTTTTTTCTTACAGCCACTCGTCGTTATCCATGTACGTCGTTATCTGAGACCGTTGTTAACCAAGGCACCACTGTGTATATATATATATATATATATATATATATATATATATATTTTTTTTTTAAGATTATCTTATATTTAATGAGCCTTAGTATTTATGAAGTTTTTGCTCAGTATATACAATACCATAAAAAACGAACATAATAAGTAATATAATTTGGAGATTTTTACATGGTCATCCAGGTTTCTATTCAGAAACTAATAGAGTTTTATTTCTGAGTTTGATTTGAGCAGCAAGTTCAGAATAATATTGTCAAGTCATTTTAACTTTTAATCAAATAATCAGTAAAAGGTTAAAAGGTTTGAGACTTCAGAGATCACTGTCTTAAGTAACACAATAAAAAGGTAATTCTTTCTGAAGGTGTATATGCTTTGTTTATTAATGGTTTACTTACTTTTATGAACATCTTTGTCCATTTGATTTATTGTGTTTTTCCCCACTAGTAACTACAGCTGTTATTATTATTTTCCTAAGACCCCATGGAGTCCGAGACTCATCTAGGAGGTCCCTATGTCATACAGACAGCTTATCATACCTTGCCTTAAACAAATTCAAATTCTCTATAGACACAATCAAATTCTCTGCAGGCATGACACTCTCAGGCAATGAATTCCAATTATTCACAACTCTCTCCATGCAATAAACTTGCTTCTCACTCCCTTGCTTACATCTTCCTTATACAGCTTCCAGGTATGACCTCTTATTCTTCCCTGATCTCTCACCATTTTATGAAAAACCTCTTCATTATTAATCCTATAGCAATCTCTTACTAACTTATACGTCTCCATCATATCACTCCTCCTATCTACTAGAACTCTGTAAATTGCATCTTCTCAACATTTCTTCATATTCAGCATCCCAGAGATCAGAAACTACTAGTGAATAGTCTCTGAACCCTTTCCAACATCTCTCTCTCTCTCTCTCTATGTCCTTCTAGGTGACCAAATCTGTACACAGTAGTTCATATGTGGCCTAATCAAGGCTTTATAAATGGAACCAGAATCTCCTTACTTCTACAAGTCAGCATTCTCTGCATCATTCCCAGAATTTGTTGTGTTGTCCTCACAATTTTTGCAATGTGTCCTCCAAATTTTAGATCTTTATCCACCATCATGCCAAGATCTCTTATTTCTTCCACCTCCAACAATATATCTCCACCAAGGGTAAATTCTACATCCCATCTTTGTTTCCCAAATTTTAGAACCTTACATTTTGCAACACTGGCATACCCACTACCGTGCCCATTCACTCAGTCTCTTCACTTCTTCTTGTGAGGCTAGAACATCTGCTCAATAGTTCGTCTTAACTTTGCATCATCTGCAAACAATTGCATATCCCCATCCATATCTTCTCCAATATCATTAACATACAGGTTAAACAGGTTAAAGCTTCATAAGTTTACCTGAGAGCTTACTTAGAAGAGTTCACTTATGACATTTTGATTTCCTTAGTTAGTACCGAATGAGACTTTTTGCTCTCTTTAGGGTTCTGCCTAGTCTCTGAAGAGAACCAACCAGTTTGAAACAGCTGTCAGGCCAGTGAAACTTTTATCAAAAATGCACTAATAAAAGGCGAATATAATGACACTTGGGTAGTGCCCATGTCTTTTAAGTAGTGCAAGCTAAGACAATTCGGGGTTTGAGGATTGTATTCTCGTAAGTTCTTAGGTCAACTTACGAAACTTTCATAGTTTCTACAAACATTAGGCTTTGAGATAATGTTGGATCTAGTATCTTCTTTGCCTATGTAATTTTATATTGCTGAAATGAAGCCTTATGGCTCTTTCTTTTAGTAATCATATTCTTTACTTCTGGTTACTATCATCATCCCAGTCTATATTGGCATAATTAAAATCATCCATAATGAACACAGGTGGAAGCATATCTTGCAGATGAGCAAGCAGGATTTAGGAAAGATAGAACTACAATTCAACAGATTTTGACAATGCGGTTAATAGGAGCAAGCTAGGAAAAAAAACGAAAAACATATATACTTGCTTTGTTGATTTTCAGAAGGCATTTGACAGTATCGACCAGAAGTGACATTAGCAGTGCTAGAATCCTGTGGAATTGATAGAAAATAGCTATATTAAAAGATTAAAAGAAAATAGCTATATTAAAAGATGTGTATAAAAATGCAGTTGCAGCAATTGGAATAGGTGATGATTTGGGGAAATGGTTTAGAACAAGCAGAGGTACTAGATGGGGGGGGGGGGACCCAATATCACCAAGCATTTTCATTGCACATTTAGAAAGAGTAATGGATAAAATGAAGGAAGATGCAAAAGGAATATCAGTATATGGGATGAGAATCTGAGATTTGCAGATGATATTGTTATTATTGAAGAAGATGAAAGAGAACTACAAAAAATATTGTAACTGTTAAATGAGGAAGAGACAACATTTATACTTGTTATGAACTTGGAAAAAACAAAGACAATGGCATTTGGTGAGAAGAACACGAAACAAATGATATGAGTGGATGGAATTGATATAGAAAATGTAGCACAATTCACATATTTGGGAAGTAAAATGACATATGATTTGGACTGTAAAAAAGAAATAAAAATCAAGATTGCAAAGGGAAGAACAAATCTGAAGGCCATGGATAACATCTGGAAGTTATCAGTGATCAGCCTGCAAGCAAAACTAAGAGTACTGAAAACATGCATCTTCAGTGGTGTACTGTATGGATCTGAAACGTGGGTAATAAATAAGGAATCAAGAAAAAGAATTTTGACATTTGAAAGAACCTGTTACAGGAAGATTCTACAGAAAATCAATGAAGAGTTCTATTGGAAGATAAACTGAAGAGGAATCTAATGCAGAAGATTATACAATGGAAGCTGCAATTATTTGGACACATCTGCAGAATGAGTGAAGACCGGAAGATTGAGACATTCATGTTTGGTATTATGGATGGTGTAAACAGAAGAGGTAGACCATATAGAGAATGGATAAGTGACATAAAGGACTGGAGTGGAATGGGTTTACAGAAACTTCAATGCTGTGCACTGGACAAAAAAAAAGGTGGAAGAAGAAGATAGTGAAGAAGGCATTAGACACCAGTGGGCAGTGAGTCCATGGTTTGTGATAATGATAATGATCACCCTTTTCTTATTTGCTGGGCTAATTTGATTATACATTTCATGGTCACTACCATCCACATTACCAGGGCTATAGCATCATCCAACTAAGTATTTCATTCTGTTCACCTCTATCTCATGCCATACTATCTCAAAACCACCACTGCTTTTTCCCTCTTGCACCCTCTACCTTGTATGGACATAACTCTTTTTCTGTCATCAATAGCACTCCCCCTTCCCTTTTTATCCTTTCTCTCTTTATAAAACACATCACACCCTTCTTTCCCTATTCCTGTCAGGATGTCGTCCTGACAGGAATAGGGATAGAAGGGTATCCAACCATGTCTCACTTATTCCAACAATTTTGGATGAACAGACTCGATCAGCACAATCATTTCATTTGCCTTGTTTCTTATACTTCTAGCATTTGTATATAAACATAGCAGCTAATTCATGGATCTTTAACAAGTTTCACTTACACCACTTATTACATGTGACTTCTCCATACTTTCCTCAAGCCATTTGTTTTTCTTCTTATTCATCTCAGAACCTTCAAATCTAACTGTTTTCCCTTACATTCCAGGTTACCCCCTTCCTTTTCTGTCTACACATGATTCACATCCTCTTGAAGTATCAGCCTTTCTCACGCTGTGTTCCCCTGTCCATCCTGAGTCTCCCAGTTTCTTCTCTGTTATTCTCTCATTCTCTACACTCATGTTACTTATGTCTTCATTCATAAGCACCACTTCAATCTCTCCTTCCTTACTCTCCCACTCTTTCACATCACTTCTTACTTGCTCAGATTCATTCTCTGCACTCATTACTCTCTCTCTCTCTCTCTCTCTCTTCAGCAGCAGTGTCTCCAAATGACTGACACTAGAACCATTCAAATGCAGTTCATCACTCTTAAACAATTCAATTCTTCCTTCAAACTCATTCCACACATTAACAAACTGCACTCCTTTCTCCTTACACATTTCTGCTAATATTCACTATCCTTGCTCTCTGCCTCATCTCATCACTGTCATACCTGGCAAATACACTGACCACTATCACTCTATTATCTTTTATTCTTCTCAACAACCTCCTGATATCCAATCTTACACTTTCCTTGTTCCCAGTCAATCATTTGTCCCTGTTACCATTACCAACTCTTTTGCTTGCTTACTCTTCATATCCAACTCCTCAATCACTGTATTCATTTTACCAGCAGGAAAACAAACCTCATGCATCCTCTCATTTACCACACCTCCTATGACTATGATCGAATCCCCATACAATGCCACTCATAGGTCTTTTGTTACCTCTGTCATAATGACATCACCTTCGTCACAATTCCATACATATCTATAATTCTCTTCTTTTCACTTTGCTTCCATTTCATCTCTTGTCTCATCTTCACCAAGTCAGCTTTCAAATCTTGCATCATTTTTTCACTATCATTCACTCTCTCTATTTTATCATCAGTCATACATGCTTGTTCACCATCAATGCTGCTCACCACCTTACCATTGATAACACTCTGTTTTTCAACTTCTGCTACATTTGTATCACTTTCTTCATTCTTACTATCATTAATTGTTTCGTTAAGCAGATCGCTTGATCACTTTTTCAAAACTTTTTTTACCAATATTTTGCTGCTCTTTCTCAGTCTCTCTCTTTACTATCAGACAAGCATTCATCCTTCTCGTGACATTCTTGCTACTAACACTTTCAGTTAACAATACATTACTGACCATCGTCTGCATTTCGATCATACTTTGCACACACCCTGCTTCTATAAGCCTTAAATATCCATAATTTATCAACATAATCTAACAAACACATATAGCACGCCTCACATTTCGCAAAATGATTAAAATCAAAATTAAACTCTTACAAAGACAAGCCTGCCACCAGCTTTCCTTCACCATTGCTATACTCTGCTCTAAGTTTAACAATTTTGTAAACACTCTTAAACAATCCCACACAGCTCTGCAAACACACAACTTCTACCACAACTCTTAACATAAATACACACTTGTTTACAATTAATTAGTCAAAAACAAAAAAAAAACTTATCTGAACCGGGAGTCTTCTTTGCACCAAATATATTTTGGAACTTCTTGAAGGAAAATTGATTCTTTAATTCAAAAAAATAAACTTGATTTTTTTTTTTTTAATTTAAATGCCTTAAAATTTTAAATATTGTTCATTATATTTATTTTGATGTTTTCTAAAATTTATTTTTTATCATAGCTAAGGATATGTGGATTATGTGATGTCTAAAAATTTAATTGTAAACTATTTTTTTTTTCTTATTCAACTAAAAAGTGGCATCTCTACAGGCAAGAAAAATAAATAAATAAAACCATGGATGAAAAACCTGTACTAAACTGGAAATTTTAAGCATTTTTGTACACTTGAGATGACTACAACTTAACGGAATCATTTGTTAATCTAATTAAGAATATTGATGTCATGTAATTTGACATAATGAAATTCCTGACATTTATCAAGGGTGTACAGAATACTGTGTTACTACATGATTCATTTATATTATTGATTGCTAACTTCCTATTGAAATTTTTTCTCCAAATTAGTCTACTATTTACCAGGATGACTCCAGCATTGTCAGATTTATATTTTGGTTCTCTTTGTTCTCAGAGGAGAACAAAGAAAACAAATCTAAAATGAACAAAGAGAACAAATCTAAAAGAGAACAAAGAGAATAAATCTAAGATGGCATGGCATGGTTTACGTAACCATGCCATGCCATCTTAGATTAGCACTTCTCTCACATTCCTGAATGCTAATACTGGCAAGTTCCTAATGTCTTCATTATTAATATTAATACTAGTAAGAGAGTGATGGGAGTGCATTGTGGTGTCGTCACAGTCACATCAGTTTTGGTTTCCTCCAGTCTCTCTGTAACGTTTCTCAGGTATGGTCCATTGATCTACAACACAACTCTCGTAGCAATGTTCGGTGCGAGAATTAGCCCTGATCGAGCAGCCTTCTGGGGGTTCCATTTCTAATGAACAAGTTTGCTGCCTCTGCGACCGAGCGTGAAGATTTCTAACGAAGCCTAAGCCGATTCCTGCGTGGTTGATCTGCTGCATGGGATGAGATTGAGGCGTACTGCTCCTCAGAACAAATTTGGTACCTATGACATATAGTACCGTGGTGCTCCGCAAGACAGAGCACCCTGACTGTGATGCAGTCAAAACTTTACGGACTGTGGTGATGGCGCGTTGCATTCGTTGATTGAATGCTACCTGGTTGATCCTGCCAGTAGTCATATGCTTGCCTCAAAGATTAAGCCATGCATGTCTAAGTACATGCCTAAGCAAGGTGAAACCGTGAATGGCTCATTAAATTAGTTATGGTTTCTTAGATTGTACCTTTTCACTCGGATAACTGTGGTAATTCTAGAGCTAATACATGCAGCAGAGCTCCGACCTTCGGGGACGAGCACTTTTATTAGACCAAGACCAATCGCGCTTCGGTCTGAAACTCCTGGTGACTCTGAATAACTTTGAGCAGATCGCATGGTCTTGTACTGGCAACGCATCTTTCAAGTGTCTGCCTTATCAGCTGTCGATGGTAGGTTATGCACCTACCATTGTCGTAATGGGTAATGGGGAATCAGGATTTAATTCCGGAGAGGGAGCCTGAGAAACATCTACCACATCCTACCACATGCAGCAGGCATGCAAATTACCCACTCCTGGCACTGGCACTGGCACTAGTGACGAAAAATAACAATACAGGACTCTATTGAGGTCTCGTAATTGGAATGAGTACACTCTAGATCCTTTGATGAGGATCTATTGAAGGGCAAGTCTGGTGCCACCAGCCGTGGTAATTCCTGCTCCAATAGTGTATATTAAAGTTGTTGCGGTTAAAAAGATCTTAGTTGGATCTCAGTTCCAGATGGGTGGTCTGCCCGGCCTAAAAAATCTTGCTGGTTTTCCTTGATTCTCTTCACCAAGTGTCTTGGGTGACGGGCACGTTTACTTTGAAAAAATTAGAGTGCTTAAAGCAGGCATAATGCCTGCTTTAAGCACTCTAATTTCCATGCACCATTATTCTGGTGCATTATTCCATGCACCAGAATAATGGTGCACGGAATAATGGAATAGGACCTCGATTATGTTTTGTTGGTTTTCGGAACACGAGGTAATGATTAAGAGGGACATCGCAAGACAAACTACTGCGAATGCATTTGTCATGAATGTTTTCATTAATCAAGAACAAAAGTTAGAGGTTCGAAGGCAATCGGATACCACCCTAGTTCTAACCATAAACGTTATGCCGGCTTGGTTGGCCGAGTGGTTAGAGTATCCAGCCAAAAGGCTGTGGGTTCGAATCCCGCCATGGGCATGGATGTTTGTGATTGTCTATGAAAATACAAGTGGCGGTGGTGGACAGTAGATAGCATTGGTGTAGATGATGTGGTTGGCGGATGAGATTGAGTGGTGGCGATGGAGAATTGTAGAGTAGGTGCCCTCCCTCGATGAGTCTTAAGACACCCTGGAGGTGTCAAATAATAATAATAATAATAATAATATGATTCTGCCATAGATGCCATATGTTCATGCCTATAAATTTTTGCAGAACTCATATCTATGATCTCTAGTCTTTGATCAGCTGTTTTTTTTTTTTAAACACAGTTCTTCGATCCATAAGTTAAGACTAGTTCGAACACTCTTGTATACTACTAGTTTAATGTTTTGACTAATTCTTCTCTTATTCCATATAATTTATTCATCTCCATCATGTGATCTTTACCTATTCTGTTGTCTACTTTATATTGAATTTGCCTTCTTCATTTAAAGTGGTTGTGCCTAAATAGCTGAAATGATTTACTTGTTCTATAGGTTCTCCATTGAGAATGCAGATGATGTTTCCATGTTCCTGCCAACTTATGGCTTTTGTATTTTTATTACTAATTTTCATACCAAATTTGCTACAGCAGTTATTCAGTTTAGTTAAAGAGTCCTGATCAGCTTAAGAATATAACTTGGCTAACGTAAATAAACAGCGTGGGAGAGTTTCCGAAATGAAGGAAAAAGTGTTGTATGGTGACTCGTTATTAAGAGGAGTAATAGATGGGAGTGTAACAAAATCGTACTTACTGGGTGCGAAATTTAAGGATGTAAGTGAGAGTATTAGAGTGCAAAAACAGAGGGTGAAAGAATTAATAATTGTGGCGGGTACGAATGAATTGAAAGGTGATAAAATTTTTTTTATGAGAGAGGACTTGAAAGTATTGTTAAAGGTAGCAAAAGAAAAGAGTGACAGAGTTAGAATGGTGAGTCTGTTACTGCGGTATGACAGAGAGGAGTTTAGAAGGAGGGCCATAATCGCAAATGACATTATGCGCAGGTTATGCGGACGGTGTGGTGTGGAATTCGTGGACGTGTGGAATGAGTTTGATGGGCGAAAGGACTTATACAAGATGGATGGCCTGCATTTGAATGGACTTGGTGTGCGGAGACTGGAAAAAGTGTTGCTGAATGAAGTGAAAATGGATGTGTAGAACCAGGGAAACTAGAACTACCAAGGAGGGGGGGAAGTGGATATCCAGACATCAGTGAGACAGTTGAGTGTAAAAATGTATATAATGTACCTGAGCCAGCACTAAGGACAAAAAATGGGAATGGGACATTTAGAATAACGCATCAAGATAGGGGTGGGACAAAGGGATCACTGCAATTCATGTATACTAATGCCAGGAGTATTAGGAACAAGAAGGAAGAATTTTTGGCCTTGATTGGCTCTTCCTGGCCACAGGTTATTGGCATTAGTGAAACATGGCTGACGGAAGATGATATAGTTAGTGGGATAGAATGTGTAGGTTATAGTATGTTTAGGAGGGACAGAGAGAATAAAATTGGGGGAGGGATGTTATTGATGATAGCTGACGAACTGCAGCCAAGGAGAATTGAAGTTGTATTGCAGGATAGTGAAAGGAGCTCATTTGAGGCTATTTGGTGTGAGATTGACACTGGCAGAATAAAATATACAGTTGGGTGCTGCTATAGACCAGGTGATGGAATAGATGGTGGAGATGGTATGCATAAACAAATTGATGAAATGAGTGGAAGGAGGGTAATTATTATGGGGGATTTCAACTATGGTAACATTGATTGGAAGGAGGAGAGGACACATGTGAGGAAGGAAATGGATTTTATTCAATTATTAACGGATAACTATCTGAAACAGCATGTAATTGAAAATACTAGGGGTGTGAGAGTGCTTGACCTGGTAATTGCATCTCAAAATTTGACTGTAATGAATATGACCATGTTGCCACCTATTGGTGAGAGTGATCATAAGGTCTTGACCTGGGAGGTGGCTAAAGGTGTGCAATTTGTGATTAAGACAGGGTATATGTGGAATTACCGTGCTGGCAAGTATGATAAGCTTAGGAGATTGCTTGGATCAGTGCCATGGCATGTACAACTGCAAGGGCTGGACGTTGATAGAGCATGGGAAGTGGTCAAAGAGCATTTACAGGAGGTTATGGCTGCCTGTATACCTAAGGTCCGAATAGTGAAACAAGTAGGGGTTAAATGGATGAATAACACCATTAAGCTTGAGCTGCAAAAAAAGAAACAACTATGGAGGGAATTTAAAGAAAGGGGTGACCTGCAGGCACACGAACGGTATAAAGTGCAGGCCAGAAGGGTAACGAGTGTGGTAAAAACAGCAAAAGCTGATTATGAAAGGAAACTAGCTATGCAAGCAAAAGAGAATCCCAAACAGTTCTTTCAATATGCTGCAAGCAAGAAAAAAACTGTACATGGCAAAATGATTTTAAGGAATGACGATGGTAAAGAGTTCACTGAACCAGTTGATATAGTGGAGTTACTGAGCGCGCACTTTGCAAAAGTATATCATCCAGGTGGTGACGTTGAAAAAATGAAGGAACCATTAGTTTATACGGGAATTGTGATGAATGAAGTGGAGGTGAATAGTCTATTACAGAACCTTAATGTGAATACATCTGTGGGATTGGATGGTATACCGGCACGGGTCTTGCATGAAGCGGCTAAGGAATTATCAGTGCCCTTGACCATGTTGTTTAATCTGAGTCTCGGGTCTGGCTTAGTCCCGAAGGCGTGGAAAGCGGGGAAAATAGTTTCACTGCATAAAGAAGGATCCAAGACTATGGTTGCAAATTACCGACCGATCAGCATATCAGGAGTCGTTGTCAAGGTCTTGGAGAAAGTAGTAAAGGGAAAAATACAGGAATGGATTGATGAAAATGAGATACTGTACAGAGGACAGCATGGCTTTGTGAAGGGTAGATCATGCCTCAGTAACTTGCTCAAGTTTTATAACAAGGTGATGGCTTAACTGGATAAGGGAAATGGGTTTACAGTGATACTGCTGGACCTGGCAAAGGCGTTTGACAGGATACCACATGGAATTCTAATCCGTAAACTACAACATATGGGAATGGATATAGGGTTGGTGAGATGGATAGCTGGGTGGTTGATGGAGAGATATCAAAGAGTAGTTAATTCAGGAGTAGAGTCCAAAAGACGGCCTGTGACTAGTGGTGTGCCACAGGGTTCTGTTTTTGGACCACTGCTGTTTAATCTGTTCATTAACGATATAGGGAACAGTCTAAGTGGGACAGTTCATCTGTTTGCTGATGATGCAAAGTTGGGTAGCGCGATAGTGAATGCAGAAGATGTCAAAGTCTTGCAAGATGACTTAGATAGATTGGAGTTCTGGACTAAGGAGAATGGATGTCAATTTAATGTGACAAAATGTAAGGTTATGTATTTCGGAGTGAAAAGATTAGCAGCAGTATACCACATTGGTGGAACTGTACTCCAAGAGATTGATGAGGCCAGGGACTTGGGAGTGTTGGTGGATAGGGAGATGAAGTTTAGGGGGCACATTGCGAAAGTAGCTAAATCAGCTCATCAACTCACTTGGTTGTTGAAAAATACCTTGACGAGCAGAGACAAGCAAGTTATTGTACCTCTGTACCGAGCCCTGATAAGACCTCATCTCGACTACTGTGCCCAGATTTGGTCACCTCGGTTCCTTCTTGATGGGGAGGAGGTGGAGAGGATCCAGAGGCGAGTGACTAAGATAATAGCAGGTCTATGGAATGAACCATATGAGAACAGGTTGAAGATTTGCAGAAACTAGTTGATCGGCGGAAAAGGGGAGATATGATTGAGACATTCAAATTGCTAAAAGGATTCTATAGGATTAATTCAGAGGATATTTTGGAGATCAGGACTGGTGGTGGGAGAACTAGGGGACACCCATGGAAGCTGGTCAAGAGCGTGGTTAGCAGGGGTGTTAGAGCTGGGTTCTTTACTTTTAGAGTGGTAAATGAGTGGAATAAGCTGCCAGAGTCTGTTGTGGGTGCTATGACAGTGAGCGAGTTCAAGGCAAGGTATGATAGATACTGTGAGAATGTTGAACAGTTGTGTGAACATGATGTTTAGGGCCTCCCTCGATGAGTCTAAGGACTCCCTGGAGTAGCCCGTAGTAATAATAATAATAATAATATCATTTGCATAAAGTAATGAGCTGAGATTAAAGCTCTAACTTTGATATCACCTTTAATGGTATTGTTTTTCTTATTATAATCCACATAAATGATGAACAGCAGTGGACATACAGGGTGTTCGGGATAAATTTGACAGTTTCGTAAGGAAAAAGAAAATCTTCTTTGTATCTATTAAATTTAATGAATTGACAAAAAAACATTACAGGCAGAGTTAATTACAATACTATCAACAAGATTTACTCAAAATAACCACCATTAGCATCGATCACAGCTTCAATTCTGCTTCGGAACCTCAAACAAGCTGATGCTACAGTCTCCCTGGGAAGGGCCGCAAAAACTGTTTTAATTTTATCCATTAACTGGGCTTTTGTATTACTGGAAGTGCGATTGGTGTCTTTTTCAACTGCGCCCCATACAAAATAATCCATGGGGTTAAGGTCTGGGGAGTTTGGAGGCCAAACATTTGGACTGGTGAAGTCGTAGAAATTTTCAGACAACCATTTTTGACTTTTCCCAGAGGTGTGGCAAGGGGCCGAATCCTGCTGCCATACATACAGCCTACCATTGGCTACCCTTGTTATCCAGGGCTTGACTACAGTTAGCAACTCCACGAACAAAGCCCGAATTCCAATGCCAGGGTTCTTCAACACCTGTTCCTGCAGATTTGCGAGGAATTCTGCTGTACGAACGCAATCAGATCGTCTGCTAGGGATCTTTCTTCTTGCTACATCCTTGTAGTCACCATTGCAAGTCTCTAGTTCATGCCTGATTGTTTTTACTGTATTCAGGGAGCATTGGGCAGCAGTCGTAATATCCTTATTTTGATGGCGGGCACGAATCATCATGATACAAGTTATTCTCTTCCATGATTCAGGTGGGTTCCAGCTATCCATCCTTTCTGACATCTTGTATATGAATGAAGAAGGGTCCAAACTTTTAAATGAAGAGAAGTGTGTGTTAATACATGTAACTTACGGAAAAATATAATTAATTATAAATATGTCAAATTTATCCCGAACACCCTGTATAGTGTATTTGCCATTGTCTTACACCTAATTTTACATCAAACCATCTTTTTGTACTGCCTTCAATTCTAATTGCTGATTTACAGCTGGAATATAATGTAAATTATAATCGACAAGAAATTCTATTGTTGTTTTAATCTTTTACCCAAGCATATGCAAACCAAAGTTTGTGCAGGAAGTATCTTCATGACTGGTTTATGTTCATACAGTGGTTGTTTCCTTCACATCATTTGCCTCAGTATCCCATAATATAAAGCATCTCCAATAAAGCAAAGGGAAGTGTGCTTTGCATTATGGGATATTTAGACAATTGATGTGAAGTCAACACCTCTGTATATAGACCAGTTGTGAAATAAACACTTAGGTAAAGGATTAAAACATGAATATAGTTCTTATCATGTATAATTTACTTTATAACCTATTGGTGAAACATCTTTACTTGTATATAGAAAATATATGACTTCTGTTTCAGATATGTTTATTATTATGTTTATAGCAATATACATACTTGGAAATAAGTCAGGACACCATAGTGTGAGGTACAACGGTCATGGCACCCACTTTAATAAGATGTAGGGCCTCTTTTCACTTCGATGACTGCAGCACTCCTACAGGGCATACTTTCCACAAGTGTCCGATAGTGATCAATGGGAATTTTGTACCATCTTCTTGTAGGCATGTAATGAGGTCCTGTACTCACATCCTTGACCTCACCCGACACTCCAGTTCATCCCACAGATGTTCATTAGAGCTGAGATCAGGACTCTATGGAGGCCAGTCAAGTGTAGTGATGTTCACATCCACAAACCATGCAGTTGCAGCAGCCTTATGGCACAGTGCATTTTCTTGCTGAAAGAGACAGTGGTCAGTTCCATAGAAATGCCAGAAAGCAAGAAGCATTGCATTCTTCTTCAGATATATTTCGTTCAGATATATTTCAGAATTCAGTGTTTGTGGCACCACAAACAGAGATCTGAGGCCAAACCAGGAAAAAACGGGAGCATACTATAAAAACGGGACACCACCACCTCTGAATTTCATAGTTGGGGTTACGCATTCTGATAAGAGATGTTCACTGGACATCTGCCACAGCTGTCCACCACTGTTCTGTAGAGGGTGTAGCATCATGATTCATCACTCCATAACACAGTTTCCAAACTTCCACATCCCATTGAATGTGCTCTTTGCACCACCGAAGACGATGCTGCATGTTGGTTTGGGTAATGAGGCACATGGGGCTTGCATATTGCAGTTCTGTCTTGGAAAATCCATGTTGTGAGCCTTGGTTCTGAATGTTCTAAGCTGTGCTCGGAACTCCATATTCAAAGTGTCAACTGACAAATGACGGTTTTTGCAAATTAACCTTTGTACAAGGTGGTATCAAAAAGTTTCGAGACCAGCTCTGTTTATGAGAAATTTCTTTATTTATCTACGTTTACACACTATCACCTTCAAAATAGTTTCCCCTTGCATAGTAATACAGCATTCCCAGCGTTCCTTCCACTTCTTGAATGTGTGCTGGAAGTATTCTTTTCAAAGCGTGTCAAGCACCTTCTGTGATTCGTGCTGGATCTCCGCAGTGGTGTCAAAACGGAGACCTTTGAGCTGGATCTTCATCTTCGGGAAGAGCGAAGTCCACAGGAGCCAAATCTGGCGATTAGGGTGGGTGGGTGCGGAAGTGAGATGATCATGTTGTTTCTGGTGAAAAACTCGCATGTGAGAAGAGCTCGGTGACAGGGTGCATTGTCGTTGTGGAGCATCCAGTTTTTCGCGTGCCACAGATCCGGTCGCTTTTGCCGAATGTCATCCCTCAGACGCCTTAAAACCTAGCAGTAGAACTTGCTATTTATGATCTGGCCCCTGGGGACGAATTCTCGATGCACAATGCCGCGAATGTCTAAAAAGACAACGAGCATGCACTTGGTCGAGCTGCGGACCTGCCTCGCCTTTTTGAGTCATGGAGATGATGGGCTCTTCCACTGTGAAGACTGTTGCTTCGTCTCGGGGTTGTACCTATACACCCAAGTTTCGTTCACCGGTAATGATCCTTGACATGAAGGACGGGTCCTCCACAGCATGCTGATGGAGTTCTTGGCAGACTTCGACGTGGTGTTTCTTCTGCTCTTGGGTCAGCAGCCTGGGGATGAACTTGGCAGCAATACAGTGCATGTTCAAATCACACGTGAAGATTGCCTGGACTGTTCCGTATGACACACTGACAATGACAGCAGTGTTGTTGAGTGTTCTCCGATGATCCTCATGCACAAGTTGCCGAATGGTTTCGACATTTTCAGCGGTTGAGCTCGTTAGAGGTCTTCCTGATCTCTTGTTATCTTCCAGTGATGTTCTTCCGCTCTTGAAACGTGTATGCCACTCAAAACACCTCGAACAACTCATTGCAGCATTGCCGTAAACTTGCCGAATCATGTCAAGCATCTCTGTGGCAGATTTTCCACGCAGAATTTCACGTTTGCTCTTTGTTCTAACTTGCTGTCCATGATGAAATCGCAGACGTAGTAACGCATGTGGTCTGAATAGCACCAGTTGCACAGCTCCTGATGTACACAGGACGATGTCTTTTGGCACACTGACTTATGAAGTTCGGTGCTCCCTGTGACTGTGCTTGCAGCCTTGTGCTGCAATCTGTTGGCGTGTTACAAAACTAGTCTCGAAACTTTTTGATACCACCTCGTAGCAACTTATGATCATGTTCAGTGACTATAGTGGGTCATCACTACAGGTAGCTCTTGCAGATGACTCCTTGCACTTCTATCTCAGTATGAGATCATTGATTATTGACCTGGAATGGCCAAGTTTGTCAGCAATTTGCCAAACAGATAGGCCTGCACTGTGGCATCCTATCACAATGCCTCTTTCAAATTCCATCAGTTCCCTTCCTGCAGCCATTTCACCAGGACACAGTTGCACTGACTTGGGAGCATCATATACCTTCAATTTACACTAGCCACAAACACATGACTCATTGCATGGCACCATACATCTTGCCTATGGGCATGTCCATGGAATTTTTTTCCAAGCAGTGTATACATAATAGGAAGTATGCTTTGCATTATGGGATGCTGCAGCTGTTGATGTGATGTCAACAGCCTCTACATTCAAATATGTCTGCATCATGCAAACAGTCTTTAAATGGGACATTATATTGAGCTATATAATGCTTCATTTCATCATCATCATCATCATCATACGTATCAAGGATTTAGGCCTAGTATGGCCTGTTCCGGCCTTAGACGTCATCGTTGAATCGTTTAAGAGGACGTCCTGGTTTTCTTTTTCCTAATGGCTTGTACTTTAAGGCTTGTTTTGGCAATCTTTCTGTTTTCATTCTTTGAACGTGTTCCATCGATTTATGTTTATATTTTTTAATTTTTTCAATTACTGGTTCTTGGTTTAATTCTTTCATAATATCTTCGTTTCTTTTGTGATCAAATAGGGTATACTTTGCAGTTTTTCTCATAAACTTCATTTCTGCTGTTGTTAATCTTTGTTTGTCTTTTTGTTTTATTGTCCAGATTTCGCTTCCATACATTAAGACCGGTAGGGCTAATGTATTGTATACTTTTAGCCTGGTTTGTTTTTGAACTAGGTTTGGTTTAAATATAGAGTTAATTACTCCTGTTATTTTTAAATATTTTGCAATTTTTATGTTTATATCTTTTTCATTTTCATAAGTGATCATACATCCTAGGTAGTTAAATGAATTCACCTGTTCTAAGATCTTGTTATCTAATACTATTTTAATTCTTGCTGGATCTTGTCCTTTAAAGGCCATAGTTTTTGATTTTTCCATTGATATTATCATACTATAATCTTTGGATATCTCATTTAGATTTAAAATAGCTTTCTGTAAGTTATCTTCAGAATTTGTAATTATTATTTGGTCGTCTGCAAAGAGGAGAGTGTTTAAGTTAACTGTAGGTGAAAGTTTAATTCCTTGATGTAAATTTTTACTCCATTTTATTATTATTTCATTTAAGTAGATATTAAAAAGAGTTGCTGAGAGGGGACATCCCTGTCGGACCCCTTGGTTTATCTCTCTTGTATATGATAGCTCGTGATTTAATCTTATTTGTATTTGATTATTTTCATATATACTTGTGACAGCTTTTAGGATATTATTTGGTATTTGTCTTTCTTTTAATATGTTAAATAATATGTTTCTTTTAACTTTGTCAAATGCTTTTTCAAAGTCAATAAATGCAATATGTGTTTCTAAATTATATTCTCTTCTTTTCTCCATTATTAATTTTAGGCAGAAGGCTGGGTCTATACATGATCATCCTTTTCTAAATCCATTTTGTACCTCTAGAATAAAGTTTTCGGAATATTTCATTAGTTTGTTATTTAAGATTCTGCTATATATTTTGTAACATGAATTTAGCATACTGATACCTCTATAGTTTTTAGGGTCATCTCTGTTACCTTTCTTAAAGATAGGAATCACAATTGCTTTTTTCCATTCTATTGGGGGGATACCAGTTGAGTAAATTTTATTTAAAAATAATAAGAGTCTTCCTTTGAATCTTGTTCCTGCCTATTTATATAGTTCTGAACCTAGCTTATCTTCTCCAGGTGATTTTCCGTTTCTTGTTTCTTTCAGGCTGATTTCTAATTCTTCTTCAGTTATTTCCTTTTCATTTTCGTTAATTGTTTGCCAGTTGTCTCTTTTAAAATATTTGTCTGTGCACAGTTCTGTGTAGTAATTTAGAAATTCTTCTAATTTCAATTCAGTGTTTAATTTTATGTTTTCTTTGGTATCTGCATTTAGGTGTTTCAAAATCTTATATACATTGGGTCTTATTTTATATAAATCATGTTCTAAATTAGAAACAAATTTATTCCATGATTCTCTGTCTTTTTCTGACTTCTCTTTTAGCTATGGCTCTTATTCTTTTATATTCTATTTCATCTTCTAATCTTTTACTGCTTAACCATTTGTGATAGGCTTCTTTTTTCTTTTTGATTATTTCTTTGATTGTATCATCCCAGATCTTCAGTTTTTTTCTTTTATTGAATTTTTTGGTCTTTCCTAAGCTTTCATTTGCTGCTGCATTTAGTATCGTTTTTATATTAAGCTATTCTATTTCTATTTCTTCATTTTGTTTTATTTTATCTAGATACTGGTTAATTCTTTGTTCATATAGCCATTGTACATTTGTGTCATTCAATTGTCTAGTTTTATAAACAAATGTTTCAATTTTTCTTTCTGTTCTTGTTACTTGTAACCATTTAGGTGGTAATCTTAATTTTATTTTAACAAGGAAGTGGTCACTGCTTATTTCATATCCTCTGTGAACTCTAACATCTAGTGAAAATTTTGATGTCTTTTCATTTAATATGAAGTAATCTAATATTGATTTCCATCCTCTTGCTGCCCAAGTATATTTATGTATGTCTTTATGTTTATAGAAGGAATTCATTATTTTTAGATTATTATAAACTACAAAGTCAATCAATTTTTTACCATTTCTGTTTAGAGTGTGTTCTCCATGTATTCCTATATTATTATTAATTTTCGTGTTTCCAATTCTTGCATTTAAGTCTCCTGCTAAAATTATGTAATCATTTTTATTTATTTTATTATATATGTTTTGTAGCTGATTATAAAAATCAATATTATCCTGTTCTCTTCCTTTTTCTGGGGCATATAAACCAATTATTGTTAAGTAGCCTCTATCTATTTTTATTCTAGCTTCTATTATTCTTTCATTCCATAATTTATAATGTTTTAACTGTTTTGAAAGGGAGTTATGAATCCAAATCATGACTCCTGCTTGTGCTCTTTGGTCTCTGTCGACTCCACTGTATATCACATTAAAATTTTCAGTTCTCATAGTTCCTTTTAATTTCTTTTTTGTTTCAGTAATTACTGCTATTTTAAAATTTCTTTCATTTAATAACTGGTCTAATTCTATTTCTTTATATGCTATTCATCTTACATTCCAGTTTGCTATGTGTATTATATTTTGTCGTTTCCATTTTCGTTTTCCTTTTTCCATTCCAGGGTCGTTTCCCATAGATTCAATCCGATTATCTTTTTCTGTCAGCTTACAAGTATGGTTATGTTCTCCATGTCAGGGGACTAGCCTGACGATGGAATAGTTCAGTGGTAGGGCTGCTACCTTAAGGCTTCTGAACTCGCCTTCTTCTGAATTTAAACCCATAGGAGGAATAGGGTATATTGAAGGGGAAAGGGTAGATTATAGAAGAAATATAGTAAGGTTTATAGAGAGGACATAGTTGTAAGGCCAGAAATGAAAAGACCCCATGGCCCTCGAGTACTCTAATAGCACAAGGGTCATAAAGTAAGAAGAGTTGGCTGATAAGGCCTTAAGGAAAGATTAAAGTAAGTGGGTCTTCCTCAAAGTAGAAGAAGGAGAGGATAGATCCAGCTAGGGGTCCATGGGAGTGCCACTTCCCTTACAATCAAGATGATTGCTCCTTATGGCCCTGTTGGTCCACGAGTCCTTATTCAGTATATTCGGACCACCCCACCACACACACACACACACACACGGTGGGCTCCCCTATCCGCCACCCAGGGGACACGCTCTCTAGGGGTTACAGGGTCCCCTGAGAAATGCTTAATTTTGTGAGTAAATGCTTCATTTACATAGTGTAATTGTAGTTTTTTTTTAAATAGCATTTCTCCTTCAAGTATTGGTATGTACTCCTGATTGTATTCCTCATGAATATTTTGTATCACTGTTCTTGCTTTTAATGTCTCATTTAACAGTCATTCAAATTAATCAATCTTAACATCTGTCCTCAGTCTTATTGTGCATCTGTTTTTCTAACCTTTTCTTTCTCATTTGGTTTAAGTGAAAATATCATAAAAGAGCAACTCTTCTCACACATTCCCAAATGTTATCAATGTCAAAGTCCTTTCTAATATCTTAATTTTTTAATGTGAAATTTATGTGAATGTGATGTGAATTATGTATATTGCAATGCTAATATTAGTGACCAGTGCATAGTAATACACACATCTGAAAGGAAGTGTGCTTTGCATTATGGAATACTGAGGCAATTGATGAGGCAACTGATGTCAACAGACATTAGATAAATGTAGCCTAGTAGTGAAAATATTTTATTATTATTATTGCATGCTCACTTCCCTGGAGTCCTAAGACTTATCATGGGAGACCCAAACAAGCATAATATCTATCATACCTTTCTTTGAAACCATTAAGAGGTAAAGCACTCAAAGCTGATTCAGGCAACGTATTCCATTCATTTACCATTCTCCAAGCAAACAATCTAGTCCTCACATTCTTGCCAACCACAATCTTAACCAACTTCCAGGGATGACCTCTTATTCACCCCCCCCCCTAGTCAAGTGCTGAAACATTTCCCTTGCATCATTCCTATGATGCAAGAAATATGAAGTAACTTCAATATTTTTATCGTGTCACATGTTTTTGCTTATCAACCAAGTTTTGCATCCCACAAACCTTCAACCTGTTCTCAAAGAAATCATTCCACAGCCCACTCATCATCTTGGTCACTTTATCTCTTATCTATACTTATTTTCTTCTATAACCAAGTAATCCTGTGAGCTACCCTGGTTACTTGAGCAATTTGCCCTCTAAATTTCAACTTTCTATCTACTATTACTACCACCAGATCCTTGGTTTCGTCAATTTCTTGGAGTACACTTCCCTCAATGTGGTACACAGCTTGTAATCTTTGTATCCCAAAATGCACAACTTTACACTTTTTCTACATTAAGTTGACATCCTTCTTTTCAGCCTATTTAAATTATCCTACAAGCTCTCTACCTCACCTTGATTAATCATTACCCTACCCAACTTTGCATCATCACCAAACAACTGATTATCTCCCTTCAAAATATTTCCTATATCATTTATGTCATCATCATCATCATCATGCATATCAAGGATTTAGGCCTAGCATGGCCTGTTCTGGCCTTAAAAGTCATTGTTGAATCGTTTAAGCGGATGTCCTGGTTTTCTTTTTCCTAATGGCTTGTATCATTTATCATTTATGTACAAAGTAAAAAGCAGTGTTCTGATCATAGAGTCCTGCAGCACACCACTAATCACCTGCCTTCTGGATTCTGCTCCTCCATATACTACTGTTTGATATCTGTTCATCAGCCACCCTTTTATCCATATCACCAGTTTCTGTGATGGGTCGGTCATGCCTTAGTGATCTACTAACTTTTTTTTTATAATACAGTGGCAGCTGAGATGGATAAAATAAATGGTTATGCAATGATACTGTAGAATTTTGCAATGCCATTCAACAGGATACTACATGGAACTCTGTTATGCAAACTGCAACACATGAGGATGGATATGTGTTGCAGTTTGCATAACAGAGTTCCATGTGGTATCCTGTTGAATGGCATTTTAAAATTCAACAGTATCATTGCATAAACATTTCTTTTATCCATCTCAGCTGCCACTGTATTATAATAAAAAAGTTAGTAGATCACTAAGGCATGACCGATCCATCACAGAATCGTGCTGCTCCTCATAGCATATCATATTATTATTCACCCATTCTTGAATTCTATTTTTGACCAATTTTTCCAGTACTTTTACCACCACTCTTTAGAAACTGATTAATCTTTGCTATAGCAGACGTAGATCCTCCTTTATGCAAAGGAATTATTTTGCTTTCAACTCTTTTGGGAATTTTCCAGAGCTGAGACTAGAGTAGTGTACCAACCTGTTCAAGATAACCATCTGTTGTACTGCAGTTACCTGGGTTTTTCAGAACTTGTGCCACTTTCAGTAACACCCTCTCTCTCTCTCTCTCTCTCTGTCTCTCTCTCTCTCTCTCCCCCCCCCTCATTTAAATTGGGATCTATTAAGTAGCCTGGCTTTCTTCCAAGGCATGTTATGCTAATCTTTATTCAATATAGATTGAATAAAATATTCAATCTATATTGAATATTTTATTTATTTATTTTTTCTTGCCAAGATGTTCCATCCTATCTATCTGAAATACTGGGTCCTACATAGACAGGGGGTGCTGTAGATAACTGGGAAGGGGAGAGAGAGAGAGTGAGAATCCTGGCAGTCCTTGATTTGTCTGAGGAAGGTGGAAACATTTCAATGGTTTATATATTGTTCTGATGGTACGTGTTTTAGGAAGAAGTCCAATTTATCTGTTGTACCTTTGATGTAGAGTAAAGATATTTTGTAAGTAGAGTGTTGCAAGTGAACTGCAGTATATTTGAGCTATACTAAGAAAACAGTGTTTAAATAGTGTATAATGTTGTTTTTTTTCATATAATAGTGCTTTATCTTTTTCATGCAGGATGCAAGTGTTCTTCAGTAGTGTTTGTTTGTAATTTTGTTTGTTTGCATTCTTGCTACTTGTTTGTGTTCCTATTGTTTTCTGAAAATGCAGACAACCCTTTGTTGACCACGGAGAGTTGTCGGAGTTTGCTGCAGCTTGGAAAGTTTCAGCATAAAGATAGACTTTTGCCCTGAATTTTTCTCAATGGATGTATTGCAAGAATTATTTTATTTATATGCACTGAAAAATGTGAAAGGTTTGTGGACTGTTAGGGTGAACTAAAGAAGGAAAATATTAATATAGGTTAAATAAAGTGTTAATGATAAGTTAGTGCATTTTGAAATGGGTGCCCTTGTCACTGGTAGTGAACAGAAATCTGATGAAGTGTTAATCATGATAACAAAGGGAACCAAGGAAAGAACTTAGGCAAAAGTTGACGAAAATGAAAAGTGAAATGAAGAGTCATCAATCAGTTAGAGGTGTGATGAAAAATAAAGTACACAAAACATTCTTTCCTGGTGGAACATTGAAACGAATAACTGATGCTTTGCAAAAATGGAAAGAGTTAGCATTAGAATTAGTGGTAGTAGTTGTGATCATGAATGTTTTAGATGACAAAAAAAAGGAATGTTAATAGAGACTCGGAGGAAATTGTTGTAGGAGGTAAAGGATAATAGTGTTGTTGGAAAAGTTGTTGAATGGGAGAAATAGAGAAGAGATAATGAGTAACAAGATGGCTGAGTTGTGTGAGGTAAAGGGGATTCAGTTTGTGAATCTGTAGAATGAATTTGAAGAGAAGTTGGATTTGGTTGGTTGGTTTATAGTTTATTTGGCACAAAGACAACACAGGTCATACTGTGCCATACTTAAGGTTATAACTATATATAAGCAGTTACAGAAATTGTAAACAATATGTCTGTACAAGAATCTAGTTTCACAAAGCAGCATCTACAGATAAACAGAACTGCTGCAGAGGGCACAGCAACACACAAAATCAGAGGTTATTACAGTAGTGCAAAAATAGTTAACAATATAAGTTAATACACAAAATACACAACACTAAGCCAAGGAATGCAGTATCTACATATATGTAAAATTATAACAGATGGTTTTACAGCAGTATAAAAATAGACAAAAAGGAATTATTATACAATATGCATGGATGAAAATTAAATTTAGCAATGTAGTATAAATAGTATAGAATTTAGCAATACATATAAACAGAATTACTAGAAGGTACACAAATAGACAAGGTGTCCTACAGCACTACATAATTAGTCTAAAAATAAAGTAGTAAATAAAATGCATACACAAAATTTATGTTAAGCAATGCAGTATCTACATATAAACAAAATTACTGCAGAGGTTTCAGCAGTACATAATTAGATAACAGTACAGGTTATACATATACAAAACAAGTCAAGGAAAGCAATATCTACATATAGTAAGATTACAACAAACATTATTATTCTAATACTTAAAGAGTCAGAAAGGAATTATTATACAGCATATATGCATAAAATTTAAGTTTAGCATTATGGCATTTACATATTAACAAAATTACAATCGGGTGAAACAAATATACAAGATCAAGACCTACAGTAATACATAATTGGTCAAATTTAACCTAACGAATAATATGTATGTATAAAAGCTAAGTTAAGCAAAACAGTATTTACATATAAACAAATTTACAGTCAAATGTGTTTGTACAAATTAATTCTTTCTAAAAAATTAAAAACGTCATGCAATTTGCCTGAGTCTGCTAGCATTTCCCTGGGTGTATATGGCTTGGTTAGATAGGTGAAAATTTCATTCCTCTCCTGTGTAAATTGTTGACACTCTACCAGAATATGATAAATAGTGAGATGTGTGTTGCATTTTTCACATATGGGAGGGTTATCAGCTCTCAGTAAATAAGAATGCATAAGGTGACTGTGACCTAGCAAGAACAACCTTATCTCTTCTCTTTGTATGTTGACTAGAATGCCAGTGTTTAATTTCAGGTTTAATGTCATATAATTTATTTGTTAATGCTTCCTGCCATGTTGACTCCCACTGAGCAATTAGCTTTGATCTTATAAGCTGTCTGTAGTCTGTATATGGAACTGTCAAACAGTATGTGGAGAAGGCATGAGCTGATTTAGCAGCTGTATCTGCAGCCTCATTTCCCTTAATTCCGATGTGGCTGGGAATCCAGCAGAACTGAACATCGAAATTAAGGATTTTCATTTTGTGAAGCAGGTGTAGCACTTCATAAAGTACTGGATGAGGATTATACATAGGAGAAGAGATAGCCTGTAAAGAGCTCAATGAGTCTGTATAAATTATACACTTTTGGTAGCAGTTTTCTTTTATATGCACAAGTGCAAGCTGAATGGCATGTAACTCTGCTGTATAATTACTGCAGTCAGGTGGGATCTGATTTGAGATAATAATGTCAGGAAATACAGCAGTGTTACACCCTGATATCTTAAGAATGTAGAATTCTCAGTTATCATGGTGTAACATGAAGAGAAATAAATTAAAAACCCCGCATAAAAGCTAATAGCTAATTTAAATGAATTATTTAAAAGAAAAGGAAATATTCTAGCATCCAATAAAATATAAAGGTGTTTGGTTGAACTAACTAACAAAAAGAAAGAATATATTAATGTTGTAATATGATACAAAAGAGAAAATTTAACTAAATAATACAGAAAAGGATTAGTCATGGGAAATGGTATGTGAGAGGCTAGAGATTAAAATATTAAGTGAGTTCATAGAGAAATTTTGGAAAGGGGATTAAGTTAGAGGCTATCACAAGAAAAACAACAGAAAATCGCTTAGGGTCAATTCCCGGATTGAGACTTCATTACGGGCTCGCCGATCAAAGGACATTTGACAGAAAAATGCCACCCTAATTGGTCGGTAAAGTCAAGTCACGGAGGAGGGCGGAGAAAAGAAGTTAGAGAAGGTGCCGTTAGTAGAGAGGGTATAAAAGGGTTAGAACCCCCCCCACAACACTTTTTTTAGACTTTGGGCTTTTGGTTTTGGTTCTGTTGCAGGAGAGTTCTTCGCGAGCTCCTTCGTATGGGTTTCACGGTGTTTTCCTGAGTGGCGAGATTGGAATTATATTTCTGTCGTCACAACACGGAAACAAAAGTGAGCGGAATTTCGGTTCCGTATTTCTTATGTAAGAAGTGAAGAATGCCATATAGTCGAGGAAAAGAAAGCATATTCTTTGTGTTTCAACTTCAGTGACAACCACGAAAAAGGGAAAGCTGTAAAGAAATCGATATCCATGTCGCGAGTTGCACAGCCGTTATTTAGATGATTCAAAGTGTGTCCTGAATAACGAAAGGTAAAGACCGCGTAGGCATAGTTCAATTCAAAAGGGAACATAGGAGAAGCAGATTATCGGAGAGGTTATATCAGGATACTTCAATCAGAAAAAGATAGAGGCCCATATGGAAAACTCAGGAAAGAAAGGTACTGTAAATTATATCTCATGTTAACTAAGATTCGTCTGTATTAGTTATCATTATTCTAATACTGAACTGTTGAGGTGACCAAGAAAACAATACTAGGACTTTAGTATCTGACAGAATATATTGAAAGTAAGCTGGCTAGTGTTAATGTTATATGAGTAATTAAGTGTCCTGAGAATTTTGCATATCTATTATATTGAATAAGAAAGTTTAAATGTCATAGTTATGTGTTAGTGCAGTAAATGGTTTAGTTAAACTACTTAAGTTTGGATAGTTAAATAGTGTGAATTAATCTTATATGTCCATGTCATATGAAGTTATGTGTTGAATGTGTATGGCGGCATGATCATAATACCCATTATAGGCTCATAGCTTAATTATTTATGATAAGCTAATGTCAGTTTGTAAATATTTAGTATAGCATTGAATTGAGTAATAACTAAAATTTGAATTGTACCATGTTAAGGAATTTAATAAACCTTTTGTCCAATGATAAAACAGTTGTCTGAAATTGCTGTCCAATGCACCACTTGAAAAATTACGAACCTAATCACGCGGGAAATTAATGTGTTAAGAAACGAGATAAAGTGTCACGACTGCAACATTGTTTCACTTTCAGACATATTTTAGTTCTTTCTCCTTGTTTTTGTATATAATATCTCAAACTAAATATCCCAAAAGGCGCAGTATAATACAAATATTAGGGGTACTAAGGGGAGAAATAACTTAAGTATTAGTAAAATTTTTGGTGATATCTCGAGCATAGATAATAGTAGAACATAGATGAGAGGAAATTACTAGTTAGAATAAAAATCATAAAAGGGGACACAACAGCAGCACAGCCAACAGAGGTATTAGTTCTTTACAATTGCAGGTAGATGGATGATGGAGTATAAGATTTCTGTAGCTGACAAAGTGAGAGGTTGCAGGATGGTGTTGCAAACCTGCCATGGAGGAATGCTGTTATGTTTAGTGTAGCTAATGTTGTCAACATTTATACCAACAACTTGCACAGTTTCTTTAACATGCATACCAAAAGGATGTATAGCAGTTTGATGTGTGTGATATTGAGCTTCCCAATGCAGAGAGAAGATACTATTCCATGTGGGATGATCTGGGAGAGATTTTATTTTGAGGCCGTAATTAAGAGATAACTGTTTCTGTTGAAGTGATAGAGCTGGTTCATTTGTTGAAGCATAGAGACTCAAAGTCTCTATGCTTCAACATAGAGACTTTGAGTGGGTGATGTACAGAAGGCACCAGTAGCTATCCATATACCCTAATGATGGATGGAATCCAACCATCATAGGTTACTCTGTCTTGCAGAACCATAGACTTGGGACCCATAATCCAGCTTTGAACGTATAAGTGCATGATAAAGATGGAGCAATGAAGCTCGATCAGTACCTGTCTCAGTAGAGGATAGAGTGTGAAGGAGGTTCAAAGTTCTTTTGCACTTTTCTCTTAGTTGACGAATGTGTGCTAGTTAGTTTCTTGGTTTCTGTAGATCCAGTAGCTACAGAAACCAAGAACTTGATTTCTGCAGCTACTGGAATAACAGTATGTCCCATTCTTAGTTCAGGATCTGGGTGATGAGTGCATTTTCGACAGACGTGTACACAAACACTTTTTTTTCTGTTGAAAACCTAAATCCATTATTAAGAGCCCACAGAGAGACATGATCAATTGCTTGCTGAAGTTGTCTTTCAATTACTTTCATATTACGTGAATGACAGTAAATTGTGAAGTCATCAACATATAGAGCATTGTTTACAATGGAAGGAAGCTGTTCAGTGATTGAGTTAATTTTAATAGCAAAAAGGGTCAAAATTAGGACAGAGCCTTGGGGAACACCCTGTTCAACAGGGTGTTCCCCAAGGCTCTATATGTTGTGTTTATCCAACAGCTTGAAGAAGCTGTTGGGTTAGTGAAATCTAAAAGCAGTACAAAAGCACAGATATGGGTGGAATTCATGTCTTTGAGGTGGTGAAACCAAGGCAACTCCAATGTTGAAAGTTATATTTTCTTAAGCTCTGATAAATTTGAATCTGGCTGTAATAAATGAAGGGATATATAATATCCTTTTTATAATAACTTTATTCCAGAATGAAGACTTTAATGCTCTTTATTATAGTATAAAATTTCTTATTTCGTTTAGATTAAAAGCTGAATTTGATTTTTAACTCAGTACTGAAATTATCAGTGGAACATTGCTTTGGAGGTATAGCTTGGGTTTTCCTAGTTTAGAATAGTTGGAAGTTTGTTATTATTTTATTTAGTTATTTTTACATTTTTCCCCAATCAAAATTCTACTATATAATTTATTTATTTATTTATTTATTTTTTTAGGATCATGTTAAGTTGACTAACTATGGTCTTTATCACATGACAGAAGGCGGTACTTGTATATCATTTCCAATTGGGTAAATAGACTTCTTAAAAATCTTAGCTTTTTTTTTTTTTTTTTAATTTATATATGATTTTAAAATGAATGTGAAAATACAGATAGTTGATTCTTGCTTCAGTAAACACCTACAATCATTGCAAACTCACAATACAGTTATAACTTGCTACAGTTAAAACAGACCCATTTACTATAATAATACTACTGAAAAAGTCCCATGGGTACATTACTATCCTAATGGAAATTCGCTATAGCAAACTGTTTCTGTGGTTTTTATAAGTTTGCTATTGTGAGAGTTAATTATCCCATTACCCAGTTCCAGGTACAGCCATGTGACTTTGCTTCTTTGCAATGTGATTAATGATCTGATAGGGCACATAATATTATCTGCATAGTATATTATGGCTGCTGTCAATTGTGTATGTTTTCTGGCTGATTTGATTTTGCACAATAAAGAACCCCAAGTTTCCAGGAGGGAAAAACCCAGCCATATCCAAACAAGACTGGCTGACTTACCTTCAGCTGAAAAGCTCTGATAAAGATTCTTCATATCCTACACAGGATTCAAACTCAAGTATTTCTAATTAAAGGGCATGGTCAAAACTGATTGGGCTACAGAGACTGAGAGTTGAATGTATGTTCGAGATAATGCAAGCTGTAGCAAACTGTGAAGATAATAGAGATAATGCAAGAGATTTTAAATGATTACTCAGGTGTCTCTTAAGTAATGCAAAGAACATTGTTTGCCTTATTTCTGAATAAGTATAAAAGCATAGTTAAAACATACATTTGGACAATGATCAACCAGATGATATCAGTCATAAAATTCTTTTATTTTCTTCAATTTCACATGGTTGTAAAGCCCACACAGTAATATTATTATTATTACGTGACATCTCTAAGCAGTCCAAAGACTCATTGCAGGAGGGTACTCTGCTACACACACACACACTCACTGTCTTCCCTACTACTTAATTCTCGTACTACACACAACTACCATCAGTGCAATCTACTGCCCATCACTACTGTCAACAGTATTTTTTGTCTGTAAATTGCTTATGTTTTGATGGCTGATTTGCATGTATGCGTGATGAAAAACCTGAGTTTCCAGGAGAAAAAACCCTGCTACCCCTGTATGAGATCAGCTAACTTACCTTCAATTGACAAAGTCCATATAAAGATTCCTGTGGACATCATGATGAGAATTGAACTCAGGCCTTTTCCAATTTAATGGTGTGATATACTGTCATTCTTCCAGTTGCACTATGGAGATCAATTGAGTATTGATATGGAGTGTTGATTATTTTTAGCAGTATAGATGAGAACACAGACTGATAAGAAAATAACTATTTATTAACTTATTAACAATCTATTAATAATAATTTGCCTGTTAATAATCTATTAACAGGCAAACCGGTCCTGTGAACACACATGGTTACAGTCATAAAATATATACACCTAAACCTCTTTTTATGCGAATTTTTTTTACGCGAATTGGGATATCAAAAATAATTTTTTTTACGCGATTTTTATTCACTTTTACACGACCAACCTAAAGCCTAAGTTAGGAAAAAATCTGTAATTCAAGAAAATTCTGAGAATTTTGTAGAATTGCATTCTTGTTTCAATTAAGAAAATTCTAAATTCTTACGAATTTCATTTATTGGGAATTCCATGAATTACATAACTGACTGTGGATAAAAAAGCAGTTCTTTGCAGTTTGAATTTGGTGTTTGAGTAGACAACACAGTTACCGCATTTTTTAAGTGAAATCAAAATAAAAATCGCGTTATAAAATTAATAATTTTGCCAAGAAATAATAAATGGTAAGCTATATGTAATTGTCAAACTTTCATTTCATTAACCGAAGATTTTAATCCAGCCCTCACACGATGTTGCTGATAACCAAAAAAAAAAAAAAAAAAAGGAAAGCCGTTTCCTTGGATATAAAAATTCAAATGTTAGATCGTTTTCAAACTGGGAAAGGTGCGACGGCTGTGGGTAAGCATTTTGGAGTCCATGAATCAACTGTGAGATCTTTAAAGAAAAATGAAGAGGCTATTAGAAAAGAGGTATGTTCTGGTACAAAATCAAGTGCGAAATTATCATCATACACAAGAGATGTTGTTCTAGAAAAGGCCAAAAAAGCTTTAGTGATGTGGATAGAAGATAATGTACAAAAAAGAATGCCAGTTGACCGAAATTACATCAAGCAATCAGCATTGAGATTTTATGAACAGATTAAAAAACTGCAGCCAGATACTTTATCTCAATCGAGGAAAAAATATGAATTTCATGCAAGTAATGGTTGGCTGGCTAAGTTTATTAAAAGATATGCTCTTCGTAATATAAAAATTAAAGGTGAAACGGCTTCTGCTGATGAAACAGCTGCTAAAGCATTTCCACAAAAACTTGCTAAAATAATTGAAGATGGAGGTTACACTTGTGAACAAGTTTGGAATATGGATGAAACCGGCATTTTCTGGAAAAATTCCAAACAGAACTTATGTATCAAAAATGCAAAAAACTCTTGGTGGGTTCAAAGCAGCAAAGGATTTTTTGCTGCTTTGAATCCACCATAACACTCCTATTTTGTTCAAACACTTTAGGAAATCGGATGTTAAAACCACTGCTCATAAATCGATCATTAAGACCACGGCCAATGAAAGGCGTAGATTTTCAAAAATTGCCAGTTCGTTGAATGGCCAACAAAAAAGCTTGGGTGACCATTGATATTTTCACTGAGTGGTTCCACAAACATTTTGTGCCAGAAGTTAGACGTTATTTGAATGACAAGGGTCTTGAATTTAAAGTGCTTTTGATTCTTCATAATGCACCCAGTCATCCTGCCATAGAACACCCACATGTGCAATTTTTTTTTCTGCCGCCCAATACCACATCATTGCTACAACCTCTAGATCAGGGTATAATTGAGACTTTTAAAACATATTATGTCAGACAAACATTTCAGTACATTTTGAACAAGCTAAATGATGAAACACTGTCAGTTATGGATGTGTGGAAAAAATTTTCAATTATGGACTTTTTTGATCAGGTTCAATTATTGTTATCTGAATTGAGACCAGAAACTATGAATGCATGTTGGAAAGCTATTTGGCCTGCATGTATTAAAGAGAATACTCCTGTTCCCTCCAATCATACTGCAGAATTCCCTAATATAATAAGTTTGGCATGTGAAATTGGCAGAGAAGGATTCGATGATCTTACGTCAGCAGATATTGAAGAATTGTTAATTGATAAACCTCTTAGCGAAGACGAAATAGTGGAGATTGTTTCTGAGATTCCTGAACGCATCAACACAGCGATTAATAACTGAGTTCATGCGCAAAACTATTGAAACAACCAGTGGTACTTTTGTTCAAGACACGACAAGAAGAATTCCACAAGTTGAGGCAGAAGTCGATGACGATAATACCATTATTACAGTCTCATGAAAACAAAAGCTTTCACGTTTATTGTCAGAAACTGATAACGAATAATATAATTTTTTATAGAATCCTTAGCAAACAACTGAAATGAATATGTTTTTTTTAAAGTTATTAAAATTCATTATATGTATGTGTGTTCTCCATGAAATGTAAATAAAAATCTTATGATCCTAATGAATTTATTGTTTGTTTTTTTCATTTTTTTGCTTATATTTCAGGTTTGGAACCAATCTTCACTTTTTCTATGGAGTCAGTAGTTCTTTTTACGCGAATTCTATTTACGCGTAATTTTTAGGAACGTATCTATCGCATAAAAAGTGGTTTAGGTTTACTACGGCAAGGAAGGCAATGGGAAATCACCTTGTTCATAATCATCTTCCTAGTATGATAGCATATAGCTACCCCCACTAGCTGTATGGCTGAGGGAATAGGATAGGATAAGATGACTGTCTTCCAAATCGTTGGCAAATTTGTACAGCCATACTTGTTGCGGTTTGGAGTATGTGTCAAGGCTTCTGTTGATTCCAAGAACTATCTCTGTGACTTATAAAAGCTTCTGTGCAGCACTTGTTTTCTTCCAATTGATCCTGTGGACAGGATATCCAAAGCATGGTCTATGGTCTGCTAGACCTGACTTGCCATAGCGATAGTGCCTGATGTATTTTTTATGTTCACTGAGGTAGATGTCCACAATTCTTCCTGCCTGTCCGTAGTAAGCTCGATCACGTGAACAGGGCACTGTTCATGGGATCACATAGATGTTGAGGAAGAGATTCTTTCCTTGAACGAGAGCTGCCAATTTGACATACGATTTAAATACGGTGCATAGTCGATGTGTATTAAGCACTCTTGATATCTTTTTAGATGTGCCTTTAATGTATGGGATGGTGACAGTTTTGTTGTAGTCTTCTGTAGTAGACAGTGAGGGAGATTTCTGGGGGAGCATTGAGTATTTTGTCCATTTTATGGGGATTACAGCCATTGGCTAAGAAGGTGTGATGTAAATGAGTGAGTTCAACAGTGAGAGCATTGTTATTGGAACAAATTGCTCTAGTTCTGTGGGTTAGTGTTTTTAGGATACCTTTAGGATTCTGTTAAATTTTTAAAATTTAACAGAATCCTAAAAATTGTTAGATTTTTTAGGATTCTGTAGTAGACAGTGAGGGAGATTTCTGGGGGAGCATTTAGTATTTTGTCCATTTTATGGGGATTACAGCCATTGGCTAAGAAGGTGTGATGTAAATGAGTGAGTTCAACAGTGAGAGCATTGTGATTGGAACAAATTGCTCTAGTTCTGTGGGTTAGTGTTTTTAGGATACCATACTGTTCAAATGGGTGATGGTGTGATTGTTTTGTGTAAATATCTCCCTGCATGTGTGGGTTTTCTATAAACCAAGAATGATAAGGAACCATCTGGAAGACATTTGATTAGTGTATCAAATGTCTTCCAGATACATCACCAACATAGCTCAGCCAAAGCCTTGGTTTGAGTGTGGCTGTATTGATAGCTAGCTTTTTCAAGTGTTCTATGTAGAAGTTGGCTGTGGGGGGGGGGGGAGAGCCCATTGCTGCCCATTGCTCTGAAGATGCTGGATAGAATGCCAGCGAAATATCAGCAATAAGTTAATAAATAGTTATTTCCTTATCAGTCTGTATTCTCATCTATACTGTTAAAATTAATCAACATGTACGACGAATACATTAGCCTTTCCACACGTTTATTGACATTGAGATTGTTATTTCAGTCTTGTAAAGTCTTAATCAGACATGACTATTGAAAGATTTTTTTTGTCTAGTGTTTTTGAAAAACAGACAAGTGAGTTGACCTTCCAAAAGAGGGATCATTTGTGGAGTACCACAGGGATCTGTTTTAGGACCATTATTATTTAACTAGTAAGTTAGTGATATTGGGACTGGCTTAACTGGAGATGTGCAACTGTTGCTGATTGTGTAAAGTTGGAAAGAACTATGAGAAGTAGGGCAGATTTAGCCTTGCAAGATGAGCTGAATTGACTATGTCAGTGGACAAATGAATAGAGTTTTCAATTTAATGTTGTCAAGTGCATGGTCTGGAAATTTGGTAGGCATGGTTGGGATACAGAGTATTAATTAATGGGAAAATTGTGAGGGGAGGTGGTAGAGATGAAAGATTTGGGAGTGGTGATGGACATTATGGCCTATGGAATGTCAAATATGAGGAGAGATTGAGGGAATGCAACAGAGCCTTGTGAATAGAAGAAGAAGAAGAAGAAGAAGAAGTGGGGGGGGGGATATGATTGAGACAGAAGTTAGTGGATGTTGCTACCAGATTAATGTGGAGGAGATTTTTCATAAAGGATGGCAAGGGTAGAACTAGAGGCATTTCTTGGAAGCTTTATAAGTAGGATATGAGCAGGGGAGTGCGAAGCAGGTTTTTACATGGAACTTGATCGATGAGTGGAATGTATTGGCTTAAAACAAGGTGAAGCAGAAGAAACTGTGAATGCGTTTAAGGCACAGATTGATGATCATTTGTATGAAAATTATTGACCTCCTATGGTGAGTCCTTTGACTCCATGGAGGGCAGATGTTAACCATGCTACTGGCCAGGATGTATATATACGTCCACATTTCCATGGATGCGAAGTGCATATTAAAATTGTAATACCGTTGATATTACATTGAAATTTATAATGGATACGAAGCTTTTGAGGGAGCATATTTGATCTTTAATGGCCAGTAAGGTGGTTAATAATAAATATTTTGTGTCCCTCCCATCTTCTGTCTGTCTAAACTATGTAGTTTATATTCCCTCAGTCTGATCTCATAAACAACTCTGTATATTTCTATTTAAAAGGAGAAATGTATTGTGCGAGAGAGAGGACATGAAAGAATTACTGGAAGTAGCAAAAGAAAAGAGTGTGAGAGAGAGAGAGAGAGAGAGAGTTAAAATAGTGAGTCAGTTGTTGAGGTATGACAGAGAAGAGCTGAGAAGGAGGGCTAATATAGCGAATGACTCAATGCATACATTATTCAGGAGGAGTAGTGTGGAGTTTGTGGATGTGTGGTGTGAATTTGATGGGCGAAAGAACTTATACAAGAAGAATGGTTTGCATCTGAATGGATTTGGTGTTTGGAGACTGGAAAAAAGCGTTGTTGAATGAAGTGAAAGTGGATGTGCAGAATCAGGGAAACTACAATGTTTAAGAGAGGGATAAGCTGTTGAGTGGATATGCAGACATCATTGAGGAAGTTGAGTGTAAGAATGCGTATAATATGCGTGTCACTACCACTGATAACAAACCAGAATGGTATAGTTAGTATAACGTGTGAGGATAGCGGTGGGCTTAAGGGACTTTTGCACTTTACGAGGGTGGTCTGAAAAGTTCTTGGCCTCAACCATAGATCGCAATACTATTGGCAAGATTTTTTATTTTTTTTTTTAAGTTGGTACAGCTGTCATAAGCATCCATGTGAAATTGCAAGTCATTCTATCAAGTAGTTTGTTTTATACAGCTGTCTGAAGCAAAAGTGTTGCCTGTATCCCTTGAAATGGATAAATTTGAGTATCAAGCAGTTATAAAATTCTTTGTAAAAGAAGGTTTAACGCTAAAAGAAATTCATTCGAAGTTCATAAAAGTTTATGGGCACTCTTTTCCTTCAATTTCGACAATTAAGAAATGGGTTGCCGAGTTTAAATGTGGCCGTACCAGCCTTGAAGATGATCCATGTGAAGGACATCCAAAAAGTCTAACAACACCAGAAATCATTGATCAAGTGCATGATATGGTATTGGATGACCGGCGAGTCAGAGTGCATGAAATTGCTGAGACTATAGGCATTTCAAGAGAACATGTAGGATATATTTTGAATGAAGAATTGCATATGAAAAAGCTTTGTGCAAGATGGGTGCTGCGGTTGCTCATAGCAGATCAAAAACGCACTCGCATGAAAATATCTGAACAGTGCTTGGAACGTTTTAACAAGAATAAAACTGATTTTGTGCATCAGTTTATTACTATGGATGAGACTTGGATTCACTGTAAAATTAATTGTTGGTTGTGCCATTATAATATTTTGGGTTAGTTGTTATTTCTGTTAATTATTTTCTTCTATATCTATGTCGCGCCTTTTGTGTTATTTTTTTTTCTTTTGTCGTTATCCTTCCTATGTCTACTTTAACTTCAAACTCTCTGTTAAGTAATGTTTATATTATTCTAATCTAATCCGATTAATATATTCCCGTCTTGCAATCCTTTATACTTTCTACAATTGTTAGCGCCGTTTAGTGAAAGGACCTCTGAAATAGGCAATTCATGGTTACAGTTAACTATCTCCCACGCTATCTAACTCAAGAAAAATTTATATTGTTTGTTGACTGCGCCATCCTGAATTAATTTTATAGCATGAGAAGATTAGTTATAACACTTATAGAATAGGTCACTTACTAAAATAATTCCTTAAATAGTCAGTCGTGGCAATTTCTCTAATTTAAGCACACAATTTCGGCTGTTTTTATGAGACAGTGCATTGGTCAAAGATCAGGCGATAGTTTTAAACAAACAAAAACGTTTATTTTACCTTAAGCAACTGTACAACGTAATATACAATTGAACAATTTCTCTCTGATGCCTATTTAAACTAAAATCATAACCTTACAATTTAGACCTGCTATTCACAATGCTTAAATAACTTCCTTTACAAAATCCAGCCATTTACTGGCTGTTACAATTTACATCGTTGGCTAACATTCTTCCTAACATATACTAGTTAATTTTCAGCCTCAATTATCTGTTATAGTGTTTTTATACAATAGAATCTACTCACAAATTCGCAGTATCATATACAGTCCTACCAGCTTTTGAAGATTAGTGTGGTGGTCCTGCTAACTGCATTCCTCTGTCCTATATACTAGCCTTCACTGAACAGCTTTTTGGCGATCATCCTGCTGTAGTCCTCTTCTGGGAATTATGGCGTAGCTCACCATCACTTCTGGATCTACTGTAGTCGGCATGTATCTAGTACCATGTGGCACGTTCTGTTACTGAAAAATACATCTGCATAGAATAATCTGCCTCGCCTGGTTTTCTGGTGCCTAGGGGTCACGTTCCGATGAAGTCTCGGAAGTCCGAACAGATCAACGAACTGCAGGAAGACGAAAAAACTCTCAGTCTCCTTTTAGAGGTTCTCAAGACCTCTTTTATACAATTCCGAAGTTCCATGCTTTAGGATCGGAGACCTCTGAATCCTCTGTAAATAACTGATGTCACTGTTGTCTTGACCTTCAGTTTTGGTGGCAAAATCTCCACATCTGAATGACCTTCATTACCTTTGTTCACTTTCAAGTCACCAACATAATCTTGCCCTAAACATAATATAATCCTCTTAACTTGAGGCAGAAATACTTTTAACATTCTGTTACTCTTACAGTTTTGCATCAAAACTTAATAAAATATCAACATAATGTACAATTTGAACCTTTACAATATTTTATAATTTATGAACAGTTCTATGTCATTCTTTTTGTCAGTTACTTATACAAGTTTACAATCAGTATTTCACCGTTAATATACAGTAATGTACAGTTTTGTTCCTTTCACATGATTTGTGACCTCTGTAAAATCGAAGTCAAAAACTTTTACAAAATTTTATCACATCGAATTTTACATCACCATTACCAACCAGAATCCAAACAGCAGTCAAAATAGTGGACAGAAGCCGGTTGTTTAGCACCAAAGAAGACAAAGTCAGTTCCATCAGCAGGAAAGGCCATGGCATCGGTGTTTGGGATGCTAAAGGCATTTTGTTTATTAATTATTTTGAAAGGGGTAAAAAATAACTGGGGAATATTATTCCAATCTTTTAACCAGACTAGACGAAAAAAATACGATCTTCCCAAAACTAAAACTCTTCCTCGCTGGTCAGCATTTTTCTTCAAATCAAGAGGTGATTGCAGCTGTAGAGGGGTATTTTGCAGATCTTACTGAGAATCGCTACAGGGAAGGGATAATGGCACTGGAGCATTGCTGGAATAAATGTATTAGTCTTAAGGGAGATTATGTTGAAAAATAAAAATAATTTTGAAATTATAAATTCGTTTTCTCATTGTTAGGCCAAGAACTTTTCAGACCACCCTCGTACGTACACTAATACCAGGAGCATTCAGAACGAGGAGGAGGAATTTATGGCATTGGTTGGCTCATCCTAGACAAAGGTTATTGGCATTAGTGAGACATGGTTAACAGAAGATGATATAGTTAATGGGATAGAATGTAAAGGGTATAGTGTGTTCAGGGAGGATAGAGAGAAAAGAATGGGGGGAGATGAGTGTTATTGATGAAAACTGTGATAGCCGATGAACTGCAACCAAAAAGAGTAGAAGTTCAACTGCAGGCTAGTGAAAATGGCACATTTGAAGCTATCTGGTGTGAGATTGAGGCCAGCAGAACAAAATATACAGTTGGATGTTGCTATAGACCAGGGGATGGAAAAGATGATGGAGATAGTATGCATTCACAAATATACTCATTGAGTGGAGGATAGGTAATTATTATTCAGAATTTCAACTATGGGAACGTAGGTTGGAAGGAGGAGAGGAACATGGGAAGAAGAAAATGGATTTTTATGCAGTTACTAACAGATAATTACCTGCGATAGCTTGTAATGGAATATACAAGGGATTTCAGAATGCTCGATCTAGTAATTGCATCCGAGAATTTGCCTATAATGAATATGGCCATGTTGCCACCATTTGGGGAGAGTGATCATATGGTCTTGACCTGGGAAGTGGTAAAATGTGTGGAATTTTCATTTAAGACAGGGTATATGTGGAATTACAGGGCTGGTAAGTATGACAAGCTTATGAGATTGCTTTGATCGGTGTCGTGGCATTCAAAACTGCAAGGACTGGTGTATAGAAAATGATAAAGGACTGTTTGAGGGAGGTAATGGCAGACTGCATACCTACTGTCAGGAGAGTAAATCAGGTTGGAGTTAAATGGATGAATATCATCAAGCCGGAGCTGCAAAAAAAGAAACAATTGTGGAGGTGAATTTAAGGAGAAAGGCGACCTGCAGGCAGATGAACATTAAAAGGCACAACCAGAAGGATAACTAGTGTGATAAGAAAGGCAAAAGCAGATTATGAAAGGAAGTTAGCAATGCAGGCCAAAGAGAATCCAAATAGTTCTTCTTTCGATATGGTGCAAGTAAAAGAAAGAATGTATATGTCAGAATGATTTTCAGGCATGCCGATGGTAGGGAGGTAACTGAATCAGTCGAAATAGTTGAATTAATAAGTGAGCACTTAATAATTCTACTATTTCACAGGAACTGAGGTAAATGAAATGGAGGTCATCATCATCAAATTCCTGCCATGTACTCTCAAAGAGTGTACAGGATATGATAGTACTACATGAAAAAAATTACATCATTATTAACTTCCTATCTACAATTTTCCTCCAAATCAGTCTGTAACTTGTCAAGACTCCAACATTATCAGATCTTATATTTCTATCGTCTAAGGCACTTTGTACCGTATCAATCCACCTATATCTTGGTCTTCCTCTGGATCGTTTTGCTGCCAACCTGGCAGAGAACACTTGTTTTGCTAATCTTTCTTCACCCATTCTGTTTAAGTGACCATACCACCTGAGATTAGCTCTGCTAACGCATTCCTGGATGCTGACAATGTCAAGTTCTTTCCTAATATCCTCATTTTTAATATGATATTGTCATTGATGCCATCTGTTCACGCCTCTAATCTTTCTCAGGACTCTCATATCTGCGGTCTCTAGTCTTTGGTCAAGTGTTTTACGTCTGACCCAGCTCTCAGATCCATAAGTTAAAACTGGTTTGAACACTGTCTTGTATACAACTAATTTAGTGTTCCGACTAATTGCTCTCTTATTCCATATGAATTTATTCAATTGTCTTCCCACCATACCAGCTTTGCTGATTCTGTTGTCTATTTCTATGTTGAATTTACCATCTTCACTAAAAATCGTGCCTAAGTAGCTGAAATGTTTTACTTGTTCCACAGGTTCTCCATTCACAACACAGTTTACATTTTCAATGATTCTGCCTATTTTCATTGTCTTTGTCTTTTTATTGCTGACCTTCATACCATATCTATTACAACAATTATTCAATTTAGTCAGACAATCTTGCAGACTTCTAGCGGATTTATTTAGAAGTATAACATCATCCGCATAAAGCAAAGAGCTGATATTAACATATCCAATTTTGATATCATGTTTAATACCACTTTCCTTCATAATGTGATCCATATAGATAATGAATAACAGAGGGGATAATGTACATCCTTGTCTCACACCAGATTTAACATTAAACCATCTTCCTGTACTTCCTTCAATTCTAACTGTTGACTTACAACTCAAATAAAGACTAAGTATTGCTTGATATAATGCCCCATTAACACCATATAACTGTAGCGTATCGAATAGCTTCTCTCTTGGCACCTTGTCATATGCCTTTTCCAAATCGACAAAACTTAAATACAGATCTTTGTTATATTCCCATGCTTTCTAGACTATTTGTCGTAAAGTGAAGATCTGATCCTGACAGCCTCTATTTGGTCTGAATCCAGCTTGTTCTTCACCCAGCTTTTCTTCCACAATTCTTCTCAACCGTTTCTCAAGTATACTTGCATAGATCTTGCCATGAACACTCAGTAGGGAACTACCTTTGTAATTCTCAGATTCAGTTTTATTTCCCTTTTTATATATGAGTACTATGAGAGCTCTACTCCAGTCATCGGGAATTCGTCCCTCTGTCCAGGCCTTCTGAACTATGCAGTGCAGCCACTGTAAGACTTTTATACCACCATACTTCAGCATTTCTGGTCGAATATCATCTACTCCTGCTGCCTTTCCACATTTCAAGCCTTTGATGGCTTTTTCTACTTCAAGTGTGGATATGTATTCCTGACTGCATGCGTGGTCAATGTTTTTTACCACTGTGCTGTTATCATTGCTTGTTTCATTTAGCAGTTTTTCAAAGTAATTACTCCATTCTTCAAGGATATCTTTTTCTCCTGTTTTCATGTCACCTTTATCATCTCTAACTCCTTTTACAGCACTCTTTCCTCCATTCCTAAGCTTCAACAACCTCCAAAATATTTAGCCACCTTCTTGATATTTATTTTCTATATTCTTGCCAAAGTCCTCCCATGACTTTTGTTTAGCTAGTTTTACACAGTGTTTAGCATTCTTGCATTTGTCTCTGTATTCTCTAAGAACACAAGCTGACTTATTTGCCAGGAACTTTTGATATGCTTTCTTCTTTTCCTTCACTTCTTCTTTAACTTCCTGTGTCCACCATGGAGTTCTAATTTTTCTATCCTTGCAGACAAGTTCACCACATGCCTCTCTAGCTGAATCAATCAGGGCTTTTTTCACGGTTTGCCACTGAATCTGCAAGGTTTGATTCCTGTTCTCAAACTCTTTCATTTTTTCTTCAATGATCTTTTGTACTTCAGTCTACAGTTCACATGTGAGAGCTTCTCAACTTTTATGTGCTTTAAAACTTTCTTACATGTTATTCTTTTCAATATGAAAATCAATTTTATCCTGCTCAAGACTAAATAGTGATCACTTCCAATTTCAAATCCTCTGTACACTCTGGTGACCTGCACCAGGGAGAAAACATCACTATCAACAATAACATAGTCAATGAGACTTTTCTTATTCCTTGCCTCTTCTCTCCATGTGAATTTGTGCACATTTTTATGTTGGAACATGGTGTTAGTAATAACCAGTCCATGTCCTGAGCAGAAATCCAACAGATATTTGCCATTATTATTAGCTTTGCTATTTTCTCCAAATTTTCTCAAAATATTTTTGTATGTCTCACAATCATTTCCTACTCTGCTATTTAGATCCCCAACAAGGACCAACTTTTCCTTTTTCATTGTGTCAGTTGCTTTTTCTAAAGCTTCAAAAAATTCCTCCACTTCTACCTTAGTAGAACCTTCTGTAGGGCCATAGCCACAAATAAGTCTCATTGTCCAGTTCTCCATTCTCATATTTGTCCACATTACTCTACTTGAGACTGACTGCCCTTCAAGAAGATTAGCATCGTATTTTGTGTTGAATACTATGGCTACTTCTTCTTTTCCTTGATTGTCATTTCCTGAATATAACATTTTGTATTTATTGCTCAAAAAGATCTCACCAGTTTTTGTCTTTTTTGTTTCAGTCACCCGTATTATGTCGATCTCGTACTTATCTAATTCCTCAGCTAGCTCCATTTCTTTGCCATTCAGGCTTCTTATGTTGATAGTACCGATCTTTAACTCTGGTGATGTTGAGTTGGGGTGTGTTTTCAGATTTGTTCCAGTAGCTGACTTTTCGCTGTTCGCCCTGGTTCCCTGGCGAAAACAATGGCGGCCTTGTTTAACCGGGAGACACCCCAGCCGGCATGAAATTTTGTCATGTTGTACCATCATTTTTTATTTTGTTTTAACCAATAAGAATACAATTTGGTTGGCTAAATCCCAAATTGCCAGCCCACCCTCGTTTGTTCAGTATCCAAGTAGATACCCAACACGGTGCTCCACGAGAAGGTTAGGATTGGACATTAGGTCAGAAGCCCTGGTCGGTTCTCCACATTCCTTTAAAGGCTATGTGGAGGTCTCCTCTCAGTTATACAGCTTTGACCCTTTAGCACCCCAGATTATGAAAGAAAGTTAACAATGCAGGCCAAAGAGAATCCAAATAGTTCTTCTTTCGATATGGTGCAAGTAAAAGAAAGAATGTATATGGCAGAATGATTTTAAGGAATACCGATGGTCACGAGGTAACTGAATCAGTCAAAATAGTAGAATTATTAAGTGAACACTTAATAATTCTACTATTTCATGGGAACTGAGGTAAATGAAATGGAGGTACATTATCATATTACAGAACCTTAATGTCAATACAGCTGTGGGATTGGATGGTATACCAGCTCGAGTTTTTCATGAAGTGGTGAGGGAATTGTCAGTGCTCTTGATCATATTGTTTAATCCCAGTCTCACTCTGGGTTAGTCCCGAGTGGATGGAAAGAATGGAAAATAATTCCTTTGCATTAAGGAGGTTCCAAGACTGATGTAGCAGTTACCAGGTGATCAGCATATCAGAAGTTGTTGTCAAAGTATTGGAGAAGTTGGTCAAGAGCAAAATATAGGAATGGATACATGAAAATGGGATAATGTATTGGCCGGGGGCATGGTTTTGTGAAAGGTAGGTCATGCCTCAGTAACTTGCTCATGTTTTATAATACAGTGATAGCTGAGTTGGATAAAGGTAATGGGTTTACAGTGATACTGCTGGACTTTGCAAAGGCCTTTGACAGGATACAACATGGAATTGTAATTAGTAAACTGCAACACATGGGGATGGATATAGGGTTGGTGAGATGGATAGGAGGGTGGTTGATGGAGAGATATCAGAGAATAGTTTATTCAGGAGTAGAGTCCAAAAGAAGACGTGTAACTAGTGGTGTACTGCAGGGTTCTGTTCTTGGACTGCTGCTGTTTAATTTGTTCATTAATGATATAGGAAAGGATCTGAGAGAAACTGTTCAGTTATTTGCAAAGTTGATGATGACAATGATGCAAAGTTGGGTAGAGCAATATTTAATACAGATGATGTCAAAATTTTGCAGGATGATTTGGATAGATTAGCAGACTTGGCAATGGAGAATGGATGTCATGGTTAATGTGGCAAATTGTAAGGTTATGCATTTTGGGGTGAAAAGATCACCAGCTGTATACCACATTGGTGGAACAGTATTCAAGGCACTTGATGAAACCACTGAAATGGGAGTGTCAGTGGATAGAGAGTTAAAGTTTAGTGTGCACATAGCAAAAATGGCTAAAGCAGCTCATCATATTACTTGGTTACTGAAGAATACTCTGACAAGCAGGTTATTGTTCCTTTTTATGAAGCCTTGATAAGACCCCATCTTGATTACTTGCATCTGGGCACCAGAGTTTCTTGGTGATGAGGAAGAGGTGGAGAGGATCCAGAGGCGAGTGACCAGGATGGTAGCAGGTCTATGGAACAGGTTACAAGAACAGTTGAAAATTTGTGGGTTACAGAAACTGGTTGAAAAGCAGAAAAGGGTTGATGTGATTGAGAGACACAAATTACTGAGGGGTTTTTACAAGATTAATTCAGAGCACAGTTTTCAGAATAGGTGTGTTGGTGGGAGAACTAGGAGCCCATCAATGGAAACAGTAGGAGTATAGTTAGCAAGGGTGTTAGAACTAGGTTTTTTGCTTGGAGAGTGGTAAATGAGTGGAATAGGTAGCCAGAGTCTGTTGTGGGTGCCATGACTATGAATGAATTCAAAGCAAAGCACGATAGTTTCTGTTCAAATGCTGAATAGTTCTTGTTATGATGTTTAGGTCCTTCCAATGAGTCTAAGGACTCCTTGACTTTGCCCGTAATAATAATAATTATAATAATTATCGACCTTTGCGTGCTCTCCAAAGTTATTTCGTTCCTTTGAAGTTCTGATGACCAGATCTGAGCACAGTAATCCAGATTGCGATCAGAACTTTATACAATGGAACTACTCCCTTTTATTTCTGCTTGACAATGTCCTTTTTCAGCATTGCTGCAATTCTATGAGTTGTCTTCACAACCTATCTACCATGTTTTTTGAGCTTCAGATTTCTGTCTATACTCACCCCCAAGATTTCTTGCTTCCTTCACTTCTTACAGTATATCTCCAAGTAAGTATGAATCATTTCTGATTACTAGGACAATCCACTAACTTGATATCTGAAGCCATATGCTGCAGCTTAAATAACAACTTATCATGTTTCACTCTGTCAAATGCCTTTATAAACTCTAAAAGGATGACAGTTTATGCCTTACCTCATCTACTGCTCTTTTTACTCTATTAGAAAATGCAACCCAATTACCAAAACATAAGTACCTCTTAACAAATCCATGTTGGCCGAATCCATGGTGGTCTTCTGTGGCATTTTAGATGTGGCAGATGAAGACAATAATATTGTCTTCATCTGCCACATCTAAAAAGCTCTTACCAGTTTTTCTGAAATTTTAGCAACCACAAAAGAAATACAAACCAATCTATAATTTGATACCTCCATGTTATGAATGCTCTTTGCAATGGCAGTATCCTTCTATTTATCAAGAACTTGGACTGTTGCAAGAAATTTCATTAAACAGCCAAGTTAATAGCACAGTTATTTTCTTAGCACATTCTCTTAAAACATATGGTAAAATCCCATCTAATCTTACTGCCTTACTGATATCCAGAATTCTTAGTATTCAGAATATATCCTTCTCATTTACTTCTATTCTTTTATCCCCCCCCTTATTCCTCAAAGAATGAAGCTTGCTTTACCAGGATGGAACACAATAGTAAAGTGATCATTAAATAACTCTTATGTCATGTTTGGTCACTTGACTAGCATCATCATCTAACCTTTTTAAGACATTTTTACTCCTATTGGCTACAAAGTGAAAAACTTAGGATTCTTCCTAAGTTGATTACTTATTTTCACAATTCACAACATGAGTTAGCTTAACGTAATTATATACTCGAACATACATGATGAAAAGACTTTTTACTAGTGTTATTTAAAAAGCACAATAATCTTGCAAAGACAAGTTGGAGACCTGATCTCGTTACTGATGTTACATTGTGAAAAGTTAGTCTGACTCCACTGTTAGTTTTGACCTTTTTTTTTTTTTTTTTTTCTTAAACTATTATTTGTCTTTTTCCTGAATTGAATTATTTTAATAGATAATTTATATATATTCATCCTTCATTATGAACTGTAAATGAAAGGAAATGCAAACTACCTTTTTAGTTGTGTAAAGTGCAAAACTCAAGGCAAATGTAAGGATCAGAAAATATTAAAAACATTGGAGAAAAGAGATCTGCTGTGTCATCAACTAAAAACAATCAAGATGTGCTTTCAAGACAAATGGCTCAAAGAATTCAAGTGGTGATGTTGCTAAGATGAAGTTGCATTTCTGTAATATATAAAGTCCTGGGACTGTTGAGAGAAACTCTAGATTACTACTGGGCTCTTCAGACCTTTTTGAAGTGGAGACATTTAGGTTTCACGAGATGTTCAGTTTTCATAAAAAAAAAATGCTGTGCATAGACTTAGCCATAAATTGCCTAGGAAACATGCATTTAACTGTTTTCCAGAGAAAGATGGATTTTATAATATTTATAAACCTGAAGGTGCCTTTTTAATCCTGGCTATTATAAAGCCAGGATTAGATTCAGGATTAGCTGAATTTAAATAAACTGTTTACTGACTTCAGAAACTTCTTAGGCATTAGTAGAACAGTATCAAAATGAACGAAACGTAAAGATTTTTTTTTGCTTACTGCTGATAAACAGGGTGTTTCACTCGTAGGAAGCCCTGAGTTATCGTTTTTTACAGTCATAATAATTGTGGTAGTACATACATTGAGAGATGTCTAACATATTGCATCGCAACAAATGCTGGAAGTGGCCGCCTCCTTGCTGCAGGCAGCTGGCATCCTGTGCTCCATGTTTGCGAATGTCTCAGTTAGCTGAGTGTGACTGATGTTGTCAATTGCAGTGGTGATGTTCGCTTTCAACTGCTTGGTATGTGTGTGTGGTTTACTGGAATAGGCCCTTCAACATGCCTTACAAGAAGTCTGAAGGAGGACTGAGATATGGAGATCTCGTGGCCATTTTCCTTAGGAGATTATGGAATCTTTGAAGAAGCTGGTTACAACTTATATAGATCTTTTGGATGTGTGACAGGTCACTCCTATCTTGCTGGAGGTAACCACATTGTAACTCAGTGTTGTCCAAATGATTAACAAATGTGTTGATAGTTTTGCAGTACATGTCTGTGTTCACTGTCGTTTCAAAGAATATGGGCCCTATGATGCATGTGCACGACAGAGTGCACCACACTCCAGTCTTGAGGCCATGCAGCAGATGTCCATAAATTGCATGTGGATTCGCTTTGGCCCACAAGTGCATATTCTGTGAATTGACGTACTCACACAGGTGGAATTACACTTCATCTGAGAAAAATGCTGTGTTCAGGATGTCATCGTTTTCAGCCATGAAGGTTTTGAAATCAGTTGCAGTGTGAGTGCTCCCTTTTTTGCTGCTCTGTGGCAAGTCAAAGGCGACAAGCCAATTTCTTGGAACAGTTGCTGTAAGGACTTGCTTGGTGAGTTAAGCAACCTGCTATGCACATCCTGCACTATTTCCTTGGTCATTGCGGGACAGCCACCTCTGTGTACATTCACCAACATGCATGTTGTCTCCAGTTTCTTCATCATATTCTGTATCACACTTTTTGATAGTGCTGCAACAATTAAACCCTTTTCTGAAATTTGAGCGTGAAACCTTGAATGAACCCGTAGTTCAATATGATTTGACCAAGAACACTTTCTGCTCAATCATGTACATGTTTATTGCACACCGAGACTGGTCGCAAACTGAGCTTATCAGGGTGTGGGGAACTCAATGTCAGAAATTGATGATAGTTCCTATGGCTGCCGCAATGCAGTTCAAAGCAGGCAAAAACATGCTGGAGCCATGTTGTATTTAAACATATCTCTATCCATGTTGGTACTCCTGTAGTTACAACCGTCTTGTTTGTATATTATGTCTGTAATAAACGATAACTCAGAGCCTCCTATGAGTGAAAAACACCCTGTAGTTAAACAGATATTAAGGAAATCAAAGACTCCAGTCTCCTTCTTGATTTCTACAGATATTTCAAATGAGTAGAAACTCATCCATTAAATGAGATACAGTATCTACCAATTATTGTCTGGACACTAGCAATTTAAAATTGATACTAGCAGGTGAATCCTAATATTGGGTATGTCCACCTTTGGCTTTAATCACCTCCTCCACCCTTTCCACCAATGTGCGACAGACATCAGGTGGAATTTGTCTCCATTCCTCCATCAAACCAGCATCGAGTTCAGCGACAGATCGAGGACGTGCTGCTCTGGAACTCAATCGCTGCTCCAATTCATCCCACATGTATTCAATGGGGGTTGAGGTCAGGACTTTGCATAGGCCAGGGCAGTCGTTTAACATCCATCTCTTCTACCATTCCATAACAGCTGCAGCTTTGTGACATTGTTGTCTTGATAATAACATGCGTCTATTCCATAAAGACTCCACAGTGTAGGCAGCACCTGATTATCCACAATATCAAGGTACTGAGCTGCCTACATGGAACCATGGACAATGACCAGTGATCTCACTCCAAACCAGCTGAATGCACCTCACACCATTACTCCTCCACCACCAAACTTTACTGTGGAGTACAACACAATGTGGTAACAAGCGTTTACCAGGCAGCCTCCACACCCTACCATCAGACTGAAACAGGTGAACCTTGATTCATTGCTCCAGAGTACTGTTTTCCACTGGTCAGTTGTCTGGTTCACATGCTCTTCGTATCAGGCCAGACGAGTCGCTTTGTTCGTTGTTGTAATGTTCAGCTTGGGTGCTGCTGCTGCTCTTCCGTCGAAACCCAGTAAATGGAGGTCTTTTCATACAGTATTAGTGCTCAGACCATCCGTGATGAGTTCCAAAGGGCTAATAACACCATGGATGGTCTGTGTCGATTGTAGCAGTGTTTATGTGCTACACGTTTTAATGCTCTCCTATCCCTGTCACCCATTTTTAGCAGCTGCCCTAGGTGTTTTCCTGCACTAGTGATGCCAGAGCGTCTCCATTTGTTGATCACATCGCTAACCATTGATTTTGGATGCTCCAGTTGAGTGGAAGTGGCATGTATGGACATGCCACAAATGAGCACATGATGACACCCCTGCATATGCTGCTGCTTCTGCTCAGTTTACATTGCTATAGTAAAAGACTTTCATAACAATCATCAGCTTTTCTCTTGCCAAACTAATCTGCCTAAACATTTCCTACTCATCATCATCTGTATTTCCTAGTCTGTAGCTACAGACTAGGAAATACAGATGATGCTTGACACTAAATATGCTGTCCTTTCTGCTTCTGCCTTACACCATATATTCTTAAAGTCAATAATGTCAATTTCTCTCTGATTTTCTACCTGTAGAGGACTCATTTCACCTCTTACCATAAGTTACTCCATAACCTGTTTACTTTCCCCTGTCTTGCTGAAATATGATATACACTTCAATTTCTATCCCTGCCATAGCATCCTCCTCTATGAATTACTTTTTACTGATACCAATAATTTTCAGAGAGAGACTGAGTCAGTCAATGTGACAAACTCATTTCGTTATTCTTAATGTGCCTGATATTTGTATACAGAAAAACCAGTGCATTGTCAGTATTCACATGGCTTTTATTACTCTCTACAGAATTCTTCTTCTTCCTAGCATTACGTCCCTCTTGGTGCATGGTCCACTGAAATTCCATTGTGGGAGGGATGGTCGACTTCTCCCATGGTGACCCATCTTAGGAGAGAGAGAGTGTATATATATAGGTGTATGAAGTTGAAAGACAATCACAAACATTCGTGCCCATAGCAGGATTCGAACCTGGTAGCTTTTTGGCTAGAGAGTAGATATACTAACTACTCGGCTAACCAGGATGGCTACAGAACTCTGCTTGACTATGCAATATAGTTTATTTTTCCAGCTGCTATCTCCATTCTGGCAACCTTTCACCTTTGCAATTCTGGTTTCTTGAGGCCATCCCTACTACCTTTCACCTTTGCAACTCCAACTTCCATGCCTTAACTAACTTGCCCAGAAGATGACACTCTCTTCAAAATTCTATATCCCTGTTCAAATGCAATCCTTTTCATGCACCCCCTTCTATCCTCAAATGCACTTCAAGTCTACTTATTCCAGACCTCTTTTTCTACACATTCTTGCTACCATAGCATTCATATCACTGTTCTTTTCCTTCTCTGCATTATCATATCGTATCATACTTCTCTACATCATCATCATATGCCGACCTGGTTGGCTGAGTGGTTAGCGTATCCGCTCTCCAGCCAACAGTCTAAAGGCTGTAGGTTCAAATCCTGCCGTGGGCACATGATGTTTGTGAAAGTGGTGATGGTGGGCATTAGATGGCATTGGTGCAGTTGTGGTTCGTTATAGTTGGTGGATTGAATGAGTGATGGAGACAGAGTATTAGTAGAGTAGATGCCCTTCCCTGATGTGTCTTTGGACTCCCTGGAGGTGTCACATAATAATAATAACAATAATAATACCAAGGCAATACACTCATCTTGTCTCACACTTTTCTGCCGCACAGTGTCTAACATCAATCTCTTGCCACATGATTCACAGTACTGCTCATGTCATTTGTACCAATCATCACTGTCATCCACTTATTCTTCATAGTCATACTCTGTTTATTCCTCTAGGCAAGCACTCCTCTAATGCTCTACTCTGTATATCTTGAATCATAGAATTTCAGTACATCACACTTCTTACATCTCCATTCATTCTTCTCTCACTGGTATACCTGATTTTCTTTCTGCTTTCACTCTTTCTCATTGTCTCTCTCTCTCTCTCTCTGCTTCTACTCTCTTAACTTTCTCCAATTTCCTCTCTTTTTTTTTTTTGTCTCTTCCAGTTTCTTGTCTTCTTCTTCTCTCCTTTGCTCTCTCTTTCTCACTGAGAGAGAGAGAGAGAGAGAGAGAGAGAGCAAAGATAGCCTCTGTAGTCCCATTAAGAGGCTACAGAGGCTATCTTTGTAGTCTCTTAATACAGAGTCTCTTAAGACTTTGTAGTCTCTTTTCTCAGCAGTTCTGTTTCTCTTTCCACACATCCTAACTTTGTCCAACATTCACTTACAGAATTATATCTATTTGTTAAAACATCTCCCTCTGTTACCCTGTTCAAGGTAAATCCATTGATACCTCTTGCACATGCTCTTCATCCTATAACATGCTACTCCTATCTATATTTCAGCACTCACCCATTTCTGACTTATTTCATCTGCTGCTATAGTGTATCTGAAGTTATATTTTTTTAAGGTATTTCAGATATTGGTCTTGTTTCAACCTCAGATGAACAGATAAAAATGCTGATTTTTGAACATTAATGACTGCACATTGTATAATTAATCTAATTAATACATTAATTTTAATCCACTGATAAAAATGTCTCCATCTTGTCTCTGCAATAACAATTGGAAAAATTTGAGTATATTACAGATAAAAAAAAAAGAACAAAGTACATCTGAAACAGATGGCAAAATACTTTCTCATATTAAAATTTGATGAGATATTAAGATTTCTCATTATTAGTGGTTACACAGTATTAAAGGCAATTGAAAACTCAAATAATCAGAAACAATGTTCGAGAGAGAGAGAGAGAGAGAGAGAGAGAGAGAAAATGAAGATCTAAACAAAGAACAAAAAACAAAAAAGATTCATGCTTTCACTGTGAAATGTGATTACCACTACACCTATGTGAAATCTTACCTATTAAACTTCCCTTTCTGTATCATATAGGAATATTACACACACACACACACACACATATATACAGTAATCTACCATTTATCCGATCTGAATTAACTAACTTGTTTATGTTACCTGACTTCTTTGGTAGAGTACTGTGTAATTGTACTGCAGTTATCAGAATGGAAAACTGCATTCCCTCTGCAGTCAGATAAATAATAGATTACTGTATATTATACATGGTTTTTCACATATATTTATTTTTCATATTTATTGCATCTATAAATAATTTTTTTTTTCTTTTATTTAATGACAAACATAATGAAATAGCATTATAAGCCCCATTACAAATTTGGGAATTGTTCATTTTCAGTTTGTGATTTTCTTTTCTTGTTTGTATTCATTTTTTTTTTTTTTTTTTTTTTTTTTTCAGTGTTCCAAAATACTTAGCACCAGAAGTTCTTGTAGGGGATCCTCCTGGAAGAAATGAGTATAATCCGCCTCCTGCTCTGGCTCCATCAGGTCCCAAAAGTGATGTTTGGTCATTTGGTATAATTCTTCTTGAGTTGGCCTTGGTATGTACAACTCTTATATTTAATTAATTCAGTTCTTCATTAGGTCATGTAGGCTAGAAGTGTAGCATCCATATCACATTGTGGTCTCTATGGTCATATTATGGTTTTTATACTGTGCCATGAGAGATTTTTTGCATAATTTTCAATATTGTATTATATTATATGAATTTCACATACACATATATAGTATTATTTTTTTTTCTCAAGAAGGTTGACTTGTATTCTAAGGAAGACCAAAGCTAATTATGATAGCAAGCTAACTGATGAGGCTAAAAGAAATTGCAAAGAGTTCTTTCACTGTGTGGAAAGTAAAAGGAGGAAATGGCTTTAATTAATACCGGTGGCAGGGAGGTAAAGAAGCAAATAAAATATTGCATCAGAGGGTGATGCACCATCTAGGCGGAGATATTCCAGTAGCAAATGTGATATTGACTGATGGGAGAATAGAGATATGTGCTTACAATATTGCAGAACTATAATACGAACGAAGCATAGGATTGGATAATATATCATCCTGTGTGTTATAAGAATGTGTAGACTAGACTGCTTAATTTGATTCTCAGTTCTGGGAAAGTGGTAAGGGAGCAGAATAGTTTCACTATATAAGGGAGGCCTGAAGGCAGAAGTCATAAATTATAAGACAATCAATATCTTAGGAGTGGTGGTTAAGGTATTGGAAAGGTTGGTCAAGAATAGAAGTCAGGACCGGGTGGACAGAAATATGATACTTTATAGGGGGCGACACAGTTTTGTGAAGTGTAGGTCTTGCATACAAAAAAAAAGATATCCTTGATGCATCGAGTAATTACTTCGAAAAATTGCTAAATGAAACAATCAGTGACAGCACAGTAGTAAAAAAACACTCAACAGGCATGCCAACTTCTCCAATCAGGAATACATATTCATATTTGAAGTAGAAAAAGCCATCAAAAGCCTGAAATGTAGAAAGGCAGCAGGAGTAGACGATATTCGACCAGAAATGCTCAAGTGTTAAGGTATAAAAGTCTTACAGTGGCATGGTTCTGAAAGCCTGGACAGAGGGGACGAATTCCAGATGATTGGAGTAGAGCTCTCATAGTACCCATATATAAAAAGGGAAATAAAACTGAATGTGAGAATTTTATTATTATTATTATTATTAGGTAACATCTCCAGGGAGTTCTAAGACTCATCGAGGGAGGGCACCTATTTTACAACTCCCGGTCTCTGCCACTCCACCAATCGCAACTACTTTCATCATATACACCAACGGCATCTACCGCCGACCACCACCCCTAGTATTTTCACAGACAATCACCAACATCCATGCTCATGGCAGGATTCGAACCCACAGCCTTTTGGTTGGAGAGCTGATACGCTAACCACTCGACCAACTAGGCCGGCTAATTACAGAAGAATTACAGGGAATTACAGAGGTATTACTCTGCTGAGTGTTCCTGGTAAGATTTATTCAAATATACTTCAAAAACAGTTGAGGAAAGTTGTGGAAGGGAAGCTTGTTGAAGAACAAGCTGGATTCAGGCTAAATAGAGGCTGCCAGGATCAGATTTTCACTTTGCGACAAATAGTTGAGAAATCATGGGAATATAACAAAAATTTGTATTTTAGTTTTGTAGATCTGGAAAAGGCATACGATAAGGTGCCAAGAGAGAAGCTATTCAAAATGCTACACTTGTATGGTGTCAATGGGGCAGTATATCAAGCAATGGTTAGTCTTTATTTGAGTTGTAAGTCAGCAGTTAGAATTGAAGAAAGTACAGGACGGTGGTTTAATGTTAAATCTGGTGTGAGACAAGGATATACATTATCTCCTCTATTATTCATTAACTATATGGATCACATTATGAAGGAAAGTGGTATTAAACCTGATATCAAAAATTGGACATGTTAATCTCAGCTCTTTGATTTATGCGGATGATGTTATACTTCTAAATAAATCCGCTAGAAGTCTGCAAGATTCTCTTACTAAATTGAATAATTGTTGTAATAGATATGGTATGATCAGCAATAACAAAGACAATGAAAATAGGCAAAGCATTGAAAATATCAACTGCATTGTGAATGGAGAACTTATAGAAGAAGTAAAACATTCAGCTACTTAAATATGATTTTTAATGAAGATGGTAAATTAAATATGGAAATAGACAACAGAATCAGCAAAGCTGGTATGGTAGAAAGTGAACTGAATAAATTTATATGGAATAAGAGAGAAATTAGTCAGAACACTAAATTAGTTGTATACAAGACAGTGTTCAAACCCATTTTAACTTATGAATCTGAGAGCAGGGTTAGAAATAAAACACTTGACAAAAGACTAGAGACCACAGATATGACAGTCCTGAGAAAGATTAGGGATATGAATAGATGTCATCAATGGCAATATCATATTAAAAATGAGGATATTAGGAAAGAACTTGACATTATTAGCACCCAGGAATGTGTTGGCAGAGCTAATCTCAGGTGGTATGGTTATTTAAACAGAATGGGAGAGGAAAGATTAGCAAAGTGAGTGTTCTCTGCCAGGTTGGCAGGAAAAATACCAGAGGAACACCAAAATATAGGTGAATTGATACAGAAAAAGTGCCTTAGAAGAATGAAATATAAGATCTGATAATGTTGGAGTCTTGACAGTAATAGATTGATTTGGAGGAAAATTGTAGATAGGAAGTTAGTAATGATCTAAGTTTTTCATGTAGTGCTATCATATTCTTTACACTCCTTGAGGGAACATCAGGAATTTGATGATGATGATTTTGAGGTCTTGTATAAGTAAGTTGTTTACTTTTTTTTTATAATATTAACAATTCAACTGCATAAAAGAAATAGCTACCCAGTGATACTGCTGGACTTTGAAAAGGCATTCTACAGGATTCCACATGGAATTTTGTTGCATAAATTGGAGGAAAAAATAAATAGATATGAAGCCTGTTTGGACAAGAGGATAATTGATGGATAGATAACAATGAGTATTATATTATGGGGGAGTTGAGTCCAGGAGAAGTCAGCTCAATGATGAGGTACTCCGAAAACTCTGTATTTAATCCTCTGCTTCTTAATTTCTATATCAGTGATACAGGAAAGGATTTAAAAGGAAATATTCAGTTGTTGGCTGATGATGCAAATCTGGAAAGAGCAGTGGTCAATGAAGATGCTATAGATATCCTGCCGAGTGTAAAGTCATATACAATCAAGAGATTGTGAGCTGTGTACTATATTGGTGGAACTGCAGGAAATTTATGAGGGTAGGGATCTGAAGTTTATAGGATATATTGCAAAGGAGGTGGCCTAAACAGCACATGAGATTATGTGGCTGTTGAAGAATGCACTGACAAGCAGGGATGAGGTTATTATTCCCCTTTAATAAAGCCATAACTGGGATAGTGTGTGTAGATCTGGTTGCCTGGATTCTGTGGAGAGGATCCAGAGCTTCAGTGACCAAGGTTATTGCAGGTCTATGGAATGCTCTCTATAAGAATAAAGATCTGTAGGCTTCAAAAACTAGTTGATAGGTGAATAAAAGGGAATATGTTAGAAGCAAGCATATAAGTCATTAAAGGAGTTTTATAGGATTGATACTGAAGACTTTTTTCAGTATATGGCAGAAAGTGAGAGAACAAGGGTTTCCCCTGGAAATTATATGAGTGTGTGGTTAGCAAGGGTGGTTTAGTTTTTTTTCTTTGGAGGGGGGTAATAGATGTAATGCATTGCCAGAGATGGTTTTCAGTGCTTTGTTGAATGAGTTCAGCTATAGGTATTATGCAAACAATAGTTAGAGTGAGTAGAAAGGCTAATGTGTTGGTAGTTCATGCTGAGTTTTTATCACAGTTTAATTCCCAACACATAGCATTAATAAGAAAATAAATCATAAATTTATATACTTAGTTGCTGAAGATACCTAGTAACTTCATATCACTGAACAGTTTGTCACAGTATCCAAACAGTAACAATTAGTTAATAGTAGAAACAGCTTAAAATATTGACATATAAAGAACTAAATAAATGAACATAATGAACTTTTCACCACCCATTGTTGGATACAGAGAGGTTGAGAAGTATTAATTCAAATTTAAAATGACTGTCTCCTCTCCTAGATTTTTGGTAAATTCATACAGCCATATTTGTTGAGGTTTGTGGAATGTTTCAAAGCAGCTGCTGATTCCTAAAATAGTTTCTCTCTGACATGTAATGACTTCTGTGTAGCATTTGTGTTTTATTCCACCAAATTCTGTGCGAAGGGATGTCCAAGCATGGTCTGCTGGCCCTGACTTGCCATGATGATGTATTTCTTTTGCTCTCTGAATGTATTTCTTTTGTTCTCTGAAATGGGTGTTAACAGAGTTTCCTATTGATTCTCTTTAAAAATGGACAGCATAGGTTTGCTAAAGGAAGATTGTGTTTTAGCAATTTTTTTACTTATTGAAACAAAGGTGATGAATACATTGGACAAGGGGTTGGGATGCACATACAGTAGTATATTTAGATTTTGCAAAGGGTTTTGATAGATTGCCACATGACAAACTAGCAGTTAATTTAGAACAAATTTAGAACTGATGGGTATTAGCAGATTGTGTAGCAGAAGGCGATATCCCAGAAAAGGAAAGTCCTTAGTGGCATGCCCTGGGGGGGTCTGTTTTGGGGCCAGTGTTGCTTAATTTGTATGTAAATGACATTGGAAAGGACTTAAATGGTGAATATACAGTTGTTTATAGATGATGCAAAGTTGGGAAGAATTATGGGAAGTAGAGCAGATTTGTAACTTCTCAAGAGGATCTAAATAGACTGTCTGAATGGGGGAGGATGTCAGTTTAATGTTGCAAAGTGTAAGGTTTTAAAATTTGGGAAGCAAAGATAGGGTGCAGAGTATAGGATTGGTGGGGATATTTTAGAGGAGGTGGAGATGAAAGATCTGGAAGTAATGGCAGATAGAGACTTGAAATTTTGTGGACATTTTGCTAAAATTGTGAGAATAACACATTGATTATGGGAATAATGCAGAGAACAGTGATGTGTAGAAGTAAGGACATTTTGATTCCATTGTACAAGGCTTTGATCAGGTCACATACGGATTACCGTGCGCAGATTTGGTCGCCTGATTTTCATAAGGATGATGAGATGTTGGAGAGGATTCAGAGATGATTAACTAAGTTGGCTTCTGGTCTCTGGAATGTGGAATATGAGGACAGATTGAGAGAATGCAAATTACAGAGTCTAGTGGATAGAAAGAAGAGGGTAGACATGATTGAGACATATAAGTTGGTAAGAGGTAAGTACCAGATTAACATAGATGAGATTTTTCATAGATCTGGAGATATAAGGAGAATGAGAGATCATCCCTGGAAGCTGTATATGGTATGTGAGGCAGAGATTTTTTGTATGGAGAGTAGTGGGTGATTGAAATGCATTGCCTGGGAATGTGATGGGTGTAGGGACAGTGAATGCATTTAAGTCAAGGTATGATGAGCTATTAATGTTAGAGTAGGACCTCCTGTGATGAGTCTCTTGACTCCATGGAGGTCTGTTGATAATATTTGTTAATAATAATTATAATAATATTTGGGTTTGCTCATAAGACCAAATGACTTTTTTTTTTTCTACTTTACTGATGTGTATTGTCTTCTTTCCTAATTTTAAGGATTTAAACCAATTTCCTGTGTGGCCATTCCTGTTTGTTTATTTTGTTCTTTAGGTATAGGTTAAGATTGAATTTAGATTCTTATTGTAGAGAGAGAGAGAGAGAGAGAGAGAGAGAGAGAGAGGGTGGTTATAGTTATTTCCTTGTGATTTGAAATGAAATGGAAAGATAAACATAATGTGACTATACAGGGGGTCCTCGAGTTACATCGGAGATCCGTTCCTACGGACTGACGTAAGGCGATTTTCGATGCAAGTCGGAATTACCATAACCTAAGTTATTTACCTAACCTAAAACACCCTAAAGTGATACATATATATCAAGAAACAGTACTAGGCCATAGGAAAATGAAAGGGAGAACATAATTACTGTGTAGTACAGAAAAATGACAAAAATGAAACTGTAATAAAAAAACAAACATAAAAATGAGAACAATCCCCAAAATGACAAATGAAACTGTACATTCTGTACAGGTGATTAAAAAAAAACAAGAAACAAAAATGAAAACAATTCTTTACCTTTTATCCTGTGGTTGGCTTGCACACTGGAAGGGGCATTGCAAGGAAGGAGAGACTGACTTAATGGAAGGAGGCTGGAGAGGCAGGAGAGTCAGGACAGGCTGCAGAAGGTGCAGGAGATACTGCTGGTGCAACTGAAGAAGATGGAGAGGCTGGAAGAGGAACTGAAGAGACAGTTGAGGTACCAGCACCTGCTGCAGGCCTCTCTACCTTCGTGAAAAAACGTTCCAGGCTAGTCTGGAATGATACCATCCTCTTCTCCTTGTATATCTCCCTATAACACTGCAGGCAATCCATAACCCCTTTATCCTTGATAATAGTAAGAACTTCATAAGAACTTTATCCTTGATAATAGTCCCGACTGTGGTACGACTTAAGTTCAATGCGTGGCCGATGTTCATTGGCGTTTCTCCCTTTTAATAATGTCTAATTTCACTTCTAATGTAATGGCTTTCCTTTTCTTCGACACACTGCCATCGGAAGAGTCTGCCTTACGTTTGGGAGCCATACTGAAGGGTAAAAAAAAAAAAGTCACAAAAAAAACACAAAGACAAAAGTGAGAGAGCGGATGTAAACAAAGCACGTGGTACCCAAAGAGTGTATGCTGGGACCCAAGCGATGTGGTACAGTGGTACGACTTAAGTTCAATGCATGGCCGATGTTCATTGGCGTTTCTCCATTTTTTGCCCTTTTAATAATGTCTAATTTCACTTCTAATGTAATGACTTTCCTTTTCTTCGACACACTGCCATCGGAAGAGTCTGCCTTACGTTTGGGAGCCATACTGAAGGGTAAAAAAAAAAAAAAGTCACAAAAAAAACACAAAGACAAAAGTGAGAGAGCGGATGTAGACAAAAGTGAGAGAGTGGATGTAAACAAAGCACGTGGTACCCAAAGAGTGTATGCTGGGACCCAAGCGATGCTACCTCTCCCAAACAAACGCCGTGTAATGGCGTATTCTTCCGCCATGCTCACAAACAAGTTCGCTCATGACGTTTGAATTTTACGTCGTGCTGCTTCAAGTGAAAATTTATTTTTTAAATTATTTATGGGATTACTGCCGTTAAGTCGAAACGACGTAAGTCGAGGACCCCCTGTACTTTAAAGAGGTCATTCATCTCAGATGAAGATGCCGACATAAGAACAAAGCTGTTGTCATTCTTCACAGTTTAGCTGATTATAATAGAAAGAAATTATAATAATATTACAAGAAAATATTTTTCATTCTTTTGGAGGTAGCTATAAGAAATTCATACATTATATATAGAAATTCAGGCTAGTCAAAAAAGCCCATTGATTTCAGAATGGAACTAATAAGCCTTCTTGTTGAAAAATGCAAATCATTTGTGAATGCTCACCATCCTGCAATCAGTTGTCCAATTCCTTTTAGGCTTACTGTTTGTCATTTAAAAGAAACTATTCCTTCTACAGGAAATGCAAAAGGAAAAAAAGTTTTCTTAACCTGTCACAGAGGAATTGTTACTTTTAAATAAAGTAAAATTGGATTTTATTTTTGTACTCCTGAGATAAGTTGAGCAAATTTCTTATCAGTTCATTTATATATGCATTAAAAAATAAAATTTACAACCAGGATTTTTTTTTCAACGAGTATTATCATCATCATCATCATCATCAAATTCCTGCCATGTACCCTCAAGGGGTGTACAGGATATGACAGTACTACATGAAAAAATTACATCATTACTAACTTCCTATCTACAACTTTCCTCCAAATCAGTCTGTTACTTGTCAAGACTCCAACATTATCAGATCTTATATTTCTATCGTCTAAGGCACTTTGTACCGTATCAATCCACCTATATCTTGGTCTTCCTCTGGGTCGTTTTCCTGCCAACCTGGCAGAGAACACTTGTTTTGCTAATCTTTCCTCTCCCATTCTATTTAAGTGACCATACCATCTGAGATTAGCTCTGCTAACGCATTCCTGGATGCTGACAATGTCAAGTTCTTTCCTAATATCCTCATTTTTAATATGATATTGTCATTGATGCCATCTGTTCACGCCTCTAATCTTTCTCAGGACTCTCATATCTGCGGTCTCTAGTCTTTGGTCAAGTGTTTTACTTCTGACCCAGCTCTCAGATCCATAAGTTAAAATTGGTTTGAACACAGTCTTGTATACAGCTAATTTAGTGTTCCGACTAATTTCTTTCTTATTCCATATGAATTTATTCAATTGACTTCCCACGATACCAGCTTTGCTGATTCTGTTGTCTATTTCTATATTTAGTTTACCATCTTCAGTAAAAATTGTGCCTAAGTAGCTGAAATGTTTTACTTGTTCCACAAGTTCTCCATTCACAACACAGTTGACATTTTCAATGATTCTGCCTATTTTCATTGTCTTTGTCTTTTTATTGCTGACCTTCATACCATATCTATTACAACAGCTATTCAATTTAGTCAGAGAATCTTGCAGACTTGTAGCGGATTTATTTAGAAGTATAACATCATCCGCATAAAGCAAAGAGCTGACATTAACATCTCCAATTTTGATATCAGCTTTAATACCACATTCCTTCATAATGTGATCCATATAGATAATGAATAACAGAGGGGATAATGTACATCCTTGTCTCACACCAGATTTAACATTAAACCATCTTCCCGTACTTCCTTCAATTCTATCAACGAGTATTAAGATATAATAATAAATCTTTATCTCTTGTTCTTCCTTTAGACAGAATTATTGTCATTTTTTTTTAATGTAAATGTCTTCATAAATCTTTCTAATAAAAATATTCATTTAGGATACATCAACTATATCAGTAGGTTCATCCAACTGAATTAAAATTGTCTAATGTCTTGCAGTAATTGCTGTTCAAAATTAGAAGCTATTTCATGCACTCATTGCACCACTGTATTGCAAGATAACTGCATGTTGTTGATGACAGAAACACTTTTGGACTTATTTCTGAAGGTGCAAAACAAGGAATCAATGGCTTCTAAATGCTTTTTAGAAAATTGAGCCATCACTAAATGGTTTCTTATTATTAGCAAGAACATGATATTCTCAGAAGAATGCAATGGTAGCCACCTTTGACTTCAATGTTTCAATAATAAAAATTTATTGTTAAGCTAAAAGGATTTGTTTTTCAGTTCTTTAAGTTTAGCCTTCTGAAAATCATTATTTTAGTACTGTTACTAGATAGTTAGTACTGTTTGTCATACTGTGTAAAAGTGTTGTTTCAGGTTCCTTTCTTAATGTAACACTACAACTTAAACAGAAAAACTTTTCATTTATCATAACAAAGCAAGACTTGTTCCCATTCTTCATATTAGCGATATGTTTTCTTCTTTTTGGTGTTGTCCATGATATAAAACAATTAATTATTTTAAGAAAATATTAATTTATTCACATAACCAATATATACTGTGCTTTGCTAATAGGCAAATGAAAAATACAAGTTACCACATGTTTGTGTTACTGTTATGATTACTGTAATATCCCCCTTACTTTCTCTATAAGTATATATGTCGTTTTTATGATCTTTTCCTGACTTATTCCCTCATGTAAATTCCTTATCCAAACTTCAATTAAATACCTTGCTCGGTGCATCAAGTTAATATACCTAAATTCTTAAGCAGTCTCAATATTCAATCTCGGCCGTTAACCATTCTTAAGAGTAGTGTATGTGGATAGAAGACAAAGGGATTGTCGTTGGACAACACCAATTCCTTTGTTTCAGTACTGGCGCTGATTCCTTTCTCAGATTCAGGGAAAATTTCTATTATACTGTGCCACCCTGAATCCTAGATTGTTGAACAGTGCAAAATCAAGGAATCAGAACTCAGTTTAGTACACTGTCTTAAATCTCTTAAACACTTTTGATAAATTCTAAACCTTATCAAACAACTAAAACTTAATTCGCAGTCGTAGCCTCCCTAGTAATTTACCTCCCGCCGTGGTTCAAATTTAATGAGCGGTGCAATAGAAAAGAAATCAGGCAAGTCATCAATTAAACTTAAAGAAAAACATTTAATCACAAATCAGACAGTTTACACATTACGAACAAATACTGACATATAACTGCACTAACTTTAAGGAATGAGTATAATTATTCAACTTTTCTAATTCTCCCATAACGTGTAAAGACATCAATTCACATAGGAAATTCTATTTAAGGTCAATCATGCATTTTATACACTTCAATGCTAAAGGTTATTCACTTATCAACAACAAAGTTAGCTCTATGTGCTTTCACACAAATTCCTTCATTCAAAACTTATAGTTCCACTACATTCTTAAACACAATCTCTAAAGTCCTTTCATTAATTGTTGCTTTCAAAACCTAATGTCCCTTTTACAATTACAGATTTTCTTCTTTAACACAATTACTTAACAAATCAAAGTTTCTACATTACCAAAGGTTGGGGAACTAATTGACCTTCACATACATCTCGACAGAACTTCCGATTCTTGGTTCCTTCTTCAGTTGACTTTATCTGCATTATTCTAATGATAGGTCCGGACTAGACATATCTCTGCCGAAGAAGGTAAATAATCGCTGCTCTCTGGTTGACTGGCTTGGCATGGCTTAGCGATCTCTGTGGCGATCGGGAACTCCACTCCGCTGGGCTATTTGTTGACCGGCGAACTGCCCATAGACACTTCAGCATGCTCCAACGCTCTTCGAAGGACCTCTATCTCGAAGACCTCTCCAATGCAGGGGGAAGAAAAAAAGATCTCGAGCTGGCTCTGCAACGCCTTTTAAATCTCGTGCCCGATGGTTCTTTTCTACGTCATCATTCTCTCTCCCTTTGCCCACGACACCTTACTTCTCCCAGCACCTAGCACCACTCTCTCCTCTAGTGAGCTTTATGGGGGGGGGCCTGCGTGCACTTCCTACTTGGTGCACGTGTTTAGCTTCTGGCCATCAGTATCTAATCCGATTATCTTTCTCCCAGCAATACACAAGAATTTAAACAAAGTTAACATAGCTTAAACATTAGAAAATTTACATTAATTATTTACAACACGATATACAGATAAGTATTTTCTCAAATTATTAGTGTTGCTGATAAATTACATTTAGCTTTATTCATCTGATATAGCAGTATTGGCCCTGGAAATGTTAATGCATGTTAAGTCTGAAGGAAACATAAAATGTATTAAATTTCAGTTTCATTCAGAACTTAACACTACCCACTAGTAACTGGAATATGTGTACCTTTTATTTCTTTCATAAATGTTAAATAATAGGAATGGAATAGGGTTGCATACAGCATGCATTATATTACATTGGTATGTGAGTTAGGAATCCATCAAGTGGAGTTATTCAGCCAAAATTATTTCTGAAAATGGATGCAAATCTTTGACTAATGCATTGGACTTTTGGTTATGTTATTAGAATATTAGCAACATCTTGCTTTGAATTCTACCACATAAATTTTAGAAAGGTGCAGTCTTGATAACTGTTATCTTAAGAGGAATATATGAATATATTCTTGGCGATTGAGTAAAACTTTTTACATGATCAACTGGACATCACTGGTGTATTGCATAGACAGATAAATCTGATGGATATAAGGAGGACTACTTATGGGTAACTTCAGCTACAGGGATACAGATGAGGGCAAGGAAGGCAAGCAAGATTGAGGGAGAATGAATGTATAGCATTACTTAGTGATCACAACTCTAAGCAGCCTCTGATGGAAGACTTGCAGTGCAAGAAAATTGGATCTAGTAATAGTGTTTGAGAATTTATCTATAAATGCTTTGATTGTTAAGCCTCTGGTTAGTGAGAATGATCATGCAACCTTGACTTAGGAGGTGACAATGCATGTGAGAGTTCTAGGAAGGGATATATGTGGAATTAAAATTTTTATGATTATGATAATTTGAGTAGGTACCTTGAAGGAGTGCAAGGACATGCGAAACTGCATAGTAGAGAAATCACCAGTACATGGGAATTAGTTAGAAGGTGCCTAAAGGAAGCTATTTCTGATTTCTTCTTCAAAGTTACAATAATTAATCATATGGAGTTAAATGAATGAATGAAACTTTAAAGCAAGACTTGCATAAAAATATTTGGGACTGTTATTGTGAAAAGATATTGCCGAGACTCTGGAGTACTCTTAAAGAACAGGCTAGGAGAGTAACAGTCATGAGGATGAGAGCAAAATCAGATTATGAAAAGAAGTTAACTGACTAGACCAAAGGAAATCTGAAAGAAATTTATTGCTATGTAGCAAGTAAAAATTTAGTGGGAGATGAATTTCATCGCCTGGTGACTGCCCCGCTTATCGAAAGCTTGAAGTGGCTTGAAAAAATTCCATGTTTGGTCTCTCCAGCAAAGTTTCTGGACTATGTAAAAAGTAAATAAAAAATATATATATAAAATCAATAAAAATAGAAAAAAAATCCCTAGCCTACCCAGGGTATGAATGTACTATAGTTTTTACAAATAAACTTTTCATAGCTGGGAGCCGCATTAAAAAAAAAAAAGAAATAATGATCACAGCTGAATAACTTAGTGAATACAAATGGCAGAACAAGAAATAGCTGAGTTTTAAGTGATCACTTGAGTAAACTACATATTCCAGATAGATCCATTAGCTCTTTGGAATGCTGGGGGAGAACCAGACAAAAGATTAGCAGTGAAATTCAGCAGTTATTATTATTATTACATAACACCTCCAGGGTGTCCAAAGACTCGTTGAGGGAGGGTACCTACCCTACAACTCTCCGTCTCCACCACTCCACAAACCACAACTACCTTCATCATCTACACCAACGCCATCTACAACTGACCACCACTACTAGTATTTTCACAGATAAACATCCATGCTCACAGCAGAATTCGAACCCGCAGCCTTTTGGCTGGAGAGTGGATACGCTAACCACTCGGCCAACCAGGCTGACAAGATGGGATATTAGCAGTTGGACCAGATAGGATATTAGCGTGGATGCTGAAGCAATGTTCTTGTTGTTGTTATTATTATTATTATTAAGAGAGACCTCCAGGGAGTCAGGAACTCATTAAGGGAGGCCATACTATTTGCACCAGCTGTCATACCTGTTCTTGAATTCATTCACACTACTTACACACAACATCCAACAGCAATCCATTCCAATCATGCAACACTATGAGAGAAAAATCTAGCCCTCATCCCCTTCTTGACAGCATTCATTCTCAAATTCCAAAGATGCCCTCACATCCCTTACCCAACTTCCATAAAATGAAAATTCCATCTACTGAGATTCTGTATAACTCTTTCAGAAGTTTGTAAGTATCAATCATATCATATCATCCCTTCTTTCACTTGTTTGTTAGTGTCTGCAGTCTACAAATTCTCAGTCTTTCTTCATAATCAGTATTCCACAGTCCTGATATCATTTTTGACCCCCCCCCCCCTTTGCGCTCTCTCTCTCTCCCCACCGAATCAGAATTCCCATGGAAATCAAGAGACCAGACCTACATGCAGTAGTCCAAGTGAGGTCTTATCAAGGCCTTGTAAAAAAGTAAACTGACTTCCTCATCTTTACATGTCAAGGTTCGTTTCAGAATTGCAATTATGCTCCAAGTTTATTTATAATTTTTGTTATATGACTCTTGAACTTCAATTTTTTGTCTACTAAAACTCCAAGATTGCTAGCCTGGTCAATTTTTTCTAGTATAATTCCACCAATATAATATGAAATTGGATATCAAATCACACTTTGGCATGATGTGATTAGATATCCACTGTAGTTAGATACATCTTACACTTACTAACATTGAGCAATTTTCACATGGCCACATTTCCAGCCTATTCAAATTATTCTGCAAGTACTGCACATCAGCAGCATTCCTGATTACCCTACCAATATTTGCATCATCAACAAATAGCTGTATGTCACATGTCAAATTATTCCCAATTTCATTAATGCACAGATTGAATAACAGGAATTGGTTGGTAATGTAAAACCTTTTATTTGTCCATTGAACTGTGAACAGAGCTAGAAAATTTAAACTAAACATATTTGGTCATTTATAATTAAAATACAATTTTATTAATGCTGACCATAAAAACAAACTTATATTATAGCCTACCAGTTTCGCCAGCAGACTGTCTGGCTTTATCAAGGTGTTTATGGAAAGACGTAAAAACTAGTAAATGCAAATTGAAAGGTACATAAAAAACATTGTAAACCAACTAGTAGCTAAGGTTACACGTTCGCGTGACAGAGAGGACTTATTGTTCTTATTCATTATCACGCATGCGTGTTTGTTGTAAATGTGTAATGTGATTACTGGCTAGCTGTAGTTCAGCTTGATTAAGAGAGAGGATAAGGTTTTTCCACGAACAGTTTAGAATTACACCTTCATTTCTGTTGAGGTTTCTGCCGGTTATTGACACTATTGTGGCATCCTTGAATAAATGATGTCTGTAGTCGTTATCGAGATATGGCATGGGGCTGTTTTGCCACTCTATCGTGTGATTAGACGTACAGAAATGATGTGCTAAGCCGGAAGAGATACTTCTGTTGTGGTTTACATCACCAACATGTTCTTTTTGTCTGATTTCTAAACTCCGTGAAGTTTGTCCGATGTAGGCAAGACCACAGAAGCAGGGAATGTAATATACTCCTGGATATTTGTAGAAAGGTACCTTATCTTTTGAGGATCCTAAAACTTGTCTGATGCTGGTGGTTGGTTTGAAGACCACTCTGATGTTGTAGGCTCTTAGTATTCTTGCTATTTGATAAGAAATTGACTTGATGAAAGGGATCGCTACAGTAGAAATGTTCTGGGAGTGTGATTCTTCTTGTCTGGGGTTGTCACTGTATAGATATTTTTTTATGATGTTTTGAGGATATCCATTTTGTGATAATGTGTTGGCTATTAGTGAGAGTTCAGTCTGAGTATCCTCCTTTTCTGATATAAACTTTCTGGCCCTATATTTCATCATGTGGATAATGCTCAGTTTTTGTGTGTCTTGTGATGGTTTGAAGTATAATGAAGATATCTTCCAGTATCTGTGGGCTTTCTGTAAATAGATAATTTGACACTGATTGTTTCTTTATCAAGATGTCTAAAAAATGCAGTTGATTGTTGTTTTCCACTTCCAGAGTGAATTTTATCTTGTTATGTATTGAGTTGATTTTATCCACAAACGATTTTAGGTTTTCTAAGCTGTCCTACCATATAATGAAGATATCGTCAACATATCTCCACCATGTAGATGGTCTGGGGGGGATTGTGGAGAGAATTTCTTTTTCAAGTTTTTCCATGAAAAGGTCTGCACAAGATGGTGATAGTGGGCTTCCCATTGCTAGGCCTTCTAATTGTTGGTATATGATGTTAACCTTGAAGAAATTAGATTGAAGGCAGTGTCTAAACATCTGTGTGATGTCTAGAGGAAAAAGATCTTGGATGATGTTTATTACCTCTTCTACTGATACAATGGTGAAAAGGGATACAACATCTAGACTGGCTAGCATTTCTGTTGGTGCAATCTTAATGGCTTGGAGTTTATTTACAAAATGTTGACTATTCTTGATATAGGATTCTGTTGATCTTATTTTATTATTTAATAAGTTTGCAAGATGCTTAGCCAAAAGGTAGGGTGATGATCTTCCATCAACGATTGGACGGAGAGGTATATCCTGTTTATGTATTTTAGGTGTCCCATATAGTCTTGGAGTGATATTGGAGTGATATTGTCGCATATTGGAGTCTTGGAAATGAACCAGCAATGATTAACTGAGGATGTTTTCAGTCTCTGGAGTATTAGGTGTAAAGAAAGAATGAAGAAGTACAGAGCCTAGCTCATAAGAAAGGAGGAAGACATGACTGAGACATATAAGTTGGTTACCAAACTGATGTGGAAGAGATTTGCATAGAATGGGAGGAAACAGTGGTAGAATAAGACACTGTTTTTCCAGGAAGCTGTGTCAGTGTGAGCAGAAATAATGTAGTAAGCAGAAGTTTTATATATTGAGTGGTTGGTGAAAGAAATGCACTACATGAGTATATAGTCAATGTCAAGAGAAAAAATGAGTTTCAGGCAGGTGTATTGAACTCTGTGTGAGTGAGTGAGAGAGAGAGAGTGTAGGCATACTAAGAAAAAAATGCTAAAAAACAGAAAACTCACTTGAAAACAGATGTTTATTTGTAAAATATTTGCCTATGTTTCACAAGCATCTTCAGTATAAAAATGGAAAAGCAATTAACATGGATATACTGGAACTGAACCAGCAATGATTAACTGAGGCTGTTTTCAGTCTCTGAAGGATTAGGAGTGAAGAAAGAATGAAAAAGTACAAGTTACGGAGCCTAGCTGATAAGAAAAGGAGGGAGAAGGGAGACATGACTGAGACATACAAGTTGGTTACCAAACTGATATGGAAGAGATCTGCATAGAAATGGATGAAACAGTAGTAGAATAAGATGCTGTTTTCAAGAAACTGTGTCAGTGTGAGCAGAGATGTAATAAGCAGAATTTTTATATTTTGAGTGGTTGGTGAATGAAATGCACTACATGAGTATGTAGTCAGTGTCAAAAGAAAAAACGAATTTAAGGCAGGGTTTGTTGAACTGTGTGTGTGTGTGTGTGAGAGAGAGAGAGAGAGAGAGAGAGAGAGGGGGGCATACTAAGAATAAAATGCAAAAAAAAAAAAAAAACAGAAAACTGGCTTGGAAGCAGATGTTTATTTGAAAATATTTGTATATTTCACAGGCATCTTCAATACAAAAATGGAATAGCAATTAAGCAATAACAGAAAATTCTAAAAAGCACCATCTTAGCAGCTGGTGTAAGATAATAGTAATCATTTTTTTCCTAATTAAGAAAAAAGTAATTTAGTAAAAAAAAGTTAAGAAAGATCAGGCAATTTAAAAACTATTATCTCCCAGAGATAAATAACCTATTAAATCTATTGAGGGTAGGATAATTGAGTAATGTTTCACAAGTTTCTTTATAAAGTTCTATAAGAAATGGACTTTTATGAAGGACTCTTGTCTTACTCCGGTGAACTTTATGCCTGGCAGAGATCACATGCTCAGCAAGTTCAAATATTTGACATATGACTTATGTTCTCTGCAACGAATAAAAGCAGTCTTCTAGTTTTCCTTGCATCTCCTAAAGACAAACTTATTCTTCATGACTTTTCAAGTATTTACCAGATTCCTTATTCTTCTGGCTTATTATATTATAGAAAAACTGGAAGATCTGCTTTTATTTGATGCAAAGAGCATAAGTCATGTATCAAATATCATAATCCTGAACAGTCTGGAACTGAACTTTCTGAAAATGAACTCGAATAAGACAAGAATCCTTCATATAAGTCAATTCTTATAGAACATCTTTATAAAGATGTTCTATAAGAATAGAGGTAGCAGAGTTTTTTCTCCCGGAAACTCGGGTTTTTCATCCCGCATACAGACAAATCGGCCCTTCAGAACACATGCAATTTACAGACAAAAAATACTAGTTGTGGTAGTGGTGGAGGTGGGCGATAGATGGCGTTGATGGAGATGATTCGTAGTAGAGGTTCGGTGTAGTAGTTGAGATAGTTGTAGGTGTCCTCCCGCAATGAGTCTTCGGACTCCTTGGAGATGTCACAAATAATAATAATAATAATAATAATAATAATAATAATAATAATAAAGAAACTTGTGAAACATTGATCTCCTGTACTAGCCTTTATGGGAGGTACTTTTTAAATCACTTGTTCAACTTTCTTTCCAACTTTTAATTATATATAATTTTTTTTTAAGTTAGGAAAATATTGGCTTTCAAACAATAATAGAAAATTCTCAAAAGTGCTTGAAAATTTCTGTTACTCTTTATTTATTATACCATTTTTGTATTGAAGATGCCTGTGAAACATAGGCAAAAAATTTTACCAATAAACATTTTCCATGTGAGATTTCCATTTTTTGTATTTTATTCTTTCCATGGAGGTCTAATGATAATGATAATTTTATAACTTCAGTATCATCATGTAGAGAACTGGGTTTTATTGGTTGCAAAATAACCATAGAGATGAACTGATCTACTAATAGTTCTACCATTGCAAGCCATCTAGGTAAAACTTACTTAATCTCTTACTTCAACCTTCATTGGTTGAAGGTCTCCTATCAAACAATCATCATATATCTGCCTCTATAGATATTTTGATTTCACATCATTTGTTGACAACTTGCAGGTCAGCCTGAAGTGAATAGCCATGTCAAAGTTACCAGATCAAGGTGATAGCATGATAGCAGTCATAGTTTTTCTCTTAGCAACTTATTATATGCCTTTTCCAGATCTACAAAACTTAAATACAGATCCTTGGTATATATATACCCATGATTTCTTGACAACCTCTATTTAGTGTTAAGCCCAGGTTTCTTCTCTTCCACAATTTTTCTTGGCCTCTTTCATAAATCTTATCTGGAACACTCAGGGTTGAAATCTTCTACAAGTCTAAAAATTAAGTTTTATTCCACATTCCCCTTTTATTTTTATTTATAGAGCTCTACTACTTCTGACCAGCAATGTGCAACTTTCATATTTCCATATCTGAACACTTCTGTTGAATATCGATATCATCTACTAATTTAGATGCCTTTCAGGTTTCTAAGAGCTCACTTGTCAACTGTAACAATCTTCAAAAGTAATTACTTCAATCATATCTCAATCACCGATTTTTGTTTAACATTTATTATCCCTGATTACTTTTAAAGTACTCTCTCTCTCCTTTACTAAGCTGTTTCAAAAGCCTCCAGAACACTATTACCTTCAAGATATTTATCTTCTATTTTCTATTCTACCAAAATTCTTCCCAATGACTGAAAATCTTGCTACTGATTTTTGAATATTTGAAAAACATTCAAATACTGAAGCAAAACAAAATGTTCGGTGTATCCCTATTAATAACATCTAAGTATCCCATTCCACACATGAACACAAACATACATAAGACATGAGAAGAACTTTGACCTTGCATGCTTTCTTAAAACTCCCTTAGCCAGCTATCAGATATGACCCTAGTTCTACCTCCACCATCTATAAGCTGTAAATTTTCACAGCTTACAGATGGTTAATTTTGTGTTAACCCTTCCCCACATGTTTCTATCATATTCTTTTCCTCCATCTATTCCTCAAACTTGAAAGACCACATTTCCTCGATCTGTAATCATAAGCACAATTCTATAGGCAAATTATCATCTTGGTTACTCACCATAGAAATCTTTTAAACTGTCTTCTCTCTCCTTAGAACCCAGGTAACCATATCTGTACATTCAGATGCAGTCTTATCAAAGACTTGTAAAGTCTTGTAGAAATAACTTCTTAATTTATACAAGTCAGTGCTCTCTCTTTAACAATTTGATGCAATAAATTAACCAACTTTGCAAAGTGACATCTGAACTTTAACTGTCCACAATAATCCCCAACTCTCTAGCTTCTGACCATGCCCAACAAATTCTCATTAATATATAACACTACTTGTTCTCCATCCAAAAATGCATAACTTTATTTTATTATTTCTTTAATACTGACTTCACACAGACAAGAGGTTACAAGGCCTATAATACAACAGTGCCATGTGTAAGCAAGTGGTAAATGATTAAGAATTACAACCAAAGGATTAAGGATAAAGAATCTATTAAAAAATTTATTGAAAAGCAGGGGCTATACTCATTGGAGAAAACAGTATGAGGAAGGCCATTCAAAATAAAGAGGTAGATGGAATGTAGGAAGAAGAGGAGAATTTGGTAACACTGAACTGATATTCATTGTCATCTGCCCACATAACCAATCTGTTTAAATTAGCATGCCATGATATCATCACTTGCATTCCTCATCACTCTCCCTAACTTAGCATCAGCAGCACATAACTGAATATCACAATCAAGACCTTCCTTAGTATCGTTGTAATAGGTTTCACGATATAATAAGAACACAGATGGTTAAGAAAATAACTATTTATTAACTTAAAAGCTAATATTTCGCTGGTATTATATCCGGCATCTTCAGAGCACACAACACAAAGTTTGTTACAAAGGCAAGACAACCACAATCCAGTGTAACAGCGGGGCTAGTAAAAGTGATTGCAGCGTGCAACACAAGACTGAAGTCCTAATATGGCGCCATCTAGGTTAAAAATAAATAAAAAATAAAAAAATAAAAAAAAATTCAAAGTTTTGAAATAGTACCAAATGATAGTCTTAAAAAGTTTGAAAAGTATAAATTAAAAAATAAAAGTAATAAATATTAATTTGGTCTTAGGATGACTGTCTCCCAAATCTTTGGTAGATTTGGTAGATAGTCATCCTAAGACCAAATTAATATTTATTACTTTTATTTTTTAATTTATACTTTTCAAACTTTTTAAGACTATCATTTGGTACTATTTCAAAACTTTGAATTTTTTTTTATTTTTTTATTTTTTTATTTTTTATTTATTTTTAACCTAGATGGCGCCATATTAGGACTTTAGTCTTGTGTTGCACGCTGCAATCACTTTTACTAGCCCCGCTGTTACACCGGATTGTGGTTGTCTTGCCTTTGTAACAAACTTTGTATTGTGTGCTCTGAAGATGCCGGATATAATACCAGCGAAATATTAGCTTTTAAGTTAATAAATAGTTATTTTCTTAACCATCTGTGTTCTTATTATATCGTGAAACCTATTACAACATGTCTGACGAACACATAAGCCTATCCACGCTTCCTTAGTATCATTAATACACAACAATGGATCAAGCACACCACTGGTTCCCACTTCCTTATAAACTTAGTACCTATACATCCATTTGCAGATTAAGCCGGCTGGGGGCCTCTGCCAGCAAAATTTACAGGATCCCTAAAAAAAGTGTTTATGAGGATGGTCTGAAAAGTTCTCAGTCTCGACCATAGATGGCAACACTATCGGCAGGAATTTTTTTTTTTCTAAGTTGGTACATCTGTCATAAGCTGTTGAAAGTTTATTTTTCACTTGGTTAGACTATAATAAATTTAGTTTAATCCTCTATCCAAGTGTCCTGAAGATACTTTCAGGCACAAACTTTGTTTGCTCATACTTGGATAAAGGATTAAACTAAATTTATTATAGTCTAACCAAGTGAAAAATAAACTTTCAACATCTTTCTCTAAATCCAGAGTAATTTAATAAAAAGGTGGCACACCGTTTGGCAACTCCTATAGGTGGAGATGACCTTGCTAATGCTTCTGCCTGGTATCTCCACTCAGGCCTAGCACCCACTGAAGAGACCTCAATAAAGGTCAAAACTAGTATGGTAGAGGCCCTCCCTTTAATGCATAACATTATACATATCCACAAGGAGATGTGTTTTGCATTATGGGAGATACCAAGATAGGAGTGTTGTGAGCTTGCTCCACCTTTTGCAATGAGTTGCCCCGTGTTGTACCACCTTACCCCAGTCCTGAAGATACTTTCAGGCGCAAACTTTGTTTGCTCACACTTGGATAAAGGATTAAACTAAATTTATAAAATGTCATAAGCATCCATGTGAAATTGCAAGTGTTGTCTGTATCTCTTGAAATGGATAAAATTGAGTATCGTACGGTTATAAAATTCTTTGTAAAAGAAGGTTTAACACGAAAAGAAATTCATTCCGAGTTCATAAAAGCACTCTTCACCTTCATATTAGACAATTAAGAAATGGGCTGTTGAGTTTAAACATAGCCGTACCAGCCTTGAAGATGATATACATGAAGGACATCCAAAAAGTGTAACAACAACAGAAATCTTCATCAAGTACACGATCTGGTATTGGATGACTGGCAAGTCAAAGTGCATGAAATTGCTGAGACTATAGGCATTTCAAAAGAATGTGTAGAATATATTTTGCATGAAGAATTGCATATGAAAAAGCTTTGTGTAAGATGGGTACACGCTTGCTCACAACAGATCAAAAATGCATGAAAATCTCTGAACAATGCTTGGAGCATTTTAACAAGAATAAAACTGATTTTGTATGTCGATTTATTACTATGGATGAGACTTGGATTCACCATTACACACCAGAATTCAAACAGCAGTCAAAACAGCGAACAGAAGCCGGTTGTTCAGCACCAAAAAAGACAAAGTCGGTTCCATCAGCAGGAAAGGTCATGGCATTGGTGTTTTGGGATGCTAAAGGCATTTTGTTTATTAATTACCTTGAAAAGGGTAAAACAATAACCGGGGAATATTATTCTGATCTTTTAACCAGACTAAACGAAAAAATTTGTGAGAAAAGACCCAGTTTGCAGAAGAAAAAAAATTTTTCATCAGTACAATGCACCTGCCCACAAAAGTGTTTTGCCAATGGGAAAATTAAGGGATCTGCACTATGAATTGTTCGACCATCCAACCTATTCCTCAGATTTGGCTCCCTCTGTCTTCTACGATCTTCCCAAAACTAAAACTCTTCCTTGCTACTCAGCGTTTTTCTTCGAATCAAGAGATGATTTCAGCTGTAGAGGAGTATTTTGCAGATCTTACTGAGAACCACTGCTGTGACAAGATAATGGTGCTGGAGCATCGCTGTATTAGTCTTAAGGGAGATTATGTTGAAAAATAAAAATAATTTTGAAATTATAAATTCGTTTTTTCATTGTTAGGCCAAGAACTTTTCAGACCACTCTCGTAAATATATATATATATATATATATATATATATATATATATGCATATGCTACAAAGAGACTAGGACTTCACTATAACAAAAAATTAAACCCACATAATATGTCATTTAATATTTTTATTTTAAAGCATTGCAATAAATTTTTCTTTATAATAACCTCAGGCATAAAAAATATATATAAAATATAAAAATTAAAATTACAACAAAATAATAAAATATTTTTTTTAAAAAAAGAAAGAAATATATTTAAGTTGGAGTAAAAAGTGAAATAAATTTTTTCCTCGATTTTTCTCTAGCAAATTCATCAATTATTTTCGAAGTATCAATGTTATTTAATACTTCTTTTTCCATATACAACAGCACCATACTGTTTAACCTTTCTTCTGACATCATACTTCTTAGGTAGATTTTTACCCTTTTTAATTTAATTTTGCAAACCCATCACTTTGAATTGTATATCAACCTCCAATGTAAAATCCTGTCAAAAGCCTTAGCAAAATCCAGAAGTTTCCCCTTATCCAACTCTGATGTCACTTTAATATAGAATATGAGCAGATTGCTAAAGCATGACTACCTTTAACAAAATTATCCTGTCCTTTATTAGAGGATCCTTTACCAACCTCTGGATTCAATTCCCAACATTAATGTCCACACCAGAGATAGTAACTGGTCTATAATTCACTTCAGTCTCATCTCCACAACTGCATGATGACCATGTCTTGATTTTCTTCCACTCATTATGACTCGTGCATGTGCTGAAACTCAAGTTGAGCAACTAGGTCAAGAGCACTGCAGCAGCATCTTGAAGCATGTGTAAAGATGTCTGCATAAATAAGGAACTAGATAAGAACAGAGATCTGCAGAGTTCCAAACTGTGTCATGCAGACTACAGAGAAGAGAAATGTAACTTATTTTGTTTGTAGGAGTATCAGAAACAAAGGAGTGGAGTTTGTTGCCTTGGTTAATATATTGGGACCTCAATATTGTACACATTAGTTAGACCTGGCTATCAAAAGCAGACATGCTAACTGGTATTGACTGCAAAGGATATAGTGTTTTAGAAATGATAGGAGAGAAGGGGGGAGGGGTGCTGCTAATGATATCAGATGACTTGAATCCAGTTAGAGTTTAGATCTATGACCGCAATACTAGTAACAGTTTTTCATGTAGCAGCAAGTTTGAAGCCATCTGGGGTGAGGCCAAATATAGAGTTGGATGTTGTTATATACCTGGTGGATCGGTTGCTGGTGACAAAGAAATGCATCACCAAATAAAGACAAGGTAAAAAAAGAGTAATCATAATGGGAGACTTTAATTATCTAAGATTGCTAGTTGCTAGTGTGACAAAGAAATGCATCACCAAATAAAGACAATGGGTAAGAAAAGAGTAATCATAATGGGAGACTTTAATTATCTAAATATTGATTGGATAGCTGTGAAATCACATAAGAAAAAGAAGAATGAAACTGAATTTATTGAAAATAAAGACAATGGGTAAGATAAACAATGGGAGACTAATTATCTAAAGATTGATTGGATAGATGTGAAATCATATAAGAAAAAGAAGAATGAAACTGAATTTATTGAGCTGTTATGAGACAACTTCCTCAAGCAACATGTGACAGAAGGAATTTGTGGTCAAAGAGTGTTAGATCTGATAATAGTGTCAGAGTTAGTTGCAGTTAAAGACATAATTGCAATCATGCAGTACTCACTTGGAAAGTGGCTAAGTTTATGAATGCTGCATTCAGAAAAGGTTACATGCTGAACTACAAAGCAGGAAATGATGACCATCTAAGGAGAATGCTGGGTTCATTGCTATGATATCAGTTGTTGGATGCAAAGGATATCGACAATGCATGGAAAGTGTTTAAAAAATACTTAAAGCAGGATTCAGGATTTGCCACTGAATCTCCAAGGTTCGGTTTTTGTTTTCAAACTCCTTCATTCTTTTTTTTTTTTCAATTATGTTTTGTGTATTTCATTATACAGATCACATCAGAAAGCTGCTCAAGACATAAAATTATTAATAATATGATTACCAGACATAGAAATGTTTGAAATGTTTAGAAATGCCTTTTTTTTTTTTTTTCAACCTTTGGTGCAGCAATGCAAAAAAAAAAAAAAGCAGAGAGAAAAGCACAAAGCTAATAATAATAGAAAATGACTTGGATTTCTGTTCAAGACATGAATTAGTTATTACTAACACTACATTCCAACATAAAAATGTGAACAAATTCACATGGAGAGAAGAAGCAAGGAATGAGAAAATTCTCATTGACTCTGTTATTTTCAACAGTGATGTTTTCTCACTGGTACAGGACACTAGAGTGTACAAAGAATTTGAAATTGTAAGGGATCACCATTTAGTTTTGAACAGAATAAAATTTAATTGAAAAGAAGAATATGTTAGAAAGCCTTAAAGCAGATAAAAGTTGAGCAGCTCTCATATGTAAACTGTAGACTAAAATGCACACGCATTATTCAAGAAAAAATGAAAGAGTTTGAGAACAGGAACCAAACCTTGGGGATTCAGTCACAAGCCCTGAAGAAAACATTGATTGATTCAGCCAAAGAAGCATGTTGTGAGGTTGTCTAAAGGATAGAAAAATCAGAACTCCATGGTGAACTCAGGAAGTTAAAGAGGCAGTCAAGGAAAAGAAAAAAACGCATATCGAAAGTAAGTCAATTTGTGCTCTTAGAGAATACGGATAAAAATGTAAGAAAGGGAAGCACTGCATACAACTAGCTAAACAAAAGTCATGGGAAGATTTTGGTAAGAATATAAAAAATAAATATCAGAAAGTGGCAAAATATTCTGGAGACAATTGAAAAAGTTAGAAATGGAGGAAAAAGTACTGTAAAAGGAATCAGATTTATGTTAGTTATCTGCCTAGATACTGAATGAACGAGGATGGGCTGGCAGTTTAGAATTTAAAGGTGACAAGAAAACTGAAAATAAAGATATTCTAGATGTCTCAAGTAATTATTTTGAAAGGCTGCTAAATGACACAAGTGATGTCAGCATAATGATAGAAAATTCCCAACAGGAATGCAGCCAGAAAATATATCCACACTGAAAGTAGAAACAGTCATCAAAATGTGTAAAGGCAGCAGGAGTAAATGAAAAATTTGACCAGAAATGCTCAAATTTGAAGGTATAAAAGTTTAACAGTGGCTTATTGCATAATTCAAAAGGCCTAGTCAGTGGTTGAATTCCAGATGACTGGAGTAGAGCTCTCATAGTACCCATCTATAAAAAGGGAAATGAAACTGAATGTGAAAATTACAGAGATATGTCACTCTGTGTGTTCATGGTAAACTTTATCAAAGTATACTTGAGAAATAAGAAAAATTGTGAAAAGAAAGCTTGCAAGAACAAGCTGCATTCAGGTCAAGTGAAGGTTGTCAGGATCAGATTTTCGCTTTAAGACAAACAGGTCAGAAATCTTGGGAATATAACAAGGATTTGTATTTACATTGTTGTGCTTAAGGGTCAACTAAGAGGAGACCTCCACATAGCCTTTAAAGGAATGTGGAGAACCAACCAAGGCTTCTGACCTAATGTTCAATCCTCACCTTCTTGTGGTGCACCCTGTTAGTTATCTACCTAGACACCGAACGAACAAGGATGGGCTGGCAGTTTAGAATTTAGCTGACCAATTGTATTATTACTGGCTAAAACCACAATTTAAAATGATGGTACAACATGACAGAATTTCATGCCAGCTGGTTAAACAAGCCCCCCCCCCCCCCCCCCCGTTGTTTTCTCCAGGGAACCAAGGCGAACAGCAAAAAGTCAGCTACTGGAGAAAATCATGAAACATATCCTAACTCAATATCACCACAGAGTTCAAGATTGGCACTATCAACATAAGAAGCCTGAATGGCAAAGAAATGGAACAAACAGAATTGGTTAAGTACCAGATCAACATAATAAGGGTGAATGAAACAAAAAAGACAAAAACTGGTGAGATCTTTCTAAGCAATAAATACAAAATGTTATATTCAGGAAACAACAATCAGGAAAAAGAAGGAGTAGCTATAGTATTCAACACTAAATATGTGGCTAATCTTCTTGAATGGCAGGCCTCTATGATCTCACAGAAGGTCCAACTCTATGGTCTCACAATTCCTCTAAGATAGAACTGGGCTAGGAAAAATGGATGTCAATTTAATGTGCCAAAGTGTAAGGTTATGCACTTTGGGGTGAAAAGAATAGCAGCAGTATATCGCTTTGGTGGAACCGTACTCCAGGAGATTGATGAGGCCAGGGATTTGGGAGTGTTGGTGGATAGGGAATTGAAGTTTAGGGGGCACATTGCAAAAGTGACTAAAACAGCTCACCAAATCATTTGGCTTCTGAAAAATACTTTAACATGCAGAGACAAACAAGTTGTTGTTCCTCTGTATCGAGCCTTGATAAGACCCCATCTGGATTACTGTGCCCAGTTATGGGCACCAGGGTTTCTTCGTGATGGGTAGGAAGTGGAGAGGATCCAGAGACGAGTGACCAAGATGATAGCAGGTCTGTGGAATGAACCTTATGAGAATAAGTTGAAGATTTGTGGGTTGCAGAAATTGGTCGATAGGCAAAGGAGGGGTGATATGATTGAGACATTCAAATTACTGAAGGGTTTCTATAAGATTGATCCAGAAGATATTTTTGAAAATATGACTGGTGGTGGGAGGACTAGGGGCCATGAATGGAAGCTGGGCAAGAGCGTGGTTGACAAGGGTGTTAGAGCTAGGTTTTTTACTTGGAGAGTAGCGAATGAGTGGAATAAGCTTCCAGAGTCTGTTGTGGGTGCTACGACCGTGAATGAGTTCAAGGCAAGGTATGAATGTTGAATAGTTGTTCTTGACATGATGTTAGGGCCTCCAGGCAACTCGGTGAGTCTGTCGACTCCTTGGAGTTGTCCGGACCAATAATAATAATAATAATAATAATAATAGAAGTGGAGGAATGTTTTTGAGTCTTTAGAGAAAGCAACTGACCAATGAAAAAGGAAACATTGGTCCTTGTTGGAGATCTAAATAAATAGCAGAGTAGGAAATGTTTGTCAGACATACAGATATATTTTGAAAAATTGAGAAAAGAGCAAAGCTAATAATAATGGCAAATATCTGTTAAATTTCTGCTCAGGACATGGACTGATTAGTACTAACACAGTGATCCAACATAAAAAATGTGCACAAATTCACATGGAGAGAAGAAGCAAGGAATAAGAAAATTCTCATTGACTGTTAATTTCAACAGTGATGTTTTCTCACTGGTACAGGATACTAGAGTATACAAAGAATTTGTAATTGGAAAGGATCACCATTTAGTTTTGAGCAGGATAAAACTGAATTTCATACTGAAGAGAACAACATGTCAGAAAGTTTTAAAGCAGATAAAAGTTCAGAAGCTCTCAGATGTAAACTGTAGACTAAAATACACAAACACTATTCAAAAAAAAAAAAAAAAATGAAAGAGTTTGAGAACAGAAACCAAACTGTGGGATTCAGTCACAAGCCCTGAAGAAAACACTGATTCAGCCATAGAAGCATGTATTGAGACTGTCTGCAAGGATAAAAAAATCAGAACTCCATGGTGGAAGTTAAAGGAAGTTAAAGATGATGCAGTGAAGAAAAAGAAGAAGAAAGCATATCGAAAACTGGCAAATAAGTAAGCAAGCTTTTGCTCGTAGAGAATACAGAGACAAATGTAAGAAAACTACCCAATGTGTAAAACTAGGTAAACAAAACTCATGGGAAGATTTTGGTAAGAACATAGAAAACAAATATCAGGAAGAGGCAAAATATTCTGGACACTGCTGAAAAAGATCAGAAATGGAAGAAAGAGTGCTGTAAAAGGAATTAGAGATAATAAAGGTGAAAAACTGGAGAAAAAGATATCCTTATGTATGGAGTAATTACTTTGAAAAATTCCTAATAAAATAAGCAGTGATAGCACAGTGGGGAAAAACACACACACAACAGGCATTCAATCAGGAATATATATCAATACTTGAATAATAATAATAAGAAGAAAAAGCCATCAAAAGCTGAAATGTGGAAATGCAGCAGGACTAAATGATATAAGCAGGAATTTCCTCTTGATTAATCTTTGCTGACTCCTCTCAGCTAGTTTCCTCGATCTGCTACCTGTTGTCCTCCGATTTTGCCAAGTAGTGATTATGTTCATGAATCACTCATGTGCCGATGATTGAGATACTACTCTGAAGGATGGGTGTGCATGGTTCTGCATAAAGCTGCAGTCTTCACTGGCTGTTTAGCTGTGCCACTGCTATGCCTGGATCGGACCGCTATCTGATTGCATGGCCGTCGTTGACCATCGTTCTTCCCGTCCGCATGAACGACTTCTACCGGAACCCGAACCAAGGGGAGAGAGGCACTAACCAAGAAAAAAGCCCCAAGCTCACGCCGCCAAATCTTTTATATCACTCGCGGCTACTCTCCCCACTATGTCACCGATTGCTGACGGTACCTAAGCTTTTTGCACTCTGTGCTATCTTCTCTCCGATATGTCTCCCACGGGCCTCGGACTTCGCATCGCAGCTGCCTGGGGTTATGTCTATAAGCCGATTAAACTAACGTGAACTTTGCTCTAATTTTCTTGTTCCAATGTAACCTTTACAAAGACTTTCATGATTCTTGTCTGTTATTTACAGGACAGTTTACAATATAACACATTGTTGTGTCCTGAAAAGGCTAAGAAATGTTTATTATAAAATATTCAGGTCACAACTTTAATACAAGTTAGGCAGAGAATATGAAACGTTGGCAACAGAATAAGTGTAAGCTGTTTGTAAATGCAAATCAATTAAAAATTTAGGAATAGTATGAAATTGTATAAAGAGCTGTTAAAAATAATCTGTATTAAGCGAGGGCCAGATGTAGAGATCAATGTAAGCTGGCAAATCCACTTAAAAACCCTGTCTCTTGTACTAAAATAGCTGTGCCTGTGAGCCAGGGTTCAAGGGTCACCTTTGCCGTCCTGTATTATGAATAAGAAGGGAGGGAAAGAAGTACTGGAAAGAAAAGCCAAAGCACCTTCCAGGAAGAGAAATTAGGTACACGTGTGACTAAATAGAGAGAGCTAAGGAGATTGACGTGAACACACATGACCGCGTTGGCGCGCATCGCGAAGATCGAGAAATACCAAGAGGAGAAAATTAAACAAAAAGGCCATGCAAGCACCATTCCAGGCTGTTTTTTTTTTGATTCCTGGTTCCAGATCTTGCGGACAGTGGTCGAGTTCGCAGAAGTTCTTGGCTAGTCGTGGAAGGCATTTGGTTCATCTGTCGCAGCGTTAGGAATGGGCCAAGCTATATCCTTGGATTAGGATAGCGGTGCGTTGTCGTGCGACAGAGGGAACCAAATGGATGCCGTCCGGTCAAGGCGATGTTACCGTGCCACCTCCAATCTTTCTCGCTGAGATTCCACTCGTACAGTCCGACTGGAGATATCCTCATAGAAAACTAAAACAGAAGGCCTTGATGACCAGGCAAGGCAGGAAGCAGGTCAAAGAAATTTAGATCAGAGACAGTAAGGTAGACTTTTGAATTCCTATTTCCAGCTATAGAAGAGTGTGATCCCTAAGAAAGTATTTTGTAATGGACTAAAATTTAGGAATGGTAAGAATAGCCTATGACTTAGTATGGGCCAAGATTGTGTTAAGATTTGTTTGCCCTACGAGGATGAGAATATCTCTGAACGAGCTAAACTTAATGTACGGAGTGTGTTATTGTGTTAATTTATGACCACATGTATTAAGATGGTATGATATTAGCCTATGGATTTATGCTAAAGATGCTTGTAATAATAATGGTCAATGCAAGTTTGTATGTATGTCTAGTGTATTGAAATTTGAGCCCTTGATTTACCTCGAGAGCATTCCTAATAATATATCTATAATGTATATTTGCATAATTCCTCAAGCTTATTAAAATGTTTCATTCAAGTACCTGCCTGATCTGCTTTTGTCTTATGAATTCAAAACAACCGCTCATAAAATACTAACGAACTAAGCGGGTTAAACCCTTGTATATAAACTCCTAAAGCGAGCCACAACTGTGAGGAAGAAATAAGAAAACGGAGGGACAGGATTAAATTCGATCTAATTTTCATGTATCACTCTGAGAGGGTCGCCCTGGGTAAGAATCCCGTCTATCCAAGGTATTAGCTGGCGCAGCAAAAAAAATAAATTTTGTTAATACTTATCGGGTGAACTCTATTAGATTGTTGTGTGATTAGATAAAACATAAGATATAAAGAGGCCAATGAGACTGCAAAGAACTAATGGAAAGAATACTTGGTAGGAAATAAATGTTTTATTTGCATGTGTGAAAAAATTAAGATAGCTATGCAAATATTAATAAGTAAATATTTTGTTTAAGGGTATATAGTAGAGAAAAGGGGAGAAAGAACGTTATATCAAGTGACTTAGACAAATAGAGATAAATAAGTAAGAATAAAGTAATATATGAGATGAAATTAAAGATAAAGACTAGCAGTGTAAGATATAGAAGAGAAATAAAAGGGGAAGCAAGCACGTAACAACATACAAAATTTCATTAAGAAAGTATTATTACATTATTTACAAAATCACTTACACCTTTGTACAAGCATTTCTTTTGGGGAATTTTGGCATCTTAGTTAAATCCCGAATGAATTGCTTAATAATAAATTAAACCTTTCATTCTAAATTTAACAGTATCTGTTCAAATACTCCTGCCACAGTAGAAAGTCATCATCATCTATTTCACTTCTCATAGCTCTCCCCAAACTTTACATCTTCTGCAAGTTATTCCATAAAGAAGCAATGATCATCATATATTGCACAATGCGTTACATTAGAACTTACAGGAGAGGAGGTAGTAGGGACACTCAGAGTATTTTTGCCAAACATACAAAATAAATAATATTTTCTATGCAGTGCTACAGAAAAATATAGGTAACTTTAAAAAAATAAAAAATTACAAAAGAAGTGTTATTTGAAATAGTATTTGGTAGATAATACACTGTGTGTCATTTTTCTGTTAGTAATTATTTATTATTTTATTTTTTTATGTGATTCGCATCTGCAAAAGGTCGTAAACCTATAGTACATTACTACTGTGATGGGCCAAGGGTTCTTTTATTTATTGCTTAATATATGTTTTTTAATATTTATATTCTTATTTGTTCACATAATCCAGAAATCCTATTGTATAGACCAAACATGTAACTTTTTAAGCCACTTCAGGCTTCCATTAATCAGGACAGTAGTCTCACAACGGGGCATTGAAATTCATCACCTGCCTAATGAAAGCTACAAATATTATTATCTCAAGACCCCCCATGGAGTCAAAGACTCATTTAGGAGGTCTTTTTGTCATACATACAGCTCATCATACTGTGCCTTAAACACACTCAAATTCTCTGCAGACACGACATGCTCAGGCAAGGCATTCCAATCATTCACAATTCTGCATGCAAAAAACCATCTTCTCACTCCCCTGCTCACACCCTCCTTATACAGCTTCCAGGGATGTCCTCTGGTTCTCCCCTGATCGCCCACCGTTTGCTATAAAACCCCTCCAATATTGATCCTATAACAACCCTTTACTAACTTGTAGGTCGCTATCATATAATCCCTCTTCCTCCTATCCACTAGACTGTAGATTGCATCTTCTCAACCTTTCCTCATATTCGACATTCCAGAGATCAGAAACTACCTTAGTACATCATCTCTGAACTCTTTCCAACATCTCTTCGTCCTTTTGAAAACCAGGTGACCAAATCTGGGCCCAGAAGTCCATATGTGGCCTAATCAAAGCCTTATACATTGGAACAAGAATCTCCTTCTACAAGTCAGTGTCCTCTGCATCATTCCCAGAATTCTTTGTGTTGTCCTCACAATTTTGGCAGTGTGTCATCTAAATTTCAGATCCTTATCTACTATCACCCCAAGATCCCTTATTTCCTCCACCTCCAACAATATATCCCCACCAAGCATAAATTCTACATACCATCTTTGTTTCCCAAATTTTAAAATCTTACATTTTGCAACATTGAACTCGCATCACCATTTCTGTGCCCATTCACTCAATTTATTCAAGTCTTCTTGTAAGGCCACAACATCATCTCTGCTCTTCATGATTCGTCCCAACTTTGCATCATCTGTAAACAACTGAATATTTCCATCCAAATCTTTGTCAATATCATTAACATACAAGTTAAACAGCAATGGTCCTAAAACATACCCCGTGAGGCACCACTAGTGATTTTCCTCTTCTAGGATATTGCTCCCCCCCCATACACAACTTGCTGATACGTATCAGATAGCCAGTCTCTGATCCAATGCACTAATCTATCCCATCTTCTCTAGTTTGACTATCAACTTATCATGGGGTAATCTATCAAAAGCCTTTGCAAAATCTAAGTATACTACTTTGTATATCTCTCTTTCTCTCCTCTGTACAAGGAAGCTGTCACCTTATTGTAATAAATAAGTAGATTACTAAAACATGACCTCCCTTTAGCAAATCATGCTGTCCATCAAAGATGATCCCATTGTTGTCAACCCAATTCTGGATCCTAGTTCTCACCAGCTTCTCCAACAACTTAACCACAACACCTGACACAGAGATAGGCCTATAATTTGATGCCTGAGTTCTATCACCTCCCTTATGAAGTGGTACAATCTTGCCCTCCTACTCCTTTGGAACTCAACCCAGTGCAAGATTCATATTAAAAAAGTATGTCAAGGCAGATGTCAACTCCTTGGCACATTCCTTCAGAGTATGTGGTGATATATTATCAAGTCCAACAGCCTTATTAACATCAAGTTTGCTCAATTCCTTCCCTCCCATACACCTCTTGCTCACTTACAGTCAGTCTCTCCAACTAATCATCAACTGCTCTCAATCTCTCAATGATGTCACATTCACAAGAATGAAAGACCTTTATGACCATTTTCAAGATAATTAATAAACAAAGCATTCCAAAACCCTGATGCCATGACCTTTCCTGCTGATGGAACCGACTTTGTCTTCTTTGGTGCTGAACAACCAGCTTCTGTCCACTGTTTTGACTGCTGTTTAGATTCTGTGTGTGTGTAATGGTGAATCCAAATCTCATCCATAGTAATAAATCGACACACAAAATCAGTTTTATTCTTGTTAAAATGCTCCAAGCATTGTTTAGAGATTTTCATACATATGTTTACGATCTACTGGGAGCAAATGCGGCACCCATCTTGTGCAAAGCTTTTTCATATGCAACTCTTCATGCAAATTATATCCTATGCGTTCTTTTGAAATGCCTATAGTCTATTTGAAATGTGGATCATCTTCAAGGCTGGTACGGCCATGTTTTAACTAGGCAGCCCATTTCTTAATTGTTGAAAATGAAGGAGAAGAGTGCCCATAAACTTTTATGAACTTCGAATGAATTTCTTTTGGAATTAAACCTTCTTTTACAAAGAATTTTATAACTGCACGATACTCAGTTTTATCCATTTCAAGGGATACAGACAACACTTTTGCTTCAGACAGCTGTATAAAACAAACCTTGATAGAATGACTTGCAATTTCAGATGGATGCTTATGACAGATGGAAAGAAAAAATCCCGCCAATAGTGTTGCCATCTATGGTCGAGGCCGTGAACTTTTCAGACCACCCTCGTAATTCTTTCTCTATCATCAGTAGCATTCCCCATCCCCTTTTTACTCTTTCTATCCTCACAAAACACACCATACCCTTCCATCTCTATTCCTGATGTCATCCTCATCAATCCATGTCTCACTTATTACAATTTTTTTTGGGTGAACAGACTCAATTAATGCAGCCATTTTTACTTTCTTACACTTCTAGCATTTGTATACAAACATAGCAGCTTATTCCTGGATCTATAGCTAGTTCGACTGACAACTCTTATTTAATGTGCCTTCTCCATGCTTATCTCGAGTCATTTCTTTTTCTCCTTATTCATCTTCTAACCTTCTTCAGATCCAACTGTTTTCTGTTGATCCCAGGTCAATCCTTTCCCTTTTTGTCTACACATGCATTCACATCCTCTTGGAGCATCTACCTTTCTTACGCTGTGTTCCTCCACCCACCTTGAGCATTCCTGTTTCCATATCTGTCTTGCACACCTGTTCTCTCATTCTCTATACTCATGCCATTTGCAACCACCTCTTCAATCTCTCCTGTCTTACTCTCTCTCGTTCTTCCACATCACTTACCACTTGATCAGATTCATTCTCTACACTCACTTCTCTACCTTCCCTCAGCATTCTCTCCAAGCAACTCACACCAAAACCACTCAAATGCAGTCCATCGCTTCTATACAGTTCACTTCGTCCTTCAAACTCATTCCACACATTAACGAACTGCACTCTTTTCTCCTTCCACAATTCTGCTAACATATCATTCATAATCCTTGTTCTATGCCTCATCTCACCACTGTCATAACTGGGCAACATGCTTACTACCTTTCCTATCACACTATTCTCTTTTATCTGTCTCAACAACCTCCTGATATCCAATCTGACTTGTTCTTTGTTTGCAGTCAAGTCATTTGTACCTATTGCAACTACCAACTCTTTTGCTCGCTTACTACTCATATCTAATGCCTCAATCACTCTACTCATTCTACCCCCAGTAAAATATGCTTTATGCATCCTCTCATGTAGCACACGTTTAATAATTGAATCATACAATGCCACTCATGGGTCTTTCATTACCTGTTTTATAACTACATTATTTGTTTTCCTCATTTTCACTCTTCCATATATATCTCAAATTCTCTTAACTTCATTCCACATCCATTTCATCTCTTGCCTCATCTTAACCAACTGGTCTTTCGAATTTTGCGACACATTTTTGCTGTCATTCACTCTTTCAAATTTTTTTCTTGTGGTCATGACTATTCTTTCAAATAGTCATACCAACCAGGATGGCATATTTAATGTAAGCATTAATATATATATATATATATATTTATTTATTTATTTATTTTTAGCTTACTTTGCTTATTCTAAAACGAAAATAGACTTCTGGAGTCACATCTCTCCCCCATAACTACTGAACACTTAACTCCATTTTCATGAGAGTTTGCATCAATATCAGGCCATCAGAGTGCTCTCATCTCCTTATTTCATACACCTCTTCTTTTACTAAAATTAACATGTCAGTTGAGAGAAGTTGCGAGGTGCAAAATTGAAGCATGAAAAGTAGGCTTATTTTCTAAGTTGTTGCTTATTATTAGTAGATGTTTAATATTTTCCATTTATGTGGAATCAGCTGTGATTGCAATAAGAGGAACTCTCTTTAAATTAAAGATGCCAAAAAGTTATATTCTTGGTTTCATCCTTTATCCAAGTGTAAGCACACAAAGTTTGAGTGTGAAGTCACTTTGTGACTGGGCTACTTGTATATAGAGGCTAATGACTTCACATCAATTGCCTTAGTATCTCATAATGCAATACACACATCCTTATAGACATGTATAATGCTCTGCAGTATGGGAAGGGCCACTACCCAGATCGGTTTTGACCTTTATTGAGATCTCATCAGTGGGAGCCAGATCTAGAAGTGATACTAAGGTTGAAGTAATGTAGAAGTCATATTGATCGCAATTGATAATTGATAAGACAATTGATGTAAAGTCATTAGCCTCTATATACAAGTAGCCCAGTCATGAAGTGACTTCACATGCAAACTTTCTTTGCTTACACTTGGATAAAGGATGAAACCAATAATATAATTTCTTGGTATCTTCAATTTATAATATAACCAAGTGAAAGAGCTGTCTTTAATTTGAGATTTACTAAAATAAATAAATAAATAAAATTTATTTATTTATTTTTTTAATAGAAAATTGAACTCTGGAAGAACTATACATTAGAAGATATTTTTAGAAAAATATTGCTGTTGATTGAGCTTGGTAAGTAGAGCATTATGCCTATTTATTCCATTTTAACTGGTTGTAGTTTGATTTTTTTTCTCCTAACGGGTGTAGTATATCATTTTTTTGAGATAGGTTCTTAATGCTGAGATATGTCTTCAAATAGGCATTTTGCTCTTTTAAGTCCAATATTGTTGGCTGCTTTATTGATAGCCTATTTCAAAAAAAGACTGCACATAGGGCAGTCTTTTAGTCAAAAATGTTCCATAGAGTCATTATCTAAAATATATATAGGAATGAAGTATCTTAGATCAGTATTGCTCATCCATAAGGCATGTAAGAGACTCAGCTAGTAAAAATTTTGGAATTATAAAACTTACACTGATGGAAGTTTTTTCACTTGGCAATGCTACCAATAATATATTTGGTTTAATCCTTGATCCAAGTGTAAGCAAACAAAGTTTGTGCCTTAAGTATTTTCAGGACTCGGTCAACTCATGGCAAAGGTGGTATAACTTCTCATCACTTGCCTTAGTATCCCATAATGCAAAGTACATATCTCCTTGCCGACATGTATAATGTTATGTATTAAGGGAAGGGTCGCTACCCAGACTGGTTTTGACCATTATTGAGTTCTCATCAGTGGGAGCCAGACCCAGAGTTGGTGATACTAAGGTGGAAGTAATGGAGAAGTCATATTTCCATATACCAGTTGCCAAAAGGTGTCGCACTTATTATTAAAATTCTCTGGATTAGAGATAAGTTGATGGAAGTTTTTTCACTTATCTATGCTACCAATTATATATTTGGTTTAATTCTTTATCCAAGTGTAAGCAAACAAATATCACCTTTGCCGTGAGTTTCCCCAGTCCTGAAAATACTTCAGGCACAAACTTTGTTTGCTTACACTTGGATAAAGGATTAAGCCAAATATATAATTGGTAACATAGCCAAGTATAAAAACTTCCATCTAATCCAGAGAATTTTAATAATAAGGTATGCACCTTTTGGCAACTGGTATGTGGAAATATGGCTTCTCCACTACTTCCACCTTAGTATTGCCACCTCTAGGTCTGGTTCCCACTGATGAGACTTCAGTAAAGTTCGAAACTGGTCTGGGTAGTGACCCTTTCCTTAATGCATAGCATTATACATGTCTGCAAGGAGATGTGCTTTGCATTATGGGATACTAAGGCAAGTGATGAGAAGTTATACCACCTTTGCCATGAGTTGCTCCAGTCCTGAAAATACTTCAGGCTCAAACTTTGTTTGCTTACACTTGGATAAAGGATTAAACCAAATATACAATAAAACTTACACTGTTTTCATATTTCTTTCTTTCTCCCCCCCCCCTCTCCATTGCAAACATGTTGGTTTATTTTAATAAAGTTATATCAAAATCTGGAACAGTGGAAGTTATGTTTATAATGAGCATAAACAGATATCCAAATTCTGAACTGCATTAAGAAATTAAATTTCTTAAAGTAATACAATTTGTTGGCCAGGCAGAAATCCATCATAACTGCAGTAGATATTATTATTATACTGGCATCTCCATGGAGTCCAATAACTCATTGCAAGAGATCCAAACTATCCATGCAATCAATTATGCCTCTCCTTGATGCCAGCCTGGTTGGCCAAGTGATTAGTATACCGACTTTCGAACCAACAGGTTGTGGATTTGAATTCCACTACAAGAAGTGATGTTTGTGATTGTCTTACCTTATGTATTGCTATAACCTTTGATATGGCACAGTATGACGTTTGCTGTCCTTACATCATTAAAACCACAAATCATCATGATCTCCTTGAACTGAATAATAGACAAAGTGCTTACAACTGACACACTGGCAACTCATTCAAATTCATTCACCACTCTAAGCGAATTCTCTAAGTCAATTCCTTACACCCCTACTAACCACACCTTTACTCAACTTCTAGGTATGACCTCTTGTTCTGCACCCTCTAGCCAAGTTCTGAAACATTTCCCATGTATCAGTCCTTTAAAACCCTTTAAGTAACCTAAATGTTTAAGTAACCCTTTTTTTCCCCCTATTAACCAGCTTTTACAATCCACACACCCTCAATCTATCCTCATAAAAAGCATTTCACAAACCACTCACCATCTTAGTCAGTTGCCTCTGAATCTTCTCAACCACTTTCTCGTCCCTCAAGAAACCCAGGAGATCAGACCTGAGCATAGCAGTTTAGATGTGGACATATCAAGTCCTTATAAAGAGGAATAACAATTTCCTTATTTCTACTTGTCAATGTGGTCTTCAATAGCCAAGTAATCATTTGAGCTATCTTAGAAACCTTAGCAATATGTCCTCTAAACGTCAACTCTCTGTCTACCACTACCAAATCCTTAGCTTCATCTCTTTCCTGGAGTACATTTCCATCAATGTAGTACACAGCTTATAATCAATTTATTCCCAAATGCATAAATTCGCATTTCTCCACATTACACCAATACCCATTATTTTTTACTCATAGCATCAGCTTATTTAAGCTATCCTGCAAGCGCTCCACATGGTTGTGCTCAACTGTTATTGTACCTAATTTTGCATCATCAACAGACCACAGAATATTTTCTTTCAGGTTATTTCCTGTATCATTTATGTACAAATTAAACAGCAATGGTTCCAGCACTGAACCTTGCAGAACACCTCTAGTCACCTTTTTTTTCCTTGATTCTTTCCCTCCATATACCACTTTTTGATATCTTACCATCACTTTACCATCTTATTCACATAACCAGTGTCATATCCATCTCCATTTGTTCTAATTTACATAACAGAGTTTCATGTAGCATTCTGTCAGATGCCTTTACAAAATCCAGTGGAATCATCGTGTACCCATTTCCTTTATCCAACTCAGCTGTGCTGTCACACTATTATAAAAAGTTAGTAAATTACTAAGACATGACTAACTATTCACAAAGCCATGTTGCCCCCTCATAGAGTATCATGTTCTTATCCACCTATTCCTGAATTCTTTTTTTGACCAATTCTTCCAGTACTTATACCACCCCATCTGAAATACCGTTTGGTCTTTAATTTTCTACCTCAGTCTTAGATCCTTCCCTATGCAAGGGAATTATTTTGCCATCTTTCCAGTCCCTTGGTTCCTTCCTGATATCTTCATTTTTAATATGATTCTGCAATTGATGCTATCTGTTTGTTCTCATGATTTTATCAGAAATCTCATATCTATGGTCTTTGGTCAATTGTTGTACTTCTTACTCATGTCTGATATCTGTAAGTTAAAATTGCATGAACACCATCTTGTATATAGCTAGTTTAGCATTTTGACTAGTTATTGTCTTATTCCATATAAATTGATTCTGTTGACTACCTATCATGCCAGCTTTGCTTATTCTGTTGTCTATTTTAATTTGACATTTTCACTAAAAATTGTGATTAAAAATGTTAATGTCTTTAACACAAACTGGCTCCCCTACTTCACAGATCAAGCTGGAAGGGAAGCTGCAACATTGCAGAAGTCACTTCACACCTTCAAAAAAGCAGGGTGGTAGTGGTGGTGTTTCACCAGGCATTGAAAGACATCTATCATAGAAGGGAAGGATTTTGACAGTGCATAGGAAGCACTTAAAAAAAATTAAATGATGTTATATCAGAATGTGTCCCTAGAGTTTTGAAGAATAAATAGGATAGTTATAAAATGAATGTGTAGTCTTATTAAGCAAGAGATTTGTAAGTAAAAGATGTTGTGGAGGAAATACCATCACATAAATCCAAGTATGAAAAGAAACTGGTTATAGAAGCTCAAAATGCTCCAAAAGAATTCTATCGTTATACTGCAAATAAAAGAAAGAATAAATATGAAAGAATAACTCTACTGTGAATAACTCTGCAGATGATATATGTGGGTGGTAGATGCAGAAGAGATTGTTCAGCTAATGAATGCTCATTTTACTAAAAGCTGTCAACCTGGCATATGCAACATTGGCCCTCCCTGCTACCTCTGCACTGGATGAAGAAACTCAGGTGTAAGAAGAGGAGGTATTAGAATTTTTGCATAAACTAAATAAGAATTTGGCAATAGGGACTGATAAAATATCAGCACAGATGCCAAGAATGTTCAATTGAACGGTCATCTTTTGGCCAGGTTATATTATTTAATTTTCAGAACAGGAAAGATGCCATGAGTGGAAAGAATGTATGGTAATCCCATGTGGTGCAAAGACTGATGCATCCAACTATCAACCTATCAATATCTCTGGAGTGCTGGAGAAGATTTTGGAAAAGTTGGTCAGGGCTCACAAATGTGTTGACAGAGGTTCTATACTTTTTTAAGGAACAACTTGGGTTTATTAAGGGAAGGTCATGTTTGTACAACTTGCTCAGATTCTATAATAATGTTACTGTTGAGTTAGACAAGGGGAAGGGATACATCATCATACTTTTGGATTTTGCCAAGCCTTTTGACATAATATAGTATGGAAGACCATTACATAACTTGGAGAATATGGATTTGGAGTGTAAAATATTGCAATGGATAAGAGGATGGCTGACTGACATATCAAAAAGTGGTATATGGGGATTGTGGGGGGGGGGGGGGGTGGGGGGGGGGGGGGGTGGGGGGGGGGGGGGGTGGGGGGGGGGGGGGGTGGGGGGGGGGGGGGGTGGGGGGGGGGGGGGGTGGGGGGGGGGGGGGGTGGGGGGGGGGGGGGGTGGGGGGGGGGGGGGGTGGGGGGGGGGGGGGGTGGGGGGGGGGGGGGGTGGGGGGGGGGGGGGGTGGGGGGGGGGGGGGGTGGGGGGGGGGGGGGGTGGGGGGGGGGGGGGGTGGGGGGGGGGGGGGGTGGGGGGGGGGGGGGGTGGGGGGGGGGGGGGGTGGGGGGGGGGGGGGGTGGGGGGGGGGGGGGGTGGGGGGGGGGGGGGGTGGGGGGGGGGGGGGGTGGGGGGGGGGGGGGGTGGGGGGGGGGGGGGGTGGGGGGGGGGGGGGGTGGGGGGGGGGGGGGGTGGGGGGGGGGGGGGGTGGGGGGGGGGGGGGGTGGGGGGGGGGGGGGGTGGGGGGGGGGGGGGGTGGGGGGGGGGGGGGGTGATGGGTAGTGGCCCTTCCCTTAATGCATAACATTATACATATCCGCAAGGAGATGTGTTTTGCATTATGGGAGATACTGAGATAGGAGTGTTGGCAGCTTGCTCCCCCTTTGCAAGGAGTCGCCTGGTGTTGTACCACTTTACCCCAGTCCCAAAGATATTTTCAGGTGCAAACTTTGTTTGCACACGCTTGGATAAAGGATTAAACTAAATTTATTATAGTCTGACCAAGTGAAAAATAAACTTTCAAAAAAAAATGATCAATCTATCTCCTATCCTAATTCCTGTCTTGAGCTCATCCAATGCTTCACGCATGATGTCCTCCGCATATATACTAAACAAGAGTGAGGAGAAAGTAAACATCCTTGCCCAACTCCTTTTCCAACTTGAAGCCAGTCTATCAATCCAACACCTGTTCTTACTGTGGCTTCTTGCTCCCTGTACAAGTTGGCTATCAACCTGATAGTGTGTTGAGGAAAACCCATTCCCATTGGTTTTTACTTTGAAAAAAAAAAAAAAAAAAGAAATGTTTGTAACATTTTTTTTTCAGGGAAAATAATACATGGTACACCTGATTATTATTATTATTTTATTATCTATTAATGAATATATTTATATAATATTTATATAAATTTATATAATAAGAAAATAATATTTTAATCATAGATTCAGGACAGAGAGTGCTAATGTCAATTGCAGAAGATCATGATGCCATCCAAACATTAGAGGTCAGTAAAGATATAATGGTTTGAGTGTTTTTTTTTTTACATATATTTCTTCTTTCATGTAGATTTTTAACAAACATATTTGAAGTGGGGGCAGGATCAGTGTTTTTATGTATAAAAATGGGAAGAAGGGGAGAAAGACTTGAAAATTAAAAGAGTATTGCTTTAGATATAAGTGAATTATCTGTCCTGAAGTTATTTATATTTTATGTGAAACAACTGAATTTAGTAGTCTGTATTTTTCTTCCTGCTGTCTTGTTGGTGTGAGTCAGTCAGTTAATTTTTTCTTTGACTGTTTTTTTTATTGGGTTGTCTATTTCACAATTCTCAGTAACTTATGGCAACTGAGGTTAATCCTGACTTGCTGATATGAAAAAAAATCTCTCTCATCTCCATCCAGGATCAATCTTGGACTATAGTCAGGCAGGACCATAGTACTGTCTGAAAACCTTAGCAATGGAGATATGTATGCTAGTATTCAAAAGAGGACTTGATTTTCTATTAATAAAGCAAACCAACTGCCCCTTGCTGTTATTCCACACCTAAGCTATGTTGATATGTCATGTGCAGTGTGGTTATATTACATAAGGTGTCATATGAGATTAATATAAATTATAAATCACCTTTAATATATGATGCATGAATTATTTTTGAATTTCCATAATAATCCATACATCATATATTATAATTAAACAATTCTGACAACCATAGGAAAAAAAAAAAACTCATACTTATTTTAGTATTTTTATGACATTAATAAATGACAATAAAAACAATGTATTCAATTACTTAACCCTAAATTGCAATCTAATTGCATGTGCAGTATTGATATTACAATATTGATATTGGTAAGAAATTGCTGTCTCCCAGCTGGATGACTGGATAGTGTACCTGCTTGCCAAGAAAATATTGCAGGTTCAAATTAATGTGGATGTTTGTGAATGTTTTTAGATTGGAAATTACTTTCATTGCCTGATATGAGACCATTGCATTGAAAGCTTGAAGTGGCTTGAAAAAGTTCCATTTGATCTTTCTAGAGCAGGGTTTGAGACTATGTAAAAATTAAAAATAAATAAAATATTAAAAGAAAAAATGATAAATAAAAAAAAAACTCTTAGCCTCCCTGTGGTTCTTCTTCTTTAGTCTGTTTCCATTCATCCTTGGATATAGGCCTCCACTTAACTTTCCAGTTCTGTCTTAGCCAGTGCTCAACATATCATGTAAAATCTATGTAGATCATCCTGCCATGTTGTTCTTTGATGACCTTTCCTTCTCTTGATATTCACTCTTTGTTTAATTTTGTCCACCTTTCATCTGGCAGTCTACTAATATGGCCAATCCATCTCCTCTTACATCTTTACAACACTTCACAATATCTTTTACTCCAGTCATCTCTCTCTCTAATTCTAGTATTTCTTATCCTATCTCTTTTTATTATGTGGAGCATTCGTCTCTCCAAGGCTCTTTGGACAACACACAACCTATCTTCTTGTTTTTTAGTGCATGGTAATAATGAAATGGCTTGTAAGTAGTATATATAAGTTTACAACCTTTGAATGAGAATCTCTTAAAAAAAAGTTTGCATTTTTACATCTTCATTCTTGCAAACCATCACAATAATAAAAGAATTCTATTTTATGCAGTTGAATGTGGGGTCTATTAAATTGCATCAAAATGAAATTTATTTGAAACATGAATATAATATTTGGCTTGAATTAGTACATGTCTTTAGGGGGGGGGGATTATATCATCATCAAATTCCTGACCTGTATCCTCAAGGGGTGTATAGAATATTATGATACTCTTGAGAAAGATTAGGAGTCTTGTTATCTGTCAAGACTCCAACATTATCAGAACTTATATTTCTATCTTCTGAGGCACTTTTTACTGTGTCAATACACTTATATCTTGGCCTTCCTCTTTGTCTTTTTCCTACCAACCTGGCAGAGAACACTTATTTTGCTTATCTTTCCTCTCCCATTCTATTTAAGTGACCATACCACCTGAGATTAGCTCTGCTAACACATTCCTGGATGCTCACAATGTCAAGTTTTTTCCTAATATCGTTTTTAATGTGATATTAAGATGGTTGCCATCTGTTCATGCTCCTGATCTTTCTCAGGAGTCTCATATCTGTGGTCTCTAGGCTTGTCTTTAGTCAAGTGTTTTATTTCTAACTCGGCTGTCAGATCCATAAGTTAAAATTGATTTGAATCCTGTCTTGTATATATTTAGTTTAGTGTTTTGACTAATCTCTCTCTTATTCCATATAAATTTATTCATTTGACTTCCTACCATACCAAGTTTGCTAATTCTGCTGTCCATTTCCAATAATTTACCATCTTCACTAAAAATTGTGCCTAAATAACTGAAATGTTTTAATTGTTCTATAGGTTTTCCATTCAGGATACAGTTGATGTTTTCAATATTTCTACCTATTTTCATTGTTTTTGTCTTTTTAATTCTGATTTTCTTTCCAAATTTATTATATCAGTTATTCAATTTGGTCAAGGAAACATGCATAATTCTCCTGGATTTATTTAAAAGTATAACATCATGTGCATAAAGTAACAGAGATTAACATCTCCAATTTTGATATCCACTTTCCTTCATAATGTGATCCATATAGATAATAACAGAGGGGATAATGGACATCCTTGTCTGACATTAGATTTAACATCAAACCATCTTCCTATGCTTCCTTCAATCCTAACTGCTGACTTACATCTTAAATAAAGACTAAGTATTGCTTGATATACTGCCCCATTGACACCATATAACTGTAGCATTTTGAATAGCTTCCCTCTTGGCACCTTGTCATATGCCTTTTCCAGATGAACAAAACTTAAATAGAAATCTGTGTTATATTCCCAAGAGTTCTCAACTATTTGTCTTAAAGTGAATATTTGATCCTGACAACCTCTATTTGGCCTGAATCCAGCTTGTTCTTAACCAAGCTTCCTTTCCACAATTTTTCTTAACTGTTTCTCAAGTATACTTGAGAATTAGAATTATACTTGGAATTAGAATAGTGTCCACTAGAGGACTACACAGTGTGTAGTGTTTGCAGAGAGCTCCCGAAAAGATAAGTAGTATTTTGAGAATAAATTGGCAGTATTGATTTAATCTTAACGTGGTATTGTTAGTTTTTGGTAGCTTGCTGTGTCTGTGTGATTTTTGGTGTGATTTTCACTTTTATTAAACTAGTAGTTTAAAGATACGATTGATAGCACATGGTGCCAATGCGACGAAAAATAATGGTGACCAAGACTTCGCCGTCTTTGTTCAAAAACTTTAATGTAAGGGAATTCGTCTAGTGTGACATATGTGGTATGTATGCATTCCTGAAAGAGGCTGGAGTTTGGATAGATAATGATAGTGGTGGGAGACTGTGCCGAAAGTGTAAGGAAAGTGAGGAATTGAAGTGTGGGTCAGGTCGTGAGATATTTGTTGTATAAGAAAGCCAGAATGAGAGAGCAAATAGTGATTTGACAGTAATTGTGATGTTGTACGAGATAGCAATGAGAGCGGTGATGAAAGAGAAAGTGGAAGTAATTATACAGAGAGGGAAAATGGTTTGAATGATGAAAAGAATAAGAATTTAGCTGTAATGAGTGAGATCGCATGGTTATGAGGAGTAATACATAGGGCGAAGCGGCAGTTGGAGAGACTGCAAAACTCTTTCCTGAGGAAATAAGCAAGTGTATGAAAGGAATAATAAGCATATGATTGGGAGTGTTTCAGAAATGAAGGAAAGAGTTTTGTACAGTGACTCGTAAGAGATGAGAATTTGACTAAATCGTACTTACCGGGTGCAAAAATTAAGGATGTAAGTGAGAGTATTAGTGTGCAGAAGCTGAGGGTGAAAGAAATGATAGTTGTAGTGGGAACGAATGATTTGAAAGGAGATAAATTTGATATGAGAGAGGACGTGAAGGAATTATTAGAGGTAGAGAAGAAAAGAGTTGCAGTTAGGATAGTGAGTCTGTTGCTGTGGTATGACAGAGAAGAGTTTAGGAGGGCCATAATCGCAAATGACTTTATGCGCAGACTATGCAGATGGTATGGAATTTGTGGATGTGTGGAGTGAGTTTGATGGGGGAAAGGATTTGTACAAGATGGATGGCTTACATTTGAATGGATTTGGTGTGCGAAGACTGGAAAAAGTGTTGCTGAGTGAAGTGAGAGTGGATGTGCAAAATCAGGGAAACTAGAACTATTAAGGAGGGGAGAAAGTGGATGTGCAGACATCAGTGAGGCATTTGAGTGTAAGAATGTTAATAATGTGCCCGAGCCAGTACGAAGGACAAGAAATCAGAATTGGATAGTTGGTATAACGCATCAAGATAGGGGTGGGACAAATGGATCTCTGCATTTCATGTATACTAATGCCAGGAGTATTAGGAACAAGAAGGAAGAATTTTTGGCCTTGGTTGGCTCATCCTGGCCATGGGTTATTGGCATTAGTGAAACATGGCTGACAGAAGATGATATAATTAGTGGGATAGAATGTGTAGGTTATAGTGTGTTCAGGAGGGACAGAGAGAATAAAATGGGGGAGGAGTGTTATTGATGATAGCTGATGAACTGCAACCAAGGAGAATAGAAGTTGTATTGCAGGATAGTGAAAGGAGCTCATTTGTGGCTATTTGGTGTGAGATTGAGACTAACAGAACAAAATGTACAGTTGGGTGCTGCTATAGACCAGGTGATGGAATAGATGGTGCAGATAGTATGCATAGGCAAATTGATGAAATGAATGGAAGGAGAGTAATTATTATGGGGGATTTCAACTAAAGTAACATTGATTGGAAGGAGGAGAAGACACGTGTGAGAGAGGAACTGGATTTTATTCAGTTACTGAGGGATAACTATCTGAGACAGCATGTAATGGAAAATACTAGGGGTTCGAGGGCGCTTGACCTAGTAATAGCATCTGAGAATTTGACTGTAATGAATATGACCATTTTGCCACCTATTGGTGAGAGTGATCATAAGGTCTTGACCTGGGAGGTGGCTAAATGTGTGAAATTTTCGATTAAGACAGGGTACATGTGGAATTACCTTGCTGGCAAGTATGACAAGTTTAGGAGATTGCTTGGTTCAGTGCCATGGCATGTAAAACTGCAAGGGCTGGATGTTGATAGGGCATGGGACGTGGTCAAGGAGCATTTGCAGAAGGTTATGGCGGACTGTATAAGTAGAGTCCAAATAGTAAATCAGGGGTTAAATGGATGAATAACACCAAACTTGAGTTGCAAAAAAAGAAACAACCGTGGAAGGAATATAAAGAGAAAGGTGACCTGCAGGCATATGAACGGTATAAAGCACAGGCCAGAAGGGAAACGAGTGTGGTGAGAAAGGCAAAAATGGATTATGAAAAGAAATTAGCCATGCAAGCTAAAGAGAATCCCAAACAGTTCTTTCAATATGCCGCTAGTAAAAGAAAAACTGTACACGGCAGAATGATTTTAAGGAACGCTGATTGTAAGGAGGTCACTGAATTAGTCGATATAGTGGAATTGCTGAGTGAGCACTTTTCAAGAGTATATCATCCAGGTGGTGACGTGGAAGGAATGAAGGAACCATTAGTTTATATGGGAATTGTGATGAATGAAGTGGAGGTGAATAGTCTATTACAGAACCTTAATGTGAATACATCTGTGGGATTGGATGGTATATCAGCACAGGTCTTACGTGAAGCAGCTAAAGAATTGTCAGTGCCCTTGACCTTATTTTTAATCTGAGTCTCGGGTCTGGTTTAGTCCTGAAAGGGGTGGAAAGAGAGGAAAATAGTTCCACTGCATAAAGGAGGATCCAAGACTACTGTTGCAAATTACCGACTGATCAGCATATCAGGAGTCGTTGCTAAGGTCTTGGAGAAAGTAGTCAAGGGTAAAATACAGGAATGGACTGATGAAAATGAGATACTGTATGGGGGACAGCATGGTTTTGTGAAGAGTAGATCATGTCTCAGTAACTTGCTCAGGTTTTATAACACAGTGAGCTGAACTGGATAAGGGTAATGGGTTTACAGTGATACTGCTGGACCTGGCTAAGGCCTTTGACAGGATACCACATGGAAGTTTAATCTGTAAACTGCAACATATGGGAATGGATATAGGGTTGGTGAGATGGATAGGAGGGTAATTGATGGAGAGATACCAGAGAGTAGTTTACTTAGGAGTAGAGTCCAAAAGACGGCCTGTGACTAGTGGTGTGCCACAGGGTTCTATTCTTGGACCACTGATGTTTAATTTATTCATTAACGATATAGGGAAGGATCTGAGAGGAACGGTTCATTTGTTTGCTGATGATGCTAAGTTGGGTAGGGCAATAGTGAATGCAGATGACGTCAAAATTTTGCAGGATGATTTGGATAGATTGAAGGTATGGGCTAAGGAGAATGGATGTCAATTTAATGTGGCAAAATGTAAGGTTATGCATTTTGGGGTGAAAAGATTAGCAGCAGTATATCACATTGGTGGAACTGTACTCCAGGGGATTGATGAGGCCAGGGACTTGGGAGTGTTGGTGATTAGGGAGTTGAGGTTTAGGGGGCACATCGGAAAAGTGGCTAAATCAGCTCATCAAATCACTTGGATGCTGAAGAATACTTTGACGAGCAGAGATAAGCAAGTTATTGTTCCTCTGTATCGAGCCTTGATAAGACCCCATCTCGACTACTGTGTCCAGATCTGGTCACCTAGGTTTGTTCTTGATGGGGAGGAGGTTGAGACGATCCAGAGGCGAGTGACCTAGATGATAGCAAGTCTATGGAATGAACCTCATGAGAACAGGTTGAAGATTTGTGGGTTGCAGAAATAGGTTGATAGGTGGAAAAGGGGAGATATGATTGAGACATTCAAATTGCTGAAGAGTTTTTATAGGATTAATTCAGAGGATATTTTTGAGAACAGGACTGGTGGTGGGAGGACTAGGGGATATCCATGGAAGCTGAGCAAGAGAGTGTGTTAGAACTGGGTTTTTTACTTTTAGAGTGGTGAATAAGTGGAATAAGCTGCCAGAGTCTGTTGTGGGTGCTGTGACAGTGAATGAGTTCAAGGCAAAGTATGATAGGCACTGTGTGAATGTCGAATAGTTATGATGGACATGATGTTTAGGGCCTCCCTCGTTGAGTCTAAGGACTCCTTGGAGTCGCCCGTAATAATAATACTTGCATCAGTCTTACCAGGAATACTCAGTAGAGAAATTCCTGTATAATTCTCACATTCAGTTTTATTCCCATTTTTTATAGATGGGTGCTATGAATGCTCAACTCCAATTATCTGAAATTTGACCCTCTGACCAGGCCTTCTGAACTATGCAGTGCAGTGTAATCACTGTGTTGGTAAGGGATTGTTATAGGATCAATGTTGAAGTGGTTTTTCATAAAATGGTGGGAGATCAGGGGATAACAAGAGTACAGTCTCCAGGGATAACCTGGAGGATGTGAACAAGGGAGTGAGAAGCAGATTTTTTGCATGCAGAGTTGTGAATGATTGGAATGCCTTGTGTGATGTTAGCAGAGAATTGTAATGTATTTAAGGCAAGATATGATAAGCTGTGTGTATGACAAAAGGACCTCCTAGATGGGTTTTTGATGATGTGGGATCCTTAAGATAATAATAATATCATCTATTCCAGCTGCTTTTCCATATTTCAGGTGTGATAACTTTTTCTACTTAAAGTACAGATAAATATTCCAGATGGCATTCTTGCTGAGTGTTTTTCCACCACCACCACCATGCTGTCACTACCTGTTTCATTTAGGTTTAATCCTTTATCCAAGTGTAAGCAAACAAAGTTTGCACCTGAAATATTTTCAGGACTAGGGAAACATGTATACAAAAGCTGATGATGTCACATTACTTGCCTTAGTATCCCATAATGCAAAATACATATCATTATGAGTATGTATATATGCTATGCATTATGAGAAGGGTCACTACCCACGCCAGTTTTGACCTTTATTGAGGTCTTGTCAGTGGGAGCCAGACCCAGAGTTGATTCTAAGGTTGAAGTAATGCCAAAGTCATAATTTCTTATGTGAGTAGCCAAAAGGTGTCACACCTTATTATTAAAATATTCTGGATTAGAGATAGATGTTGGAAGTTTTTCCACTTGGTTATACTATAAATTAAAGATATCAAGAAATTATATACCTGGTGTTTAATTGTTTATCCAAGTGTAAGCAACAAAGTTTGCACCTGAAATATTTTCAGGACTCGGGCAACTTACACTCGGATAAAGGTTTAAACCAAGTATATAATTTCTTGGTATCTTTAATTTATATTTCAATGTAATTACTATATACATCAAAAATATATTTATCTTCAGTTTTCATGTCTCCTTTATCATCTCTAATTCCTTTTTCAGTACTCTCTCCTCCATTTCTGAGGAGAATAGCCTCCAGAATACTTTACCACCTTCCTGATATTTATATTCTATGCTCTCACCAAAGTCTTCTCATGACTTTTGTTTAGCTAATTTTACATAATGCTTTTCTTTCTTACATTTTTCTTTGTATTCCCTAAGAGCACAAGCTGACTTATTTGCCAGGAACTTTCGATATGCTTTTTTTCTTTTCCTTGACTGCCTGAGTTCGCCATGATGTTCTGATTTTTCTATCCTTATGATTACCTCACCACATGCGAATCAGGGAATCACTCAAAGTTTTCTTTAGGGTTTGCCACTGTATTTCCTAGGTTTGGTTCTTGTTTTCAAACTCTTTCAGTTTTTCTTGAATAATGTTTGCGTATTTGAGTTTATAGTTCACTTCTGATAGCTGTTCAACTTTCATTTATTTGTTATACACCCTTCTTTTCCATATGAAGTTCAATTTTATTTTCCTATCCTATCCTTTTCAGCTGTTCCTTAGGATGGGTTGAATCCCCCCCCAAGAGGGGCTTACGATTAATTAATGCAGCTGTTTCGTCACTCCTCTGCTGCATCCCTTAAGGGCAATATTCATGACTAATCTGCATGTGTGATCACAGGGTCAGTTTGTCTGTTCTGTAGGATGAAAAACTCGAGTTTCCAGGTGAAACCCCCCCTACCCCATGAGACCAACTAACTCACCTTTCATCAAAAGAGACCAGATAAAGGTTCCTCATGTCACTGATGGGAATCAAACCCAGGTCTTTTTGACCAATGGGCTTTGTCTATATCGACTGAGGTATGGAGGCCAACTAACTATCTATCAATTTTATTTTGCTCAACACTAAATAGTGATTGCTTCCTATTTCAAATTATCTAGATATGCTTGTGTCCTGAACCAGTGGGAAAGTATCACTGTTGACGATGGCATAATCAATGAGACTTTTCTTATTCCTTGCATCTTCTCTCCATGTGAATTTTACACATTTTTATGTTGGAGCATGGTGTTAGTAATAACTAGTCCATGTCCTGAGCAGAAATCTAGCAGGTACTTAATATTATTATTAGTGCTTTTCTCTTTTTTCCAAATTTTCCCAAAACATTCTTATATGTCTGGTAATAATTTTTTACTCTGTAGTTTAGATCTCCAACAAGGACCAACTTTTCCTTTTTCATTGTGTCACCTACCTTCTCTAATGACTTGAAAAATTCCTCCAGTTCTTTCTTAGTAGAAACTTTTGTGGGACCATAAGCATAAATAAGTCTCATTGTCCAGTTCCCCATTCTGATATTATCCCACATCACTACTTGATATTGCCTGCGATTTGAAAACCAGCAAATGACATTAAAATGTTTTATAATATTGTATTGTGGAAATTTTATTGTTCAGTCAGAACTTGTGGTAAAGGTGGTATGACTTCACATCACTTGCCTTAGTAGCTCATAATGCAAAGCACATCTCCTTGTGGACATGTATAATGCAATAATTATGGGAAGGATCACTACCCAGACCAGTTTCAACCATTTTTTGTATTTAGAAAGAATCATTCTAAGAGATATCAAATTTATCACTAAATGGTGTAGACCACCCACATTATGCAATATTCACCAGGGAGAGAGAAAATTTTGTCTATTCTTGCTATGAGAGGTTTTTTAAATAGTTCCATCCTCTTAATTCAATGTAGTCTTATAGTCAATAGCAGGGATGACCGGAGAGCAATCCCAGGCAGAGAAGGCCAACTCAAGGCAGTGATGACTGATACCCATGTGGCTAACCACATGGATATCAGTCATCTTTGCACTTAAGTTTCAATTGGTCTTTTGATTGTTCATCTATATGAGATTGGTGAAAAAGGAAAACTGATAGCCTTTGGCTATATGATGATATTAAAGAGCTGAGGCCTTTTTTCTCTATCTCTCATGCTATCTATCTGTCTTTTTTTTTTTAACCTAATACTTTAGGCTCTCTTGCTTCCCTATACTAACTACTCTAGGCCTATGATGAGCAATCCTTTACTTTTTCACCTCAATAAAGGTTGAACCTGGTCTGGGTGGTGACCCTTCCCATAATGATTGCATTATACATGTCTGCAAGGAGATGTGCTTTGCATTATGGGATACTAAGGCAAGTGATGTGAAGTCATACCACCTTTACCACAAGTTGCCTCAGTCCTGAAAATACTTCAGGCGCAAACTTTGTTTGCTTCCACTTGGATAAAGGATTAAACCAAATATATAATTTCTTGGTATCTTTAATTTATTTATTATAAAATTCATTTTTATTTTACAGAAAATAAGTTGTTCTTTTTCTGATTAATGCAAATGAATATGATAGCATCATTGAGGAATGGAAGAAATTTGAACAACATATCTGCTGCTCTTTCAACAGAGTCACCAAGGATTATGAAGTTTTTAAGATAAAGCCATAAGCTTCATCAAATTCATGATATATGCCTACAAGGGGTGTTCAGAATGCTATAATAACACTATATAATTAAGTTTACATTATTACTATCTTTATATTAACCATTTTCTTCCAAACTGATGTGTAATTTTTGAGATATTCAGTTTGGTCACATCTCATATCTTGTTTTTCTAAAGCACTTTTAAATTCATCAGTCTGCTTAGATTAGCGGTCAGTAACCTTTTTTTCACTGAATAGCCATTTTGGTGAAAATTATATTCACTTGAATATTTATAGAAGTGCCCCTGAAAAGTCCACAATAATAGAAATAAATCTCTGATACTTCTGATTTATATTTGATTATATCTGTGTTTTACTTTGAAATGAAAGTCTTTTTTTTAATGAAATTATGTATTGACTGTCTTCCAGTTCTTTTCATAAAAAAAAAAAAAAAAAAAAAAAAAGAAATATTCTCTGAACAGCTGAAAAAATTTCTCTGAGAACTAGGTTACTGACCACTGCCCTTGATGTTGGTCATTCTTTAAGTCTTTTTCTTTCTATCCTGGCATTAAAAACACCTTTGCTAGTCTTTCATATTCTATTCTATTAAGTGACCCACCAAATAGATTCACTATGCTTACATATTCTTGAATGTCAACATTGTCATGTTCCTTTTTGATATCTTTATTTTGAATATTTTTAATTGGTTGGCCGAGTGGTTAGCATATCCATTCTCCAGCCAAAAGGCTGCGGGTTCGAAACCGTGAGCATGGATGTTTGTGATTGTCTGTGAAAATAGTGGTGATTGTTGGCAGTAGATGGCATTGTTGTAGATGAAGGTAGTTGAGGTTAGTGGAGTGGTGGAGACAGAGTTGTAGAGTAGATGCCCTCCCTCAGTGCTTTGGACTCCCTGGAGGTGTTACATAATAATATAATAATAATAATAATAATAATATGATTTTGTTAGTGATGCTATATGTTCATGTTAATTTTTTTCAGAACTCTCATATCTGTTGTCTTGTAATAGTATAGTGGGAAAAGTGTTAACTGTTTTATTTCTTCTTTTTATTTCTTTAATAAAAATTATTCTACTTAAGTTAGGTAAGTTATCCTACTTAACACTCTCTGATTACTGTGCTAAGGATTTTTTTTTTTTTTTAAATAATTTTAATGTCATTTTCCATTCCATTTAAGATCACATACTGTAACATCCACTATATCTGAAAAGTATGTTGCATGTTACAGTATTTTCTCTTTAACTATACACATTGACACACATGACTGCTATATATATCTATCTATGTTATCTTCACTAATATATATATGTTACTGCTAATGTTCGAAAATCATTAATGTTAACATTCCCTAGTTAAAGTATGAAAAAAAAATACCATTTCTCACTTTAACTAGTTAATGTTCAAATTAACAGATAGAGCATAGTATATGTCTAAAAAACCATTAAAATAACCTAACCTAACCTAACCTTTCAGAATATCATAGGTATTTCAATAAATTTTGTGATTAACCCCCCCCCCCCTTTATAGCCACATATTGCACGTATAAATTGCTACCAAACATTACACAAACAAGATATAACTTGTTATATCTTGTTGATATAAGATACAAATTGCACATGTAAAATACATCACATGAGAAGAAGATGGGTACTCATTAGTTTGAGTACTTATTATCTTCTTCTGTTTGAGATTATGTGTTTGAGATAAAATTCGAACTTTATCTAATGATAACGAGTTAGTTTAGTTAACTAGTTAGTTAATGTGTAAACTAACTAGTTACTGTCGGGGGGGAAAACCCTTATTTCTCTATATTTATCTGGTGACTCGCCTTCAATTGAAAAGCCCACATAAGATTCTTGTCATCATGATGAGAATATAACTCTGGCATTTTTCAGTCACAGGGTGTAGTATCCCTCTCGTTCTTTCAATTGCAATGCATAGGCAATAGATAATTTGAAAACTTTGCTCTAGAGGCAAAACATAGTACTTTTTTAAGCTACTCCAGCCTCTGCTGTGCAACATGGGAGAATTTATAACCTCAATTAAATTAGCAACAGATGTATATTACCGGCCTAATTGGTCAAGAGAATAGCATAGCCACTCTCCAACAAACAGACTGTGAGTTTGAAACCCATGGTAGCTTGGATGTTTTGTGAAAGTCTTTGAGAATAGCATAGCCGCTCTTCAACAAACAGACTGTGAGTTTGAAACCCATGGTAGCATGATTGTTTTGTGAAAGTCTTTGGGTGGGAGATGATGCTAATCTCTTGACCAGTTAGGCTGATAATATACATATGTTATTTAATTGAGGTTCTCACTTTCTCCCCTGTAATCTGATACTTTTATTTTATTGCCAAAACAGCTTTTTTTTTCTTCTTTCATTCCAGGAGTTAAGTTAAAAATCATTGAACATCCACTGTCAATGATTTCTAATTTAACTCCTGGCATTTAAAATTTTCTTAAGTTGAATTAATCAGCTAGTATTGGTGGAATACTTTACAGATAGTATAGAAATGGACACAATAAGATGTCATGAAAGGGAAATTTAGCCTGTCAGCTGAAATAACTTTAAAAGCATTAGAAAAGATTAGCATAAAGTATAAACAACAGAATTGTATATATCCTGATAAATATCCCATGGTACTGATTTTCTATTCTACCCGTGAAAGGTTTCCGGCCTTTTCATGAATTTTTAATAAAAGAAAAATAAATACTGAAACATTAAAAGAACACATTTCTGTAATTGAAGAATTAACCTACAGTCTCAAATCATGTTTGGTTTTTCTTTTCTTTTGTTTTTATAGGATAGATTAGGCAATAGATTTTTTTACAAAATCACATATGCAATTCATTTTTTTTTTTTCTTTTCAACATTGGCATGTTAGGTTGAAAGGCAATGTTTCAACATTGTCTTCATAGTGCAGTTAGAAGAACAGCAATACATTGTGCCCTTTGAGAAAAAGAACTGAGTTTGATTCTTGTCATGACTAGAGGAATCTTTATATGGGCTTTTTCAATTGAAGATGGATGTCAATCATACAGAGGTAGTAGGGTTTTTTCCTCCTGGAAACTCAGGTTTTTCCTCATGCGTGCAGGCAAATCAGCTATAAGAACACACAATTTACAGACAAACAATATTGGCATTGATGGTAGTAGTAGTAGTAAAGTTGTTGTTTGTGTGTATTTGGAGAATTAAGTAGTTGGGGAGACTGTGAGATGTGTGTAGAGTGCCCTCCCATGATGAGTCCTTGGACTCCCTAGAGGTGTCAAGTAATAATAATAATCTACTGTCAACTTGTTATATTACATTATTATTATTATTATTATTATTATTCAGGCCTCCATGGAGTCAAAAGACTCATTGCAGAAGGTCCTTCCTAAGAAACACAAAGTCTATCAAGACTCATCGTGGGAGGTCCCTCCTAGGAAACACAATGTCTATCATACTACTCCTTAAACTCATCGACCGTTCTCACTCTCACCACTATCAGGCAATGCATTCCATAGTTCAACCACCCTCCATGCAAAGAAACCACTCCTCATCCTCTTGCTCACAGTTTCCTTTCGTAACTTCCAGGGATGGCCCCTTGTCATCACTCCTTCCCGCTGTTCAACCAACCTCCCCAGTGTCATCCCTGTAACCACCTCTCAACAGTTTGAAAGTCTCCATCTTATCACCTCTCCTTCTATCTACCAAACTTTGCAGTCCACATTCCCTCAGCTGATCCTCATAACTAACATTGTACAGTCCTGAAACTGTCTTTGTTCTCTGCCTCTGTACCCTTTCCAAAGTTAATTTATTCCCTTCAAATCCTGGGGACCAAATCTGAGAACAATAGTCTAAGTGTAGTCTGATCAGGGTCTTATACAACGGAATGATAACTCTTTTATCTCTGCAGGTCAGCGTCTTTCTCATTATTGCAGCAATCCTTTATGTTCCCTTCACCACCTTTGCAATATGTCCCTTGAATTTCAGGTTTCTATCAATCATCAACCCCCAGATCTCTTGTCTCCCCCTACTTCCTCCAGTATAGCTCCTCCAATAGAGTATGCAGCGTCCCAAACCTCAAGCCATTACATTTTGCTGCATTAAACTGACACCCCCATTCATTTACTAATCTGTCTAGCTTATTCAAATCCTCTTGCAGGGCTACCACATCTGCGCTATTACTAATAATCCTTCCCAGCTTCGCATCATCCGCAAACAACTGAATATCCCCCCCTGCAATCTACTGACAATGTCATTGATATAAAGGTTAAACAATATAAGTCCCAGTACTGAGCCCTGTGGGACTCCACTTGTAACCCTCTGCCTCCTTGAAACTGTCCGACCATACACAATTCTCTGATACCTATCAGACAGCCAATCCTGAATCCAGTTGACCAACCTGACATCCAGATCCATGTGTTGCAACTTAAATATCAGCTTATCATGTGGTACCCTTTCAAATGCCTTTGCTAAGTCCAAGAAAATGGCAGTATATGCCTTTCCTCTCATCTACTGCTCTTGTAACTTTATTATAAAAGGCTATCATATTACTAAAACAAGAGTGCCCCTTCACAAATCCATGTTGACTCTCACAGATAATATTACCCTCATCCGCCCAACTGTATACGGTCGCTGACTAATTTCTCCAAGATCTTAACAACTACTGATGACACACAAACTGGCCTATAATTAGACACTTCCAGTCTGTTACCACCCTTATGCAATGGCTATCTTACCTTCCTTCCATTCCCTGGGCACTTTTCCCATAGCTAGACTTTCATTGAAAAGCCAGGTCAAAGGATCTGTCAGTTCTTTAGCACATTCTCTCAACACTCATGGTGAAATACCATCCAGTCCCACAGCTTTACTGACATCCAGAGTACTCAGTATTTGGAACACACTCTCCTCCTGCACCTTTAAACCTCAAACTTGCCCTATCCCTCTAGTATTAAAATTTACTCCTCCAGGATTAAATACTCCATTAAAGTGTTCATTGAACAACTCCACTGTGTCCTCTGCATCAGTCATTCCCATTTTTATCCCACAATGTTATTTTTCCACAGTCATTTCTCCTCCTACTGGCCATATAGCTGAAAAAATTCCATAGGATTTTCTTTGGATCTTAGGGCTAATCTCTTCTAATATTCCAGTTTCGCCTTCCTTACCATACTAGTCACTCTCCTGGCCTATGTCTTATATTCTTCATGCATCATCTCTTCACCTGTCTCCTTATATCTCTTCCATAGCCTCTTTTTCGCATGCAGTTCCTGTTTAATATTGTTTGTCATCCACTTTACTCCAAATTGTGTCCCCTTCTTCACTCGTGGAATACAGCTTACTATTGCTGCTAACAAATATTCCTTCACAATTTCTCAAGCACTAATGATATCCTGTCCTTCCAATTCCTTCCTCCATGAAACTTCCCCAAGTTGACGTCTAAGACTCTTACAATCACCTGCCTTATAATTCCACATGCATTTTTTTTTCTTTGATACTCCTGCATGTCTATTCATCTTCAAAATCAAAACCATATGGTCACTCTCTTCAGCTGGTGGGAGAGATGTCATCTCAGTTATTATCAGCTTTTCTGATGCTATGACGAAATCCAGAACTCTTGAACCTCTTGTTGCCTACGACATTTGTGACTCAAGAATTCTAGAAATTCCATTCCCTTATTACTACCTGAAGTTTCCTCTTCCCAATTTATATTGCTGTAGTTAAAATCTCCCATAACAATCATTCTTCTTGCACTTGCCAAACTTAGCTGTCTAAACATCTCCTGGTCCCCACCCTCTCTGCTCTTTAGTCTGTAGCGATACCCCACTAAATATCCTGTCTTGCCACCTCTACCTCACACCATATTCTTTCAAAATCATTAGTGTCACCGCCTTCCAAAGCCTCCACTCTTAGAGGACATAAGTTGTCACTTATAAGTAGGACTTCACCACACACTTTCCCCTCCTATCCTGCCAAAAAATGCTGTACCCTGCTACTTCTATTCCTGTTATTATATCCTCTTCTGTCAACCACGTTTCTGTGATTTCAATAATCTTTGACCAGTCTGATGCCATCATTGCCACCAATTCCTCTCCTTTATTCTGCATACTCCTGGCATTAGTATAAAGCATAAAAATGCCATTGTTTCTATACCCAGCATTATCCCCCTCTAGACTCCACTAGGCTCAGCGTTACCTGATGTCGTCCCCCTTCTCCCAAGTGCCCATTCCCAAAGAGACCACTCCTGCTGCCATCCACCCTGGAACACACCAATTCGTTCAGAACAGCAATCTCTCCAGATGCCTATGTCCTTCCTCATTCAAATGCAAGTGGTCTCTCGTGTACAGTTCCTCTCTGCTCTCAAATGCACTCCAAGCATTCACATATTTGAATGCTCTCTTTTGACACATTCTAGCTATTATGTTATTCAATATCTGCTCTTTTGCTCAGCTTTTCACAATCATACCTAGGCAACACACACACTATCTTTCCTCTCTGCGGCTTCTTTCGTACAACCTCAAGCAAGAATCTCATATCTCTCGCTGCCCAATTTACATTACCTCTCGAGTCATTTGTTCCTACCATCACTATCATCTCATCCACCCTTTCACCCCCTCTTAATTGCCATAGCCACACTTACTATCATTCCTCTAGGCAAAAAATCTTCACGCATCCTATCTTGAACCACAGTTCATTGCATCCCCATACATTACACCTCTTACCACCCTATTCCTCGATTGCTTACCTGCATCCCTTACGGTTCCTGTGCTCCCTTGCATTCCTCTCATTCCCTCTCTCCTACTGTTTCCATTCTCTCCTCTTCTGTCACATAACTCTCTCTCATTCTCCTCTCTTCTACTGTTCTTATTCTCACCTCTTCTAACATTCTCATAACTCTCTCTCATTCTTACTCTTCTACTGTTGCTATTCTCTCCTCTTCTATCATTCCCATAACTCTCTCTCACTCCTGCTCTGATTCGCTTTGCATTCGTCTCTTCCATTCGCCTAATCTCATCTTTCACACTTCTCATCTCATTCCCTAGAATTTCACCTGCTCTTTCAGCTCATCTCTCTCTCTCTCTCTCTCTCTCTCTCTCTGTGTGTGTGTGCAAGTCAGCCACTCTTATTTGCCATTCATCCTCCCAATTGAGACCATCAACGAAAACTTCACTATCATTCAACCTTTCCATCCCCCCCCACTTTCATTATTTTATTCAGATTTCTCTCACCCTCTATCATACCACTCATCTCTTTACATGGAGAATCTCCTGTCTCTTACTCAATGAGGTCAGTTATAGTCATCTCTAACTCACCACATTCCTCCCATTGCCTGCATTTTGCACATGTACGTATTCCCCCCCCTTCTCTCAACCGCCGGTAAGCATACATTCCGCAAGTCCTGCATGCTACAAAATCCCATATGATATTATGCAAAATGGAGTCCTTAAATGTGTGTGTGTGTGTGTGTGTGTTGGGGGACTTGGTGATACGCCATTTGCAATTTCAACTGCCGCTGTCGCCATTATTCAAAATAGTATCGCTAATTAGTATCAAAAATAGTGCTGCAACTAAATGCTAAATAAGTATAAGGGAGTATAACTATATAAGTAAAAGTACAAACAATTACAACAAAACATTTAAGTATACTATTATTATTTACTATACTATATAATATACTATATAATATATATACAGGTAACCCTCATATAACGCGGTAATTATACAACTCGGTTTCACTATAACACGGTCTACAAATTGTAGCAACCCTTGTTCAACGCGGTACTTATACAATGCAGTTTCGATATAACGCGGTCTACAAATTGCAGTAATCCTTCATCTTTTCATATATTTTTCACTGCGTAACTTAAAAATCAAATTTTTTCATTAAATTTGTGTATGCCTGTATCGCCATGTAGTTATAAGTAGCGAATTTTAGGGGAAATACCCTTTAGCACACATGTATGTCAACTGTTTACTGTATAAAATGTTAATTATTGTTGAAAGTTGTCTTCGTTTTCTGCCAGGAAAACGCATTAAAAATCATAAGTGTGTTAATCTCAAGGTGAGCAGTTTATTTTCTGGTGACAATATGTAATGTTTTTTTTTTTTTTTATGTAAAAAAATTATTTCTATAGTAATGGCCACTTAAAGGGCTTTTGCGATATGGTTGAAAACGAAATTAGTGAATTAATTGATAAGGAAATTAATTTAAATTAGGAGAAACTGGTACAATTAATAGATGACGTCGAACCAAATGGCATGGAAAGTTCTGTCGAAGATTCTGATTGCGATGAATCCGTTAAAAAATTCAGTTTAAAGAAATTAAAAGGATTGGACTTGACAAGAAAGTTAGGAAGCTCTTTTATGGATAAAGATCCCTCAACAGAGGACTCTAGAAAATTCACGAGACAATTGGATATTTGTTTAGCTCTGTATTATGAACTTAATAAAAAATGGCAGCATAGTGGTAAGCAAGGTCTTATTACTGACTTCTTGATAACTAAACCAGCTGAAGTATGCAATGAGAATTATACAAATGATGTCCAAGAGATTTCAAGTGATGACGACTTCTGGCCACTCTTAAATAAAGAAATTCTGATTACTTGTAATATATACAAAATGTTCATTTTGAAGACGATGATGACGATTGAAATATGCACTTTATTATGTGCAATGATGTTTACGTACAATTTGTAATTTTTATACTATATATTTGTTTCATAGTTTATATGTTTTCTTAACTTACATGAATTAAATAAAAAAATATTTTTATTGGGTATGTCACTGTTGTTTATATAATTTTCAAAAAAAATTATTTCAGAACCTAACCATACTTTTTGTATGTGATCTGAGTCTTGCATAATGCGATTTATATAACACTGCATTTCTATGGAACCTAACATCCGCGTTATATGAGCTTTACCTGTATATAATAATATATAATATAATATAATATATATATGTATATATAATATACTATAATTGTTATTTTTATTTTAGGAGATGCCTGGTATCCTGAGGTCACTCATTGAAGTATCATTAAATATAAATCCTTTTCAAAGGTGAGGAAAGATTTAGTAATAAAAAAATACTGATTAATTTCTGAAATGAAAGAACTTCACGATTTACTTTTCTTTGTGCATTATGTGAAAGACTGACAGCAACTTAGCATTTGATTTTGTCAGTTAACTTCCAAAGGCATTGAAATTTAAAATTCAAAAAGCCTTTTTAAAGTTTGAAGATCTTCTTTTTCATTGGCCTAATCTTAATCTGATTGTGTCATTTTTTTGTAATTTCATGTCTCTTGTTTTTAGCTCTTTCTGTAAAGAATCTTAATTTTTCCACATTCCTTGCATGCAAGCACTATCAGCACTACCTTGGAATGCAAGCTGATTGTTAAACAGGTTCTATATTGTGATGCGCTTCAACTTTGTCCATCTTACCATAATGATGATGATGTATACGATACACCATATGAAATATCTATAGATCATTTAAATATTAGTTATTAAAACTGATTTATTCAAAGCAGGCATTCCCTGAACATTATAAAAACATTTTTGAGCATTCTGTGTTTCCAAGTGTTCCAAAAAATTTGTTGAACTTTCTATTTCAAATTCAATGCATTGAAATATCTAGCCACAGTACAGTTTGGCAGGGAAGTTATACAGTAATTGTCTGTTTGAACACATTACCCTGAAATCCATTATGTTAATTTCTGCTCAGTTTCAGTTTGTACTTAAGATTTTTGGCATGCATTACCCCCACTATTTAGTTATTGCTGTATTTCATTAGTACAAATGATTAATTGTATTTTAAAATGTTTGACGGAATAGTTGCACAGAATTCAAAATTAGAGAATAATGTTACTTCTTAAGCTGTGAATTTAATTTCTTTTCTCTTATCTTAAATCTTATCAAGAACATGTGATTGAAATGCTTTTGTATCAGTCAGAAAATATCAAGCAAATGAGTCAGATAAACATGTTTCAATAATTATTATATCCTCTTTAATACTTTTAGGGAAAAAAATAAATTTATATATATTGCATGTGTGTGTGTGTGTATTATACTGTGGGCCATACTGAACTTTTCTCCAGAGATAATTTTATTCAAAAGTGGATTCTTCCATGCTTGCAAATTTGGTTTCAGCTCTTGAAATGTGCTTCATTTTTAATTTGAACATTAACTGCATTCTTGTACTTTATTGTTTTGATTAATTTGAAGTTCTCTCTCTCTCTCTCTCTCTCTCACACACCCACCCACCCATAAATTTGTAAATATATGAATAATTCAGAAAAATTGGTATATTAGAGTGCGATTTGCACGAAAGTGAATGACAAGGAGGGGGATTTTTGGCAGGGAACAAATTTAGTTCAAATTTTCACTGATAGAGGGCAGTATACCACATGCCTCATTTGTGAGATACTTGCAAATGAGAGTCCTATAAAATGCACGGTTTACCACTGGAAGCTTGTAATGAGCATGTGCGAAATGAACAGAATTGTTTAGTGAAAAGAAAGGTTTGTTGCTGTGATGCTAACATTGGTGGATAATGCATTGTTAGTGAAGTTGTTTTACACAAGTGGGGAATGAGCAGCGGAAGCTTTACGAAATTTTTGAAATCAGAAAAGAATGAAGAAAGATCAAGATTCTATCACTCCTGCTGGAGTACAGTCTCTAATATGATGTTTCAAGGAAACTGGAAATTTGTCAGATCGCCCTCACACTGGCAGACCAGTTCTATCAGAAGCACATACCAGCACTGTGGTATCGTAAACGAATTCCCTAGCAGTACAATCAACGAGCAGTGTGGACAAATAGCGAAATGTTCATATTCCTCATCCTTTATGGTGCGTTAAACTTGTATCCATACAAGCTGCAATGTCTTCACCAGCTGTTACAAAGAAATGATGCCGCTAAGCAGGAAGAATTTGCAATATGGGCTTTGACAAAAGTTATCAAACCTCTGGACAGACAAAGCATTTTTTGTTGCATGGGACAATTAATATGCATAACTGTCAAATTTAGGCACAGGACAATCCACACGCTACACAGAGGAGCAATTGCATTCACCACAACTTGCTGTTTGGTGTGGCTTTAGTGCATTCGTCACTGTTGGTCTCTTCTTTTATTTTTCTTTGAAGAGCCATGTTCAATAAGGGACTGGATGACATGTTCAATAAATGCACAGCTCTACTTGCAACTGCTACGTGAAAACATGGTACCATTCTTGCAGGGAAAAAAAAATATTCTTCACACAGTCACATTCATGCAGGATGGGGGTGCCATCTCATATCCCGTGAAGCAGTTTCTCACCAGCACATTTGGTGAAGAATAATTCATCAGTTGCAATTGAACTTGGCATGGGTCCCTCTGTTCCTGGACTTGACACCAGTAGATTTTTGGTTATATGGCTATTTAAAGTCCTGGGTGTATCTGAGCAGCCCATCTTTCTTCCATTTGCCAGGAAGTTGCTTGCATCCATCCATCCAGATATTCTCCATGCTTCTGTAAATGGTGTTCTCACTCATTTTCAGCATGTAATTGCTTGTGCCAGCAGACACATTTAACAATTACTGTAGTGATATTTAATGGGTTTGCTGCATGCTTCTGTAAATGGTGTTCTCACTCATTTTCAGCATGTAATTGCTTGTGCCAGCAGACACATTTAACAATTACTGTAGTGATATTTAATGGGTTTGCTGCATGTGAATAAATAATTTTATTTGCTAATAAATAATTTTATAAAATAATTTGCTGCATATGAAAATAGCATTCTGACTGTCATTACTGTTGTTGCCCTCTACCAGTGAAAATTTGAACAAATTTTTCACCCACCAAAAAAATCCTCCTGCTTTTAATTTTTATGCAAACTGCACTCTAATATACCAATTTTTCTGATTTTTATGAATTATCAAAGTATTTACAAATTTATGGGACACCCTTTGTATATCTGTCATCCATCAGTAGCTCTGACAGGCACTTAAGCGCCCATGGTCTTCCAAGTATCCTTGGATTTCCTAACCATAAAACGAGGATAAGGCGGTTATCCCTATGTCCCCAAGCATTCTTGTCTGTAAATTGCTTGTGTTCTACTGGCCAGTTTGCTTGTTCTGAAGGACAAAAAAACCCGAATTTCTGGGAGAAAAAACCCTCTCCCTATGTATGAGACTGGCGAACTCACCTTTAGTTGAAAGAGACCAGATAAAGGTTCCTCATGTCATGGATGGGAATCAACCCCAGATCTTTCTGACCAAAGGACTTCGTCTATACTGACTGAGCTACAGAGGCTCTCCCTGTGTGTGTGTGTGTGTGTGTGTGTGTGTGTGTGAGAGAGAGAGAGAGAGAGAGAGAGAGAGAGAGAGAGATAACTGATTGAGTTGGCTGAGAGACATAATTTTGAAGCAGATTAAATGACTTAGAGGCCAAGAGATAAAAATAGAAACACTATTTTATTTAAAATAAAATAGTGTTTCTATTTTAATCTCTTGATTTTTTTTGTTCTGTAAATACTTCATACTGTTTTACAAGTTTGTCAATCTAATGATTTTTTAACAAGTTGTCATTTTCAACAAGTTAGTATGAATTCTTTGGTTGTAAACTTTCTGATGATCAGGTACTGTATGATCTCATGACTCTCCGTGTGTTGGATTGCTATTAACAAAATTAAATGAATACGGTAAAGTGGGAGTAAATGTTGTTGTGAGCTATGGAGGCTCATACCTATTATAGCTGCCTAGGTAAATATGGGCTTTTCATGTTCTTGTTTAGTTTGCTTATTTTAATTTTTAATTTAAACATAAAATGCACCCACTTCAATCATCTAATTTTGATTTTGAAACAGTCAACTAATTACATTTAATGAAAACCCCAAATACCTTGGAGTTACTCTGGATCTATCGCTAAGCTTCAATAAACATATTAACAATGTTGCAGTCAGAGCAAAAAGAAGACTAAATATCATGAAGAGTATCTCAGGTAAAGAGTGGGGAGCCAATGCTAAAACCTTAAAAGTCACATATACCTCTATTATCCATTCCATAATGGAATATGCTTCACCTATCTGGATGCAAACATCATGAACCAGTTTAGACAAGCTTATAAAAATTCAGAAAAATGCAGCTAAAATCATATGTGGACTAAGGAATACAACTCCTGGAAAAATAGCAGAATTCGAATCCAACTTTGTTCCTTTAAAAATTAGGTGGCAAGAAAATCTTACCAAATTTGTAGAAAAAAGAGCCAGCCTTGCACATCATAGAACAAGTGAACTTTTTAAAAACTGGAAACCAACAAACAGAATAAAGAAAAAATCAACAATGCATGAAATCATAGAAAATAAAATTCCCTTGGATTGTCCAAATAAAATAGCCGATTACCCAGCATTTCCTCCAAATAAAGACAGGAAAAATATAGTTATCAACTCTCAAATAGGGAAACATGAGAAAAAAAGCCTAGAAAACCCTGAAATCTTGAGCTCACTAGCTCTTTCAAAAATAATGTAATATGGACCTGACTCAATAAAGATCTACCTACATAGATGGCTCCAAAAATTCAAATGGCAATTCTGGGAGTGGCGTACTCATCTATGGCTCTCATAATATAGAACTAAAAACAACTAACAGTATTGGATGCAACTCATACCATGCAGAATTAATAGCCATTAACACAGCACTGCAATATTTGGACAAACAAAACCCGAAGGAGTTTGTCCTTCGGGTGCACAGATTCCTTAGTAGCCCTTCAAGCTATTAAGAACTGCTACACTAGCCATCAAGAATACTTAGAGACATAGCAAAAAACATAAACAAACTACATAAGGATTCCGAAATAATTTTCCAATGGATCCCATCCCATGTGGGATTAAAGGGAAACGAAACTGCAGATGAAGTAGCAAAAATGGCCGCAACATCAAGTGATACCATAGATTTTAATCTTTTTAAAACCACCCAAAAAGTAAACATAAAAAGAACAATTCTTCAGGACATGACTCACCACTAGTACACAGAAAATCCAGGAGCTACCATCAACTCCAAGTTTAATCGCAGTGCCACTACCATGATCTCTTGCCTCAAGACCGGCCACACAAGACCAATTAAGTTTAGCAATGGTATAAAAGTTTTCCCCAACTGCAAAATCTGTAACATCGAGGAAGCATCACCAATGCATTTGCTAAACTGTATGAATATTTTCAAATGTTAACTCTATAACAACCCAGAAAAGGTGCTGTATAAAGTACATGAACTCGAACTCTATGATCTAGTGTAATAATACCATGGGATAATTAAAAAAAAAAAATAAATAAAATTTTTGATTTAGAATTTATTATTCAATATTTCCCAAATTATTCTTTATCTTCATTTTCCCCCATATTAGGCTTAAGGACTTGTCATGACAAGCATCATATGAAACTAATACTATTATGTTGGGGTTAATTATATTTACATAGCCTGCTGTATCAGAGCACGTGTTCTCTGTGTAGTTTGATTTTGCAGGATGAAAATCTTGAGTTTCCAGTAGGAATATTCTGTACTTCCATTATGAGACCATTTAATTCACATTTAACTGAAAAGTTCCTGTAAAGGCTCTTCACATCCTGAAAGAGATTCAAACCCAAGTCTTTCCAATCAAAGAGCATCATGGTTACCAGCTGAGCTATGGAGGTTCACATATGCAAAATTTGTGAGCATCAGAACCCATATCTAAAATGAAATAACGAATATAATAGAATGTAAAAGTGGACAGGCTTTGGGTAGTAATAATATAGCAATAGAAAAGCTTATAAAGAAACTGCTGTTGATAAACTGCAACTGATCTTTAACAGTGTGCTAGAAACTGAAAAGATAACTAAACAGTGGAAAGAATAATTTTTAATTCCTAAGAAAAGAGATCTCACTAGATGTGAGAATTGGAGTAATTAGCCTACTGTCAGTACCTGCAAAATTTTTCTATAAAATATTGATAAATAGGATTAAAAATGAAGTAGAAGAAGTAAGGCATGTGAGAATACTGTTCTTGGTTTTAGAGCAGGTGGGAGCTGTGCATCACATTTTTACTTTAAAAAACACCAGTGAACAAATCATAGAATTCAGTAGCTCATTATACCTCAGTTTGTAGATTTTGCTAAAGCAATTTACAGTATTGATAGAGAAACAGTATGGTTAATTATTAAAAGTTACGGAATTCCTGATAATTATGTGAGAATAATAATAAAAAAAAATGTATAAGGAAAGTAAAAGTTACGTTATTGCACAGTGAACGACATCCAGATGATTTGAGATAAGATCTGGTGTAAGGTAAGTTTGTGTAATGTCTGGGTTATTGTTTAATATAGTCATTGATCTGCAAATGATCTTTAACAGTGTGTTAGAGACTGAAAAGATACCAAAGTGGAAAGAAGCAACTAATTATAATCCTAAGAAAGGAGATCTCATGAGATGTGAAAATTGGAGGGAAATTAGTCTGTCAGTATCTGCAGAAATCTTCTGTAAGATATTGATAAACAGGATTAAAAATGAAATAAAGAAGACATTAAGGCATGAACAGTTGGGTTTAGAATAGATGGGAGTATTTCATTTCATCTTTACTTTAAAGAACATCATTGAACAAAACATAGAACTTAGAAGTCCATTACACTTAAATTTTAAGTATGATGGACTTCTAAGTTGGAATTCCAACAAATATGCAAGAATAATTAAAGAAATGTATGAAGGAAGTAAAAGTTGTGTTACTGTACAGCAAATAATGTATGGTTGGTTTGAGATAAAGACTGGTGTGAGGCAGGGTTGTGTAGTGTCTGGTTTACTGTTTAACATATTCATTGACTGGATTATGAGAAAAGTGAACAAGTGCAAGAAGAGGAATTAAATGGAATTCTCTGTCACAGTTAGAAGATCTAGATTATGCTGATGACTTAGTTTTGATATCATCAAAATACAATGATATGCAAACAAAATTGGAAGACTTGTATAAAACAGCTGAAATGATTGGTCTTAAAATAAATAAGACTAAAACAAAAGTGCTTAAACTAAACAGCAAATGCCACAAAGAGATCAAAATCAATCAGCATGCTATTTTTTTTTTTTTTGTTGTGCATATACACGAGAGGTTGGTTAATCAACCTATAGTACATTAGTACTGTGTATGTTATAGAAGAAGTTAGGAATTTTACATACTTGGAAGCAAATGTAGATACTCAAGGTGGAAAACTGACAGGGATATAATGCCTGACAAGTTAATACTGCTTTCAGAAAATTAAATAATATATGGAAATCTTCAAAATACATTAATAAAACCAAAATAAAGATCTTCAATAGCAGTGTTAAGGCTGTATTATTATATGGATCAGATACATAGAAGCTGCCCAAAAAAAACAGGAAGCTAAATTAAATAGTTTTCAAACTAAATGTCTGTGTAAAATATTAAAAATATTTTTGCCGTAACATGGTATGGTGAGGCTATAATAAAACATGCTATAGATGAGCAAGTTATAACATTGAGTTTTCCTGGAGCAAAAATTAAGAATATAAAGGAAGCAATTCAAATACAGAAAAGAAAAGTAAATGAAATCATAGTTGTAGTAGTTACTAGCGACTTAACTGGCGATAAGTTCAGTATGAGAGAGAACATGAAAGGGTTGTTGGAAGAGGCGAGCGTGAAGAGCGATAAAGTGAAAATTGTCAGTGTTTTATCTCGCTGTGATAAAAATTAATTAAGAAGAAGGGCTATGATGGCATACGATTCGATGCATAGGCTGTGTAAAAGGAATGGATGCGAGTTTTTGGATGTGTGGAGTGAGTTTGAGGGAAGATTGCATCTGTATAAGAGAGATGGCATACACCTGAATGCGTTTGGTATCAGGAGTCTAGAAAAATTGATAACTGGTATGGGACCTAACACAGAGTCAGAAACTAAATTATAAAGGTATGAATGGTGTGAATGCGAGTGTTAGAGCGACAATGTTATATATTAATGACAGGAATGGGCTTTATCATGGAAATGTCGACGAGGAGAGAACAATTTCAGATTTGTGTTTGTCCAGTTCAGACCTATCAAATTTGTGCAAAGATGTCTGCATGTATAAGGCACTAGAGAAGAATAGAGATTTGCAAGTTGCCCAATTGTGTCACGCAGAGTGCAGACAATACAATACAAAAGAACAAACAAGTAGATTATTATGTCTGTACACGAATACTAGGAGTATCAGAAACAAAGGGATAGAGTTTGTTGCCTTAGTCCCTAGATGATGAACCTATGGTACGCGTGCGAGGTGGCACATCCGAGAATTTTGCTGGCACGTCAATGATTTACAGGTTATATCCTTTTATACACTTATAAATTATTCAACCTTTTTTTTTTAATTGTTATAATATGTACAAGTTAAATTTCGTTTTTCACAAGAGAGCAGCTATGAAGATGTACATATGATTGGTATAGTATTAACAAAAGATCGCATGACCCAAAGACAAAGGCACCATCAATTGAAATGCTAATTCTCTTCAACCGAATTCCATAACATCTGAAACTGTCATAACAACATTCACTATATATATTTCTTAGTTTTAACACATTCACGATGGGGTGTCATTTCTCATTACAGGATGGAGCCTCTCATTACAGGCGGGCTCAACTCACACAAAGTTTCAACCCTTGGTTGATTTTTATTGCTGCTGGTTTGCGTTTGAGCTGGCAGGCAAACTCGCATAAACATTATATGGCATGTTTCAATTCGTGGTAGAATTTTATTTGAAGTTAGCCTTGTGATCTGTTATAATGACATTGAGAATTTCAAATGCAATAAAACAAACACTTATTTCATGTAATTGAAAAATTGTACAATAGTTTTTAGTTAGATACTGTGTTTCCGGTGCAACATATGGTTTTGCTTGAGTCTATACAGCATAGTTTCTGTGAGAGGGTTCATGTGATTCATTAGTTAGCACCATTTTTATTCCACCTGTCTCTAATTGTGCTATTTGTTGAGAAATATATTACACAAAACTGCAAAATCCTTTTTACCTTATTCAGAGATACAATAAAACTACTTGTTTTTCTTGCATCTGCAGTATAATGGCTGTTGGGGTGGGCATGTTATTAACCCCAGGGAACGAGTTATTATCACCTCGACGTGAACTTGTTTAAACATTTTTCGTGCGCGAGGTGTATGCAAAACTTTTTGATGTCTTTTTTTCCTAAAGTAAAATCAGGGCTGTGAGTTATACACGAAGGCAAGTTATATTCGAGTAATAAATATGGTGAGCGTTTCGCCGACAAGTTGACATCCTTCTACTGCTTCCTCTGCTCAGGTGACATACATAAATATTTTTCTCAATACCGTTTTTTTTTTTTTTTTCCCTAAACCAACATCATTAAAATCAATTTAATAATACAATAATCAATTTTACACTGAATAATATAAATTATGATAATCAGAATGGGATATGTCAATGAAAATTAGCACAAATTAATTTAATGATATTGGCCTCAGGAAATTACAATATGCTACAAGATTTCATTATTCCAGTGATTGATAACTAATTTAAACGTACTTTTATATTTGTTAAATTAATTAATTAATTAAAATTAATTTTCTATTAATTTTTCCCCTATTAAAAACTGCCCGGCACATCAGCAACTCAATTTGTAAATTTTTGGCACTCCTACATAAAAAGGTTTGTCACCACTGCCTTAGTCAATATGTTGCAACCTCAGATTGTAGGTATTAGTGAGACCTAGCTATCAGAATCTGATAACTGGTATCGAGTGTCAAGGGTACAGTATTTTTGCCAAGGATAGAGAGATTATAGGATGATTGAATGCAGTTAGAGTCGAGACCTATGATTGTAGTACTACTACTAACAATATTTCATGTGGCAGTGAGTTTGAAGCCATCTGGTGTGAGGTAGAATCTAACATGATCAATTACATAGTGGAGTGTTGTTACAGACCTGGTGGATTGGTAGCTAGTGATGAAGAAATGCATCACCAAATAGAGATGATGAGCATGACAAGAGCAATCATAATGGTAGACTTTAATTATCCAAATATTGATTAGGTAGCAGTAGAATCTCATGATAAGAATGAAAATGCATTTATTGAGCTGCTGGACAACTTCCTCAAGCATGTGACAAAAGGAACTCGAGTCAAAGAGTGTTAGATTTGATTATAGTGTCAGAGGACATTTCAGTTAAAGATGTAACTATTCTGCCTCAGGTTGGTGACAGTGATCATGTGGTACTCACTTGGAGTGACTAAGTTTATGAATATTCCATTCAGAAAATGTTGCATGTTGAACTACAAAGTAGGAAATTATGACCAACTGAGGAGTATGCTGAGTTCAGTGGAATGAGATTGATTGCTGGATGGGAAGAATATCGACAGTGCATGGGAAGCATTTAAACAATACTTAAATGATGCGATATCAGAATATGTCCAGAGAGTTTGAAGAATAAATAGAGTAGGGGTCAAATGGATGTGTAATCTTACTAAGCAAGAAATTTGTAAGAAAAGGACGATGTGGAAGGAATACTGTGTGCATAAGGATGATGTCCGTTATGAACGTTGTAAGCAGCAGCCTAGAATATCACAAATGTTGTATGGATAGCAAAGTCTGAGTATGAAAAGAAGCAGGCTCTGTGTGTGCTAAAGATAACCCACAAGAATTCTATTGATATGCTGCAAGTAAAAGAAAGAATAAATATGAAAGAATAACTCTTCTAAATCCTCATGGCATGAGGATTACAGATGCAGAAGAGGTTGTTCAGCTAATGAGTGCCCATTTTTAAAAGCTATCAACCTGGTGTATGCAACATTGAGCTCACTCTTACCTCTTCACTAGATGAAGAAACGCAAGTGTTTGAGGATGAGGTATTAGAGGTCTTGTAAAAATTGAATAAGAATTCAGCAATAGGGACTGATGGGATATCAGCACGTGTGCTTAAAAGAGTGTTCAGCTGAACTGGCCATTCCTTTGACCAGACTGTTTAATATGAGTCTCACAACAGGGAAGATTCTGCAGGAATGGAAGGAATATATGGTAATTCCATTGCACAAGAATGGTGCAAGACCGATGTATCCAACTATTGACCAATTAGTATCTCAGGAGTGGTGGTGAAGATTTCGGAAAAATTTGTTAGGGCTTACATTCAGAAATGGGTTGACAGTGAATCTCTACTTTGCAATGAACAACATGGGTTTACTAAGGGAAAGTCATGTTTTAGCAACTTGCTCACATTCTATAACAATGTCATCATTGAGCTAGACAAGGGGAATGGATACACCATGATACTTTTGGATTTTGCTAAGGCTTTTGACAGAATGCCTCATAATAGACTGCTGTTGCATAAATTAGAGAATATGGGTTTGGATTATAGAATATTAGCATGGATAAGAGGATGGCTGACTGACAGATATCAAAAAGTGGTATACGGGGGATGTGAGTGTGCAAGTAAGGTAACAAGTGGTGTACCACAAGGACTAGTGCTTGGACTTCTGTTATTCAATCTGTATATTAATGATATTGGGAAGGATTTTTGACAAGCAACATACAGCTGTTTGCTGATGATGAAAAGATGGGTACGGTAATCAGAAATGCAGCTGATATGCAGTACTTGCAGAATGATTTGAATAGGCTGGAATTGTGGGCATGGAAAAATGGGTGTCAGTTCAATGTCAGTAAATGTAAAGTCATTCACTTTGGCATGATTAGATATCCAGTGTTGTATTATATTGGTGGGATTAGACTAGAAGAAAATGATGAGGCTAGGGATCTTGGAGTATTAATAGATAGGAAGTTGAAGTTCAGGGGCCATGTAGCAAAGATTGCAAACACAACTCAAAAGATAATTGTAATTCTGAAACAAATGTTCACATGTAAAGATAAGATTGTTATTTTGCCTCTTCACAAGGCCTTGATAAGACCTCACTTGGACTATTGTGCGCAGATCTGGTCTCCTGGTTTCCGTTGTGATTCTGACATATTGGAGAGAGTGCAAAGGAGTGTTAAAAATGATTAAAAATGATATCAGGATTGTGGAATACTGAGTGTGAAGACAGATTGAGAATTTGTAGATTGCAGACACTAGCAAACAGGAGAAAGAGGAGTAATATGATTGAGACTTACAAACTTCTGAAAGGGTCATACAGGATTTCAATTGATGGAATTTTTCAATTTATGGAGGGTGGGGAAAGGACATCCTTGGAAGCTGAAAATGAAGGCCACTAAGAAGGGGATGAGGGCTAGATTTTTCTCTCCGAGGATGGTGCGTAATTGGAATGGATTGCCATTGGATGTTGTGAGTGCAAGCAGTGTGAATGAATTCAAGAATAAGTATGATAGCTGGTGTGTGTGTAATATGTGGCCTCCCTCGATGAGTCTCTGACTCTCCGGAGGTAATAATAATAATAATAACAACATAGGAGGTAATAATAACAACATATGACTTATATAAGTTGACTGCACAAAAAACATCATTGATGAAATAAAAAAATGGAGATGGAAATGGATTGGACACATACTGAATGGATCCCAAGAGAAAAGTGGAAAAGCCTTAAGTAACCTGGCAGAGAATGACATTGAGCACACTCTCTTTGCTCCACTGAATTGTTGCTCTCCCAAGATATAAATCGCATCAACTCCACCTTCCTACGAAATAGTGATACATAGATGGTCTGTTGTGTCACCATTCCTCATGTTAAATGCATCTCAAAAGGTATAGCCAAACTACTTAGATCCATTGACTTACAATTTTTCTTCCATCTGTCAAAACGAAATGTACTTTTCTAGACTCAGCTAAAGATAAATTACTGCCTTTAGTCCACCCTAGAGTGTATCAAAGTCCTTACAGTTTGGGTTATATTTTGGCCAAACAGGTAGAACTGCGGCCATGAACATTTCGAAGTGAATAACATTTCGACTATGTTAAGTTTGATGAGCCAGAGCAATCAGACCTTGCAGAGCATGCTATCACCACCAGACACCGAGTTCTTTAGAAGAAAATTAAGGTTCTCCTTGGAACACTTACACAAAGACAGTTGTACTACCTTGCTATATCAACCAAATCTAAATAGAAATGGACTTAAAATTATTCCTCTTATGGGAAATAGTTCTTCACAAATTCCAGAATTAACTAAAATTTAATTATTATTATTATTATTATTATTTTTATTTATTATTAAATCTTGTTAAAGTTATTGTTATTATAACCTTAGTTGGCATATCCGTTCTGCAGCCAAAAGGCTGCAGGTTCAAATCCTGCCATGGGCATGGATGCTTGTGATTATCTGTGAAAATACTGGTGGTGAGCAGTAGATGGCACTGGTGTAGATGATGATGATGGTAGTTGCGGTTCACCGTAGTTGGTGAATTGAGTGGTGGAGACAAAACGTAGTTGTAGAGTTGTAGAGCAGGTGCACTCCCTCAATGAGCTGTTGGACTCCTTGGAGGTGTCATAATAATAATAATAATTATTATTATTAGACTATGATGTTATACATCATGTATGTGGAGTTTGCACATGTAATTATTGAATATACCAGTTTCCTTTTCTTAATTTGAAAGTCACACTGAAGATGCCCTTGATACTAGGGCAAAAATTTTATACTAATAAAAATATATACATGAGTTAAATCCATTTTATGTTATTTATTAACTAACAGAAGGTTATCTAAGGTAGTTTGTAGTCTTTGGAATGTTGGACATGTAGAACAATTGAGAAAATGCAGTTTTCCGAATCTAGTGAACAGAAAGAAGAGGGAGGGGAGGGGATATGATTGAAACTTAAGTTGATAAGGAGTTTTTCATAGGTTTTCATCATGTCAAATGACTCATAGTGGAATGTCCCCATTGTCATGATGAAAACCTATGAAAAACTCCTTATCAACTTAAGTTTCAATCATATCCCCTCCCCTCCCTCTTCTTTCTATTGTCTCTATGATATTTGTAATGAAGTTGGTTTAATGCTACTTTCTTTCATAATGTGATCCATATAGATGAAGTGGATCTATAGCCCTTCTTTGTCATACAACATTTTACATCAAACCATCTTTCTCTTACTCTTTCAATTCTAATAGCTGATTTACATCTTATCTGTATTCATAAGAGTTCTTCATGGTATAAACAACACTAAGCGAAAAACATAATAACAATAATCTGACAAGAACTAATATTTTGCTGGTTTTCGAACCAGCAGAATATTAGTTTTTGCAGAATCATCAAACTACAAATTACATCTGTTGCAAGCACACAACACTCAACCAAATAGTTGTTAGAAACAGTTCAGACTGTAACTGAAAAAGAACTATGTCCTGACAAGGCATCCTAAATGTTTTATAGTCTCTCAAATTGGCATTGCCCATAAAGTATCCCTCCCCTAACCTCAACAAGTATGGCTGCATTAATTGACAAACATTAAATGACTTTCTCCAAGATCCACCAAAGATCTGGGGGAACAGTCATTCTGAGAGTAGATATAACCTGACTTCTCCAAATTAACTTGATGGTTTTCTGATCCATAGAGTACAGCTTGTTAGGACATTAATACTTTTTCAGTTACAGTTTGACAGCTATTTGGTTGAGTGCTGTCACATTTGTGTAATTTGTGCTTGAAAACCACTGAAATATTAGCAAGTTCATTAAATTAATTATATATTTTTCTATTGATGATGTTTATACAGTCTGTTATAAATAACTACCAACACCTAAGCCTATTTATACATATATATGATATTTAAATTGTTCATATTTGGTCTAAATATATTACAACTAATAACTTTATTTTAATGAGACCATAAGTTTTTTAATAAAGATCATACAATAGCCAATTAGTTTCGCTAGCTTCTGACTAGCTTTCTCAAGGCTGTAACTGTGCTAATACAAATGCAAAAAAACAGAGCCCAAAAGTTTATTTCAAAAGAAGATGTACAGTTAGAACTGACTCAAATCGCAAATACTCTTAATGAGATAGAGTATTTGCGATAGAGTTACCCTACATATTTCATATCTTAATGAGATAGAGTTACCCTACAAACATTTTAAAGAAATTGCTGTTTAAAAATAACCTTCAACAACGTGAAACGGTGCCCCAACACGTGTCCACAGCAGTCATACCATATGTGAGTACAGTGTCCAAGAAATTAGCAAGAATGTTAAAGGATCATAACATCAGAGTGGTTTCAAAACCAACTACCACGATCAGACAAATCTTAAGATCACCTAAAGATAAGGTCCCATTTTTTAAATATCCAGGAGTGTATGAAATTCCATGCACGTGTGTCCTTTCTTATATTGGACAGACTTCTAGAAGTCTTGAAATAAGACAGAAAGAACACGTGGGGGATGTCAATCACAACAGAATCATTACATCAGGTTTAGCTCATCATTTTTCAACTTCCAACCATGTTATAGACTGGAAAAACAGCTCTATGCCTTACATCGACGATGACTATAGACACCGAACTTTCAAAGAAGCAGCAGTAGTACTACGCACAGGCAATAATTTAATTAGAAATGAGGGTATTATCCTTAAAGATATATGGAAAAAACCTCATCTCTTCTCTCAGCTCAACAGAACTACAATTAGCGAATAAATGTGTGATGCGTAGTCATGTACTTGATACTGACTGAAGCATTCGAACGCATGCACGCTGCACCACATGAAATATCAAATGGAGCTGCTTGACAGATACTAACGTTTCTATATTCATTTAATTTTTTGCATTTGTATTAGCACAGTTACAGCCTTGAGAAAACTAGTTGACTATTGTATGATCTTTATTAAAAAACTCATGGTCTCATTAAAATAAAGTTATTAGTTGTATATATATGTTATATATTGCTCTCTATATCTCTTTATAACATATGCTTGTAGAGTTTGGAACAGATTTTTTTCCCTCTGCACCTTGTCATATGCACTTTCTGAATCTACAAAATTTAAATATAGATCCTTGTTATTTCCCCATGGTTTCTCAACTGCTTATCTGAAGAGTAAAAATCTGATTCTGATGATCCCATTTAGTCTGAACCCAACTTATTCTTCTCTGAGTTTCTCATTCAGAATTTTTCTTAGTCTCTTCTTAAGTATATATTTTTTATATACTTTTTAATCTGGAACACTCAGTAGGGAAATTCTCCTGTAATTCCAATTATCTGGAATTTGATATGCTGCCTAGACCTTCTGAATTAAGTAGTGCAATCGCTGTAAAACTTCTCTACCATTTTTGAACATTTCTGAACAGATATCACATACTCACTATATTTTTGGCTTATGATGGCTTTTTTTTTTTTTTTTTGATTTCTAGTATTGATATCTACTTATGATTGAATTCCTCTCAAATATTTTCTCTGTTCTGCAGCTTTCCTTTGTTAAATTAAAGATGCCAAGAAATTATATTCTCAGTTTCATCCTATATCCAAGTATAAGCAAATAAAGTTTGCACGTGAAGTAACTTCATGACTATGCAATTCATATATAGAGGCTGATGACTAAACATCACTTTATATGAATTGCCCAGTTGTGAAGTTACTTCACTTGCAAAACTTTGTTTGCTTACACTTGGATGAAACTGAGAATATAATTTCTTGGTGTCTTTAATTTAACAAAGGAAAGTTGCAGAACAGAGAAAACATTTGAGAGGAATTCAATTATAACTAGATATCAATACTAGAAGTAAAAAAAAAAAAAAAAAAGCCATCATAAGCCAAAAATATGGTGAGTATGTGATATCTGATAAGAAATGTTCAAGAATGGTAGAGAAGTTTTACAGTGATTGCATTACTTAATTCAGGAGGTCTAGTCAGCATATGAAATTCCAAATAATTGGAATTACAGGAGAATTTCCCTACTGAGTGTTCCAGATTAAAAAGTATATAAAAAATATATGCTTAAGAAGAGACTAAGAAAAATTGTGAACGAGAAACTTAGAGAAGAACAAGTTGGATTCAGACTAAATGGGATCATCAGGATCAGCTTGTTAGGACATGCTATGCATTATGGGAAGGGGTCACTTCCCAGACCTCTTTTGACCTTTATTGAGAAAATCACCAGACCAAGAACTTGAAACTTCTTTGGGAGATGGACCACATCCTTGATTCTTCATCCCTTCATCTGATTTTAGCTTGAGTGTGAGGGGATTATTGCGGGTAATTTACCTGCTCATTGTGAGCATCATAAGCTGTATTAGCTTTCTCTTGCGATGGTAGATTTCGATTTTTTATATTTGAAACGATCTGAGGGTTATAGTCTGCTGCCTGTCAAATTAGTTGATTTTGGTGATTATTTGTGATTGTGAAGAATTTTTCTGCAATGCCTGTCATGTAGGTCTTGATATCTGGAAGATTGGCTGTGTGGTATAATTACAGGTTTCTGATGAACCAAAGAGCATTAAATGCCATTCTAAGGCATTTGTTCTGTATTGTTTGTAATCTGAGGATGTTCTGTTTAGAGTAATGTTTAGAGTAATACCAAGATCAAAGTAATGCAGTAGTCATATTTCCATATACAAGTAGCCTAAAGGTGTCACATCTTATTACTAAAAGACTCTGGATTAGAGATAGATGTTGAAGGTTTTTCCACTTGGTTATGCAATAAATTAAAGATGCCAAGAAATTATATTCTTGGTTTAATTCTTTATAAAAGTGTAAGCAAACAAAGTGTGCATGAAAAGTTACCTCATGTGTCAGAAGTATTGATAAATAAATGAATAAATAAATGTAAGCAAACAACGTTTGCACTTGCAAACTTTGCGTACTTAATTTATTTATTGTATGTGTATGTGAAGTTACTTCGCATTGCAAACTTTGTTTGCTTGCACTTGAATTAAACCAAGAATATAATTTCTTGGTATCTTTAATTTATGGTATAACCTATCGTTCAAAAATATTAGAAATCATTCAAAGCAGTTACTCCGGAATAATATATTTATCTTCAGTTTTTATGTTTCCTTTATCACCTCTGATTCCTTTCACAATATTTTCCACTCCATGTCTGATAATTTCCGAATCTTCTGAGTATTTTGCCACCTTCATGATTTTTATTTAGCCACTTTTGCACATAGTTTAGATATCTCATTTTTCTCTGTATTCTGGCAGGGCACATGCTGACTTATTTGCCAGGAACTTTTGATATCATTTCTTCTTTTCCTGGAAGTAATTTGTAGTTGCTTTGTATTGCACTTTTTTATTTATTTATTATATGGAGTTTCCTCCCTTTTCTCCCCAGTCCCTATCGAGGTGAGTTGAGCCCCCACCCCCTGGGGGGTTAAGTATTTATGGCTGTACATCCGTGTGTGTGTTCAGGGGCCGGTTTGCCTGCTTGCAGGATGAAAAACCCCAGATAAACTGAGGGGAAAAAACCCTGCTGTCCACGCCCAAGACCGGCTAACTCGGATATGGCTGAGGAAGATCCTTAAGCTCCTCACGTCGGTGACGGGAATCGAATCCAGGACACTCCTTCCCCAGGCATATGGTTGCGAAGCTCAAAGCCACTAGGCTAACCTCGCGGACTGTATTGCACTTAACTAATCATTAATTTCAAACTGTTTTTATTTCTAGAATAAGAATAAATACTTTATATTTGTGATTGCTGTTTTCAGATAAATAAGGCATGATTTACCATTGAAGGATATAGGATATTAGATCATTTTAAATAAAAATATTTTGAAAAAAAATGCCCTGCTTTTAATAAATAATTAAAATATTCTGATAAGAAGAAATTTAGTGAAACACATTTGTTTCCTCCATTGTTAGGCCTGATGTAGAAGAACTATTAGAGTACAACTTGTTTAAGGAACATGGCTGGAATAAATCGCATAGGGCTTTGATGGTACCTGATACTTTTTTATCTACAGAACTTCGATGTGTTAATCTGGAGCTACCAAAATCTCCTCCCATTATTAGTAAGTTAATGATAAAAATTAGCTTAATTATTATGAACAATTATTAATTACAGCTGACCCTTGAAGAACACTGGTTTGAACAGGCACGGATCCATTTATATGCTGTTTTTTATGAATAAATATATTGGAAAATTTTTTGGAGATTTTTGACAATTTAAAGAAACTTACAAAGGAAAGGCATAGTCTATAATTTCGGAAATAATCAAGAAAAAGTTAGATATGTCATGAATGCATAAAATATATGTAGATGCTAGTATATTTTATTTATTACCATAAAATATGCACAAATCTATTATAAAAAGTTAAAATTTATCAAAACTTATGCAAACAAACTTATAGACCATACATGGCCATTTGCAGTTGAGAGAAATGTAAACAAATGTAAATATGCAGTTTTAAATCATAATTGCATAAAAGTAACTGTTATTAATTAGTAAAATTAATTAATTAGCATAAAATAAAATGTTTTATAATGATTCATTCAATAGTGTGCAGGCTAAGCTACTGCAAAGCAATCATATCGATTGCACTATCATCATCATCAAATTCCTGTCATATACCCTCAAGGGGTGTACAGGATATGATAGTACTACATGAAAAAAATTACATCATTACTAACTTCCTATCTACAATTTTCCTCCAAATCAGTCTGTTACTTGTCAAGACTCCAACATTATCAGATCTTATATTTCTATCGTCTAAGGCATGTACCATATCAATCCACCCATACCTTGGTCTTCCTCTGGGTCGTTTTGCTGCCAATCTAGCAGAGAACACTTGTTTTGCTAATCTTTCTTTGCCCATTCTGTTTAAGTGACCATACCACCTGAGATTAGCTCTACTAACACATTCCTGGATGTTGACAATGTCAAGTTTTTTCCTAATATCCTCGTTTTTAATATGATATTCCCATTGATGCCATCTGTTCACGCCTATAATCTTTCTCAAGAGTCTCATATCTGCGATCTCTAGTCTTTGGTCAAGTGTTTTACTTCTGACCCAGCTCTCAGATCCATAAGTTAAAACTGGTTTGAACACTGTCTTGTATACAGCTAATTTAGTGTTCTGACTAATTTCTCTCTTATTCCATATGAATTTATTCAATTGACTTCCTACCATACCAGCTTTGCTGATTCTGTTGTCTATTTCTATATTTAATTTACCATCTTCAGTAAAAATTGTGCCTAAGTAGCTGAAATGTTTCACTTGTTCCACAGGTTCTCCATTCACAACACAGTTGACATTTTCAATGATTCTGCCTATTTTCATTATCTTTGTCTTTTTATTGCTGAGCTTCATACCATATCTATTACAACAGCTATTCAGTTTAGTCAGAGAATCTTACATACTTGTAGCGGATTTATTTAGAAGTATAACATCATCCGCATAAAGCAAAGAGCTGACATTAACATCTCCAATTTTGATATCATGTTTAATACCACTTTCCTTCATAATGTGATCCATATAGATAATGAATAACAGAGGGGATAATGTACATCCTTGTCTCACACCAGATTTAACATTAAACCATCTTCCTGTACTTCCTTCATTTCTAACTGCTGACTTACAACTCAAATAAAGACTAAGTATTGCTTGATATAATGCCCCATTGACACCATATAACTGTAGCGTATTGAATAGCTTCTCTCTTGGCACTTTGTCATATGCCTTTTCCAAATCGACAAAACTTAAATACGGATCTCTGTTATATTCCCATGCTTTCTCGACTATTTGTCGTAAAGTGAAAATCTGATCCTGACAGCCTCTGTTTGGCCTGAATCCAGCTTGTTCTTCACCAAGCTTTTCTTCCACAATTCTTCTCAACCTTAGGGAAATACCTCTGTAATTCTCACATTCAGTTTTATTTCCCTTTTTTATATATAGGTACTATGAGAGCTCCACTCCAATCATCGGGAATTTGTCCCTCTGTCCAGGCTTTCCGAACTATGCAGTGCAGCTACTGTAAGACTCTTATACAACCATTCTTCAGCATTTCTGGTCGAATATCATCTACTCCTGCTGCCTTTCCACATTTCAAGCCTTTGATGGCTTTTTCTACTTCAAGTATGGATATATATTCCTGACTCCATGCCTGGTCAGTGTTTTTTACCACTGTGCTGTCATCACTGCTTGTTTCATTTAGCAGTTTTTCAAAGTAATTACTCCATTCTTCAAGGATATCTTTTTCTCCTGTTTTCATGTCACCTTTATCATCTCTAACTCCTTTTACAGCACTCTTTCCTCCATTCCTAAGCTTCTTCAACAACCTCCAGAATATTTAGCCACCTTCTTGATATTTATTTTCTATATTCTTGCCAAAGTCCTCCCATGACTTTTGTTTAGCTAGTTTTACACAGTGTTTAGCATTCTTGCATTTGTCTCTGTATTCTCTAACACAAGCTGACTTATTTGCAAGGAACTTTTGATATGTTTTCTTCTTTTCCTTCACTGCCTCTTTAACTTCCTGTGTCCACCATGGAGTTCTAATTTTTCTATCCTTGCAGACAAGTTCACCACATACCTCTCTAGCTGAATCAATCAGGACTTTTTTCACGGCTTGCCACTGAATCTGCAAGGTTTGATTCCTGTTCTCAAACCCTTTCATTTTTTCTTCAATGATCTTTTGTACTTCAGTCTACAGTTCACATCTGAGAGCTGCTCAACTTTTATGTGCTTTAAAACTTTCTTACATGTTATTCTTTTCAATATGAAAATCAATTTTATCCTGCTCAAGACTAAATAGTGATCACTTCCAATTTCAAATTCTCTGTACACTCTGGTGACCTGCACCAGGGAGAAAACATTACTATCAACAATAACATAGTCAATGAGACTTTTCTTATTCCTTGCCTCTTCTCTCCATGTGAATTTGTGCACATTTTTATGTTGGAACATGGTGTTAGTAATAACCAGTCCATGTCCTGAGCAGAAATCCAACAGATATTTGCCATTATTATTAGCTTTGCTCTTTTCTCCAAATTTTCTCAAAATATTTTTGTATGTCTCACAATCATTTCCCACTCTGCTATTTAGATACCCAACAAGGACCAACTTTCCTTTTTCATTGTGTCAGTTGCTTTTTCTAAAGCCTCAAAAAATTCATCCACTTCTACCTTAATAGAACCTTCTGTGGGACTATAGGCACAAATAAGTCTCATTGTCCAGTTCCCCATTCTCATATTTGCCCACATTACTCTACTTGAGACTGACTGCCATTCAAGAAGATTAGCCTCGTACTTTGTGTTGAATATTATGGCTACTCCTTCTTTTCCTTGATTGTCATTCCCTGAATATAACATTTTGTATTTATTGCTCAGAAAGATCTCACCAGTTTTGGTCTTTTTTGTTTCAGTCACCCCTATTATGTCGATCTGGTACTTATGTAATTCCTCAGCTAGCTCCATTTCTTTGCCTTTTAGGCTTCTTATGTTGATGGTACCGATCTGTAACTCTGGTGATGTTGATTTGGGGTTTGTTTTCAGATTTGTTCCAGTAGCTGACTTTTCGCTGTTCGCCCTGGTTCCTTGGCGAAAACAAAGCGGGGGCCTTGTTTAACCGGGTGACGCCCTAGCTGAATTCCATTTTCACATTACATTTTCATTTTTGATGTCTAGTTTGTTAGTAATACGTATAACATCTACAATGTGTTATATCATATAAGTCAATATTGATGCAGGTACTGACAGATAGATGATTCATCTTGTAAACAGATGATGTAAACTTACGATTTGATAAATACAGTACTGTAAATGTATTTTCACTTCCTTATGATTTTCTTTAATAACATTTTCTTTTTTTCTAGCTTACTTTATTGTAAAAATATATATATATATAAGTATATAAAATATGTGTTAATCGGCTGTTTATGTTATCAGTAAGGCTTCTGGTCACCAGTAGGCTATTAGTAGTTAAGTCTTTCGGGGAGTCAAAAGTTATACACTGATTTTCAAACAACGTGGAAGGTCATTGCCCCTAACTTCCACGTTATTAAGGCTCAACTGTATAGTAATCCACATTTATTCAATATGCAATGGAAGTTATATTTTATTACATGCTGAGATAATTGAAAATGACACACACACACACACAAAGTGTGTTTGTTCTCCTTTTGTGTAATGGATGTAATATTTCTATTGTTATGAATAAATGTCATTTTACATTATTTTAAATAATATTTGAATGGGATAACACAGACACGATATATCAGAAAAAATACTTCGGACTTGAGAAATTTCAAAATGCAAGCTCCACATATTCAACCATGACTGACTTAGGCTAGATTTGCTATAAATTCATGATAAAATTCCTAATAATATTTATTCCCCCCCCCCCCTGTTGTCTTGTCATCAATAATAGCTCAATCATTGCCCTCTAGCAGGATATTTAGTAATGTTCTTAGTAATGTTCAACATTACTAAATATCCTGCCCTCTAGCAGGATATTTAGTAATGTTGCTATAAATGGGAAACAGAGGATGATGAGGAGGAAGTGTCTTAGACAACATGTAGTAGAGAGAGAGAGAGAGAATGTGCAAATGAAAAGTTTCGAATCAGATTTGAATTGAGATGTTGTCCTTGCCTTAGTAAGAGTGACCATGTAATCTTGACCTGGAGAATATACAGACATGAAGAAGCATCTAGGGAGAAAGGAAGTTATATGGAATTATAAGGCAGGTGATTATAATGATCCTAGAAGTCAGCTTGGAGTGGTTCCATGGATGGAGGAATTGGAAGTGAGAGATATCAGCAGTGGATGGGAGCTAATTGAGAAATATTTATTAGCAGTAATGGTAAGTTGTATATCTCAAGTGAAAAAGATAACATAATTTGGTGTAGAGTGGATAACTTATGAAATCAAAACTTCAGATGAAAATAATGAGGTTCTGGAAAACAAAAGTGTCAAGTGAGAGGAGGTAGAGAACAGTTGAATGAGGAATATACAATTCACCAGGAAAGTGAATAGCATGATAAGAGAGACAAATTGGAATACCAAAAGCTCTATTATCCAATATTTCTATTTGATAAAATTTCCATTTAACAAGGATAATTGTAAGGAATATGGGCACTAGGAAGATAAATGATTGTGAATGAATGACCTTGTTAAATGGAAATGGAGAAATTATTCAAATCAAGTGACCATTGTCAATTTGTTTAGTGATCACTTTATTGGATATTTCAGTCTGGAAAAGCAAGTTTTATTCCTAGAGGGATAGGAAGGATTGAAGGTTTAGAAATGCATGATGAGAATGTACTAAATACTCTAGAAGTCAGTAAGGCATTGGGACTTGATGGGATTTTGCCACATATTTAAGAGAATATGCTAAGTACCTGACAGCTCCATTGACTTGGTTGAAAGTTTCTTCTTTGATTGTTAAGATTTGGAGAAATTAGAAAAAAATCATATTAAAAAATTGGCAGATAAGAGTAATATTATCTGTGTGTCAGCATGGATTTGTTAACCAAGTACTGTTGTTAAAGGTAATCCAACTGCCTTTTATAATAAAGTAAACAAGAACAGTTAATGAGGGAAAGGCATATGCTGCCAATTTTTTTGATTTTGCAAAGGCATTTGGTAGGATGCCACATAATAAGTATATATTTAAGCTGCAGCACCTGGGTTGGGATATCAAGTAAGAATTAGATTGGAAGTTGGCTGTTTGGAATTCTCAGTAAGCTAAACAAGTGGGCAAATGAATGAGGATGTTATTTAAATACAACTAAATCTAAGGTCTTGAAATTTCTGATCCACTGATGGGGGGGGTTGCATCCAGTATTAGTGGAACTATACCAGCAGAGGTGGAGGGGACAAGGGATCTTGGAATGATGGTCAGTACAAATTCGAAGTCTAGAGGATATCATGAAAGTGTAAAGGTAACCCAAAGGACTGCTGCAATACTGAGATTAATCAACAGCAGAGATAAGAGTGGTGATTTGATTGTATAAAGTTCTGATCAGATATCTGAATTACAGTGTGCAGATCTGGTTATGGCAATTTGAATGGATGGAGTAATCTTGGAGAAGGTGTACAGTGGTGGATAACAAAAATAAAGAGATTTTTCATATGGTAGAACAAGAGAAAGGAGCTAGCACAAGTAACTACACTATAAGTTGTAAAAGGAAGTGGTAAGTAAGCAAGAGGAGGAAAAATGGTATTTTTTGTATGGGGGGGGGATGAGGGTGATTGGGCTATGAAATGCATTGTCTAATAGTGTGGTGAGAATGAAGACAGCAAATAAGTTTAAGCAGTGGTATGATAAAATTTGTATTTGTTTAAGATGGGCCTCCCACACACACACAGTGAATCTTGTGATTTTTTTTTTTTATTGATCACAGTCATGAGAGGTAGAAGAGTCCGTGGTGCATCAGTGTCATGTATGGGGTGCAGGTGAGAATTGAGAATGAAGAAATCTATTGATGTTTTTCCTCAAGGATGGAACTTCAAGTGGACAAAGGTCAATGGAATAAAAGAGAAGAAGCATATTTGGTGTGTTTGCAGTTGTACTGGAAAGGAATGTTATGTAGTTGATGGTTGGTAGTTCAGTGGAACAATGTACATGGAAGTACCTGTAGAAAAGACACAGAGCTGAAAGAGTGCATCAGTCAAATAGCGATTGAAGTGAGAGATGAACCATCTGTCAGTTGAATTGCAAGACAGTGTCAATAATTTTTAAGGAGGTTTTAGGTTCACCACCCATATAGGTGAACAGTATTCTAAGAACATGCAGATTTGGGATTTTTATTAGTAGCTTCATGGATGAAACATATCTAGAGCAGAAAAAAAATAATTCCTGTTTTTTAACAAATGAGGAGCTGTTGATGCAATGTGTACTAGGAGAGGCTGGAGATAAATATCAGCCAGGAAGAGAGATATGATCCTATCTGGCAGTTTATGTACTGTGGGTAAGGATAAGTTAGCTGAGATCCATTTTGCAAGATAAAAGGCAAGACTGCATTTTGATGGCATTGACCAGGTTGTCCTTGCCTCATTGAAGGATGGTATAGTGATATTGTTTAAGGTAATGGTTGCAGATGATCTTGAAGCTTAGGATGTCTGAGCACTGCATGGTTTGTCAAATATGTGAGATGAATAGAGAGTTTTGTTATCAGGAAAGTTATGAATTGGATTGTCATTTATGTGTAGGAGAAAGAAGATAGGTGATTGAACAAAGCCCAAGGCACTCTTGTATTGGCAAAGCTTGAAGAGAGCAAGCCTTCTCAATGACGTGAATTGAATGACTAGAGAGAAAACGTGCTACCCAATTGCTTAGGATGGCGGTTTACTGAGTAGGTTTCAATACCAGGCACAATCAGATGCTCTGGAAATGTCTAGACCAATAGTATGTTTTTCCAGACCTTTCCATGTAATGTGTTCAGTGGTGGGTGAGGTAGGCTAAGAGGGCTGCTGTTGATTTAGTTCAGCAGAATCTATTCTGGTGATCATTGAATAAGTGGTAGGCTTCTAGGTATTGGAAAGTTGGAGAAGGGGATCCATGGAAGTTAAGTTTGTTTATAGTCAAGAAAAGTAAAGTAAGAGCTAGGTTTTTCTTCTAGAGAGCAGTGAGTGAGTGGAATAATTTGTCCTTAAGGGTAGTGAGTGCATCTAGTGTGCACTCACTACCTTGACTCCCTGGAGTTCTCATTTAATAATCATTATTTTGGATAGGATTTAGGTGACATTAGAATGGTAGTTTTATAGCAGACTTTTATCTCCATTTTGTTTGGAATAGGTTGGATGTATGCTTGCTTCCTTGCAGTTGGGTAAATGCTAGTTGAGTATAAAAGATTGTAGAGATGATATAGAACAGATGTTAGCTCTGGAGCATAATGTCTGAGTACAACTGGAGAGATGCCATCAGGACTGGAAAACTTTTTAGTCTCTACATTGTTTTAGTATTCTTCTGACAACTTTTTCATAGCCAAAAAAAAAAAAAAATTACTCAAATCATGTGGTTCTCAGTTTCTTGTAAAGTAGAAGGCAGTTTGCCTTGGTTGTCTGTGCAGGATTCAGAGGAGAAGACTGATGATAGGTCAGCTTTATTTTTAAGTGTAAGTGGTGTCATCTAGACTGAGAGAGGGATGGAAGTGTAGGTGAGCAGAAGTTGTATCCAGTGGCCTTTGTAAGGGACCAGAAGACATGGCTGCCATTTGGACAAGAGACGAGTTTCTGATATTGGCCCTTAATGAAGTTTGATTTGAATTTGTTGATTTTTGTTTTGCATTTATTCCATGATTGAGCATAAACTAAATATGCAGCTGGAGATGTGTGGAGGTACCATCATCAGAAAAACTATGATTGGGATTAGATGATAATGAGAGAGGGTCATGGATGTATAGCAGAAAGAGTGCAGGTTAAAGCACAGAGCCCTGCTCCAGCATTGATGAAAAAATCTGCTGAGCAGAAACCATCCATCACGATATACACAGTGAATTATCTGAGAGGAAGCTGACAATCCACTTACGTAGGATAGGATAGTGACCATAAAATGGTAGCTTGGTAAGAATACTACAATGGCAGACTTGATCAAATGCCTTGGAAATATCAAGAGTGACTGTGAGTTTCTCCAAACATTTCTTTTGGTCATGTCCAAAGCTAGATAAGAGTAGCCAGAAAATCTGCTATGGACTAAAGTGACAGAATCCATGTTGGTGATCACTAATTAATTGGTGGGTCTCCAAGTAGTGAAATAGTTATTACTGACTGTTTGATTATTCTTGAGAGTGTTGAAGTGAGAATATTAGGGTGAAAATTTGATGGTCGACTTATTTCCTTTTTTTTAGATAAAAGGAAATAAGACTCTATAAAAGCTGGTTTCTGTTGTTCTGGATAGATGCTACAGTATGGCACAAAATACAAGACAAAACAAAAAAACAGTACTGAATAACTACATCAATATATGTTGTGGAGTAAATGGGTTTATTAACAAAGAAATATACATGTATACACATGATGATATGTGCATCCACAACTATCGGTGGAATCTTGGTCAAATAAAGCATTGATGACAGATGTCAAATATCTGATGACTAAGGTGTCTAGGAAGGGTAAACTATTGTTATTTTCCTTTTCCAGAAGATTTCGTAGTGCATGCGAAGGTTCTGTGTCACTTGTAAAACTAGGTTGGGGCATCTGCTGGACATATTGTGTAAATTTTATCCCTTAGTTCATCAAAGTTTGAAGGTAGAATGGTGGAATAAAATGGTGGCATGGTGAAATTCCCATTCCTTCATGATGTGAGATCATGTTGGAGGTTTAATGGAATATTGACAGCACTAGAAAAGGATTAAAAACTAATTTTAATGATTACAATATTTCATACCAGTCACTGAGAGGTCTTCAGGGAGTACAAATAACACTTGTAATACACACGCAAAGACAACACGATACTTAACGAAACATGCGGGTGACTCTGAAGTCCTATCTAGGTGGTGCACCCTCTATGGATGTTTGTAGGTAGCCTAGGATATAAACTGGTAGTTCTGATGATTATTGTTTTCCTAAATTTTGGGAAGTTTTATGCATCCATATTTGTTTAAATTAGGCTGATTTCTGAGTGCCTTTGCGGATTCAAAAAACAGTCTTTCTTTTTTAAATTTACTATGGTGGGGCATGGTGGTTTTTTCCAGAAGATTCTCTGAGTTGTGTCCAATAAATGGTCTGCAAGGCCAGATTGACCATAGTCATGATTGTAGATGTAAGATTTGTGTTCATCTAAATGGATAGTGGCTGATCTACCCTGTCTGTCTGAAGTGAGCAAACTTGCAGGGTACTTTATATACTCCAGGCACTGAGAGAGGAGGGAACTGATCTTTGGTAGAGCAGATAAGTTTCCAATGGTAGATAAGTAGCAAGTTTCCAGTGGGGCTTAAAAGTTGTGTAGAAATTGTACTTTTTTAAAGACCTGGCTATTTTTTCTGATGTGCCATGGACGTAGGAGATTGGATGGCATTTCTGAAATCCTTTTGAAGAGATAGCTGAGGAATTGGGGAGGCACTGATTATTTTTTTTTTAAATTCTGTAATCACAGTAGCCATTGGATAGGCTATAACAAGGATTATAGGCTCTGTTGGTTAGAGTTTTAATGATGCCATGTTGTCGAGATGAGTGGTGATGGGAAAGTTTGCGAATGTGTCTGTCTGTCTGTGTGAGTGGGTTTTCTATATACGGTGAAGGATAGGTTACTATTCAGAAGGTATGATACTAAGGTGTCTAGGAAGGGTAAACTATTGTTATTTTCCTTTTCCATTGTAAACTGGATTCTTGGATGTAGACCATTGAGGTGACTGAGGAAGGAGTCTAATGTGTCCGGGTACATTAGACTCCTTCCTAGTGAACATATCATCTAGGTATCTTAGCCAGATAGAAGGTTTGCGAAAGCCGAGTCTATGGCTCATTTTTCAAAATTTTCCATGTAAAACTTGTCAAGAGGGGCAGGGGGGGGGGAACCCATAGCAGTTCCCTCTCTCTGTTTGTAAATTTTCTTCTTCCAAGAAATATAAATTGGTAACCAGTGAGGTGATGTCAAAGCTTACCAATATATTTGTATTATTTCAAGTTAAATTTTCAATCAAGGTTTTAAAAGGGGTAGAGTTTTTTTATATAGGATGTGGTAAGTCCATTGATTTTGGGTAAGAGAGTTTGTCAGCTGTTTTGACAATTAATAGCATGGAACATCAGTGACATCTACTATAGTTCTTAGGGGGAATTAAGTTTGTGGATTTTAGGTAAACTATATATCTGGAGGGGGGATGAGAACTGAAGTTCTTGACTTTTTTTTTGTAATGTCCAGCTGCCAGGAAGATAGTTTTTTAAATAAGTTTTTTAATATTTTAAATTTCTTTTTCTTTTTTTTCTTTCTTTTTTTGTAGGATCATGATTTAGTGGGATGTAGATAGCGTGAATTCAGAGAATAATATCCATTTTTCAATTATATTCTGTGACATTACCCTGTGGTGATGACAATACTCTTATCTTTCCCTAACTTTCTGAGAGCCGTGAGTTGACTAGAAGGTTGATTACATTTTGGAGGTGACAACTGGGAGAGGATATTGGTGATATTATTATTATTATTTCGGGCAACTCCAAGGAGTCGACAGACTCATCGAGGGAGGCCCTAAATATCATGTCCATCACAACTATTCGACATTCACGCAGTATCTATCATACCTCGCCTTGAACTCATTCACAGTCATAGCACCCACAACAGACTCTGGCAGCTTATTCCACTCATTCACCACTCTCCAAGTAAAAAACCTAGCTCTAACACCCTTGCTAACCACATTCTTGCCCAGCTTCCATGTATGGCCCCTAGTCCTCCCACCACCAGTCCTATTCTCAAAAATATCTTCTGAATTAATCTTATAGAAACCCTTCAGTAATTTGAATGTCTCAATCATATTGTCCCTTTTCTGCCTATCAACCAATTTTTGCAACCAACAAATCTTCAACCTGTTCTCATAGGATTCATTCCATAGACCTGCTATCATCTTGGTCACTCGTCTCTGGATCCTCTCCACCTCCTCCCCATCTCCACCTGGCACCCATATCTAGGCACAGTAGTCTAGATGGGGTCTTATCAAGGCTCGATACAGAGGAACATTAACTTGTTTGTCTCTGCTTGTTAAAGTATTTTTCAGCAACCGAGTGATTTGATGAGCTGATTTAGCCACTTTTGCGATGTGCCCCCTAAACTTCAACTCCCTATCCACCAACACTCCCAAATCCCTGGCCTCATCAATCTCCTGGAGTACAGTTCCACCAATGCAATATACTGCTGCTATTCTTTCCACCCCAAAGTGCATAACCTTACACTTTGCACATTAAATTGACATCCATTTTTTCCTAGCCCAGTCCTCCAAACTATCCAAATCATCCTGTAAAATTTTGACATCCTGTGCATTCACTATTGCTCTACCCAATTTGCATCATCAGCAAACAAATGAACACTTCCTCTCAGATCCTTTTCTATATCGTTAATGAACAAATTAAAAAGTAGTGCCACAAGAACAGAACCCTGTGGCACACCACTAGTCACAAGCCATCTTTTGGAATCTACTCCTGAATAATCCACTCTCTGATATCTCTCCATCAACCACCCTCCTATCCATCTTACCAACCCCAAATCCATCCCCACATGCTACAGTTTACTGATTAGAATTCCGTGTGGTATCCTGTCAAAGGGCTTAGCAAGGTCCAATAGAATCACTGTAAATCCATTACCCTTATCCAGTTCAACCATCACCGTGTTATAAAACGTGAGCAGGTTACTGAGGCATGATCTACCCTTCACAAAACCATGTTGTCCCCCATACAGTATCCCATTTTCATCTATCAAATCCTGTATTTTTCTCTTGACTAATTTCTCCAAGACCTTGACAACAATTCCTGATATGCTAATCGGTCAGTAATTTACAACAGCAGTCTTGGAACCTCCTTTATGCAGTGGAACTGCATAAAGGAGGTTTCAATTTTCCCCTCTCTCCTATTCCCCCCCTCTTTCCACTCCCCTCGGGACTAACCCAGACCTGAGACTCAAATGAAACAAAATGGTCAAGGGCACTGACAATTCTTTAGTTGCTTCACTTACGACACGAGCTGGTATACCATCCAATCCCAATCTCACAGATGTATTGACATTGAGGTTTTGTAATAGACTACTCACCTCCACTTCATTCACCACAATTCCCGTATAATCTATTGGTTCATTCATTCCTGCAATGTATTCCTACGACACGAGCTGGTATACCATCCAATCCCAATCCCACAGATGTATTGACATTGAGGTTTTGTAATAGACTACTCACCTCCACTTCATTCACCACAATTCCCGTATAATCTATTGGTTCATTCATTCCTGCAATGTCGCCACCTGGATGATATATTCTTGCAAAGTGCTCGCTCAGTAATTCAACTATATCAACTGATTCGGTTACCTCCCTACCATCGGCATTCTTTAAAATCATTCTTCCATATACATTTTTTCTTTTACTTGCAACATATCAAAAAAACTGTTTGGGATTCTCTTTAGCCTGCATGGCTAATGTTCTTTCATAATCCGTTTTTGCTTTTCTTACCACACTCATTACCCTTCGGGCCTGTGCCTTATACTGTTCATGTGCCTGCTGGTCACCTTTCTCCTTAAATTCCCTCCATAGTTGTTTCTTTTTTTTTTTTTTTTTTTTTGCAGCTCAAGCTTAATGGTGTTATTCATCCATTTAACCCCTACTTGATTTATTATTCGGACTCTAGGTATACAGTCAGCCATTGTCTCATGCAAACACTTCCTAACCGCCTCCCATGCACTATCAACATGGCATGTAAAACTGCAACAACCCTTGCAGTTTTACATGCCATGGCACTGAACTAATCAAACTCCTAAGCTTGTCATACTTACCAGCCCGATAATTCCACATGTACCCTGTCGTAATTGTAAATTCCACACCTTTAGCCACCTCCCAAGTCAAGACCCTATGGTCACACTCACCAATTTGTGGCAATGTGGTCATATTCGTTACAGTCAGATCCTCAGATGCAATTACTAGGTCAAGCACTCTCTGACCCCTAGTATTTTCCATTACATGCTGTCGCAGATAGTTATCCCTTTATAACCGCATAAAATCCAATTCCTTCCTCCCATGTGTCCTCTCCTCCTTCCAATCAATGTTACCATAGTTGAAATCTCCCATAATAATTACCCTCCTTCCACTCATTTCTTCTATTTGCTTATGCATACTATCTCCACCATCTATTCCATCACCTGTCTATAGAAGCACCCAATTGTATATTTTGTTATGCTAGCCTCAATCTCACACCAAATGGCCTCAAATGTGCTCTTTTCTCCATCCTGCAATTCAACTTCTATTCTCTTTGGCTGTAGCTCATCAGCTATCATCAGTAACACTCCTCCCCCCCATTTTATTCTCCTTGTCACTCCTGAACACAATATCAAGTCTGATGTTGTTTGCTATTTCCAGAGCTAAGTGACATATTCCATGTTCTGTGTTTTGCATTAGGTCTAGCAATGGCATTTCTTTCAGTGCGATGGCAAAATGGTGGCTCAGGCATCAGTGCACTGATGGCATTTACATTGAGACTTTTTGAAGATAGATTCAGTACTGTACTATATGGAGCAGTTGAATTTTCAGTTGAGATATAGATTTGATGTGCTTATTTTTTATTTTTAGAAATTCTTTTTTTATGCAGATGCTTCTGAGATGTCCAAGAGAATGGAACAAAGTTGAGGATCGCTGAGCTCTCAGACTGTAACGAGCTGATGGTGGCATTTGTTGCAGAGTAGCTGGTGCTCATTGTAGTGATCTGTTCTTGTAGTAGTGCAAGACTGGTAAATTTGTATGTATAGAGGGCTTTTTTTGACTGGAATTTGATTTTTAGTTTGATACAGTTAGGTATCACTCTTGTATCCTGATATCTTTTTAGAAGCCCAGCCGATTTAATTGCCTAAGTAAATGTAGTTTCAGCTTACGTATTGTCTTGCTTTATGTGCTATTTCTTCACCATGAATGATTAGTATCTGTGTGTTGAGACTTAACCTCCCAACCGGCCGGTGTGGATGATATATTCAGCTCTCCCTAGCTTTTTTCATGGATCAAAACTTCGTTGGCATTCTACCTTTTATCATGCCATTACCTTTCTCCGCCGTTAATCTCGTTACAGCTATTCTATAGCATTAGTGGATTAACTTTTGCTGAGTGACCTTTGTGTCCCCTCCCCCTGTCTTTACGTCTATTGTGTTGCTTAGAATTTCATTTACTGTCCTAAGTTATTTGACCTTTCTTGCCTCTAAAATGATTTATTGTGTCTCTTCCCAAAAATTGAAACCAATTTCACATATGCGAAAAAAAAATCAATCCAGAAATGCCCACTGATCAGCTTTTGTAACGAATCTATTTAGTGATAGTGAATTTGGTGTATTTTATTCTACAAATCAGTGCACCGGAAGAGATGCACTGATTGTTCTTTCACTTTAAGTATAATAATTGAATAATTTTTTTCGAATTTTAAAATTGTCAAATGTTTGCTTTGAAAATATTATGTCAAATATTTATATTTTTAAATAATATTTATTGAAATGAATATGTCCATTTTCTTTCGTTTCTAGCGAAATAGCATTATATGGATCATCACATTTCAGATTTAGAAACGATGTTTTGTTATTCATAAAGACAAAACAAAAAAAAATGTCAAAATGCTAAATTGCCTTACTCGGTTTCCGATTGTCTTTTTGGTATCAAAAATTTATATCCAATGATATTTTTAGCAGTGATTCTTCCCCTTCGTCATTTATTTATTTATTTGTATTATGCATATTACGATAATATCTAGTGCATAACCTCGTAGATATGTTGAAAATATAATGTGAAAAATATCATATATGGAATGATTCAACATTTTTGCTCATTTTGAAGATTTTCTAATGCTTCCCCCCCCCCCCCTCCTTATTCTCTCCTGGAACTGAATTGCATAACTACTCTAAATTTCTATACAGGTTTGAAAGCTTTTCTAGACAGCATTCAAAATCAGTTACTTAATTTTACCATTTTGACAAAAGATACCATTTTGACAAAAGATATACGGCAATCAGATTGTATCGTGAAGCTTCTAAATCTGTTCTATTTATTTGCAATCTAAAACCAGCTGTTCTATTGCCCGCTGAAATTATGTGAAATTTTAGAAATAATATGCTATATTTTCACCATGCAAAATTGTTTATATGCATACCACACAAAAGAAAGTTCAGTAGAATTATTTGTGTTTGTTTTTCTTTTAAAAAAATCTAAATATTACTTCTGCTGCTGGAAGCTATTTCTGAAATAATCTACGTCTTATAAATACTTGGTAATTCTACAAATCAGTGCACTGGAAGAGTTGCACTGATTGATCTTTCACTTTACGTATAATAATTGAATAATTTTTTTTCGAATTTCAGAATTTTCAAATGTTTTATTTGAAAATATTATGTCAAATATTTATATTTTTAAACAATATTTCTTGAAATAAATATGTCCTTTTTCTTTCGTTTCTAGCGAAATAGCATTAGATGGATCATCACATTTCAGTTTTAGAAACGATTTTTTGTTATTCATAAAGACAAAAGAAAAAAAAATGTTAAAATGCTACATTGCATTACTCGGTTTCCGATTGTGTGTCTTTTTGGTATCACAAATTTATATCCAATGATATTTTAGCAGTGATTCTTCGCCTTCGTCATTTATTTATTTATTTATTTGTATTATGCATATTACGATAATATCTAGTGCACATCCTCGTAGATATGTTGAAAATATAATGGGAAAAATATCATATACGGAATGATTCAAAATTCTTTTTCATTTTGAAGATTTTCTAATGCTTTCCCCCCCCCCCCCTCATCCTCTCTTAGAACTCACAGGTTTGAAAACTTTTCTAGACAGCATTCAAAATCAATTACTTCATTTTACCATTTTGACAAAAGATATACGGCAATCAGATTGTATTGTGAAACTTCTAATTCTGTTCTATTTATTTGCAATCTAAAACCAGCTGTTCTACTGCCCGCTGAAATTATGTGAAATTTTAGAAATAATATGCTATATTTTCACCATGCAAAATTGTTTATATGCATACCACACAAAAGAAAGTTCAGTAGTATTATTTTTGTTTGTTTTTCTTTAAAAAAATCTAAATATTACTTCTGCTGCTGGAAGCTATTTCTGAAATAATCTACGTCTTCCAAATACTTGGTAATCTCCTCTTATCTGGAGGAAAAGTTGAAGGCTTATTACTCTCAGTGCTATTGAGAAGAAAGGGGAGAACAATAAAGTGCCCCAGGCTGTAGTGCAGAATATGTCAAGAATGTCTTGTTTCCTTTTCGAATGTTGATTACCTATATTCTAACAGAAATACTGATATTTCGTTTACATGCTTATACATTATTTATGCCAAAATAATTGCTTAATTTATAATGATCAGTTTCACTTTTATTATCAAAAATTAGAAATTAAATCATACAATTATCTTGAAAAAGAGGATTTGAATTATTTTCAAAGAAAAGGTGCATATGCGTTTCATAATCTTCTTTTTTTTTGGGGGGGGGGATATAGACCTAAGCAATCTGCGGATATTTCAGATAATTTATTTCATAAATCGTTCGCAAGACAGCTGTTACAAACGTAAATTACTTGGGGAACATACCCATTCATTTTAGTGTAAAATAGTAGCAAAGGTTCAGTTACTTTAGATATGTAATCTTGAAGAAAATGTTCTACTGTCTGCTGAAATAATATGCTATATTATGTCTGCTGAGATTAGAATCATACGTGAATAATTTTTCTGACATGATTTCTCTATTCGTTATAATGTAACCAATTTCCAGATTTTTTCCCTCCTGCAGACTTCATGTTATATGCAGTGATTTCTTCTTTGAACTATAAGAAAAAAAAATCAGATAACAGGAGAAAAATATGTAGTATTTTCTTTTCCACTGGCTGAATTTACAATGTTCATTCTTTGTGTTTTGAAGAGAAACTGCAAATGACTTTTTTCTTACTATTTTTGCCATTATAACATCTCATATAATTATAAGAGTGACATTTTACCGTTTTTCTCCCACACGAGAAACAGAAATAAGGTGGTAATAATATTGTTGATTCTGCCAAACTTCATTGTAGCAGAAATTTTTATTACAAAACTTTGTAATATATATCTCCTAAACAAGAAATTTGGAACCCATATCACATCAATGTTGAGTGTTGGCAAGGTGAAAATGTTCCCGTTATTATTTATATATTTCATTTATTAACTAGGGGAGCTATGCCCAACCCCCCATGTTCCGGTATGGTAGACCAGTTCTCCTTCAATTGTGATAATTCGAAAGGGGGTTCAGCCCCTGAATTCTGATGACTCGAATTTTGAAGACTCGACACTCAGGGTAGCCCTGAGTTTCAAAAGGTTTCGATAAACATGACATAAAAAAGCTTATCATTTTATATATATATAGGGTAGATTTTATTTCATTATTTTTTATTGTTTTGATGAAATACTTTACCTGGAATACTCCTTCCAATTTCTCTGTGTCATAAAAAGAACTTAAAATTTAGCCTTCAAGATGAAAAAGAAACAGTGCATTCGGGTATCCCTCTATCAATATTTGTAGTCCTGAAAAGGACTGTTTTGATGGCCTTGAAAACAAAACATTTTTTATTTCATACTGTTCAGAATTTAAAATTCTTGAACAGCGTGGAACACCTTGAAGCAAGGGTAAACACACAAAGCAGTTTTACACTCAGGGCACCAGATTTTTGTTTCCTTTCTGATATTTTTTTTATTACATACATAATATTTGCGTGGAGGTTTTTTTTTTATTAGCCGTTGGTGATAGATTTTCGGGATAATGGTTGGAGTTAGTAGCGTTCAACCTCAGATGTCTGACAGGATTTCCTTTTTTTCTGCTTGCTGAAGAAGGTGCATGTGCATGCAGCAATGCTTTCGCAATTTCTATTCTGTATTCCAGATATGTTATGGTAGACAAACATTTTTTCTTGTATAGGAGGAAACTGTTCCAAATAACAAAATCCAAACACTTCAAAATTCAAATAACATGTCCAAACACTTTTTTGTAATATTTTTGATGCTGTTTCCTCATTACAGAGTAGAATGATAGCTGCTGATCGCACTTGTCGACTCAACCCATAGTGTTGTTGTATGCACACACAGCAATGGGTTTTTCTTTCTTCAAACCATGCTTCTCCACGGATTCCGCTGATGGATTGTGCAGGGAAGATAGCAGAAAAACATCTTTTTTGTCTTTCCAACGTAGTGCAAAGACTTTCCCTCGCTGATAAGTTCGGATTTCCCTCTTCGATAGCTTTCCTGAAGCCAGATCTGGAGGCATATCTCGCCTTTTTGCATTTACAGTACCATAACTATCTGTAAGATGCTGTCAAAGCAAATCAGCGAGTTCAGGACACATATATAGTAATTATCCATTATAATACAGTAACCTTTCCCCAGTAAAGGGTTTAGTAACTGCATTACTGCACGCATCGACAAGGGGAGATCCGAATATTTATTGTGCTCGATTACAGTTTGCTTTCCCGTATAAGGTTTGAAATCCCAAAGATATCCACTTTCCGATTCGCAAAGCATAAATTTTACTCCATACTTCGCTTTCTTTTTGGGAATATACTGCTTACATTTCACTCCACCTTTGAATGGCATAAGGCTTTCATCGATACTCAAGGCTCTCTCAGGAATGTAGAGTGATCTACATTTTTGACGGATTTTCATCAGAAAATCATAAATTTTGTTGAAGACTGGGCAAGGATGTGTTGCCTGATCGTATTCTTCATTATTCTGAAAATGCAAATACTTCATGATGAGACTGAATTGTTTTTCAGTCATAACATCACGAAACATTGGCGTGTTCAGAATCCAGTCTGTAGACCAATACATTTCGAGAGCGGGCTTTCGAAATGTATTTCGAAACTTCGGGTTTTTCACTTTCTTTATTCTGATATTGCATTTGAAGGATGACAGTGATTTTAAATATTAATTTCACCTGTATCCGAATATCACATAATTTCCTGATTTATAATAATCAGGTAATATGTATATTGTCTGATTTATAATTTGCTAATTTATAATAATCATCACATAGTTTCAGTATCGAAAAATTAAAGTTATGTGGAACAATTACTAGAGAAAAATAACGAATTAAATAAAAACTGTACCTATGTTTCATAACAGTTTTCGGGTGTGTGATAGTAATGCAACGGGGGGGGGGGGGTTAAACTATCAGAGGCGAAATAAAGTTCAGTTCTATTGTAAAAGTATGGAAATGAAATTTCACATTTGATATACATATTTTGAATGATAAAAATAAGCAAATGTATCGCTTAGTTTAAAAATTGGAGAATAAAATATCTGAATTATGCAGAAAATATAAATTTAAATCATAACTGTTAATTTCATTTTGTAACGACCAATTATACAAGGAAACCAAGAAAGTGAAAGTACAGATTACTATACAACGTGAAGAAAAAATTTAGTAATATGATTAAAGAATTTCATGTTATTCTCTATAAAGCAAAGTTGCTCAAGCGTGTCCTAAAGGAAATCTGTTAAGGATTATTCGATTTCGATGGTTTTGTACAAAAATAAAATTAATATAACCTGGAATGTCGGCAGCCGGTTTTCTTTTCTTTTTTTAAAAGAATATTCCAAATAATTATCGTGAATTAATTTCTTCGAGAACAAAGAAAAATCTTTTGTCTAGTAGCGATTAGAAAAAAATTAGCACAAAAAAATAAAAAATTAAATTAGTTAAGTGAAGAAATTATGCAAGACCTTTATTTTGTCCAGAAATTAAAATTGTATTGTACAATAAAAAGAGAAAACAAATATAAATAATTTCTCTATTTTTAGTTTATCATATATAACTAAAATCCAGTTCACCAGCATGGAACAAGAAAGTCCGTTTCTTGTTATAGGCAACTGAGAGGCAGCTACGAACGGGAGATAATCCGATTAACCTTTCTCTTCAGCGTGAGGGTTTATCACACCTTCTAATGGACATGACAGTCAAATTGCACTTCTTATCCAGGTTCTTTAAACAGGTGGGCTGAATCTCATCCAGATTTAGTTGGACGTCTATAGACGTCCTAGCCGGTAGGAAGGTTAAGTGCTGTGAGGACATTATGTTGGAGGTTTAGAAATCAGCCTAATTTAAACAGATACGGATGCATAAAACTTCCCAAAATTTGGGAAACAATACATCATAGGCCACTTACAAATGCTCATAGAGGGCACACTGCCTAGGTAGGACTTTAGCCACCCATGTGTTTCATTAAGTATTGTGTTGTCTTTGCTTGTGCATTACAAGTGTTATTTGTACTCCCTGAAAATACCTCAGTGACTGAGAAAAAATATTTGAAGCATTAAAATTAGTTTTTAATCCTTTCCTTGTGCTGTCAATATTCCATTTAACCTCCAACATGATGTCCTCCCAGCACTTAAGCCTTAACACATGGATGTGAGATCAGAAGAACATGAAGGATATGGGAATTCTGTGAACCTCGAAATGAGCCAAGAAACCTGTAGATTCATCTTTTACATGACCACTTAGATGGCAATACACTTTTTCTGAGAACCAGACATTATGGAGGTAGGACAGATTTTAAGACATTGGCCACCATGTGTGCCATGGAGTATAATCAGTTGCTGTTAAACACTGACTCACCTGAATAACATACGAAAAGGCACCTAACTCCTTATGGATTCTCTGTAGTCTTCTCTGCTTCGGTATCCGAAGTTTTACTACTGTTCAGTGTTGACTGCATTTCGAAGACTGCAATACTTGCTACAGCACAAGCCTGTGATTCTCATTTGTGTTAGCAGTTCATCATCTCTCCTAATGCACTTTGCAGCAGCAGAACACTCATGATATGTTGGAACCTCTTGGTTAAGGCAACAATGACACTATTGCTTGGGGCACATTTATGGAAATCACAAACAAACTGCTTACAAACATGTCATAGACTTGAACCATCCGCCAAATCCATATGAACGAAGATAATGCTCAACAATAAACATCTTTAAATAAATTAACAATGCCAAGAAATTATATACTTGGTTTAACCATTATCCAAGTGTAAGCAAACAAGGTTTGCGCCTGAAGTATTTTCAGGACTGGGTCAACTCGTATATTAGAAGCTAATGACTTCACATCACTTACCTTAGTATCCCATAATGCAAAGCACATATACTTATGGACATGTATAATGCTATGCATTATGGGAAGGGTCACTATCCAGACCGGTTTCGACCTTTATTGAGGTCTTATCAGTGGGAGCCAGATCGAGGTAATACTACTGTTGAAGTAATGCAGTTGCCCCAGTCCTGAAAATACTTCAGGTGCAAACTTTGTTTACTTACACTTGGATCAAGGATTAAACCAAGTATATAATTTCTTGGTATTGCTAATTTATAGTATAACCAAGTGGAAAAACTTTCAACAACTATCTCTAATCCAGAGTATTTTAATAATAAGGTATGACACCTTTTGGCTACTAATACATAAAAATATGATTTCAGCATTACTTCAACCTTAGTATCACCTCGGTCTAGCTCTCTCACTGATGAGACCTCAATAAAGGCTGAAATCAGTTTGAGTAGTGACCCTTCCCATAATGCATAGAATTATACATGTCCATAAGGATATGTGCTTTGCATTATGGGATACTAAGGCAAGTCATTAGCTTCTATATACTAGTTACTCCAGTCCTGAAAATACTTCAGGGGCAAACTTTGTTTGCTTACACTTGGATAAAGGATTAATCCAAGTATATAATTTCTTGGTATTGTTAATTTATAGTATAACTAGTGGAAAAACTTTCAACAATAAATGTCTTTTTTCCCAACACCATTGCTACAGCTAAATGTAATGACATAGACTCTACATATGCTCTTCTATTAATGTGCATGTAGTTGAATGGCATATCTCATAGCACATGTACTAAAGGGAGGAGGTGTCGAAATTCAGCACAGGTTTTTTTGCCATACTGTAAGAGTATTAGGATTAGGATGGCTCATAAATGTGATACAAAATGGATGTTAGAACAAGCTTTGAGTAAAATGAGAGTTGCCATCTAGATTCTTATTAATATCAGTAGTGTTACTTAAATAAAGAGCCAATAGGCTTCATTTCGGCGATGTAGCATTATTTAAATTAAGGGGATATTAAATTCCACATTGCGCTGGTGTCTGCCGATACTTCTATGGTTTACTATATTCGGCATGAGACTCTTTGATTCCAATCTTTGAGTTTCTTATTCGGTTTTGAAACAATGTGGGATTTAATATCCCCTTAATTTAAATAAAATCAGTAGTGTTAATTATTTTTCTGATGTCCTTCTGGTAAAAAGATCAGAAGAGGCATGCTGTCGATAGTTTGTGAAATAGTTGAAGACAATTTGCCTTGGCCTTCTACTAAACACAGTTGGAGGATAAGACTACAGGGAAAAAAAAAAAAAAAGGTATCTTGATCAGCATTACTTTAGATGTTACCATCAGGATGAGGAAGAGAGAGGCAGAAACATGGAAAGGCAGAAGTTGTGTGTCTAGCAGCCTTGGTGAGGAACCAGAAGCTTCAACTGGCAATTGAGCAGGAAGCCTGTTATTGCATTTGGTCCTTAAGAAGTCTGCTTTGGAATTCTTGACAGTTTTATTACACTTGTTATGACCTCTAATAATTTATAATTTATAAAAATTTAGTATACATTTTAATGTATACTAAATTTTTTTGCCTGGATGCTTTGGCAAATTTGTTGGAGAACCAAGACTTCGATAGGGATTGAGTGAAGTAGAGAATAAAGGCATTCATTCCAGTAAGAATAATTTCAAATATTTGATCTGAACAAGTGCTTGAATCAGGATCAGACTATGGAAATGAGATCAGACCATAGAAATCCCAGTTGGGACCATTGTAGTAAATAGGATATGAGGCTGTGTTTGGCTGGGAGAAGGATGATCTGTAGGAAAAGAGCAAGATTATGGATTAAAGTTGGCAAGAGGAGAGCTAAGATCAATGGCATATTTTGAGAGAGAGAGAGAGCTGGTTAAGAAAAGGTTAAAGGGTGTTGGGAAGAATGATGAGGATTATCTGGTATTTTGTTAGATAGGTCAGCAATTTGTGTTAGATAGGTCAGCAATTTGTGTTAGATCATTACTAATAGCAAACAATCAGCTTTCCTTGCAGCTTGGTCTGTGAAGTTAGAGAACAGGAGCCCAATTGAATTATGAATGTTGATGTTACCAAGAAAAAAATTCACTGTTTGGGTATTTAGACTGCATGTGATCAAATTTCAGAGATTATTAAAGCATTCAACATGGTCATCTGAATTAGGAAAGTGGTGAAAGCAACAGTGAAAAGCGCAGGAATCTTCAGCCAAAAGAAGTTTATATAAAGGAGATTCCACATCCTGAAAATCTTTGAAATGGTATATCAGGCCTCACAGAAGCACATGTTAGGTTCTTCTTATTGAAGACATCATGCATATTGTCATATGTGAAAGTTCAGGTAATCTGCAGTCATAAAAGATACTGGTAATGTTGAGTGAGAAATTACAGATTCCTTGATTGGTATGTTTGAATAAAGGATGAAACCAAGAATATAATTTTTTGGCAACTTTAATTTATACTATAATGAAAAATACTTTCAACATCTGTCTCTAATCCAGAGTATTTTAGTAATAAAGTGTGACTCCTTTTGACTATTTATATATGGAAATATGACTTCTACATTACTTCAATCTTGGTATCACTTCTGTGTCTGCTCCCCATGATGATATCTCAGTTTTCAGCAAGATAAGTACTTTGGTTTTCTTTCGTTAGTTATTCACTTTGAGTTATTATTTTATTGGTGCCAGTGGTGGTTTTGCCCCCACCCCCACTAGCACTGTTTTTTTTAAAGTAAATATTAAGATTGCTGGTATTGTTAATATCTGCATTATTAAGAGATTATGAGCTACTATAATGCATCGTGGATGCAATTTTATAATAGCTCAAATAGACGATTTGCTGGTGGTGTAGAATTATTTCTATATCATGGGATTATTTAATTCTCAGTCTTATGCAAAGGATTTTTTTTTCTCTATCTCTCTCTTTTACAATCAAATGCAGAGGTTTTAGTCTTTTTCCCCAACTGAGATAATGGTACCATTTCCTCCAAGGGTGCAAATTCTAGGAATTGAAATTCCAGGATGTGAAGAAGCAAGATGGGCTACTAAGGTTTTAAAAGAGATAGTTGATACTAATAAGATATACTCTTTCACCTTGTGTGACAGATGGAAATATTTAATTGTAGTTAAAGATGTGGAAACAAGGGACAAACTATCACAAGTTTTTTTTTTTTACTTTTGAAGGCGGCAATACAGTTATTCCTGTAATGGTCGGGAGCCATGTAAAAACAGTAAAGATTGAGAAATTTCCTTATGACTATGGAATATATAGAGAACAGTAATGAAATACTTATAGCAGACATTCTTGAAATGGGGTAAGATTAGTAACATAGAAAAGGACTTATCCAGTGAAGATCCAAACTGGTTTTCTTTTCGTATTTTCCAAACAAAATACGAAATTTTGTCAACATCAGTACAACCCGAGCTAGGATAAACTACCCCGGAGTACAAAGGCAGTGCCTACGTTGTAGTTAATACAATCACTTGGGTGGTAACTGCTCCAAATGTAAATTTTTCAAGTGCATGGAGTTCAGACATATCGTTAATCAGCAACTCAAACCCTGTCAAAAATGCAAAAGATCTGAACACTGTGTTAACACCTGTCCTTTTAGAACTTTCACTGAAAGAGTAGGAGCACTGGTAGAACCAAGTAGAACACCAGATATATCAGAGAGGTTTAATGAAGAGTTTCTGGATCTTCAAATTCAGTCTAGAAGACAGTGCTTTTAAACAAACTACACTTGGTAAAATCACAAAAAGTGCACAACCAAATCAGTTAGAAATTAGCCCCAAAATTCCAGACCTGCATGAGGCATTTTCCAAGTCAAATATAGATAGAACAACATCAGCTGAAATTACGAATAATGAACCTAGTATAACAACTGAAAATGAAAGTGTTCTACAAAGAGAAACTGTAGAAGAAACAGAAAAGCAAGTAGGACAACTGAAAGAATATACAGACAAGATCATCAAAAAGAAAAGATGGATTAATAAAAAAAAATTGACCATAAACAAAAAAAAATTAAAAAAGGGAACTATATCTAAAAGAAAAGAAGAAATAAAAAATGTGCAGATGGAGAAGGTTATGGATCATCAAATGAAAACTCTTCAGCCTCAGAAGAGTTTATGGACTATGAAGAACCATCTTATGCTAATAAAGGGAAAGCAAGAGATAAAATTAAAGAAAACATAATAAAGTTTACCGATTCAAAGTTTTCTTAGTACTATTATCATCTTCATGAAAAGAAAATAACTAGTTTCCAAATCAAGATCGATAATCATGAAATTGAAATAATGGAAAGCAACTGGAAAAAACTGGAAAACAGTTTACAAGAAGCAGGCTACAGATTACACAATTGCTCCTTCACAGATTGAAGACCTCATCAGGTTCATCCAAAATTTAGAAGTTAAAGACTTACCAGTGACACTTCATTAATCATAGCATCTTCTTTCTACATTGCCTCATTAAATGTATCAGGATTCCACAGGCAAAGTAAACATTCCATATTAAACATTCTATATCTATGGATGTTCACTGGACATCCACAGATGCCGTATGGTCACTCCGATGCTCAGTGATGTGCCACACCAGGCCTCATCATGTAGTCCTGTTGTTTGCTTTTCTGGAGACTTCAACTCTCTGAAGATTAGTTGCTCCACATACACTATCAATCCATCATATTGATGGTCTACCCCAGGGGTGGCCAACCTGTGGCGCATGCGCCAAAAGCGGTGCATTGCATGATTAGAAGTGGCACACTGAACCCCAGAGAAAAATTTAAAAAAAGATTGTATACGATTTATATATATATATAAACACAATTAACCTACCACTGAATTCTAGAATGTGCACTTATTATACTTGTTTGATCTTGAAGCAACAGGCACCGGCAAATGCTGACATGCGTCAACAGTTACTCAATCAGTTTACAGCTGACTCTCGTGTCATAACGTTCAACGTGAGTGAACAACTGTGTTTTCGAACTTATATGTTTTTATTAACAGTTCTTTAAATTTAAGATAAGATTTCTGTTTTCATAAAGGCTTAATATAGTTCTGTAAATTTAAAAATAAATTTTTTCAATTTGAACACGTATGTCAAGTTCTTGCCCGCTCCCCTAATTTGCTGAATACTGAAACCTGCAATTATTCTTTGTATTTGTATGTGTGTGTTTTTATGTTTTTTTTATACAATATGTTTACTTTTTATTTACGTATGGTAGGTTTATTCCTAAAATTTAACTGATCATCAGCAAAGCTTTCGTAACGAGGATGTTTGGGTTGTGTGTGGGATTGCCAGCTGCTCAACTTTTTTATGGCAGGAAACGATCTCGTATTTCATTGGACATAATATATTACGAGAGAGAGACGAAATTCTCCATGAAAAAAAATATATATATGATTTTTAAACTTATAGAACTGTATTAGGCCTTCATGAAAACAGGAATCTTATCTTAACTTGTAGAACTGTTTTTGAATGTTCATAATGTTTAAAATGATAAAATAATTTAAATAAATTATTTAATAATAAGCTTTACTTTTTAAATAATTTTTTTTACAGTCAGTTACCGATTACTTTGCAAAAGAAAATGAGCAGAAGAAAAGCAGAAGGTGGTAGCAAGCACCAGTTTAATGAGCTGTGGGAAAATGAGTTCTTATTTATTGAGGGTACTTCAGGAAAACCTGAAGTACGATTGTCTCGTAGACAATACTATTGTCTACGAGAATTCAGGAAAACCGTGTGCATTGTTTGTGAAAACACTCTCTCAGATAATAGAAGACATGATCTTAACAGACACTATAGAAAACATCAAGCTGAATTAGAAGAAAAACTGAAGAGACGAAATATATTTGTGAAACGAAGTTGTGAAAGTGTGGCAATGCTGGAGGCGTCTTATGAAATTGCCTTTGTGTTGGCTAAAAAACACAAGCCTTTCTCTGATGGAGAGGAAGTTGTTAAGCCCTGTCTCGAAAAATTTGCAAAATGTCTCGGTGATAAGAATGTTGAAAGAAAAGTAAATCAAATTGCTCTGTCCAAGCAAACAATTACAAGATGCATTGAAGAACTTTCCCATGTGTTACTGAGCAATTGAAAGACCATGTTCATGCTTGTTCTTTCTTTTCTTTAGCCTTGGACGAATCCCCTGACATATGTGATGTAGCCCAATTAAACATTTTTATAAGAGGAATTGATGGTAATTTTAACATCTTTGAAGAACCTATCGGTCTTGAGTCACTTCATGGAAAATCCAGAGGGTCAGACATATTTGACATAGTAAAGTCATGTCTAGAAAATCAACAACTAGATTCTAGTAAGCTCATCAGTGTTTGCACTGATGGAGCACCGTCAATGGTAGGTAGAGTTTCTGGGACTGTAACTTTACTTGAAAGGTTTTTAGGTCGTTCTCTACTAAAGTATCACTGTATTATACATGAAGAATCTCTGTGTGGAAAAACTCTAAATTTGAAGCATGGTATGATACCAGTTGTAAAGTGTGTGAATAAAATTAGAGAAAGAGGGTTAAACAGAAGAGAATTCAGAGAATATTGTGAACTGCTGGATATAGAATATGGTGATCTCATCCTTCATTGTGAGGTGCGCTGGCTTTCTAAAGGACAAGTTCTCAGTAGATTTTGGAAGCTGAAAGAAAGTGTTTGTAATTTTCTGGAAGAGAAGGATAAGCTGCATGAGGAAAAAGCCCTGTTGTGTGATGGCAAATGGCTATTTGATGTAGCATTTTTAGTTGATGTTACCATTCACCTCAATGATCTAAATTTGAAACTGCAGAGCAAGAACAAATAGTTTCCTAGCTTAGTAAATGACATCAGTGCATTCAGAATGAAATTAAAACTGTTCATCCACCAGTTAGAAAACAGGGGTTTAAGTCGATTTCCACATTTAAAAGAACATAGTGAATCTGTTGAAGATAATGGCAACTTTACAGAATATACTGAGAAACTCAGATTATTGCAAGAGTCCTTTAACAGTCGTTTTAGCAATTTTGCCGAAAAATACTGCATACTTGCATTTATAAATCCCTTTTCGCTTACTGAACAAAAAATCTTGACGATGCCTAGTAACATACAAATGGAATTTATTGATCTCAAAACCAATTCTTTATTGAAAATGAAATATAATGAACTTCCATCACTCCCAGATGCTTCTGATATAATTAATTTCTGGCGATCGTTGCCCTGTGAACATTTTCCAGAACTGAGAAAATTTGCTCAGAGTTATATCTGTCATTTTGGAACTACATACAGATGCGAACAAGCATTTTCATGAATGAGAATGATTAAGAATAAACTACGGTCACGACTGACTGATTCAAATTTGAAAAACTGTTTGATGCTTTCTGTAACTGATTTAACTCCAAACACTGCAAGCTTAGCAAAAGCAAAGCAATTTCAAAAGTCAATAAAATAATGTTTATCTTGTCTTTATATGAAATCCTTTTATTTAAAACTGCTAAAAGTGTCTATATTACCATATATATAATAAATCATTTTATGCATAACTGTTAAATATATCCATATACCATATTTTAAAAGGCCTGAAAAGTGGTATAAGTTTGTATGGCGCATCTTAACTAAAAAATGAAAAAATTGATGCATGACCTATAAAAGGTTGGCCACCCCTGGTCTACCCTTTCCTCTTTTTCCAGGAACTTTACCTTCTATTACTGTTCTGAGAAGTCCACCTTCCATTCTTTAAATGTGTCCAAAATATTTTAACTTTCTTTTATCAATATCCTTAAGTAGCTTTAAAGTTCTACTGATCTTTTCTAACACCCCTTAATTTGTATGCCTTTCAGTATATGATATCCTGAAATCTCAAAAGCAGATATCCTTTTCTTATCTGACTTCTTTAGGTTCCAAGTGTCATATCCATAAGTCACTTTTGGAAAAACAGCTGCATCCAAAATCCTCAACTTTGTTCCCATGGAGATAGATCCATCCTTCCAGATTTCAGATAAGTCAGAGACTTGTCTGAAATCTGGAAGGATGGATTCTTCTGATGTCTTCTGAACAGCAATTCTTCACATTAATAATGGATCCCAGGTACTCAAACTTGCTGACTTCCTTAAATTTTTTCTCATTAAGGTAAACTTGTTTCTCAAGAGCTTCTCTGTTTGTATTTCCTTTGAGAAACATAATCTTTGTCTTGTTAGGATTTAGTTGAAGTCCTCTGATATTACAGATCTTGTTACTTTTGTCAAGAATTCGTCCTAGTTCTTCCATGTCATTACAAAAGAGTATTGTATCATCAGCATACCTCAGATTACTGATCAATTGGAGCTTTGGAAGATTTAACAGGGTTGAATTTAGCAGTTCTTATTCGTGTACCTCACATTAGTGAAGTTCTCACCATGTAATGGGCACCGAATAAACATGGCTCCAATTCCTGGAAGAATTTTCATTTAACTGTTTCAATGGATGGAGCATAAATATTTATAAACCTTAAGACTATAACACTTTTTTATAAAATCTTTATCAAGTAGCTTTATTTTTATCCTCCTACGTGTTTCGCCAATCTGTTTCTATTGGCATCCTCAGGGAATACAAATCAGTAAGCACAAAATGAAGGTTACAGACTAGGTTATAACCGATGGTTCTAAATCATACAAAAATTGGTATTGTGCGTGACAATGTGCGTGTCTCGTTAACGTGATTTATTCGTGATGACTCATGACGTAATTGTTATGAAAGTTCATTTCTTTGATGTTTAATGATCTGACAAAAGTTTTCCAAATTTCTGGTAAAATTAGACCTTGATTCTTGTTTAGGTTTTCAGTTATACGGGCGACTGTAGCTGCTTCTTTAAAGGTTCTTGAATAGTAGTTATCTTCTATGTATGGCATAAGGCTCTTATCCCACTCAATGTGATGGTTAGTAGAGGCAAAGTGGCATGAAAGGCCTGAAATGTCTTGTCTGTTATTTCTGACATATCCTATGTGTTCTTTCTTTCTCATTTCGAAGCTTCTAGATGTCTGACCTACGTAACTAATACCACATGAGCAAGGAATATTATATACTCCAGAGTATTTGTAGAATGGGTGAGGATCTTTCGGTGATCTTAAAAATTTCCGAATAGTATTGATTGGTTTGAATGCCACTCTGATCTTGTATGGTTTTAAAAGGTTAGCTAATTTTTTGGAAAGGTTGTTGACAAAAGGAATTGTAATTGTACTGATGTATTGGACGTCATCACGTTGTCGATGTGGTATATCAGTAAATAGAATCTTGTTATAGAGTCTTTTAGGGTAACCATTTAAAGAAAGTTCTCTGGATATTGTGGTTAATTCTGTTAGTAGGTCATCCTTGTCTGTCGTATACTGTATAGCTCTTTTCTTGAGACTATGGATAATGCTAAGTTTCTGAGCTATGTGATGAGCTGAGTTGAAATGGAGGTAACGTCCAGTATTTGTAGGTTTTCTGTATACAGATAGGTTGATACTATTATTGGATTGTTTCTTTATTAAAATGTCAAGGAATGGCAGTTTTTTATCTTTTTCCATTTCTAATGTGAATTTGATGGTATTGTGGAAACTATTGATTTGGTTGAGGTAATTCATTAGTTCTTCTTTTGTATGATCCCAAATGATAAAGATGTCATCTACATATCTGTACCAAATTTTCGGTTTTGGAAAGATCTGGGTTAAGATTTTTTTCTCTAGATCTTCCATGAATAAGTCAGCACAAGGAGGTGAGAGGGGACTACCCATAGCTAATCCAGTGAGTTGTTTGTAGATCGTTTCTTGTCAAATGAAATAGTTAGAAGTTAAACAGTGATTGAACAAAGTAGTGATGTTTCTTGGGAACAATTTGTCTAAGATGTTGATGACTTCAACCACTGGAATGTTAGTAAACAGAGATGTGATGTCCAGGCTTGCTAGTATATCCTCTTCAAAAATAGGGATGTTTTTTATTTTATCTATAAAATGTTTTGAGTTTTTAATATAAGTATCCGAGACGTGAATGTGTTGTTGTAAAATCTTCGCAAGATACTTGGATAGTTGGTAAGTGGGAGAATAGATTCCATCAACTATTGGACATAATGGAATACCTTCTTTGTGAATTTTTGAAAGACCATACAATCTAGGAGTAAGTGGGTGCATAGATTTTAATTTTTTTATAATTTCTATAGGCCAATTATTCATTCCACGTAATAATTCATTGGTGTCATTATGATTTTTAGTGGTAGGATCTCTACTGAGAACTTCATATACAGACCTATCAGATAATAGATTTTTAATTTTTTCTTTATAATCTGAAGTATTTACTATAACTGTATTATTACCTTTGTCGGCTTTGAGTATGATGATATCTTTATTATTCCTTAATTTGAGAAGCGTTCTTCTTTCCATTTGGTTAGAGTTGGTGTTAGGAGATCTTGACTGAGCTGAAAGGATTATGCTGCTTTTTAATCGCAAATCATTAGCTGTGGGAGCTGGTAGTAATGAGAAGGCTTTTTCTAAGTTGCAGATGAACTCTATTTTAGGAATGACAGTGGGTTTTAAAGCAAAGTTGAAACCTTTTTTGAGGATAGAGATCTCAGGTTTACTTAAAACGTGTTTAGATAGGTTAATTATCACTTGCTTATCTGGTAGAGAAGGTTTGCAGTTGTTATGATTATCATACAGTAAATTAAATTTATCAATTTGTGTCTTTTTGCTGTGAACTGCAAACCTTCTCTACCAGATAAGCAAGTGATAATTAACCTATCTAAACACGTTTTAAGTAAACCTGAGATCTCTATCCTCAAAAAAGGTTTCAACTTTGCTTTAAAACCCACTGTCATTCCTAAAATAGAGTTCATCTGCAACTTAGAAAAAGCCTTCTCATTACTACCAGCTCCCACAGCTAATGATTTGCGATTAAAAAGCAGCATAATCCTTTCAGCTCAGTCAAGATCTCCTAACACCAACTCTAACCAAATGGAAAGAAGAACGCTTCTCAAATTAAGGAATAATAAAGATATCATCGTACTCAAAGCCGACAAAGGTAATAATACAGTTATATTAAATACTTCAGATTATAAAGAAAAAATTAAAAATCTATTATCTGATAGGTCTGTATATGAAGTTCTCAGTAGAGATCCTACCACTAAAAATCATAATGACACCAATGAATTATTACGTGGAATGAATAATTGGCCTATAGAAATTATAAAAAAATTAAAATCTATGCACCCACTTACTCCTAGATTGTATGGTCTTCCAAAAATTCACAAAGAAGGTATTCCATTACGTCCAATAGTTGATGGAATCTATTCTCCCACTTACCAACTATCCAAGTATCTTGCGAAGATTTTACAACAACACATTCACGTCTCGGATACTTATATTAAAAACTCAAAACATTTTATAGATAAAATAAAAAACATCCCTATTTTTGAAGAGGATATACTAGCAAGCCTGGACATCACATCTCTGTTTACTAACATTCCAGTGGTTGAAGTCATCAACATCTTAGACAAATTGTTCCCAAGAAACATCACTACTTTGTTCAATCACTGTTTAACTTCTAACTATTTCATTTGGCAAGAAACGATCTACAAACAACTCACTGGATTAGCTATGGGTAGTCCCCTCTCACCTCCTTGTGCTGACTTATTCATGGAAGATCTAGAGAAAAAAATCTTAACCCAGATCTTTCCAAAACCGAAAATTTGGTACAGATATGTAGATGACATCTTTATCATTTGGGATCATACAAAAGAAGAACTAATGAATTACCTCAACCAAATCAATAGTTTCCACAATACCATCAAATTCACATTAGAAATGGAAAAAGATAAAAAACTGCCATTCCTTGACATTTTAATAAAGAAACAATCCAATAATAGTATCAACCTATCTGTATACAGAAAACCTACAAATACTGGACGTTACCTCCATTTCAACTCAGCTCATCACATAGCTCAGAAACTTAGCATTATCCATAGTCTCAAGAAAAGAGCTATACAGTATACGACAGACAAGGATGACCTACTAACAGAATTAACCACAATATCCAGAGAACTTTCTTTAAATGGTTACCCTAAAAGACTCTATAACAAGATTCTATTTACTGATATACCACACGACAACGTGATGACGTCCAATACATCAGTAGAATTACAATTCCTTTTGTCAACAACCTTTCCAAAAAATTAGCTAACCTTTTAAAACCATACAAGATCAGAGTGGCATTCAAACCAATCAATACTATTCGGAAATTTTTAAGATCACCGAAAGATCCTCACCCATTCTACAAATACTCTGGAGTATATAATATTCCTTGCTCATTTGGTATTAGTTACGTAGGTCAGACATCTAGAAGCTTCGAAACGAGAAAGAAAGAACACATAGGATATGTCAGAAATAACAGACAAGACATTTCAGGCCTTTCATGCCACTTTGCCTCTACTAACCATCACATTGAGTGGGATAAGAGCCTTATGCCATACATAGAAGATAACTACTATTCAAGAACCTTTAAAGAAGCAGCTACAGTCGCCCGTATAACTGAAAACCTAAACAAGAATCAAGGTCTAATTTTACCAGAAATTTGGAAAACTTTTGTCAGATCATTAAACATCAAAGAAATGAACTTTCATAACAATTACGTCATGAGTCATCACGAATAAATCACGTTAACGAGACACGCACATTGTCACGCACAATACCAATTTTTGTATGATTTAGAACCATCGGTTATAACCTAGTCTGTAACCTTCATTTTGTGCTTACTGATTTGTATTCCCTGAGGATGCCAATAGAAACAGATTGGCGAAACATGTAGGAGGATAAAAATAAAGCTACTTGATAAAGATTTTATAAAAAAGTGTTATAGTCTTAAGGTTTATAAATATTTATGCTCCATCCATTGAAACAGTTAAATGAAAATTCTTCCAGGAATTGGAGCCATGTTTATTCGGTGCCCATTACATGGTGAGAACTTCACTAATGTGAGGTTTACAGTATCGAAAACCTCACATTAGACAAAATAGGAGACCCCTTCCTGAGGAGTGGAAAAGTGGGATATCCACAATTAAAAACATGTCTCGACAATGCTCAGCTAGTAGACGTATGGAGGATTTGCAATCCTAATCTCCAGGCATACATGAATCAAGGTATTGGTACCCATCTTGATCAAATTTGTATCTCCTTTTCTCTTATAAATAGGATAATTCAGATAAAACATCTTGACATCATTAACATGTCAGATCATAATCCAGTTCTACTTAAGTTCCACTGCATGGAACAAGTAGAACTGGATTATGATCTGACTGGATTATGATCTGATTAAGCCTGTTCCTTTCCCCATGGAATGGGGAAAGGAACAGGCTTTCCTCAAAAGAAAAAAAGTTTAAAGACCTTTATAAAGAGAGAAGCTGGTTTATAACAAGTCAATGCAAAGGTAGTATAGGATGTTGCAACATCATTAGAAATATTAACCTAGAGATAGAAGTGGAAAGGCAGAAATAAGTAGAAGAAAGAAATATTAAGATAAGAATACAGCAGCACTCCATTGAGCTGCATTCTTCAATAGACAATTCACAAAATTCCACAAAGAAAGGAAGGAAGGACTATCACTCAAATCTGCATTGATGGTGAAGGCATGTCCACCACTCTTTTCAAAAACACTACACAGATATGTTTCAAGACAATAGTATTGTTGGAATTGATAACTCTTGGAACATTAATGGCTTTCCTGTTCATATCCAAGATGGGCTTGATAGACCGATTACAGCATCTGAAGTTACATCCTATAAAGAATGCCAGACAAGAAAATCCCCAGGACCTGATGGTCTAGGGATATAACTTTACCACGAGGCCTGGGATTTTATTCTTCCCATTCTAGTAATACTATTTCATTCTTTTCTCTCATCAGGACTCATACGAAGTGAATTTGTAGCAAGCCGTACTGTCCTCATTCCAAAACCTAATAGAGATCACATCTTAATCAGCAGCTGGAGACTTAGTTCTCTGTCTAATACTAACTACAAGATATTTTTCTGCATTATCTATAGCAGGCTCAAAGTAGGAATGAAATATATAATTAAAAGCACACAGGTATATGGAGTTCCAGGCTAAGCAGAAGAATTTCATCTATTTCTGCTGCATGATCTAATCCACTTATTTAATACAAAATAGCAGTCGATGGCAGTACTATCAGTAGACTTACTCAAGCATTTGGTAATGTCCGGCATCCCTTTCTGTTCCACATCCTCCAGCAAATTGGTGTAGGTAAAAAGGTGCTGTCCATTATCAAAGGAGCCTATGTCAATTCAACTACCCACTTTCTAGTTAATGGGTTCCTGTCAAATCCAGTCAGAATTCAAAAAGGAGCCAATCAAGGTTGCCCCTTTTACTCCACTGCTCTTTGCATTGGTTCTTTTCTTACTTTTCTTACTGGAAGTCAACAATACCCATGCTGTATGAGGAATAACAGTTCCTTCAACTATGAAGGAAAATAAGATATTAGCATATGCTGATGATGTAGTGGGCACTTTGAAAGATAATGATTCCATATATATCTTTTTTGGTATTTTGGAAAAATTCAGTAAGATCAGTGGATTAACTACTAATGCAGACAAGACAAAATGTAAAATTTTTGGAAAGTGGGATCTTGGAGGCATTCCTTTTGGACTAACCCCTAAGAGAGAATCCCTCATTATACTTGGAATTCCCTTCTCCACTTACCCAGTATTACCAGTTCAAGAACTTATATACAAGAACATTGAAATCTTAGAAGGCTGGAAAATAGGGCCACATTCCTTTTTTTTTTTTTTTGAAAGCCATAATACTCAAAACCACAATCTTTCCTGCTTTGAAATCGCCAGAATAAGGAGACAGAAAACAACATCCAAAAAAGGTATGTCGAAAATTTCTCCTATTTTTATTCTTCATATATTAGTTTTATAACACTTCAGTAATGCCCTATAATTTTGGGTAAAGAGCCAATGACATTGTAAAAAAAAAGGACACTCCTAATCAAAAGTAGGCTATATTAGCCATTAACATAATAGTTTATTTTTAGAGAAATAACATGGTAATTTTCCCAGAAATCATACATTCTACAGATTGCACTGTGTATTTGGAACAGATTATGCAATGTATTGAGCATTCCATTACTTACAATAGAACATTATAAATATTACAGACATCACAGAACCTGAAGAAAAGCAATTACTACATAATTGCTTTTCTTGGTCTAGCAATACCAAGAAGTTAAAAAGGAATTTCTTCAACTATCAAAGAAGCATGGAGGATTTGGACTTCCAGTCTTAAAATTCTGCTATTTAATCAATACAGCTTCAAAAATACATAAAATATTGCAGACCAATCACACATGTGCAGAACTTCTCCAGTACTACCTGAGTTTTCATCTTCCCCTGTTTGGAGTAAATGATTATAAAGGTCCAAAAGCTTGAGATTGTTCCTTAATACTACAACACTCTGTGCTTAACTCTAAGACTGAATGATAAATGCACGTAAACATAAGAAAGATATTTAATTAACCAGATATTTTGGTCTGGAAATAGCAGATCATCCTCAGTGGTATTACAAGAACAGTTATAAAAAATACAAGCTAGAATATTAACAATATATTGTTTAAAATAGAACAAGCCACGTGATGTTATATCACTAAGTATGAAACGGAATATTTTGAAGTAGAGACATGATATAAAAAAAAAAATAATAATAATAATGAGTAATCTTGATTAGCTAACTCTAAGAGTGCTATAACACTCTGACATTGACATTCTTTCCATTAAAATAAAGTAAAATTTGGTATAAAGAAATCTTTGATCTCTTTCGGCGTGAACTTCTACAGTTGGGTACCGACAACAACACTTTGTTTCATAACATATTGAAGTTCCAAAGATACCCTAACAGGAGGGATCTTACTTTGAGAATTGCATATGGCCACCTTCCAGTCAATACCATCAAATTGAAGTACTTTAACATCAGAGATCCAGTCTGTGAGATCTGTTACCGATTGGAAACAGTAGAACACACTATTATTTTAATTGCTAATATTAGCTACTTTTGTTTATGAGTGCCCCTTTTTTTACAATGTCATTGGCTCTTTACCCAAAATTCTAGGGCATTACTGAAGTGTTATAAAACTAATATATGAAGAATAAAAATAGGAGAAAATTTGGACATACCTTTTTTGGATGTTGTTATCTGTCTCCTTATTCTGGCGATGTGCCTTCATCTGCTGTTAAGCTGTTAAAGGAAGGTTTTATTTTTTTTGGGGGGGGGTTAAAGTTATGTGGGGGAATTATTTTAAAAAAACCCGGGTTTTTTCAAATAATAGACTGTTTTGGGAGGGGCGGGAACCACCCCCTCCCAAAACGCTCTCTACCTACCCTTAATAATAATAATATTATATATATATATATATATATATATACACATACATGTTAAATATGCCAAGCTATTTTAAACCTGGTTTTACTCCATTTCCCAAGTAAGCAAACAGACAAATAAGTCAAGTTTTCACCTGCACGTAGTGCAAGTCTAGACCCACAAAGTAGTGCAACTCGTGGTAAAGGTGGAATAAGCTCTGATCACCATTCTTAATATTTACCCTTAATGCAAAGCCCATCTCCTTGAAGAGATGTATGATGCTATGCATTAAAGGCATGGGGCCACTACCCAGACCAGTTTCTCCTCAAGGAGATGGGCTTTGCATTAAGGGTAAATATTAAGAATATTGATCAGAGCTTATTCCACCTTTACCACGAGTTGCCTAGACTTGCACTACTTTGCGGGTCATCTAGACTTGCACTACGTGCAGGTGCAAACTTGACTTATTTGTCTGTTTGCTTATTTGGGAAATGGAGTAAAACCAGTTTTAAAATAGCTTGGCATCTTTAACATATATTATACCCAAGGTAAAAAACTTTCTACATATATATACATTAAAAAACCCAGTTTTTTTCAAATAATTCCCCACATTACTTTAACCCCCCCCCCAAAAAAAAAAACCCTCTTCCTTTAACAGCATATGAAGGCACATCGCCAGAATAAGGAGACAGAAAACAACATCCAAAAAAGGTATGTCCAAAATTTCTCCTATTTTTATTTTTCATATATTAGTTTTATAACACTTCAGTAATGCCCTAGAATTTTGGGTAAACAGCCAATGACATTGTAAAAAAAGGGACACTGCTAATCAAAAGTAGGCTATATTAGCCATTAAAATAATAGTTTATTTTTAGAGAAATAACATGGTAATTTTCTTAGAAATCATACATTCTACAGATTGCACTGTGTATTTGGAACAGATTATGCAATGTATTGAGCATTCCATTGCTTACAACAGAACAGGTTATTTTTTTGCAGTTCCCACCACCTATCAGCAATGGGAAGAGAATTTTCATTTTTATAATTAATGAATTAATATAACATTTATGGAAGAAACATGGATTTGAAACACAACAATATTACATCCAAATGCTTTATAATATTGTATTGCAGAAATTTTATTGTTCAGTCAGATGATTTTTGTATTTAGAGAAGCATTCTAGGGGATATCAAATATTTTACTAGATGGCGTAGTCCACCCACATTATGCAATGTTCACCAGGGAGGGGAGATAAAATTTTGTCTATTCTTGCTATGAGAGGTTTTTAAATAGGTCCACCCTCGTAATTCAATGTGGTCTTATATTCATTTGCAAGGATGACTGGAGAGCAATCCCAGGCAGAGAGAACCAACTCAAGGCATTAACTCACAATTTGGGTATTAGTCATCTTTGCGTTTTAGTTTCAATTGATGATTTGGTTGTTTGTTTATATGATATTGGTGAAAATGGAAAACCGATAGCCTTTGGCTATATGATGATGTAAAAAACTGAGGCCTTTTCTCTCTCTCTCATACTATCTATCTGTCTTTTCTTTCTCCTAATACTATCAGGCTTTCTTACACCCCCCTATACTAACTACTATAGGCTTATGATGAGCACCCCTTTACTTTTTCATCTCAATAAAGGTTGAAACGAGTCCATGTAGTGGCCCTTCCCATAATGCATAGCATTATACATGTCTGTAGGGATATGTGCATTACATTATGGGATACTAAGGCAAGTGATGTGAAGTCATTAGCCTCTGTATACAAGTAGCCCAGTCATGATGTGACTTCATATATAAACTTTGTTTGCTTACACTTGGATAAAGGATGAAACAGAGAATATAATTTCTTTGCATCTTTAATTACACTACCTACCAATAATTGTCTACACCCCTTGTTATTTGAATTTATGGAACATTTCAAGTTTGATAATAACATAGAAACTGGTGTACAGATAGTAGGAAGCAGTATTTCATCGTAGCAGTTGAATACAGGTGGTGTGGTAACACGATGTGAACTCGATAATTTCAAGAGAGGTGTCATTGTGGGCTGTCACATTGGTGGTATGTCCATATGTGCCGCCATTGTCTCTCAACTGGAGCATCCAATATCAACGGTTGGCAATGTGATCAACAAATGGAGATGTTCTGACATTACTGGTGAAAGGAAAAACACCCAGGGCGGCTGCTAAAAATGAGTGACAGGGATAGGAGGGTGTTAAAATGGGTCGTACACAAACACCGGCTACAATCGGCACAGACCATCCATGATGCATTCCAAAGTACCAGTAACACCATGGTGAGCACTAATACTGTAGGAAAAAAATTATATTTACTCGATTTCCATGGAAGAACAGTGGCACACAAGCAAAACATCGCAACAACAAAGAAGGCAGTTCTTCTGGCCTTGTGCAAAGAGCATGTGAACTGGATAATTGACTAGTGGGGAAACAGTACTCTGTAGTGATGAATCAAAGTTCATTTGTTTCCAGTGTGATGGCAAGGTGTGGGTGTGGGGGTAGCCTAGTGAACGCTTGTTACTACAGTTAGGTATGGACAACAATATTTTATTTCATAACTTGAAGGGTACAAGGGTACTCTAACTGGAGGGATCTTACTTGGAGAATTGCATATGGCCACCCTCCAGTGAATACCATCAAATGAAGGTACTTTAACATTGGAGATCTAATCTGTGACATCTGTTACCGATTGGAAACAGTAGAACATGCATTCTACAGCTGCCCTCTTGCCCTATTTGGAACAGATTATGTAATATGTTGGACATTCCATTACTTACAACAGAACAGGTTATTTTTTTACAATACCTGCCACCTGTTAGCAATGGGAAGAGAATTTTGATTTTTATTATTAATGAATTAATATACCATTTATGGAAGATTAGAAAGAAACATGGATTTGAAAACTTTATAATATTGTATTGTGGAAATTTTATTGTTCAGTCAGACGATTTTTGTATTTAGAAAGAAGCATTCTAGGAGATATTAAATTTATCACTAGTTAGCGTAGACCACCCACATTATGCAATATTCACCAGGGTGAGATAAAATTCTGTCTGTTCTTGCTATGAGAGGTTTTTTAAATAATTCCATTCTCTTAATTCAGTGTGATCTTATAGTCAATTGCAGGGATGACTGGAGAGCAATCTTAGGCAGAGAAGGCCAACTGAAGGTAGTTAACCCAGATGGGGCTAACCACCTGGGTATCAGTCATCTTTGCGCTTTAGTTTCAATTGGTCTTTTGGTTTTTCATCTATATGAGATTGATGAAATAGGAAAACTGATAGCCTTTGGCTATATGATGATATAAAAGAGCTGAGGCCTTTTATATCAAAAGGCCTCAGCCTCTTGATATAAAAGGCTGAGGCCTTTTTTCTCTCTGTCATGCTATCTATCTGTCTTTCTTTCTCCTAATGCTATCATGCTCTCTTGCACCCCCTATATTAACTACTCTAGGCCTATAATGAGCAACTCTTTACTTTCCACCTCAATAAAGGTCGAAACTGAGTAATGACCCTTCCCATAATGCATAGCATTATACGTGTCTTCAAGGATATGTACTTTGCATTATGGGATACTAAGACAAGTGATGTAAAGTCATTAGCCTCTATATACGAGTTGCCTCAGTCCTGAAAATACTTCAGGTGCAAACTTTGTTTGCTTACACTTGGATAAAAGATTAAACCAGTATATGATTTCTTGGTATCCTTAATTTATAGTACCACATACATGTCTACATCTCAGGTAATGTTGGTTATAGTTATTGAAAACTTAAAAACAATAATTTATAAAAAAATTACTCTTTTAATGAATTATGACTTTCTTTGCATATGCTGCAATATTTCGTCTGCATCGGTTCTATGAAATCTGTTTAGTAACTTAAATGTTTCTATCACACTCTCTTTTTTCTAACCATCAACCAACATTAGCAACTCATAAGCCCCCAGTCTGTTGTCATAAGGATAAATTAAGGATGCCAAGAAGTTATATTCTTGGTTTCATCCTTTATCCAAGTGTAAGCAAACAAAGTTTGCAAGTGAAGTCACTTCACCACTAGGCTACTTGTATATAGAGACTAAACATCTCATTAATTGCCTTAGTATCCCATAATGCAACACACATATCCTTACAGACGACATGTATAATGCTATGCATTATGGGAAGGACCACTACCCAGAAAACAGTTTCAACCTTTATTGAGGCCTCATCAGTGGTAGTCAGACCCATAAGTGATGCCAAGGTTGAAGTAATGCAGAAGTCATATTTCTATATACAAGTAATCAAAAGGTGTCACACCTTATTACTAAAATATTCAGGATTAGATAGATGTTGAAAGTTTTTTCACTTGGTTATACTATAAGTTAAAGATGCCAAGAAGATATATATTCTTGGTTTCATTCTTTATTCAAGTGTAAGCAAACAAAGTTTTCACATGAGGTCACTTCATGACTGGGCTATTTGTATACAGATACAAATAGTCACTTCACCACTAGGTACAATATATAGAAGAGAGGCAAGTATTAGGAGATTTGGAAGTGAAAGAAACAGAGGTGTATCAGATGTTGGTTGTGTGGAATGGATAACATGTCACCACGTATGCTTCAGGAATGTGCCCCACAGTTGGTTATGCCCTTGACCTGGTTATATAATGAAAGTCTTGCAGTGGGTAGAGTTCCTAAGGAGTGGAAAGAAGGCAAAATAGTACCACTCCACAAGCATGGTTCTAAGACAGGAGTCTCCAACTATAGGTCAATCTGTATAACTGCAGTTGTGGTCAAGCTGTTGGAGAGATTCGTTAGGAATAGAATGCAGGATTGTGTTGATGGCCATAGCATTTTTTTATTTTGATCAGCATGGAATTGCAAAGGGTATGTTTATGCAATTTACTTCCATTCTATGATAGGATAACTAGTGTGTTAGATAAGAGAGAATCATATACAGTGATATTCTTGGAATTTGCAAAAGTGTGATAGATTACCACATGAGTTGGTGTACAAGTTGCAGATGATGGGAATAGATAGTATATTGGTTAGATGGATCACAGTCGGCCCTCTGAACAATACCAGCAGGTTGTGTATGATGGAGCAGTGTCTCAAAAAAGAAGGATAACCAGTGGCATGCCCCAGGGTTCTATTCTTGGGCCCCTGCTGTTTAACTTGTTTGTAAATGATATATCGTGTGCACTGACTGGGGATCTTCAGTTATTTGCTGATGATACAAAGTTGGGAGGAATAATAAGTAACACTACTGATGTTAAATCCCTTCAGGAAGAGTTGAATAGACTTTTTATTTCAAAAGATTGGGATTGTAGTTTTAATATCAATAAGTGCAAGGTGCTGCATTTTGGCGTGCAGAGATATAAGGCTGTGCACTATATTGATGGTGCCTACTGCAGGAAGTGGATGGGATTAGAGATTTGGGAGTGATGGTTGACAGTAAACCGAAGTTTAGAGGGCATATTGCTAGTTGCGAAGGTTGCACGTCGTAGTGCTGCTATGATAAGAAGTACTCTAACATGCAAGGATAAGGAAGTGGTTTTGTCACTGTATAAGGCACTGGTCAGACCATACTTGGACTATTGTGCTCAGATCTGGTCACCTGGCTTTCAATGTGATGTGGAGACATTGGAGAGGGTCCAGAGGTGAGTGACTTAGACAATATCAGGACTTTGGAATGCTGGTTATGGAGAGTGGTTGAAGAGATGTGAATTGCAGAGTATGGTGGATATGAGGAAGAGAGGAGATATGATAGAGACATTTAAGTTAGTGAGAGGATTTTATCAGATTAATCCAGAGGAGATTATGAAAAGAGTAGATGAGAGGGGGAAGAACCAGAGGTCATTCCTGGAAGTTATTTAAAAGTGTGGTGAAGAAAGGTGTGAGGAGTAGATTTTTTACATGGAGAATTGTCAGTGAATAGAATGCATTACCAGAATGTGTCGTTAAGTCTGTATGATAGATATGTTGTTAGTTAATGAACCTCCCATGATTAGTCTGTCGACTCCATGGAGGGCGTAATAATAATAATAATAAAAGTTGTGTTTTTTGTCTAAACAGTATTCTTCACAATGGTGTGTATATTACAGAATACTGATAACATGTGGAAAACTATTATTCAGACTGAGAAGGAAACTAAACTCATGTAATGAAGATTTGGTTTATAGAAATGCAGTATTCTTCACAATGGTGTGTATATTACAGAATACTGATAACATGTGGAAAACTATTATTCAGACTGAGAAGGAAACTAAACTCATGTAATGAAGATTTGGTTTATAGAAATGCAAAACAAACAGTTTACTCTATGTATTTTATCTTTGTGCTTAATTTTCTAGAGTAGGGTTATTTTCCTGAGAATTATTTGTACTGAAGGATGAGTTTCTTCATTTGCAAAGAGTGTTAATTTTGAGCCAGAGTGTGAAGATTACAGATTGGAACAGATTGTATTTTAATGCTATACTTGTTTAATGTTAGAGAGGACTAATAAAGGAATTTGTTTCATTTATTTGTAATTTACTGACTGCATTGAAAAGCTATGGTTGTTTATTTTCTTTGTTTTTTGTTAGACCGTTCTTTTATTTTTGAAATTAAATATGTGCGTGTGAGAGAAAGTATATCTCTTAATGGTTTATTTATTTTTTAAAATGTAAATAATTATATTTTTATAGTTATTCAATTAAACATTGTTTCTTTTGTATTATAATTCTCTTGATGTATTTAAGAGATAAGTGAATGTAATATATGAAGTTTTAATGGTTTGGGAAAAACTAGAATTGTTTTCAAGGTATTTCAAGATATTGTAGATTAATATATCGGAAAGAAAGCAGAAATACTTAAATGATACTCTTGGTATGAAACTAACCTGTGTAATTTTATAGCTACTGGCAAATCACCCACTCTCTCTCACACACACACATTTTAACAAAAATGGCAAAGCTGACACATGCAACACACAAATTTAAATAAATTGAATCAGTCAACAGAAAATTTATAGAGCCTCAAATTTATCCCTTCACTCAGATGATATCCCTTTTCCAACTGGTCACTCAGTAACTCTACTGTTTTATCTGCTTGCATCACTTTAGTGCCGTTAGCTTTCATTAAATTTATCCTTTAATAAACATTCTCCATTTTACCTCACATGTATTGAAAGAAATTTTTAGGATGATTCTTTGGCCTACTCAGCTAATTTCTTTTTTAGACCAGCATTGTAAGGAAACGAATTTGCATTCCTTATAATACTGGTCACCTTTTTTGCTGCATCATGCATTGCTCATGTGTTTGTTGATCACTTCTACTTGTATATGCACCACAATGTTTTTTTTACAACTCCTGCTTATTGATACTACTCATCCATCTAATTCCTATCTGATTTATCTTTCTGCTCTTGGGTTTACAGTCCGATATTGCTTCTTTCAGATATATCCCCCCCCCCCCTTCAACAACTATTTAGCAGTGCCATGGCATAAGAACCTGCAAATAGCTGTCTTCTAAGTTTGTCATAACCAACTATCCTGTAATTCCATGTATATTCCCCCACTTAACTGAAAATTCCACATTTGGCAACCTCCCAAGTGAAGACTAGATACTAGATGTCACTCTCCTCAACTAGAGGCAATGAGATTAATACACGGTTATGGCCAGATCTTCTGATCCTGTTACCAGTTATCAGCACTCTCAAACCTTAAGTTTTCACTATCATATGCTATTTCAAGTAAATATCTCTTAGTAGGTGAATAAATTTCATTTCCCTCCAGCTATTTAATCTTTTTTCCTTCTAATCCATGTCATTATAGTTGAAGTCATTACCATAATAACTACTCACCCTGCACTCTTACTATTTGCTGATGCACATCTTCTACATCATCCCTTGACCTATAACAGCAACCAACTTTATTTTGTCCTGTTAGCCTCTGTGTCATCTCTTCATCCACCATTTCATACATAACACTTTTTTTTTCCCTATACACACTTGTCATTTGGATTTATTTCACTTTCATTTTTTCTGGTATTTGCATTCCTGCCTTTACTATGAAGCATATACTTTCATGTCATTTGTTACTGTTTCATGTCATTTGTGACATTTACTTGCTTCAGTCCATTCTTTCCTAACTTTTGAAACACTTGAAAAGTGTTGAATTTTGGATGCAGACTATAAGAGGTATAGTTATTGGCTGATGTATATCATGCATCTAGGTCTTATTGAAAGATTTCTGTATAATTTTCTTTTAATTTCATAGATAACTGTTTGTAGTGTGTGGAGCATATCTGAATACTGATTCTCAAGTTCTATGTGAGATGATTTTGTGTGCATGTGTGTGTATACATGCTCGTGTGTTTCTTTTGTTTGGAAGAATTTTGTAACAGTGATGTGGATTTGTGTGCGTGTGTGTGTTCAGATATTTTATGTTTGGTCCATTTAAGGTGACAGTTACAAGTGCAGTTCTAAAATAACTTTACCTCTTATAGTTTAAAATACAGTGGCATTGTTGTGCAACTAGTTCATTGTATACACTTCTAAGGGTTATATATATAATTTCAGTATTGTTTCCTACAATTCATTATTATAAATGAATTGTAGGTCATCAGTTTAAGTCTTGTTATTGTGTTTTTCTCAAGCTTATTATTAAATGCCTTCAAGGAGCCCAAAGAGCACTCTACTCTACACAACCTACCATCACCACTACTTAATTCTCCATCTACACATAATGCCACTGTCCTCTATCTACACAAGATGCACTATCCTCCATGAATACACAACACCATCTCCATTGACAAATAATGTTTTTATCTGTAAATTGCTTCTGTTCTCTGGTTACTTTACTGGTGTATAGAATGAAAAATCAGAGTTTCTGGTTGGAAAATCTCTGCTGCTGCTTTATGAGATCTGTTATATCACAGAAAGTTCTTTATGATGAGAGTCAAACTCAAATCTTTTTAAGGTAAAGGATGCAATGTTCTGTCATTCTTCCAGATGCACTATGGAGATATTATCTTTAAAGATTTAACATGAAGATAATAGGCCTGTGTGGGCAAGTTTATGATGAAGAACTGGAAATGTATGTCCTTGTAGATTTTTGTTGGGCAGGACTTCTGAAAATGCCATTTTATTAGTTCTTTGCAGTTACATTTAAATTTTATTATTATTATTTTATATTCTGTATTATCTGTTTACTTGTATGATCTTGATGAGGTTCAGTTGATAAATATCTCATCCACCTCTCACCACCAAATGGGATTTATGTTAGCATAAGATAGTTTCTTCTTCAAATCTTTTCATATGCAGATTGACAACTGGTGAAGAAAATGAATCACACATTGCTAAGTGCTGTAGATTATAAATCTGAGCTTTCAGTTTGAACACATTGGAATGAGTGTTTATATTATTCTGTTATTTCTGGTGCAAATATATTTTTTGTGTTAAAAAGAACTTTATTTATAGCATAAGACAAAATATATATTTTGTCTATTAGATAGCATAAAGAAATAAGGAAGCAATACCTAGCAGATTGTGTGATTAAGAGAGATACATAATTCTGAAAACTTTTGGCTGAATGCAAAGTATATTTGATACACGAAATAGTATGCAAAATCAGGTTCTTTAAACAAAATATTTAGATGACAGGTATTTGGAAATTCATTCCATCCACAATAGGTTCAAATCCTGTCTAGGTTACAAAAGAACACTTCATCCGAAGGAGGTGTAGGTTCCCTCTTAGAAACTTGTGTTTTTTCACACATTTCTGAGGCAAATTGGTTCAAAGAACACGCACGCACGCACGCACGCACGCACGCACACACACACACACACACACACACACACACACACACACACACAGAGAGAGAGAGAGAGAGAGTTAACTGACAAAATAATACTGACTTTGTAGCCTTTACTGCTTTAGCCTTAATTCCAAACAACCGAAGTTGGCTGCAATAGTGTCATCATTGGAATTGACATAACTGATTGATATGGAATTAAAGGATATCAAGGATTCAGAAATTTTTATAAATCTTTGCCCAAGCAAGCATGCATTTAATTAGATCATGTTTTTTTTTGGGTTGCTCACTGTCTAAGACTAAGTGAGTAAAGAATAAATATGTGCATTAGATGTCATAATCAGCTATATTCATGAGAACAGTTGCATGTCCTTCATCAGCTTTCAAAATTATGTTGTTATTTCTTAGTCAAAGACTTTCTTTTCTAAAGCTATTATATTACTATTATATTTACGGCTATTTGCCTGCTTCTGTTTAGGAGTGCCCCAGTTTAAATGCCATTGGCTGTTTTCTCACGGATTCTTAGGGTATTGTAGATGTATATTTATCAATAAATATATGTTGCATAGAGGACAAGAAATTTGCACATACCTTTTTCTGGGTGTTGTGGCTCTTCTTCTTTCGCGTTGTCCAAACTACTGTGTGTGTGTGTGGGGGGGGGGGGGATTTTGGCAAGTGGGAGATTTGAAATAACAAATGGAAAAAAACCCGGGTTTTTTCCATTTGTTATTTCAAATCTCCCACTTGCCAAAATCCCCCCCTCCCACACACACACAGTAGTTTGGACAACGCGAAAGAAGAAGAGCCACAACACCCAGAAAAAGGTATGTGCAAATTTCTTGTCCTCTATGCAACATATATTTATTGATAAATATACATCTACAATACCCTAAGAATCCGTGAGAAAACAGCCAATGGCATTTAAACTGGGGCACTCCTAAACAGCAGCAGGAAAATAGCCATAAATATAATAGTTTGTTAAGAGGAGTAACATGGGAGTTTTCCCAGAAATAATATCCATATTATATTACTTTTTTTAGTGTAGCAAACATTTAACAGTAGAGAAGCCATTTTGAATTTGCATTATTCTTTAATAAGTATCCTTTTTGTTTTTCACACTAGCCATTTGCCAGAATAGATAATTTTATCTTTTATCTATCAAATCATCCATTAACATGATTTAACAAAAATCATGTTAATGGACGATTTGATAGATTGATAACTTTTTTTTTCCCCTAAAAGATAATTGCATTTTTAATAAATGTAATAGTAAATATAATCATTAACCACTTGCAATCAAACGTTTTAAGGGAACATGTGCTAGACATATTTATACAGCTTACAAATGTAGAAAACATAGAATTTTATTCAAAAATTTCAGTGTATTTTATTCAATGAAACATGAACATCATCGGAGTCTGGTAAGTTAACTTCATTCAAAACATGAATTATAAGAATGCTACATGGCTCATTCTTATAGTTCATATTTTGAATGTAGTTACCAGTCTTTCTTCCTGATGTGTTCATATTACATTGAATGAAATATATCAGTGTTTGAATAAAATTCTATATTGTTTCTACATGTGTAATCCACATAACTATCTAAATATGATCATTTGCAGTTCAGATTTAGTTCACAGGTTCTATGGTTTAAATCTGAACTGCAAATGATCATATTTTCTCTGATCTTCCAAATATCTGTGTTATTGGCTAAAGAGCAGTATAAATCATGGTTGTTGAATCCTTTCTCAGACAGCCTTTTCATAAATGTGTTTGACTCTCAAAAAAGGAATGATCAAGTTATCTTGACAGCTACATGCTAGTTTTTTCTTCTCCCACTTGAGATTAAGCTTATTTACAAATTCTTTATAGAAGAAATTAAATTGTTTAAAATAGCATGGCGTATCGTTCTAATAGATAAAAACTAATGAAATATAATCAGCATAGTTCCCTACACAGACATATTATAGTTCATCTGGATCACTGGTGGTCAAAACATTATTAACATAGAATGCTCTGAAGTTAGCTTTATAATGATATAGTAAAAGAGATGTTAATGGTTTATGGAAAATTTTAGTTTTCGCACTTTTTTTTTTTTTAATGTGACTCTAACTCATGACAGGTTGTCAACCTAATGTACAGTAATAATGTGGGTGGATAAAGGATTTTTTAAATTTTTTTTTCACCCTTATATCTAATTTCATACTTTTTTTTTGTATTTTTATTTATTTTTTACATAATTCAGAACCGATCTCTAGAGACCAATCATGAAACTTTTTTTCTATCTCTCTCTCATTTGAAAGAACTTTGATTAAAATATACTTTTCTCCTCAATGTTTATAAATTTGAGCTTTTTATCAAATTTTACCAAGATTTTAAATTTCTTACAGACTCTAAGTATTCAGCAATACCAAGAGAATATCTAACATATCTTAATTCCTAATGTTTATGGCATCCCTAAACATATCTCTAAAATTCTATAAAATACCAAATTACTAATTACAACTAATATTAAATTTATCTTCACTTCTTGCACCTGTTGAAGACATATCACCTGCTGTCTAATCCAGGTGTTTACTCCATTCCATCTTATTTTGGTCAGAGTGGAAGATCTTCAGAAATTTTGTTGAGTAAAAGTATAAACACTATATTTACTGTCATCACTCAGAATGTCAAGCCTTCTGGCAGGACATTCTGTTGACAGTGGCACATAAACAAAATATTATGGAAAAGATTTTAATTTTTTCTCTAGAAACAAATTTTTAGATGATGGATTTTTTTTGAAGAATGCTCTGAAGTCCTCCACTCACCTAATCTTAATAGGCAGGGCTGTATAAAACTTCCGCATTTCTGGGATGTACTTTTGAGTAGTACTGTTTATCACTGCATATTTAATTTTTATGTAAATTGATTACGACCATAAGTATTTACTGGCTTTTAAGCTTTTACACTTCTTAAACTATGTTAGTACATATGCTGTCATGTGCTTACTGCTATTGGTTTGTGGAGTTCTGTTAATTGAATGAATCTTCTTTAACTGCCATAATAATTTTCATTTTGAAAACGACAGTCAAAATATTGTTACATTAAAAGAATTTACACTATGAACTTATTATTTCATTATGTGCCATTAAAACATTTTTCATAATTTGCAAGTAACTTATTTTGAGCATCATTATAAGCAAAAAAAAAAAAAAAAAAAATGAAGATGGTAATTTTTCAGCCTAAAGAAAATACCAAGGTTAAATCAATCTTCTGAGATCTGGCTTCCACCAATGGGACTTCAGTAAAGGTCAGAACCTGTCTGGGTAGGTGACCCTTCTCATAATGTTTTTTGCATTATGAGATACTAAAGTAACTGATATGAAGTCAACTGCTTCTATGCTTTTGCTTACACTCAGTATATGATTAAAATGAGAATATAATTTCTTTTCTATAATATACATTATAACCAACTGTAAAAAACATTCCACAACTATCTTTCATCCAGAGTATTTAATAATAAGGTGATGCACCTTTTTTTCTACGTGTATATGGAAAAGGTATGACTTCTGCATTGATTTTAACATTGGACCAGAATGTTTTTGCATTATGGGATACAAAGTCAGCAGCCTCCATATACAAGTGGACCAGTTGTGAGGATACATTTTGCTTTTGTATAAGATTAAAACAAGAATATAATTTCTTGTCAAGCATAATATACATTGCAACATTTATTACGATAAATAAATATACTGAGTTTGATTTGGCACTTGGTAAAGGATTAAATAATAGATTTTGCACAGTAAATTATTAAAAGAAGAAACGTTTGTTTAAACTGAAAGAGTAATGTATATAATGTCTTGATAGTGTAATATTTAATGTGTGTGTATGTGCACACACACAGAATATTAAAAAAAAAACAGACATTACAGATGATAAACAGATAAAACTTTTCAATAAAATCATGAAATCAGTTGAATGTATATGTTAATTTTTTTTTTAGTTGATCACTTAGCTGAACGTCCTCTGTCAGAAGTGTATTATTTATGGCAGCTAGCAGGAGGTGATGTAGAAGCAGAATTAAGGAGACAAGGACTAATAAAAGCAAAGCCACCAATTTGTACTCTTCCACAGTAAGCAGAACAGACATTTTGTCCAATTTTGATTTGTGATCTTGTATTTATGCTTAGGAGCCAGCTTGAGGCACTTAATGGAATGAAAATGGTATGATTAAAGAATAATTAAACACAAGTTGAATGGTTTCAGTATTTCTTCTTTGTCACAGAGACATGATCAGGGATATGGTATAAGAATTGTAATAGTGCACATAATCCAAAAGAAAACAAAAAGGATGGAAAATGTAAAGTTGAAATGTAAAGTTCCAAGAGGAGTCACCCTCTAATGGACCTCTTTATAAGATAGAATACCAGTTATTTAACAAATAGAGAGTACAGCATTGGGCTCTCCTTCCCTAGCCAATTTCCATATGCAGCATTTTGTAAAACATATTCTTGATACTGTCATTCTCAGACCTTCTATGTGGTTAAGATACATTGACGATATACTCTCCATTTAGGTCACTTTGCTCACATACATTATTAGACTCATTCTTCCTCACCAGTCATTGTTCCAGCTAGGCTTCCTTGACAGCTGAACTCTCCTTTATTCATTATGACTTCATATCTAGTGGCTACAGTGCCAAAAAAAATTTAGGAAATAACCAAGAACTTTAAAGAAATATAATTCCTGCATGGCTTTCAAACTTCATAAGAAGCTATGTTAAAGATGCCAAGCTATTTTAAACCTGGTTTTACTCCATTTCCCAAGGGAAATGGAGTAAAACCAGGTTTAAAATAGCTTGACATCTTTAACATATATTATACCCAAGGTAAAAAACTTTCTTCATAAGAAGCTGTTTGCCCTTATCTCCTCTCTTAATGATCACCTCCTTTTTTTCACAAATTGCCTTGTTCTTGCAGATATGACTTGAAGAATACATGTTTGCAAACCACAGTTATGGTCTGTCAAGTCTAGCTAACCATATCTTGCACAGAATCAAATGAAAACTGCTGCACTTCACCACAATAAACATAAAGATCCAATACTTTATTATTATGTGACAACCCCAGGGAGTCCAAAGAAAAAAATCATCATCAATTTCCTGATAAAGGGGTGTTCAGGCTACTATGAGAGCACTACATGATTAATCTCCTATCGACAATTTTCCTCCAAATTAACCTAGTACTTGTCAGCATTACTAATCTTTCCTCTTCCATTCTATTTAAGTGACCATACCACCATATCACACATGCTTGAATTCAAACAAAAGTTCCTTTCCTAATGTCTTCATGTTTAATATGAATCTGCCATTGATGCCATTTGTTCAGGCCCCTCATTCTTTTAAGAACTCTTAATCTGTGGTTTATAATCTTTGATAAAGTGCATTATTTCTAACCTGCTTCTCAGATCCATAACTTAAATTTCATTTAAACACTGTCTTGTATACTGCTAGTTTAGTGTTTTGGCTAATTTTGCTCTTGTTCCATATAAATTTATTCAACTGGCTCTCTGCACTACATCAGCTTTGCTTATTCTGTTGTCTGTTTCTAGATGTAACTTGCCATTTTTCTTAAATCTGTGCCTAAATAGCTCAAATACTTGTTCTATAGGTTCTCCACTGAAAATTAAGGTGAAGTTTCTATGTTCCTGCCCATTTTAATGCCAAATTTCTTACAGCTGTTATTCACTAAGTTAGAGAATCCTGGAGATTTGCAATGGATGTCTTTAGGAGTACATCATCATCTGCATAAAGCAAAGAGCTAAGCTTCATGTCTCCAGCTGCTTTCTTTCATAATGTGATCCATATAGATGATGAATAAGAGTTGAGATAATATGCATCCTTGTCTTACACCTTGTCAAACAGTTTTTCTGTATTTACTTCAAATACAGGAAGACCGTTTCTAACTGCTGATTTCCAACTTCGGTATAGACTATATATTGAATAAAAAGACAAAGACAATGAAATTTGCACTACAGCTACCGTAGCGCAATTGGAAGAACAGCGGAACATTCCGCCCTTCAACTGGAAAAGACCTGGGTTCGATTCTCATCATGACGAGGGGAATCCTTATATGTGCTTTTTCAGTTCAAGGTGAGTTAGTCGATCTCATATGGTCGTAGCATGGTTTTTTTCTCACGGAAACTTGCGCTTTTCATCCTGTGTACAGAGACAAATCGGCCTTCAGAACACATGCAATTTACAGACAAAAAATACTGTTGTTCGTGATGATGGTGATAGATGGCATTGATGGTAGTAGTGTCGTAGTTGGAGAATTAAGTAGTAGTGGAGAGGATGAGATGTATTTAGCGAAGTAGAGTAGTATGCCCTCCACGATGAATCCTTGGACTCCCTGGAGGTGTCATGTAATAATAATAATAAAAAATCAGCAGAAACATTGAAAATTTCAACTGCATTGTGAATGGAGAATCTATAGAACAAATAAAACGTTTCAGCTACTTAGGCACAATTTTTAGTGAAGATGGTAAATTAAATATTGAAATTTGTTGGAACTTTTTCCACTTGGTTGTACTATAAATTAAAGATACCAAGAAATTATATACTTCGTTTAATCCTTTATCCAGGTGTAAGCAAACAAGTTTGCACGTGACCTATTTTCAGGAGTGAGGAAACTTGTATACAGAAGCTGATGACTTCACATTACTTGCCTTAGTACCCATAATGCAAAGCACATATCCTTCTTCTTCTTCAAGTGTCATCTCCTAGAAGGAGGTTGGCAACCATGTCATGGAACCTTTTTCTTTCTTTTGCTGCTCTGGAACATTTTTGGTAATTCAAGCCAGTCCAGTCCTTAATGTCTTCGAACCACATTCTCCTGGGTCTACCTCTCCCTCTTTTTTCATCCAATTTCCCTTCTAATATTAATTTCTGAATGCCTTCTTGTCTGGTTAGATGTCCAAAATATTTTAGTTTTTGCTCTTTAATTATTTTCATTAATGTTCTTTTCATTTTTGCTTTCTTTAAAACATCTTCGTTTTTCATTTTCTCTGTCCATGGTATTTTCAACATTCTTCTGATGGTCCACATTTCGAAAGCTTCTAATTTTTTTCTCTGCTTCTTTATTTAGAGTTCAAGTTTTACTGTTGTAGAGAAGGCTTGACCAGATATAGCATTTTATTAATCTTTTTCTTGTGTCTATATTAATGTCTCTGGATGTTAGAACAGTTTTCATATCAGTAAAGGCTTTTCTTGCTATCTCTATTCTTCTTTTTATTTCTTTAAGGGAATTTCCTTTGTCTGTAAACATTTGTCCCAAATATATAAAAGACTGAACCTGTTAAATTTTCTTTCTGTTAACAGTTATGTCATCATCATCATCATCATCAAATTCCTGCCATGTACCCTCAAGGGGTGTACAGGATATGACAGTACTACATGAAAAAATTACATCATTACTAACTTCCTATCTACAATTTTCCTCCAAATCAGTCTGTTACTTGTCAAGACTCCAACATTATCAGATCTTATATTTCTATCGTCTAAGGCACTTTGTACCGTATCAATCCACCTATATCTTGGTCTTCCTCTGGGTCGTTTTCCTGCCAACCTGGCAGAGAACACTTGTTTTGCTAATCTTTCCTCTCCCATTCTATTTAAGTGACCATACCATCTGAGATTAGCTCTGCTAACGCATTCCTGGATGCTGACAATGTCAAGTTCTTTCCTAATATCCTCATTTTTAATATGATATTGCCATTGATGCCATCTGTTCACGCCTCTAATCTTTCTCAGGACTCTCATATCTGCGGTCTCTAGTCTTTGGTCAAGTGTTTTACTTCTGACCCAGCTCTCAGATCCATAAGTTAAAATTGGTTTGAACACAGTCTTGTATACAGCTAATTTAGTGTTCCGACTAATTTCTTTCTTATTCCATATGAATTTATTCAATTGACTTCCCACGATACCAGCTTTGCTGATTCTGTTGTCTATTTCTATATTTAGTTTACCATCTTCAGTAAAAATTGTGCCTAAGTAGCTGAAATGTTTTACTTGTTCCACAGGTTCTCCATTCACAACACAGTTGACATTTTCAATGATTCTGCCTATTTTCATTGTCTTTGTCTTTTTATTGCTGACCTTCATACCATATCTATTACAACAGCTATTCAATTTAGTCAGAGAATCTTGCAGACTTGTAGCGGATTTATTTAGAAGTATAACATCATCCGCATAAAGCAAAGAGCTGACATTAACATCTCCAATTTTGATATCAGGTTTAATACCACATTCCTTCATAATGTGATCCATATAGATAATGAATAACAGAGGGGATAATGTACATCCTTGTCTCACACCAGATTTAACATTAAACCATCTTCCTGTACTTCCTTCAATTCTAACTGCTGACTCAAACTCAAATAAAGACTAAGTATTGCTTGATATAATGCCCCATTGACACCATATAACTGCAGCGTATTGAATAGCTTCTCTCTTGGCACCTTGTCATATGCCTTTTCCAAATCGACAAAACTTAAATACAGATCTTTGTTATATTCCCATGCTTTCTCGACTATTTGTCGTAAAGTGAAGATCTGATCCTGGCAGCCTCTATTTGGCCTGAATCCAGCTTGTTCTTCACCAAGCTTTTCTTCCACAATTCTTCTCAACCGTTTCTCAAGTATACTTGCATAGATCTTGCCAGGAACACTCAGTAGGGAAATACCTCTGTAATTCTCACATTCAGTTTTATTTCCCTTTTTATATATGGGTACTATGAGAGCTCTACTCCAATCATCGGGAATTCGTCCCTCTGTCCAGGCTTTCTGAACTATGCAGTGCAGCCACTGTAAGACTCTTATACCACCATACTTCAGCATTTCTGGTCGAATATCATCTACTCCTGCTGCCTTTCCACATTTCAAGCCTTTGATGGCTTTTTCTACTTCAAGTATGGATATGTATTCCTGACTGTATGCCTGGTCAGTGTTTTTTATCACTGTGCTGTCATCACTGCTTGTTTCATTTAGCAGTTTTTCAAAGTAATTACTCCATACTTCAAGGATATCTTTTTCTCCTGTTTTCATTTCACCTTTATCATCTCTAATTCCTTTTACAGCACTCTTTCCTCCATTCCTAAGCTTCTTCAACAACCTCCAGAATATTTTGCCACCTTCTTGATATTTATTTTCTATATTCTTGCCAAAGTCCTCCCATGACTTTTGTTTAGCTAGTTTTACACACTGTTTAGCTTTCTTACATTTGTCTCTGTATTCTGTAAGAGTAAAAGCTGACTTATTTGCCAGGAACTTTTGATATGCTTTCTTCTTTTCCTTCACTGCCTCTTTAACTTCCTGTGTCCACCAGGGAGTTCTGATTTTTTTATCTTTGCACACAACCTCACCACATGCCTCTCTGGCAGAATCAATCAATGTTTCCTTCAGAGTTTGCCACTGAATCTCCAAGGTTTGATTCCTGTTCTCAAACTCTTTCATTTTCTTTTCAATAATATTTCTGTATTTTAGTCTACAGTTTACATCTGAGAGCTGCTCAACTTTTATTCGCTTTAAAACTTTCTTACATGTTATTCTTTTCAATATGAAATTCAATTTTATCCTGCTCAAGACTAAATAGTGATCACTTCCAATTTCAAATCCTCTGTACACTCTGGTGTCCTGCACCAGGGAGAAAACATCACTATCAACAATAACATAGTCAATGAGACTTTTCTTATTCCTAGCCTCTTCTCTCCATGTGAATTTGTGCACATTTTTATGTTGGAACATGGTGTTAGTAATAAACAGTCCATGTCCTGAGCAGAAATCCAACAGATATTTGCCATTATTATTAGCTTTGCTCTTTTCTCCAAATTTTCCCAAAATATTTTTGTATGTCTCACAATCATTTCCTACTCTACTATTTAGATCCCCAACAAGGACCAACTTTTCCTTTTTCATTGTGTCAGTTGCTTTTTCTAAAGCCTCAAAAAATTCCTCCACTTCTACCTTAGTAGAACCTTCTGTGGGACCATAGGCACAAATAAGTCTCATTGTCCAGTTCCCCATTCTCATATTTGCCCACATTACTCTACTTGAGACTGACTGCCATTCAAGAAGATTAGCCTCGTATTTTGTGTTGAATACTATGGCTACTCCTTCTTTTCCTTGATTGTTATTGCCTGAATATAACATTTTGTATTTATTGCTCAGAAAGATCTCACCAGTTTTGGTCTTTTTTGTTTCAGTCACCCCTATTATGTCGATCTGGTACTTATCTAATTCCTCAGCTAGCTCCATTTCTTTGCCATTCAGGCTTCTTACGTTGATAGTACCGATCTTCAACTCTGGTGATGTTGAGTTGGGGTTTGTTTTCAGATTTGTTCCAGTAGCTGACTTTTCGCTGTTCACCCTGGTTCCCTGGCGAAAACAACGGGGGCCTTGTTTAACCGGGCGACGCCCCAGCCGGCATGAAATTTTGTCATGTTGTACCATCATTTTTTTATTTTGGTTTAACCAATAAGAATACAATTTGGTCGGCTAAATCCCAAATTGCCAGCCCATCCTCGTTCGTTCAGTATCAAAGTAGATACCCAACAGGGTGCACCACGAGAAGGTGAGGATTGGACATTAGGTCAGAAGCCCTGGTCGGTTCTCCGCATTCCTTTAAAGGCTATGTGGAGGTCTCCTCTCAGTTATACAGCTTTGACCCTTAAGCACCCCTTAACAGTTATGTTCAGTTTCTTATTTATTGGTTCTTTTGATATAATCATGCACTTCATTTTCTTTAGGTTAATAATTAGTCCCATGTCAAAGCTTCTGTTGTAAATTTCTGTGATTAAGTTTTGAAGATCATCTTCAGATTCAGCTATAAGAACTGTGTCATCTGCATACCTGAAGTTGTTGAAGTTCCTACCTCCGACTTTTACACCCTTCAGTTGTGAAATATTTTTAAAAACTTGCTCACTATATATATTGTACAGTAAGGGTGATAAGACACATCCTTGCCTTACTCCTTTTTTGATTTCAAAGTTGCCAGAATATGTATTTTTATATTTCGTATACATATCCTTATGAGTATGTATATGCTATTCATTATGGGATGGGTCACTATCCAGACCGATTTCAACCTTTATTGAGGTCTCCTCAGTGGGAGCCAGACCCAGAGGTGATACTAAGGTTGAAGTAATGCAGAAGTCATATTTTCATATACGAGTTGCCCCAGTCATGAAAATAGTTTAGGCACAAACTTGTTTGCTTACACCTGGTTAAACGATTACACCAAGTATATAATTTCTTGCTATCTTTAATTTATAGTACCACCAAATGGAAAAACTTCCAACAACTTTCTCTAATATTCAGAGTTCAGAGTATTTTAATAATAAGGTGCTTTTGGCTGTTTGTACATGAAATATGACTCCTGTATTACTTCAACCTTAGTACCACCTCTGGACCTGACTCCAACTGATGAGACTTCAATAAAGGTCGAAAATGGTCTGGGTAGTGACCCTTTCCATAATGCATGTCCACAAGGAGATGTGCTTGGCATTATGGGATACTAAGGCAAGTGATGTGAAGTCATTAGCCTCTATATACAAGTTGCCCCAGTCCTGAAAATAGTTCAGGTGAAACTTGTTTGCTGACACTTGGATAAAGGATTAAATCAAGTATATAATTTCTTGCTATCTTTAATTTATAAATATTGAAAGAGACAACAGAATCAACAAAGCTGGTGTGGTTGGAAGTCAACTGAATAAATTTATATGGAATAAGAAAGAAATTAGTCAAAACACTAAATTAGCTTTATACAAGACAGTGTTCAAGCCAATTTTAACTTATGGATCTGAGAGCTAGGTTAGGAATAAAACACTTTACCAAAGACTAGAGATCGTGGGTATGAGTGTCCTGAGAAAGATTAGGGGCATGAACAGATGGCATCAATGGCAATATCATATTAAAAATGAGGATATTAGGAAAGAACTTGATATTGTTAAGTTCTTTCCTAATATCCTTTCCTAATTTCATAATTATGCAGTGCAGCCACTGCAAAACTTTGTTTCTTCCATATTTGAGCAATTCTGGTCAATTATCATTTATTTAAGTGGCCTTTATATATTTCAAGTTTTTGATGGCTTTTCTACCTCAAGTATTGATATGTACTCCTGTTTGTATTTCTTGAACATTTTCTTCTACATTTTATCACTGCTTGTTTCATTTAACAGTCTTTCAAAGTAATTACTCTAGACATTTAGACAGTTTTTATGTCACCTTTATCATTTGTGATTCCTTTTACAGTACTCTTTCCTCCATTTCTAAGCTTTTTCAATAGACTGTAGAATATTTTGCTAATTTTTTGTTATTTATCTTCTAAATTCTTACCAAAGTCTTCCCATGAATTTTGTTTAGCTACTTTAACTTGTGTCCATCATGGTATTCTTAATTTTTCTGTTCTTGCAAACAGCTTCACTATATGCTTCCCCCTAGCTGAATCAGTGTTTTCTTCTGAGTTTGCCACTGAGACTCCAAGGTTTGGCTTGTTTTTGAACGGTTTCATTCTTTATTCAATAATGTTTGTATAGTTGAGTCTTCAGTTTACATCTAAAAGATGCTGAACCTTAATTATTTTTAAACCTTTTTTTTACATATTGTTATTTTCAATGCGATATTTAGTTTTAGCCTATGTAAAACTAAGTGATAATCACTTCCAGTTTCATATCCTCTGTACACTTTTATGCTGAACCAGCATGAACCACTATCAACAATGACATAGTCAGTGAGGCTTTTCTTATTTCTTGTGTCTTCTCTCCATGTTAACTTGTGCACTTCTTTATGTTGGAACATGGTAGTAATGACTACTCCATATCTTGAGAATCCAGCTGATACTTACCATTGTTATTAGCCTTGCCCTTTTCTCCAAATATTCCCAAAACATTTCTTTGTGCCTATTGGGATTCACCTCTCACTCTGCTGTTTAAATCTCCAACAAGTACCACTTTTTCCATTTTCTTTGTTAGCTGCATACTCTAGTGACTCAAAAAATTCCTCAACTTCTTCCTTGGGAGAACCGTCTGTGGGACCATAGGAACAAATAAGTTTCATTATCCATTTCAGAGTTTTCATAACTAGTTCAACTTCCTTCTGATCAAGAAGTGTTTATATTCATGTTTAGTATTGCTATCACTGCTCCTTCCTTTCCTTGATCATTATTGAATATAACATCCTATACTTATTATATAGTAAGATCTCACCTTTTTTTGTCTTCTTTCAATGATGCCAATTATGTTCACATGATACTTTTCCAGTTCTTCTGTAAGCTTGATTTCCTTTCCATTAATACTCTTTATATTGATAGTTGCTATCTTCAGTTCTTCTGACATTTGGTTTGTTCTTTTTGTTGATGTTGAGTTTGTTTCAGGAGCTGACTTTTTACTGCTCACCCTAGTTCCCTGACGAAAACAAGCAACTCCCCAGCCAGCATAAAATCTTATCATTCTACACCATCACATTATTTGTGGTTTATGCCAATAAATATTACAGTTTAGTTGGCAAAGTCTCAAATTGCTATTTCATCCTCATTCCAGTTTAGTTGGCAAAGGCTCAAATTGATATTTCATCCTCATTCGTTCAGTACCCAGTGGATATCTTATTAACAGGGCACACCACATCAGGTTAGGATTAGACATTATGTCAGAAGCCTGAATTATTTCACTGCATTCCTTAAAGGCAATGTATATTCTTCTTCCAGTTATTTGGCTTTGGCACTTAAGTGATCTAAAAAACAATGAAATCTTATGAAATTATAGCTGTTTGAAACTTCCCAAGATTTGGGTATCTAATTCTTAGACTACCTACCATTGCTCAGAAAGGGGTACCCCCCCCACGACTACAGGCTTTCAGTCTATTTTCCACTTATTTATTTTGTGTGTGTGTGTGTGTGTGTGTGTGTGTGTGTGTGTGTGTGTGTGTGTGTGTGTGTGTGTGTGTGTGCGTGCGTGCGTGTGCGTGCATGCATGCATTATTACCATTCTTATACTATGTCTGAGATAATGTTACACACTAATTATTGGAACCATTTCTTTCTTTCTTTTATATATATGTTTATATACTGTATTTTTCCATGTATAAGACGATACTTTTTCTAAAGTTTTTAGACCAAAAATTGGGGGTCATCTTATACATGGGGGAGTATCCGGTTGAGAGACCCGCGGTTGCCGTGGTGAACCTGCTGGTACCTTGTCTCTGCAAACAGGCTTCTGCCAATCACTAGTCTTTGTTAACTCTGTCATTTGTTAATGACGTTAATTGACGTCATTAATGGCTGATTCTGAATAAACCAATCAGAACTCTGAAAGCATTCATTCATCTGCTACTCATTGGTGGGGTAAGTTAATGCATTAACAATATTTTGACCAATAGTCCATAAAAATGTCTGAAAATAAAAAAACGATTGTCGTAGTCTTCAAAATTCAAGTTAAAAGTCATCAATTACACAAAAGAACACGGAAATAAAGCTTCAGAGAGATAGTTTGGACCTCCTCCCACTGAGTGTATGATTAGACAGTGGAGAAAATAGGAAGAACAACTACTCAAGATGCCAAAAAAGAAGAGGGCTTTAAGAGGAAAACCAGCAAAATGGCCAAACTTGGAGCAGAGACTAAAGACTTGGATTATGGAGCAGCACCAGAGTGGGATATGTGTGTCAACCAAGCTTATTCAATATGAGGCAAAAAGATTTGAAAGGGAAATGAACATTGTTGATTTTACATGGAAAGGCAAAATGGTGTTTCAACTTCATGAGGAGAGAAGGGTTGACCATGAGAACACGAACCAAGTTAACCCAGAAAATGAATCTTAAATGCATCCCTAAAATGCATCTTAGTATGTATCTTAAATATATTACCTAATTACTAAATATACTTTGAATATTTAAAAAAATATCAAATGCGTTCTGTTTTATGTTGCTTTAAAATATTGATTTCTTAATTTTGGGTTCGAAAAAGTAGGGTTTATCTTATACATGGGGGTGTCTTATACACAGAAAAATACAGTCTTGCTTCATAATTGAAAAATTTTTTCTCGTGTATGTAAAGGTGCTACTTTTCTTCTGAATAATTTATTTGCATGTTACCTTTTTTTTTTTCTTTTAGTTTGGTTGTTGAAGAAGGTGAAGAATTTGGAGAGAAAAAAGATAGAGCATTTCTTTTTAACGACACGATTGTGGTATTATCATTGGAACAGTTGAGACACGTAAGTCTGATTTTTCTATTGATACTGATCTTTATTATTATTGTTTATAAGGCCTTGACTCCATGGAGGTGTCCTAAGTAGGAAGCCTTCTTTAGGGACATATTCCATTCACCTACCCCATTCCATACAAAGAAAACTTACTCCTTGCGCAGCTGTGAAAATTTTAGGAATAGCTTCCTTGTCCCTCCCTCTTTCTGCTCCTTGGAAAAATTTCTGAGTGGCTATCTGGTCACCACCTCTCAACAACTTATATGTCTTAATCAAATTATCCCCTCCCTCCTTTTGTTTACTAAACCTCACAGATTCCATTCTGTTAAATTTCATGTTAACTATATTAACTCTCATTATCATTCCACATGAACAAAATAAATATGAAAATTAATGAACCACCCAACCAGTCATGACATGTTTAGCCATTAAGAAATGAAGCATCTGGAAGAGGATATTAAACAGCTAAAGGAGAGATTGGCTGATAAGGAGAGGGAGGAAGATAATCTTATAAAGAAAGAATCAAAGGATAGTCATATGTCAGTGTATGGGGACTTGATCGTTAGAGATGTGATTACTAATAAACCGCACAAAACATGCTTTCCTGGTGGAACAATAAAGCAAATAACTGATGCCTTGCAGAGAAGGAAATACTGGGTGTCAAACTCGTTGTGGGCATAAATTTATGACTTAGTTAGGGCAGGGCTGGTCCGAGAGTATCTGATGCCTCTAGGCAAAGAAAATATAGGCACCCCTATACATTGTCTCTGTACTCACACAAGCACACGTACACCAACACACGTGGATATTTATAAAAATAATATTATGAACATTAAAAAATTTATTAATCAAAACCAATACATTTGTATACATATCATCAGCGAGCACCAGGATGCTTGACTTATTTCAGTTTTTTATTATTAATCAAGGTTTTACTAATTTTTTTTGAAGGTTGTAATTTGTAAGATTGCCTAGGGTTGCCTAATGGTAAAACCGACCCTGAGTTAGGGAGATGCAGAATGTTGATAGAAACATAGTTACTTGAGGAAGTTGATTCAGCAGATAACGAAGAATAGTGTTGTTGGGAAACTCGTGGGCATATTGCCAAGATATGATAAAAGTGAATTGAGAAGGAGAGCGCCGATAATGAATAGTAAGATGGCTGAGTTGTGTGCGGCAAGGGGGGGGGTTCAATTTGTAAATCTGCAGAGTGAATTTGAAGGGAAGTTTAAATGGTATAAAGCTGATGGATTACATTTGAATGGGTTGGTGTTGAAGTAACAGAAGATATTCTCACAAATGACCTTAGAACCATTGGGGAATACTTTCATAAATGGAGACTAACACCAAACCTCAATAAGACCGAGGTTAGCTCTTTTCACCTAAACACCAAATTGGCAAATAGAAAACTTCAGGTCAGCTTTAACAACACAATGCTGCAGCACCAAGATTTCCATAAATATCTGGGTGTTACCTTGGACAGAACACTATCTTTCAAAAGCCATCTGGAGAATCTCTCTTTAAAGACCAGAACCCATAATAACATCACACAAAAACTGTGTAGTTCTACATGGGGTTCTTCTGCTATTACACTACGATACTCCACGTTGGCCTTAGTCTACTCTGTGGCAGAATATTGTTCACCAGTATGGCAAAACATTCTCATATCAAGAAAATCGACACACAAATAAATGCAGCGATGAGGACAATAACAGGTTGTGTCAAATCCCCCCCCCCCTCTACTGGCTTCCAACTTTGAGCAATATTGCACCACCGAACTTACGCAGACAAAATGCTCTAGTAAAAGAATACAAAAAAAATAAACAGCAATCCCCTGTTGCCTATACATGAAGACCTCCCATATCTTCTTCTTCTGCAGCTTCTCCCACTTAAGTGGGGTCACTGTTTGTTATGAGTCTCCTCCACACCTTCCTGTCTTGGGCTGTCACCACATCCAAGTTCTTCATCTTCAAGTCCTCTTCTACCAGCTCCCTCCATCTCTTCTTTGGCCACCCACGCTTCCGCCTTCCTTGCACATCCATCTGCATGACCCTTCTTCCCACATATTCGTCCTCCCTCCTCATCACATGACCAAACCATCTCAACCTTGCCTCCTGTATTTTCGCTCCTAAGTTCGTAACTTTCACTGTTCCCCTGACATAGTCATTTCTCAGATGATCCTTTCTGGTCACACCGCACATCCACCTAAGCATTCTCATCTCTGCTACTTCCATAAGACCTCCGATATATAAACATGAATTGCCTTAAATCCCGACATCTCCACTAATACTGGCTGAAGAACTAGTCAATAGCAATTTCAATGTTAATTCAAAATGGCTAGAAACTTGGAAAGAAAAATCGTCACCAGACTTAAACAAGTATATCCTTCCCAACCAAAATCCGAAAGGGATTGAGCTTCCACATCACCTATGAGAAAGCCTAAATAGGATGCACACAGGACATGGTATCTGTGCAGACAGATTATACAAGTGTGGAAGATCACCTACACCCCCAATGTGACTGTGGGGCCATAAATCAAACTATCCGGCACATTGTGGAGAACTGCAGCATAAGAGCCTACCCTGGTGACCTGAGAGATTTTTTTGAGGTAGATCCTTCAGCTTTTGATTGGCTATCTGAACTAGACTTAAAATTTTAGACTTTTTTTTTTTACCTGATATTTGTATATGTGCAATACTTGTCTCATTTTTCTTGTCTGCACAAATATGTATTTATATATTCTGATATCATGTGTTTTATTATGCCATATGCTAAATAAATAAATAAATAAATGGTATAAAGCTGATGGATTACATTTGAATGGGTTGGTGTTGGGCATTTAGAAAGACTATTGTTTTCTCAGAAGGCATAGAGCCAAGAAGTTAATGTAGCAAATGATCATAGTCTACCTGGGAAACAGGATAGCACAAATCAACAGATTGTACAGCAGGAGGAAGATGCATATGACGTTGAAGATGTGGTTGCAGCAGCACAGGGTGATGGAATGCATAAAGGCAAGGATGAGACAGGTAAGAATGGAAATCACATTCAGCATCAGGGAAATGGTATTGGGCAAACTGAAGAGAATGTTAATGGTAGAATGACCTCAAACACACAGCGATTGTTATGTATTTGTAACAAGAGAGCTGAGCGTGTGGCATTGATTTAGACAGTATGCCCAAAAGTAATTGGAATAAGTGAAACTTGGTTGTCTGAGGAGGATGTGATGTCGGGAATAGAATTAGAAGGATATATACTTTTCCGGAAGGATAGAGATGTAAAAAGAGGTGGGGGAGTGCTGTTAATGATTGCAGAGGAATTGTGTCTGCAAAGTGTGGAAGTTGATAGTGCATGCACAGATTTTGAATCTGTGTGGTGCGAAGTTAAAATAAACAGTTTAGTATATATATATACTAAATAGTATATATATATATATATATAAATATACTAAATAGTATATATATATATATATAAATATACTAAATAGTATATATATATATATATATATATATATATATATATATATATATATATATATATATATATATATATATATATATATATATATATATATATATATAAGATATCTGATTGGATGCTGTCAGGATAAGATGCCAGGGAATATGCAGAGAATACTGATTGTGAAATCTTTAGGCAAATTAGTTGGGCATGTAAAAAGAAGGTAATCCCGATGGGAGATTTAATTACAGGAATATACACTGGAAGGAGGAGATAGTGGATAGTGTATGGGAACAAGGAGAGTGAGTTTGTGGAATTTCTGAGAGATAATATCTTAAGCAGCATGTGATTGAAGCGACTAGAGGCTTTAATGTTTTGGATTTGATGATCACTTCACAAGATGTAGTTGTTAATGAAGTGTTGACACAGATTGGTGAGAGTGATCATGAGGTACTTGTTTGGGATGTGATGAAACAAGAAAAGGTCACTGCCAAAAATGGATACATGTGGAAGTATAAAGCATATGATTATAGGAAGCTCTGTAGTCAGTTAGCATCAGTACTTTGGGTAGATGAGCTGAGCAGAAAAGATGTTGACAATGCATGGAAATTCAATAGGTAGTATCTGACAAAAGCAATGTATGACTGCAGTAGCACACACAATCTTGGGGGGGGGGGGGGAAAGTTGAGTAGATGATTTGAGAATACACTATGCATTGCATATAACCTATGACTGAGCATCTGCAATGATCGTTAATTCATAAATAGTATAGAAATAGAAAACACGACACAACATAAATAAAAAAATGAATTTTAATTAGGTAAAGTTTTTGGAAATTTTCTAGTGTTTTTTTTTTTTTCCTTTTTCTTTTTTTGGGGAAGAGCCCCTTGTATCCCCCCCCCCCAAACTGGGTGTGTTGCTGTATGACTGCATACTGAGGGTGAAGCGCGTAAATAGAGTGGGAGTGAAATGGACGAACAGCGAAATCAAGCAAGCTATGCTGGAAAAGAAAATGTTATGGAGGAGGTACAAGACAGTTGGTGGTGATCAGATCCATGAAGAGTATAAAGTGCAGGCTAGAAAGGTGACGTGCATGGTAAAGAAAGAAAAGGTGCAGTAAGAGAGGAGATTGGCTGGTGAAGCCAACTCAAAGGAATTTTTCCACTACATGGCAAGCAAGAAGAAGAAGAAATATGGCAGACTAACATTTGTGGATAGTCATGGCAGCAGATTAACAGCTGCAAAGGATATAGTGGAATTATTGAATGAGCACTTTATCAGTATATCATACTGGATAAATGATCCGTTGCAATATATAGAAGAGAGACAAGTATTAGGAGAACTGGAAGTGAAAGAGAAAAAAAGACATTTATCAGATGTTGGTTGGGTTAGATGTGAATAAGGCTGTGGGAATGGATGATATGTCACCACGTATTCTTAAGGAATGTGCACACCAGTTGGTTATGCTCTTGACCTGGTTATTCAATGAAAGTCTTACAGTGGGTAGAGTTCCTAAGGAGTGGAAAGAAGACAAAATAGTACCACTCCACAAGCATGGTTCTAAGACAGAAGTCTCCAACTATAGGCCTATCTGTATAACTGTTTTAGTAATTTACCTGCATTTTATGATAAGGTGACGAGTATGTTAGATAAGGGAGAATCATATGCAGTGATATTCTTAGACTTTGCAAAAGCGTTTGATAGATTACCACATGATAAGTTGGTGTACAAGCTTCAGAGGATTTGAAGAGATAGTATATTGGTTAGGTGGATCAGACATCGACTCTCTGAACGATACCAGCAGGTTGTGTATGATGGCGTAGTGTCTCAAAAAAGAAGAGTAACCAGTGGCGTGCCCCAGGGTTCTGTTCTTGGGCCCTTGCAGTTTAACTTGTTTGTAAACGATATATCATGTGGACTGACTGGGGATCTTCAGTTATTTGATGCTGATGATGATGATGCAAAGTCGGGAAGAATTATAAGTGGCACTGCTGATGCTGAATCCCTTGAGCAATATTTGAATAGACTTTTTTACTTGGACAAAAGAGTGGGGGGGGGGTTGTAGTTTTAATATCGATAAGTGCAAGGGGTTGCATTTTGGAGTGCAGAAATATAAGGCTGCGCTCTATATCGATGGTGCCTTACTGCAGGAAGTGGATGAGATTTGAGATTTGGGAGTGAGTGTTGACAATAGACTGAAGGAGGACATATTGCTAGCGTTGCAAAGGTTGCACATCATAGTGCAGCTATGATAAAGAGTACTCTAACATGCAAGTATAAGGAAGTGGTTGTGTCACTGTATAAGGCACTGGTCAGACCATACTTGGACTATTATGCTCAGATCTGGTCACCTGGTTTTCAATTTGCTGTAGAGGCATTGGAGAGGGTCTAGAGGTGAGTGACTAAGATAGTGTCAGGACTTTGGAATGCTGGCTATGGGGAGAGGTTGAAGAAATGTGGATTGTAGAGTTTTGTGGATAGGACAGAGAGAGGTGATATGATAGAGACATTTAAGTTAGTGAGAGGATTTTATCAGATTAATCCAGAGGGGATTATGAAAAGAGTAGATGAGAGGGGGTCATTCCTGGAAGTTATTTAAAAGTGTGGTGAAGAAAGATATGAGGAGTAGATTTTTTACATGGGAATTGTCAGTGAATGGAACTCATTACCAGAATGGATTGTTAATGCAAGGAGTGTTAAGGATTTTAAGATTCTATATGATAAATATGTTGTCATGATTGCTAAATAACTTAAGGAATTCACAACGTGTCTTCTTCTTATTATTGTGCTATCTTCTATCGAAGGTCAGCGACCATCTTGGTGAACAAACTGCGCTCTTGTGCTAATCTAAGCAGTTGTGCACACTGGAATATAAATTAAAATAAACTTTAATATGTACTTCCTATATTTTGGCAACATCACGTTGCCATCTTCATTGGAACATAAGATTAAGATACATGCACGCAGGCACTAAAAACAGCAAATGAGGTCAAAGAGTATAAATTGTGAATTCTTTAAGTTATTTAGTAATCATGTGCAACCAACATATAAGCCTTTCTACGAGAAATATGTTGTCAGTTGAATGAATCTCCCATGATGAGTCTGTCGACTCCTTGGAGGGTATACTAATAATAATTATGCAAAATATAATGGCCAAATGTGTCATGACTGGTTGGTTGATTTCATCCACCATGAGCTATCAAATAAATATGGAAACATGCAAACTGTAACTGAAAAAAAGAATTTCATGTGATACTTGAGGGCTGAATGTAAGTGGTTTATGACTGTTGGACTGAATGTGATCTTAAAATGACAATTTTTCAAAAGCTTGAATCAATTAATGCGATCATACTTGTTGAGATATGGAGAATGCATCATTGCTGATAATGATTCCAAAATTAATAGTCTTTTAGACTTGTAATGGTTTCTGTGTAATACTATAGTTTCTTCTATAATTCTCAAGGTCATATCTTTATCATTGCATTCAGACAAGTTCCTAAATTAGAAAGCATGGTGAACCTTGAATATGTGATCTATGCTCTACCTCCACAGGTGCTACAATGTTTGTTGCAATATAGCCAACATCCTTACTTAAATTAATCCCATAAAGGCAGTATTCTACAAAAAAGAGTAACCCTTTAAAATTTATACAGTGATGAGAAGATTGTTATAACTAAAGTATAGTTAAAGCTACTGAAATATAACTAGGAAAATGCATAACTTTTCAGATCACATGTTGAATTATAGTGATCCTGTTATAAGGAAAATATTCACAAATTACTATAAAAAGGTGCTTATTTGGTCTGAAGTATTAACAAGCTGAAACTTCACTATGCTAAACCATTCCAGATACATGAGCATATAAAAAACGCTTATGATATAATCATAATTGAAATGGATGAAGTCAGACCAACAGACTACATGCATTTGGATACTCCCCCTTCACAGTGGAAGAAAACAACTGTACTGCATTGAAGCCATTGCAATTCTAAGAGACTATTTTTGGAGTCATCATTTCTAGTGAAGCAGTGTGTGAATCTTCTTAAATACCGCTTGATATCAAATTTAATATCAAAAAGTGAGAAATTAGTTTTATGATGAGGAGGAATTTAGTTCTTTTTCTTCCTTTACAATTTGAATTGTTTCTGAAAGTTACTTGATTACAGTTGCTATATGTGCTGTGACAAGTGCTATTTGTACTCCAATAATGCTGGTTTGAAATTCATTAAAACAGAAATGGAATAAATCAGATTTATTTTGTACTTGTGTGATTTTATTGGTCAAATTAGAAGAAATGAGTGGAAGGAGGGTAATTATTATGGGAGATTTCAACTATGGTCGCACATTGATTGGAGTGAGGAGAGGACACACGGGAGGAAGGAATTGGATTTTATGCGGTTATTAAGGGATAACTATCTGCGACAGCATGTAATGGAAAATACTAGGGGTCAGAGAGTGCTTGACCTAGTAATTACATCTGAGGATTTGGCTGTAACAAATATGACCACATTGCCACCAATTGGTGAGAGTGATCATAGGGAGGTGGTTAAAGGTGTGGAATTTTCAATTAAGACAGGGTACATGTGGAATTATCGGGCTGGAAAGTATGACAAGCTTAGGAATTTGATTGGTTCAGTGCCATGGTTCAGTACAACTGCAAGGACTAGAAGTTGATAGTGCATGGGAGGCAGTTAAGTAGTGTTTGCATGAAGCAATGGCTGACTGTATACCTAGAGTCTGAATAATAAATCAAGTAGGGGTTAAATAGATGAATAACACCATTAAGCTTGAGCTGCAAAAAAAGAAACAACTATGGAGGGAATTTAAGGAGAAAGGTGACCGACAGGCACATGAATGGTATAAAGCGCAGGCCAGAAGGGTAACGAGTGTGGTAAGAAAAGCAAAAAAGGATTACGAAAGAACATTGGCCATGCAGGCTAAAGAGAATCCTAAACAGTTTTTTAGATATGTAGCAAGTAAAAGGAAAAATGTACATGGCAGAATGATTTTAAAGAATGCCGATGGTAGGGAGGTAACTGAATCAGTTGATATAGTTGAGTTACTGAGTGAGCACTTTGCAAGTATATATCATCCAGGTGGTGACATTGCAGAAACGAATAAACCAGTAGATTATACGGGAATTGTGGTGAATGAAGTGGAGGTGAGTAGTCTATTGCATAACCTCAATGTCAATACATCCGTGGGATTGGATGGTATACCAGCTCATGTCATACGAGAAGCAGCTAAAGAATTGTAAGTACCTTTGACCATTTTGTTTAATTTGAGTCTTGGGTCTGGGTTAGTCCCGAAGGGGTGGAAAGAGGGGGAAATAGTTCCACTGCATAAAGGTGGTTCCAAGACTGCTGTTGTAAATTACCGACCGATTAGCATATCAGGAATCATTGTCAAGGTCTTAGAGAAATTAGTCAAGAAAAGAATACAGGATTGGATAGATGAAAATGGAATATTGTATGGGGGACAACATGGTTTTGTGAAGGGTAGATCATTCCTCAGTAACTTGCTCACGTTTTATAACACAGTGACGGCTGAACTGGATAGGGGTAATGGGTTTACAGTGATACTACTGGACCTTGCCAAGGCCTTTGACAGGATACCACATGGAACCCTGATCAGTAAACTGGAGCAGATGGGGATAGATATGGGGTTGGTGAGATGGATAGGAGGGTGGTTGAAGGAGAGATACTAGAGAGTGGTTTATGCAGGAGTGGAGTCTAAAAGATGGCTTGTGACTAGTGGTGTGCTGCAGGGCTCTGTTCTTGGACCACTGCTTTTTAATTTGTTCATCAATGATATAGGAAAGGATTTGAGAGGAAGTGTTCACTTGTTTGCTGATGATGCAAAGTTGGGTAGAGCAATTGTGAGTGCACAGGATGTCAAAATTTTACAGGATGATTTTGATAGTTTGGAGGACTGGGCTAGGAAAAAATGGATGTCAATTTAATGTGCAAAGTGTAAGGTTATGCACTTTGGTGTGGAAAGAATAGCAGCAGTATATCGCATTGGTGGAACCGTACTCCAGGAGATTGATGAGGCCAGGGATTTGGGAGTGTTGGTGGATAGGGAATTGAAGTTTAGGGGGCACATTGCAAAAGTCACTAAATCAGCTCATCAAATCACTTGGCTTCTGAAAATTACTTTAATAAGCAGAGACAAACAGGTTATTGTTCCTCTGTATAGCCTTGATAAGACCCCATCTAGACTACTGTGACCAGATATGGGCACCAGGGTTTCTTCGTGATGGGGAAGAAGTGGAGAGGATCCAGAGACGAGTGATCAAGATGATAGAAGGTCTGTGGAATGAACCTTATGAGATTAAGTTGAAGATTTGTGGGTTGCAGAGATTGGACGATAGGCAAAGGAGGGGTGATATGATTGAGACATTCAAATTACTGAAGGGTTTCTATAAGATTGATCCAGAAGATATTTTTGAAAATATGACTGGTGGTGGGAGGACTAGGGGCCATGCATGGAAGCTGGGCGAGAGCATGGTTGACAAGGGAGTTAGAGCTAGATTTTTTACTAGGAGAGTGGTGAATGAGTGGAATAAGCTTCCAGAGTCTGTTGTGGGTGCTATGACTGTGAATGAGTTCAATGCGAGGTATGATAGATACTGTGTGAATGTCGAATAGTTGTGATGGACATGATATTTAGGGCCTCCCTTGATGAGTCTGTCGACTCCTTGGAGTTGCCCGGAACAATAATAATAATAATAATAAATACTTCAAAAAAATAAGTTTAGTGAACAAAATTAGGGTTTAAGTCATATTCTGAAAGTTTTGTTGATTTGTGTTCAAGTAAGCAAACTACCAGTATTACACCATGCAGTGAAACTTCTACTGGCATCTAGTATATCACAGGATGTAGCTAGGGAATATATCGAGAGCTTCTAAACTGGTCAGAAGATTTGGTTGTGGAATCTGCTAAACTTCATTGAAGTTTGGCAGATTCCATATTGTTTTGAAATGTGGTGGCCAGAACATTAATTTCATCTGTTCTTTGGACTTGTGGGTTATTTAATCCAAGTCACTGCTGTCAATTATCTTGGCATTTTCAAGAGAAGAAGGATATTAACCCTATTTTAGGCCCAGATGCTTATTACAGATGCTGAAGCAAAAAAATAAGTCTAATTAAATGACTGTATCCTGTTATTTTTTGAAGAGATAGGAGGTAAAAAAAAATTGGGGGTAAAGGAAGAGAGGCATCCAGACTCTTCACAACAGAAGAGATAAACTGGAATTTGTTCATGCAAGATGGATAACATTTGTATTAACTTGGCATTAGCTGCTTAGAGAAATCATTGTTCAGTGAAAGAGTGTGAATGTGACATCTAAATATCTAGATGTCACATTCAGTACAACCCACAGACATCTAGTCAGGGAAACTAGATGTCTGTGGGTGGTTGCATGAAAGCATGGATGCGTGCATTTAAATTAAGTGGTCAGAATTGTGATGATAATGACATTGAGTGTGACATAAGGATCATGTTGATCATCTGGGTACCCTAAGACTGGTGGGAGTAGTTTTGTCAAGGAAAAAAAAGTGAAGATTCTGGAAATGTATTGGTGGTTTTCTTTGAAGAATCATATCCAACTTTCTATTTGAACTGGTCATGTTTTTAGAGTTAACAGATTATTTCCTCGGTCTAGTGGTTGCTGTCATGGATATACATTACTTCTAGAAACATTAGGAATAAAGAAGTAATTACTAGCATATGTAGTGGGATCCAAAATTATTGGCATTAGGGAGACCTGAATTACAGAAGAGGATATTCTTACAGAATAGGTGACAAGTCTGCTGTATTCAGAGAACACACACTCACACGATAATAACAAACTATAAAAATGAAGAAAAACACATTAAAACATTTATTTGTAAAATTTTTGCCTAATTTTCATAGGCTTCTTCTGTACTGAAGATCCTATGCCAGTACAGAATTACGGAGCAGCAATCAGATAATAACAGAAATTATAAAAGTCACCACATTAGTAGCTAATGTAAGATAATTAAAAGGTGAATAATTTCCTGAAATATATATATATATATATATATACCGTATATTCCGGCATACAAGTCGACCTGGCGTATAAGTCGATATTGGAATTTTTTGAGTTTATTTGAGTTTTTATAGTATATTCGTCGTATGAGTCGACTCGAAAAATTTCATTTTTGTATTGACCTGTTGACTAATAGTGAACTAAAGTGCAATGGCTCCTTTTAAAAGAATGAAATATGACTTGATTTTTAAGTGCAAAGTGATTAAATTTGCAAAAGAAAATACTAACTGTGTTGCTGCATGTCAGTTCGGAGTAAACGAAAAACTAGTTCGCAATTGGAAAAAAAATGAAACTTTAATAATGAAAATGCCAAAAAATAAGTGTGCATTACGGAAAGGAATTTAAGTGGCCTATTCTGGAAAATAATGTTGTGGATTGGGTTTGAGAAAATCGCCAGAATGGACTCATTATAACAAGAAATAATATTCGTTTATTTGCTTTGAAGTGGGGCAAAGCAAATAAAAAGGAGAGTGAAAACTTCAAAGCTACAGTGGGTTAGTGTAGCTGGTTTATGGAAAGGAAAAATTTAATGCTTAAACTAAAAACAAAAATTGCACAGAAGCTGCCAAAGGATTTGGTTGATAAGTTATTAAGCTTTCAAAGATTTATAATTGCTAAAAGAAAGCAAAAAAAACATTTATTGCCTCAAATCAGAAATATGGATGAAACTCCAGTTATGTTTGACATGATCGGGAATAGAACAGTAGAATTCATAGTAAGTAAAACTATTTCTTTAATAACAACTGGACACGAAAAAAGCCATTTCACAGTTGTACTTGCTTGTATGGCTGTGATGGTACTAAATTAAAACCTATGATAATTTTTAAAAGAAAAACAATGCCAAAGATCAAAATTCCAAGAAACGTTTTTGTCCATGTTCATGAAAATGGTTAGATGGACGAAGCAGGAGTTAAGCTGTGGATAAAAAATATTTGGAATACATGACAAGGTGCATTAAAAAATCCAAACAGTTTTTTAGTGTGGGACATGTTCAAATCCCATTTAACGGAGAGCACAAAATCTTTATTAAGAGAGAATAATACCAATATGGCAGTGATTCCAAGTGGGTTAACTTCACTAGTACATCCGTTGGATGTTTGTATAAACAAGCCATTTAAAGACAGTTTATGAAAACAGTGGAATGCATGGATGCAAGAAGGATTGAAAAGTTACACAGAAGGAGGACAAATGTGACATGCGTCTTTGGTGACTATGTATGAATAGGTAGCGAAAGCATAGGATGTAATAAAACCAGATACAGTAATAAAATCTTTTAAAAAATGTGCTATATCTAACAAATTAGTTGGCTCGGAAGATGATTTTGTTTATAATGATGACGAAATTGATACTAAATCTGATGGAGAAAACGAATACAATTTATATGACGATATACCAGAAGAAATTACAGAACCAGAGTACAGTGAACTTTTCATACATTCAGACAGTGAAAATTAATTTTTAATTATGTAGTTACTTATTTTCTTTTGTAAATAAATAATTATCATCATCATCATCATCATCAAATTCCTGCTATGTACCCTCAAGGGGTGTACAGGATATGATAGTACTACATGAAAAAAATTACATCATTATTAATTTCCTATCTACAATTTTCCTCCAAATCAGTCTGTTATTTGTCAAGACTCCAACATTATCAGATGTTATATTTCTATCGTCTAAGGCACTTTGTACCGTATCAATCCACCTATATCTTGGTCTTCCTCTGGGTCGTTTTCCTGCCAACCTGGCAGAGAACACTTGTTTTGCTAATCTTTCCTCGTCCATTCTATTTAAGTGACCATACCACCTGAGATTAGCTCTGCTAACGCATTCCTGGATGCTGACAATGTCAGTTCTTTCCTAATATCCTCATTTTTAATATAATATTGCCATTGATGCCATCTGTTTCACGCCTATAATCTTTCTCAGGATTTCATATCTGTGGTCTCTAGTCTTTGGTCAAGTGTTTTACTTCTGACCCAGCTCTCAGATCCATAAGTTAAAACTGGTTTGAACACTGTCTTGTATACAGCTGATTTACTGTTCCGACTAATTTCTGACTTATTCCATATGAATTTATTCAATTGACTTCCCACCATACCAGCTTTGCTGATTCTGTTGTCTATTTCTATATTTAATTTACCATCTTCAGTAAACATCGTGCCTAAATAGTTGAAATGTTTTACTTGTTCCACAGGTTCTCCATTCACAACACAGTTGACATTTTCAATGATTCTGCCTATTTTCATTGTCTTTGTCTTTTTATTGCTGACCTTCATACCATATCTATTACAACAGCTATTCAATTTAGTCAGAGAATCTTGCAGACTTGTAGCAGATTTATTTAGAAGTATAACATCATCCGCATAAAGCAAAAAGCTGACATTACCATCTCCAATTTTGATATCATGTTTAATACCACTTTCCTTCATAATGTGATCCATATAGATAATGAATAACAGAGGGGATAATGTACATCCTTGTCTCAAACCAGATTTAACATTAAACCATCTTCCTGTACTTCCTTCAATTCTAACTGCTGACTTACAACTCAAATAAAGACTAAGTATTGCTTGATATAATGCCCCATTGACACCATATAACTGCAGCGTATTGAATAGCTTCTCTCTAGGCACCTTGTCATATGCCTTTTCCAAATTGACAAAACTTAAATACAGATCTTTGTTATATTCCCATGCTTTCTCGACTATTTGTCGTAAAGTGAAAATATGATCCTGACAGCCTCTATTTGGCCTGAATCCAGCTTGTTGTTCACCAAGCTTTTCTTCCACAACTCTTCTCATCCGTTTCTCAAGTATACTTGCATAGATCTTGTCTGGAACACTCAGTAGGGAAATACCTCTGTAATTCTCACATGCAGTTTTATTTCCCTTTTTATATATGGGTACTATGAGAGCTCTACTTCAATCATCGGGAATTCGTCCCTTTGTCCAGGCCTTCTGAACTATGCAGTGCAGCCACTGTAAGACTCTTATCCCACCATACTTCAGCATTTCTGGTCGAATATCATCTACTCCAGCTGCCTTTCCACATTTCAAGCCTTTGATGGCTTTTTCTACTTCAAGTATGGATATGTATTCCTGCCTGCATGCCTGGTCAGTGTTTTTTACCACTATGCTGTCATCACTGCTTGTTTCATTTAGAAGTTTTTCAAAGTAATTGCTCCATACTTCAAGGATATCTTTTTCTCCCGTTTTCATGTCACCTTTACATCTCTAACTCCTTTTACAGCACTCTTTCCTCCTTTCCTAAGCTTCTTCAACAACCTCCAGAATATTTTGCCACCTTCTTGATATTTATTTTCTATATTCTTGCCAAAGTCCTCCCATGACTTTTGTTTAGCTAGTTTTACACAGTGTTTAGCATTCTTGCATTTGTCTCTATATTATTTATGAGCACAAGCTGACTTATTTGAGAGGAACTTTTGATATGCTTTTTTCTTTTCCTTCACTGCCTCTTTAACTTCCTGTGTCCACCAGGGAGTTCTGATTTTTTTATCCTTACAGACAACCTCACCACATGCCTCTCTGGCAGAATCAATCAGTGTTTTCTTCAGAGTTTGCCACTGAATCTCCAAGATTTGATTCCTGTTCTCAAACTCTTTAATTTTTTCTTCAATAATCTTTGTGTATTTTAGTCTACACTTCACATCTGAGAGCTGCTCAACTTTTATTTGCTTTAAAACTTTCTAACATGTTATTCTTTTCAATATGAAATTCAATTTTATCTTGCTCAAGACTAGATAGTGATCACTTCCAATTTCAAATCCTCTGTACACTCTGGTGTCCTGCACCAGGGAGAAAACATCACTATCAACAATAACATAGTCAATGAGACTTTTCTTATTCCTAGCCTCTTCTCTCCATGTGAATTTGTGCACTTTTTTTTATATTGGAACATGGTGTTAATAATAACCAGTCCATGTCCTGAGTAGAAATTCAACAGGTATTTGCCATTATTATTGGCTTTGCTCTTTTCTCCAAATTTTCCCAAAATATTTTTTTATGTCTCACAATCACTTCCTACTCTGTTATTTAGAACCCCAACAAGGATCAACTTTTCCTCTTTCATTGTGTCAGTTGCTTTTTCTAAAGCATCAACAAATTCCTCCACTTCTACCTTAGTAGAGCCTTCGGTGGGACCATAGGCACAAATAAGTCCCATTGTCCAAATCCCCATTCTGATATTTGCCCACATTACTCTACTCGAGACTGACTGCCATTCAAGAAGATTAGCCTCGTATTTTGTTTTCAATACTATGGCTACTCCTTCCTTTCCTAGATTGTCATTGCCTGAATATAACATTTTGTATTTATTGCTCAGAAAGATCTCACCAGTTTTGGTCTTTTTTGTTTCAGTCACCCCTATTATGTCAATCTGGCTTATCTAATTCCTCAGCTAGCTCCATTTCTTTGCCATTCAGGCTTCTTATGTTGATAGTACCGATCTGTAACTCTGGTGATGTTGAGTTGGGGTTTGTTTTCAGATTTGTTCCAGTAGCTGACTTTTTGCTGTTTTCCCTGGTTCCCTGGCGAAAACAACGGGGGCCTTGTTTAACTGGGCGACGACCCAGCCGGCATGAAATTTTGTCATGTTGTACCATCATTTTTTTATTTTGGTTTAACCAATAAGAATACAATTTGGTCGGCTAAATCCCAAATTGCCAGCCCATCCTCGTTCGTTCAGTATCCAAGTAGATACCCAACAGGGTGCACCACGAGAAGGTGAGGATTGGACATTAGGTCAGAAGCCCTGGTCGGTTCTTCGCATTCCTTTAAAGGCTATGTGGAGGTCTCCTCTCAGTTATAACATGTAAATAATTTTTTCTGTAAATAAATTTGATATAAGTTGAAATATTTTTACTTATTTACCCTTTTTGTATATCATCATCATCAAATTTCTGACATGTACCCTCAATGGGGTGTACAGGATATGATAGTACTACATGAAAGATTTACATCATTACTAACTTCCTATCTACAATTTTCCTCCAAATCAGTCTGTTATTTGTCAAGACTCCAACATTATCAGATGTTATATTTCTATTGTCTAAGGCGCTTTGCACCATATCAATCCACCGATATCTTGGTCTTCCTCTGGGTCGTTTTCCTGCCAACCTGGCAAAGAACATTTGTTTTGCTAATCTTTCCTCTCCCATTCTATTTAAGTGACCATACCACCTGAGATTAGCTCTGCTAATGCATTCCTGGATGCTGACAATGTCAAGTTCTTTCCTAATATCCTCATTTTTAATATGATATTGCCATTGATGCCATCTGTTCACGCCTCTAATCTTTCTCAGGACTCTCATATCTGCGGTCTCTAGTCTTTGGTCAAGTGTTTTACTTCTGACCCAGCTCTCAGATCCATAAGTTAAAACTGGTTTGAACACTGTCTTGTATACAGCTAATTTAGTGTTCCGACTAATTTCTCTCTTATTCCATATGAATTTATTCAATTGACTTCCTACCATACCAGCTTTGTTAATTCTGTTGTCTATTTCCATATTTAATTTACCATTTTCAGTAAAAATCGTGCCTAAGTAGCTGAAATGTTTTACTTGTTCCACAGGTTCTCCATTCACAACACAGTCGACATTTTCAACAACTCTACCTATTTTCATTGTCTTTGTCTTTTTAATGCTGACCTTCATACCATATCTATTACAACAGTTATTCAATTTAGTCAGGGAACCTTGCAAACTTGTAGTGGATTTATTTAGAAGTATAACATCATCCGCATAAAGCAAAGAGCTGACATTAACATCTCCAATTTTGATATCAGGTTAATACCACTTTCCTTCATAATGTGATCCATATAGATAATGAATAACAGAGGAGATAATGTACATCCTTGTCTCACACCAGATTTAACATTAAACCATCTTCTTGTACTTCCTTCAATTCTAAATGCTGACTTACAACTCAAATAAAGACTAAGTATTGCTTGATATAATGTCCCATTGACACCATATAACTGCAGCATATTGAATAGCTTCTCTCTCTTGGCACCTTGTCATATGCCTTTTCCAGATCGACAAAACTTAAATACAGATCTTTGTTATATTCCCATGCTTTCTCAACTATTTGTCGTAAAGTGAAGATCTGATATCCTGACAGCCTCTATTTGGCCTGAATTCAGCTTGTTCTTCACCAGGCGTTTTTTCCACAATCTACTCAATCGTTTCTCAAGTATATGTGCATAGATCTTGCCAGGAACACTCAGTAGGGAAATACCTCTGTAATTCTCACATTCAGTTTTATTTCCCTTTTTATATATGGGTGCTATGAGAGCTTTACTCCAATCATCGGGAATTCGTCCCTCTGTCCAGGCTTTCTGAACTATGCAGTGCAGCCACTGTAAGACTTTTATACCACCATACTTCAGCATTTCTGGTCGAATTTCATCTACTCCTGCTGCCTTTCCACATTTCAAGCCTTTGATGGCTTTTTCTACTTCAAGTATGGATATGTATTCGTGACTGTATGCCTGTTGAGTGTTTTTTACCACTGTGCTATCACTGCTTGTTTCATTTAGCAATTTTTTGAAGTAATTACTCCATATTTCGAGGATATCTTTTTCTCCTGTTTTCATGTCACCTTTATCAACTCTAACTCCTTTTACAGCACACTTTCCTCCATTTCTAAGCTTCTTCAACAACCTCCAGAATATCTTACCACTTTCTTGATATTTATTTTCTATTTTCTTGCCAAAGTCCTCCCATGACTTTTGTTTAGCTAGTTTTACACAGTGTTTGGCATTCTTGCATTTGTCTCTATATTCTCTATGAGCACAAGCTGACTTATTTGAGAGGAACTTTTGATATGCTTTTTTCTTTTCCTTCACTGCCTCTTTAACTTCCTGTGTCCACCATGGAGTTCTGATTTTGCTATCCTTGCAAACAACCTCACCACATGCCTCTCTAGCTGAATCAATCAGGTTTTTCTTCAACGCTTTTCACTGAATCTCCAAGGTTTGGTTCCTGTTCTCAAACTCCTGCATGGGTACTATTTTATTTCAATAATAGTTGTGTATTTTAGCCTACAGTTCACATCTGAGAGCTGCTCAACCTTTATTTGCTTTAAAACATTCTTACATGTTATTATTTTCAATATGAAATTCAATTTTATCCTGCTCAAGACTAAATAGTGATCACTTCCAATTTCAAATCCTCTGTACACTCTGGTGTCCTGCACCAGGGAGAAAACATCACTATCAACAATAACATAGTCAATGAGACTTTTCTTATTCCTTGCCTCTTCTCTCCATGTGAATTTGTGCACTTTTTTTTTATGTTGGAACATTGTGTTAATAATAACCAGTCCATGTCCTGAGTAGAAATCCAACAGGTATTTGCCATTATTATTGGCTTTGCTCTTTTCTCCAAATTTTCCCAAAATATTTTTGTATGTCTCACAATCACTTCCTACTCTGCTATTTAGAACCCCAACAAGGACCAACTTTTCCTCTTTCATTGTGTCAGTACCTTTCTCTAGACTTCAAAAAATTCTTCCACTTCTACCTTAGTAGAGCCTTCGGTGGGACCATAGGCACAAATAAGTCCCATTGTCCAAATCTCAATTCTGATATTTGCCCACATCACTCTACTTGAGACTGCCTGCCATTCAAGAAGATTAGCCTCGTATTTTGTTTTGAATACTATGGGTACTCCTTCTTTTCCTTGATTGTCATTTCCTGAATATAACATTTTGTATTTATTGCTCAGAAAGATCTCACCAGTTTTTGTCTTTTTTATTTCATTCACCCCTATTATGTCGATCTGGTACTTATCTAATTCTTCAGCTAGCTCCATTTCTTTGCCATTCGGGCTGCTTATGTTGATAGTATCGATCTTTAACTCTGGTGATGTTGAGTTCGGGTGTGCTTTCAGATTTGTTCCAGTAGCCGACTTTTCGCTGTTTGCCATGGTTCCCTGGCGAAAACAACCGGGGCCTTGTTTAACTGGGCGACGACCCAGCTGGCATGAAATTTTGTCATGTTGTACCATCATTTTTTTATTTTGGTTTAATCAATAAGAATATAATTTGGTCGGATAAATTCCAAATTGCCAGCCCATCCTTGTTCGTTCAGTATCCAAGTAGATATCCAACAGGGTGCACTACGTGAAGGTGAGGATTGGACATTAGGTCAGAAGCCCTGGTCGGTTCTCCGCATTCCTTTAAAGGCTATGTGGAGGTCTCCTCTCAGTTATACAGCTTTTGACTGTTAAGCACCCTTTTTTGTATATTGCTAATAAATTTGACAGAGAGTATGATACGTACTTGTTCTTTTCTTGGAAAGCAATCAACTTTTGACCTGGCGTATAAGTCAACCTAAAAAATTTAGTACTTGTTATCCATGCTGAAAAGTCGACTTATACGCCGGAATATTCAGTATATATATATATATATGATTATGAAAGATTAGCATATTTAAAAGCACTATCTCCCATAAAGAGGATAGACATAGAACATCTCTTAGGACAGTAGAATAACCCTTTCTTTTAGTGTTGCACAGTGATCAGCATTCATTTTAGAAATTATGGACTTTACAACCGTGTTATAAATAACTGTTTTAATTCCCCTACGTTTCGACCTTCTTAATAAGGTCATCATCTGGAGTATACAAATATACAAGGACAAGCTGAGTTACATTTCACACAGTAAGCTAAATAATGAATGATTTGATCACCGGTTATTCTACTGGCATGACTTCTGGTGAAAAAAAAAATAAAAATAAATAAAAAATACAGATAAAATTACAAATTAATTAATTATTTAGAAACTACATCAAAGCTAAATTCTATTTAAGATGACATGAGAGAAACATTCTTTCTTATAGATAGTTTTCTTACAGTAACAATGATGTCTTATTTTTAACATTACAATTGTTATATTAGATTTAGGATTTAGGATTATCTACAGTTCTGTTTATGGTTAACTCTTGGGGAGAAAGGTTTCGTGGGTAGAATACGTGCCTTCCATATGCTTGGGATTTTTAGGCCATTATTATTGTTCAGATTGGGGTGGTTGATAAGAATCTCACAGGCTTCCTTAAATTTGCATTCATACCATGTTTTGGTGTGAAGTAAACGACTGGTGCTTTTCCAGTCAATTCTATGTAAAGTGTTTAGGGTGATCAGAAAGGCCAGCTTCACCATAGCTATTATATTTAATGTGTCGTTTATGATCCTTTTGTCTTATAGGAAATGTGCATCCTGTTTCCCCTATATATGGTAGATTACAGGTCCAATAAATATGGTATACTGCAAGGTGGGCCAGCAGAGGGAGTGGATCTTTGGAGATGAGTTGAGTAAGCTTTATAATTTTGCAGGAGATTTAAAGGTGGCTTTGAGTTGTATTTCTGTAGTATTCTGTTTATTTTATCTGATGTGCCTTTAATGTAAGGAATAGTTATAGTTTTATTTTGGTAGTATAGTATTTTTGATAGATCGTAAATTCTCAGAGAACGAGTGCAGTGCGGAAGTAATTTTTTGACCCATATCTTTTGGGCCATGTAAATTTTGCCGTAGCACCCAGATCAATGAACAAACTGGATTTTATTTGTAACATTGAAAGAGGCTTAAGATTCATCCCAAATAACATAGCAGATAAAATACGTTTAGAAACCGCCAACATTTTAAATATATATAAGAAAACAATAACAAGCAACTGAACGAAACATGAATTAACACCGGTGAAATCATTAAAAGCAAATCCGAACATCGTAATAACTAGAGCATAAAGAAAGTGCCACCGTTATTCTAAACCAAACCACTTATTTAGAAAAAATGAATCTGCTAGTCTCGGACAATAGTTTTGAAAGCATATGGTGTGAGGTAGAGGTGGGCAAGACAGGATATTTAGTAGGGTGTTGTTACAAGTCAGGGAGTGCAGAGAGTGGGAAGCAGGAGAGGTTTAGGCAGTTGAGCTTGGCAAGTGCAAGAAGAATGATTGTTATGGGAGATTTTAACTACAGCAATATAAATTGGGAAGAGGAAACTTCATGTCGTAATTAGGGAATGGAATTTCTAGAATTCTTGAGTGACAAATGCCTTAGACAACATTTAATAGCGGGAACAAGAGGTTCAAGAGTTTTGGATTTGGTTATAGCATCAAAAGAGCTGATAATAACTGAGATGACATCGCTCCCCCCCCCCCCCCAGTTGGAGAGAGTGACTATGTGGTTTTGACATGGAAGATGAATAGACATGCATGAGTATCAAAGAAAAGGGAACATATGTGGATTTATAAGGTGGGTGATTATAATCGTCTCAGATATCAACTTGGGGCAGTTCGAGGGAGAGCAGAATTGGAAAGCCAGGATATCATTAGAGCTTGGGAAAGTGTGAAGGAATATTTGTTAGCAGCAATAGTAAGCTGTATTCTATGAGTGAAGAAGAGGACACAATTTGGTGTAAAGTGGATGACAAACAATATCAAACAGGAACTGCAGGTGAAAAAGAGTTTATGGAAGAGATATAAGGAGAGAGAGGTGGTATCCATGAGCCGATGCACGAAGAATATGACTCAGGCCAGGAGAGTGAGTAATATGGTAAGGAAGGCAAAACTGGAATATGAGCAGAGATTGGCCCTAAGATCCAAAGAAAATGCTAGGGCATTTTTTTAGCTATGTGGCCAGTAGGAGGAGAAATGATTGTGGAAGAATGACATTGTGGGATAAAAATGGGAATAGAGTAATGATGCAGAAGACATAGTGGAGTTGTTCAATGAGCACTTTATTGGAGTATTTCATCCTGGAGAAGAGGGTTTTAATACCAGAGGAGTAGGGCAGGTTTAGAGGTGCAAGAGGAGAGTGTGTTCCAAATACTGAGTATTCTTGATGTCAGTAAATCAGTGGGCCTGGATGGTATTTCACCATGGGTTTTGAGAGAATGTGCCAAAGAACTGACAGCTGCTTTGACCTGACTTTTGAATGAAAGTCTGGCTATGAGAAAGGTACCCATGGAAAAGAATGGAAGGAAGGTAAGATAGTGCCATTGCATAAGGGCAGTAACAGACTGGAAGTGTCTAATTATAGGCCAGTTTGTGTGTCATCAGTAGTTGTTAAGGTTTTGGAGAAATTAGTGGGGGACTATATACAGCAATGGGCAGATGAAGGTAACGTTATCTGTGAGAATCAACAGGATTTGTTAAGGGGCGCTCTTGCTTAAATAATATGATTGCCTTTTATAATAAAGTGACAAGAGTAGTTGATGAGGGAAAGGCATACACTGCCATTTTTTGGATTTTGCACAGGCATTTGACAGGGTGCCACACGATAAACTGATATTTAAGTTACAGCACGTGGGTTAAGATGTCGGGTTGGTCAACTGGATTCAGGATTGACTGTCTGATAGGTCTGATTGATATTGCCCCACCATATACAGAGAGTTGTGTATGGTGGGGCAATATCAGTGAAGCAGAAGGTTATAAGTAGGGTTCCACAGGGCTTAATACTTGGACCTGTATATTGTTTATCAATGACATTGTCAATGGATTGCAAGGGGATATTCAGTTGTTTTCAGATGATGTGAAACTGGGAAGGGTTGTTAGTAAAGTACAGATGTGGCTGCCCTGCAAGAGGATTTGAGTAAACTAGATTGGCAAATGATTGGGGGGGTGTCAGTCTTGAATGTAAAGTCTTGAAGTTTGGGATATATCAATGGGAGGCTGCATACTTGATTGGAGGAAGTAGGGGAGACAAGAGATCTGGAGGTGATGATCGATAGAAAACTGAAATTTAGGGGCATATTGCAAAGGTGGTTAAGGTTACCCAGAGGATTGCTGCAATACTGAGAAGGATGCTGACCTACAGATAGAAGAGTTATCATTCTGTTGTATAAGACCCTGATCAGACTACAGTCAGACTGTTGTTCTCAAATTTGGTCCCCAGGATATGAAGGGGATAAATTAACTGTGGAAATGGTGCAGAGGCAGATAACAAAGATGGTCTAAGGACTGTACAATGTTAATTAAGAGGATCGGCTGAGGGAATGTGGACTGCAGAGTTTGGTGGATAGAAGAAGGAGAGGTGATATGTTGAAGACTTTTAAACTGTTGAGAGGCAGTTAAGGGTGGACACTGGGGAGTTCTTTCACTTGGTGGAGCAGCGGGAAGGAGCGATGACAAGGGGCCATCCCTGCAAAGTACGAAAAGCAGTCGTCAGTAAGAGAACGAGGAGTGTTTTTTTGCATGGGGTGTGTTGGAACCGTGGAATGCATTGTCTGATAGAGTGGTGAGAGCAAGAATAGTCGATGAGTTCAAACAGTGGTATGATAGACTGTGTTTCCTAGGAAGAACTTCCCATGATGAGTCTCTTGACTCCATGGAGGCCTGAATAATAATAATAATAATAATTTCTTTTTTTGAAAATATTTAAAGGCATATATGAGAATTTTGCTTTGAAAATTCTTTGCTAGATCTGTAGTTTATAATTTCCATAATCAGTATTCACACTAACATATTTTGCATCCACTTGATACAAACTTGAGGCACACATGGACCATGCAACAGCAAGAAAATCATGTGATTTTGGGATTGCATTTCTATATCTCCTTTTTCCATAATTAGGCTTCATTTTTTTTTTTTTTTAGTTTGAAGAATGTGCTGAGGTATTACTTTAAAGAATACCATTAATACAATTTATTATGATTGAAAACAATTTCATGCTGTTGGTTATAAAATTACTCTTCTTGATTCAGAAAGACAAATTTTGTACTGCTTTAAAAGTCTTAAAATGCATTGAACTATGTCTGGAATAAGCACATACAGCAAACCATTTTAAAAAGAATGCACCACGATTATTATTTTTTTATTATCTTTGCAGTCTTTTCTTTTTTTTTTTTCCTTGTTTTAGTTTTTTGAACTTTCTTTTCAGTTTTGTTAGCAGTCTTCTTTTCAACTTTTTTAATATAATTGCAGATATGGAAGAGATTTTTCATAGAGTGGGAGAGTGGGATAGAACAAGAGGCTATCACTGGCAGCTGTATAAGGAGGGTGTGAGCAACAGAGTGAGAAGTTTCTTTGCATGGAGAGTGGTTGGTGAGTGGAATGCATAGCCTGAGTGTGTTGTGAATGTAGCTCCATTGAATCTGTTAAAATATGGTTGGATGAGCATTGTGTGTAATAGCATTTACCTTCCACGATGAGTCTCTGACTCCATGGAGGTCAGATATTAATAATAAACTAAAATAAATTTACAATTTGACTTTGCCAAAATATTGGAAGTATTAATTAAATTAATTTTAGTCAGTATACTGGTCTATGCTGTAAAATCCTTAAATAGTACAATTAAGGATAACTTTATAAAAATGTGCCCATGTGATGAGGAAGGGACATAATATATGGTAAAGGGGGTGCATGAAGTGAAACACCACCCAGCATGAACATGTTAAACAGGTTTTGTGACTAGTGAAAACACCTTACTCTCATTCTGTCTGTCAGTTCTCTTAATACAACTCCCCTGACTAGCTTAATGTCTCAATCACATCCACTCCTCTTCTTCCTATTCATGAGGCTTTAAAAAATATAGTTATGAATAGCCAACATATAATAATATGCAAGCAACAGAAAGAATAATTATGGCCAGTTGACTCTGGGGAATAGTCATGGCAGCAAGTGACCATTGAGAAGGATAATAGTGAAATTATTGAATAACCACTATATCAGCATATAACATACTGATATAAATGATGCCGTGCAACATGTAGAAGGGAGACACTTTTGATCCTCATGATAACGACAGTTATCATGAGGATCAGAAGTGAAAGAATCAGAGTTGTATCAGGTGTTGATTGGGTTAGATGTTAATAAGGCTATGAGAATGCATGACATATTGACACATATTTTTAAGGAATGTGCACACTAGTTAGCTGTACCCTTGACCTGGTTATTTAGTGAAAGTTGTGCGGTTGGGTAAGGTTTCTATGGAGTGAAAAGAAGGCAAAAATTTACACTCCACAAGCATGGTTCTAGGACAGAAGTTTCCAATTATAAACCAGTTCATATAACTGCATGATCAAGGTGTTGGAGAGATTGGTCAGGAATAGAATACGAGATTGGGTTGATGGACATAGAATTCTTTATGACTGTCAGCATGGATTTGTATAGGGTAGGTCTTGTTTTAGTAATTTACTTGCATTTTATGAAAATGTAATGCATCAGCTAGATAAGTGAGAATCATATACAGTGATATTCTTACCCTTTGAAAAAGCATTTAATAGATTCTCACATCAGAAGTTGTTGTACAAGCTGCGGAAGATGGGAGTAGAATAGTATATCGATTAGTGGGATTGGTGATTGGTTTTCTGAAGTTGTCTATGATGAGCAGTGTCTCAAAAAAAAAGGTAACCAATGGCATTCCACAGAGTTCTGTTCTTGAGCCCCTGCTGTTTAACTTCTTTGTAAATGATATATTAAATTCTTTGTAAAAAAGAATTTGTATCAGATGTTGGTTGGGTTAGATGTGAATAAGGCTGTGGGAATGGATGCCATATCACCATGTATTCTTAAGAAATGTAATGTGCACCACATTTTGCTGTGCCCTTGACCTGGTTATTTAATGAAACTCTTGCAGTGGGTAGGTTTCCTAAGGAGTGGAAAGAAGGAAAAATAGTGCCACTTCACAAGCATGGTTCTAAGACAGAAGTCTTCAGCTATAGGCCAGTCTGTATAACTGCGGTTGTGGTCAAGGTGTTGGAGAGATTGGTAGGGAATAGAATAAATAATTGGGTTGATGGACATAACATTCTTTATGATGGTCAGCATTGATTTGTAAAGGGTAGGTCCTGTTTTAGTAATTTACTTGCATATTATGATAAGATGACAAGTGTGTTAGATAAGGGAGAATCATATACTGTCATATTCTTAGACTTTGCAAAAGCATTTGATAGATTACCACATAATAAGTTGGTGTACAAGTTGCAGAGGATGGGAATAGATAGTATATTGGATATAGATAGTATATGGATCAGAGATTGGCTCTCTGAACGATACCAGTGTTTCAAAAAAGGAGGGAAACTAGTGGCATGCTCCAGGGTTCTGTTTTTGGGCTCCTGCTGTTTAACTTGTTTGTAAATGATATATCATGTGATTTAAGTAAAATCTCATTAAGTAAAAGCATTGATTCAGATCCAGTTTCTGATCCAGAATCATTATGTTTGTCCTGATCTATTTTCTGAATGAAGAAAGTTTTAACATTTCTGAAGATTATTTCTTCTTCTAGGTTATACCTTACATTTGGTTTAAGTAAAATCTCATTAAGTAAAAGCATTGATTCAGATCCAGTTTCTGATCCAGAATCATTATGTTTGTCCTGATCTATTTTCTGAATGAAGAAAGTTTTAACATTTCCGAAGATTATTTCTTCTATCTATGGGAATACTATCTATTCCCGTCCTCTGCAGCTTGTACGCCAACTTATCATGTGGTAATCTATCAAAACATAAGATTTTACTTAAACCAAATGTAAGGTATAACCTAGAACAAGAAGAAGAAATAATCTTAGAAAATGTTAAGATATATCATGTGGTTGACTATGGTGGATGTGATATGATGATGCAAAGTTGGGAAGAATTATAAGTAACACTGCTGATGTTAAATCTCTTCAGGAAGTTTTGAATATACTTTATGACTTGGACAAAGGAGTGGGGATTGTAGTTTTAATGTTAATAAGTGCAAGGTGTTGCATTTTGGAGTGCAGAAATACAAGGCTGTGTACTATATTGATGGCGCTGTACTGTGGGAAGTGAATGAGATTGACAGTTTGGGAGGGATGGTTGACAGCAGACTGAAGTTTGAGGCAACTTTGCAAGTGTTGCAGAGACTGGAAACCGAAGTGCCACTATAAGAAGAAGTACGAGGGGTGATCTGAAGAGTTCTTGGCCTAACAATGAAAAAATGAATTTATAATTTCAAAATTATTTTTATTTCAACATAATCTCCATTAAGACTAATACATTTATTCCAGCGACTCCAGCACCATTATCTCTTCTCTGTAGTGGTTCTCAGTAAAATCTGCAAAATACCTCTCTACAGCTGCAATCACTTCTTGATTCGAAGAAAAATGCTGACCATCAAGGAAGTTTAGTTTTGGGAAGAGATAGAATTCAGAGGGAGCCACATCTGGTGAATAGGGTGGATATTCCAACAATTCATAGTGCAGATCCCTTAATTTTCCCATTGCCAAAATCCCATCATCTAGTCTGGTTAAAAGATCAGAATAATATTCCCCAGTTATTGTTTTACCCTTTTCAAGATAATTAATAAACAAAATGCCTTTAGCATCCCAAAACACCGATGCCATGATCTTTCCTGCTGATGGAACTGGCTTTCTCTTCTTTGGCTCTGAACAACCAGCTTCTGTCCACTTGACCGCTGTTTGGATTCTGGTGTGTAATGGTGAATCCAAGTCTCATCCATGGTAATAAATCAATGCACAAAATTAGTTTTATTCTTGTTAAAATGCTCCAAGCACTGTTCAGAGATTTTCATGTGAGTGCATTTTTGATCTGCTGTGAGCAAGCATGGCACTCATCTTGCGCAAAGCTTTTTCATATGCAATTCTTGATGCAAAATATATTGTACATGTTCTTTTGAAATGCCTGTAGGCTCAGCAATTTCATGCACTTTTACTTGCTGGTCATCCAATGCCATACCGTGCACTTGATCAATGATTTCTGGTGACGTTACACTTTTTGAACGTCCTTCACGTGGATCATCTTCAAGGATGGTATGGCCATATTTAAACTCTGCAGTCCATTTCTTAATTATCGAAAACAAAGATTAAGAGTGCCTATAAACTTTCATGAACTTCGAATGAATTTCTTTTGGCGTCAAACCTTCTTTTACAAAGAATTTTTTAACTGCACGATACTCATTTTTATCCATTTCAAGGGATTCAGACAGCTCTATAAAACAAACTACTTGATAGAATGACTTGCAATATTACATGGATGCTTATGACAGATGTACCAACTTAGAAAAAAAAATCCTGCCGATAGTGTTGCATCTATGGTCGAGGCCAAAATCTTTTCAGAACACCCTCGTATACGTATAAGGAGATGGTTGTGCCACTGTATAAAACAACGTTCAGACCACACTTGGATTATTGTGCTCAGATTTGGTCACCTGGTTTTCAGTGTGATGTGGGAACATTGTCTTGGCCACTCATCTCTGGCAATGAGTGACCAAGACAATATCAGGAATTTGGAATGCTGGCTATGGAGAGAGGTTGAAGAAATGTGGATTGCAGAGTTTTGTGGATAGGAGGAAAAGCGATGATATGATAGTCATTTAAGTTAGTGAGGGGATTTTATCAGATTAATCCAAAGGGGATTATGAGAATAGTAGAAGGTGAGAGGGGCAAGAAACAGAGGTCATCCCTGGAAGTTATGTAAGAGTGTTGTGAAGAGGGGTGCGAGGAGTAGATTTTTTACTTGGAGAATTGTGAGTGAATGGAATGCATTACCAGAATATGTTGTTAATGCAGGTTGTGTTAAGGATTTTAAGATTCAGTATGATAAATATGTTGTCAGTGAATAAACCTCCCAAGATGAGTCTGCCTACTCCATGAAAGGTGTAATATTGTTATCATTATTATTATAATACAGGATCTCCATGGTCAGAAGATTCATCTCAGGCTATTGTGTGAATATGTGGCCTTATTCACACAATACCTATTTATACCTCTCCTTAAACTCGTTCACTTGATGAAGCATTGGCAACTGCCTCTGGCAACCCACTCCACCCGTTTAGTAGTCAAAAGTCTACTCCTAATTACTCTTGTTAATCATGGTCTTACACAATTTCTATGGGTAACCTCTCATTCTCTTGCTTCTTGCCATGTACTGAAAAAAAGTCTTCAGTATATAAAACTCTTTGAATAACTTATATGTTTCTATCATATCTCCTCTGATAGGTAAAAAGAGGAGATATGATATGCTTCTATCATGTCTCCTCTTTTTACCTATCAGCTGTCAGCTAGTTTTCTAAGCTCACAGACTTGCAGTCTGTTCATGGGGAAGCATTCTATACACCTGCTACATCTTTGTCACTCATTCACTTCTAGATCCTTTCCACCACTTCTTCATCTGTACTGAATCCAGAACTGCACATAGTAGTTCAAATGTGGCCTTATTAAATCCTTATATAGGGAAACAATAATTTCTCTATTCCTTGTTAGTGTATTCTTCAACAACCACATAATTTGGCATGCTGTTTTGGCTATTTTTGCGATACGAACTCTAAACTTCAACTTCTTGCCCACTATGTCCACTACCATATCCAGGTTCCTGGCCTCATCAGTTTCCTGCAGTTCGGTTTCATCAATATAGTACACAGTTTGTGCTCTCTACTTCCAAAAATGCATCTGCATATCTATAACCTGTCTAGTCTCTAGACAGGTTATAGGATCATATGTAATTTGTTGCAGTGGAATAATTTATTAGACAGACAGACAGACAGACAGACACACACAGACACGCACGCACGCACGCACTTAATACTATACCTGTAAATTATTATTAATTCATTTGCCTCTAATGAAGTATTTCTATTCACACCTTTCTTTCTCTTCCTGATATTTGCAAATCATTCTCGGATGGCTAATGTCTCATTAATATTTACATTAATGTTCACATATTTACACCTTTCAGTGATTTTAGTATACCAACTAAATATAGGATTATTGGTTTCTAATACATCCTGAGACAAACATGCCCCCCCATGCAGATTTGGTTGTAATTGAAAAATCCATCACAATATGTGATGCTATTGCCAATATTCAATGTGAATTATGTCTATGCAAGAAGAAATATCTCATTGTTGATCAAGGACTCCTAGAAGTTTCTTCTCATACCAATGGGAACGTATGTAATAAAAACGTTGCCATAAAAATGAAAATTTTATTGAATGCTACATATAGTTAGAAGTTTAACTAATTTTATATTCCATTTCAGAGGTTAAAAGATGTAGATCCTGTAGTATATTATCCTCTTATTGAAAATGGGTGAGTAATATGATTTCAGTCTTTTTTTCAAGTAGTATCTTCATTTCTGTAATAATTGATTGATTATTGATCAATGACCATATGTGAGCAACAGTAATCCAATTTTATTCTTTTTAAAAAAAAGAAAAAATTTCGATTGATGATTATGATTACCCTGATTCCTTCACAAAATGGCTGGCATAAGACAATGTGGTATGAATATCTTGTGGTATGTGTGCTTCCTGGCATTTAGATATGTGGCAGGTGAGAGAAAGGGGGAATGCATATATGTGCAAAATGTAGGCAATGGGTGGGAGGAACTTAGTGAGTTAGATATTACAATAACTGACCTCATTATCAGGGGTGGGAGAATCTCAACCTAGAGAGACGAGTAGTGTGATAGAGGGGGAGAATAATGAGCAGAATATGAATAAAAAAATAAGAATGGGGAGTGTGGAAGGCTTGAATGATTGTAAATTTTTGGAGATTCTCTTGATTGGGAGGATGAATGCTAAGCAAGAGTGGCTAACTTGCACTTAAAAAGGAGGTAGAATGTCTTGGGAATGAGATGAGAAGTATGAAAATGAAATTAGGTGAATGGAAGAGATAATGCCAGGCAAATCAGAGTAGGAGTGAGAGAGAGAGTTATAGGAATGATAGAAGAGGAGAGAATAGAAACTGTAGAAGAGAGGGAATGAGAGAGTTATCGTAATGATAGAAGTGAGAGAGAGTTATGGGAATGACAGAAGAGGAGAGAATGGACACAGTCGGAGAGAGGGAATGAGAAGAATGTGAGCTAGTGCTGGAACCAGGGATAGAGTGATGCCAGGACACCAGGTAAGTAGGGGATCACAGAGAGAAAGAGTTTGAGGAGAGGAAGTGAGGGATGCAGGTGAGCAATCAAGGAACAGAGTGGTATGAGGTATGTTGTATTGATACTCAATCCGTGGTGTGCAAGATAGGATGCCAAAAGAGTGTTTGCTTGGAGGAAAGATAGAAAGTGTGGGTATGGCAATTAAGTGGGGTGAAAGAATGGATGAGATGACTATGATGGTGGGCTAAGTGTAATGGTAACCCAGAGATTGCTGCAATACTGAGAAGGACGCTGACCTGCAGATATAAAAGAGTTATTGTTCCATTGTATAAGATCCTGATCAGACCACACCTAGATTACTGTTCTCAAATTTGGTCCCCAGGATTTAAAGGGGATAAATTAACTGTGGAAAGGGTACAGAGGCGGATAACAAAGATGGTTTCAGGACTGTACAATGTTGGTTATGAGGATTGGCTGAGAGAATGTGGACTGCAGAGTTTGGTAGATAGAAGAAGGAGAGGTGATATGATTGAGACTTTTAAATTGTTGAGAGGTAGTTAGAGGATTGACACTGGGGATTTCTTTCACTTGCTAGAATGGGGGGGGGGAGCGAGGACTAGGGGCCATTCCTGTAAGTTACAAAAGGAAGCTGTGAGGAAGAGGGTGAGGAGTGGTTTCTTTTCATGGAGAGTGGTTGAACCATGGACTGCATTGCCTGTAGAATGGTGAGAGCAAGAATGGTCAATGAGTTCAAGGAGTGGTATGATAGACTTTGTGTTTCCTAGGAAGGACCTCCCACGATGAGTCGTTTGACTCCATGGAGGCATTTATAATAATAATAAAGTCAGCTCCTTCCTGTCTTCTGATAAATTTTAAGAATACTTTTCATTGTCAGTAAATACAAGATTTTAGGATCTGAGAACAGCTGTTTACAAATACATGTTACTTTTGATGTTATTTAAATAGGACTTGAGGCCACTCCCCCATTGAATGATTTCATTAGTGGGATTGTTGGTCATTTCTAATATAACGAGTATGCCTATGTTGATATCAGAAATATCTTTTTCATTTTATCAAAGGTTGGTTTGCATTTTTCTTGATTTTTAAATTCTTCTAGACTGCTCTACTATTTTTGTGCATAGTGTGATCCAATAGATGTACCCATATGCTTATCAGTAGCTTCACTTTCTTAAATTTTTGCCTTTGCATGATTATTAAAATGAAGCCTTTTCTAGTTTTTCTTCAAAATAATATGAGAGTACATAATATTCTGTCTGTTCATTTGATAAACCTTGCACAGATATTCCAGGCTTCAAGATCCTTGAAAATTCTTCAACCATTACCTTAAACAGATCTTCATAATATCCTGTCTTTTTTTCTTGCAAAAAAAAAAATTCACCTTCCCTTATCCTGTTTGATAATACCCATACCCAACTTGCTGAACAATAGATCAAATCTCTCTTCCTGGGCTGATATTTATCTCTGATATTTAGCCTTTCATGCAGAAACACACTCATCAATAGCTTCCTTACCCCCTAAAAAAATTTGGATCCTTTTCTCTGGATATGCCACTTTTCACTTATCTAGCTCCTAACTCTGACATAATTCCAAATATTTCTGTAGAATCTATTATTTTCATGTTTTGGTTGGTGCATTATAATCTCTTAAAAGTTATTAATGCTCTCCAAAAGAGGGCAATTTGTTAATTGATGATTCCTCTCACACGGACATCCTTTTTATAATTGTGTAAATAGATGTGTATTATCTACTTTATTCTAATTAGCAGTGGGCTTTGCTTTCGTAACCTTTCTTTCTTATTCTTTTTATCCTATCGATGCTGTGCCAGTGAAATATGGAGGCTATTAATTGCCGCTATTGTAATAATGATGCTTGTTGCCGTTATTGTAATAATGAGGCTGGCTGTGCCTTTGTAATATCTTTATTATATTATAATAAGTTTTCCTCTTATATTCCTTTCTTATTCTATCTTACTATTGCATACTATGTTTATCCACCTTTCGCATTTACTAGTTGTATGCCTGTGAATACTGGAAAATTTATTTGTTAAGATTGCAGCACCAGTATTTCTATATCGGCATAAGACTCATAATATGTCCGGTAGATCTCTCTCTCTCTTACTAGCATAAATTCCTTCAATAAAGTTTACATAAATAGTCATGGTTCTCAAGTACTTAAACTACACTTTTAATGCCTTAGTTGTTTTCCGCTCGCAGGTCTGAGTTTATTTAGGAACAGTGCATTGTGAATTAAAAGATCAGGCAGCACTCTATTGACATATAAATAAAACATATTTATTTATATTAATACCAAAGTACATTAATTAAAGGATAGGGAGGTTACTCTCTCTACCTATTTGTTAGACTTTTAGCATAATGAAACAAAATTTCACTTTTCAATACTAAATAACTATACAATATAATTACTCGTTTACTTCTCTGCTTATTAAATCAAATTATTGAAACTCTAATTTACTCACAAAGAGGTTAGCTAGCTATGCCAAGTTATCTCACAAATTATATTCCAATTAATAACAAATCAGAAGAACTCTCTTATATACACTGCTTATTTTTAGTACCTTATCTCTTAACAGTCCATCTAAACTATTTTTCCTATATTATATAAAAGAAATATGGAAAAAAATAGGAATACACTCACATATGCTCTGTCTTCTGGGTCTTGCACTGTATCAAGGATTTTTCACTAGAGTCCTAGACCCTTCTTCCATCTCGGGTCTTAGATTTTCTTTCTGCAGTGTCTTACTTCACCCGTGCTTCATCAAGGATTTTTGGTGGGACTTTGGAATGCTGATCTCCGGTACTGTTGGGCTTCGGCCGAGGGGTCCGGCTTGTGGAACTTATGCAGTCTCGCTCAGAAGGCAATGCATTCTCTTCTGGGCATTGAAGTTTGCTCCTTGATTATTAACTTCTGGTAATCTTCCACAACCATATCCAGGATCGAAATAGCCTCAGGTGGATAGGCTTCCATTTGTCCCCGACATCTGGCCCTATGGTTGTGTCCTGCTTCCGACTGCCAATATTTCTGCCGATGATTTTCTGTCGATCTTCAATGCCTTTTTATTTCACCATCTTCGGGGTCTTGCGTGAAGTGTTGAGACCCCCCCGAAGAATATGGCACGATTCTTTGATCTTCTGTTTCAACTGACCCGTTCTTTCTTCTCCTGGTATACTACACAAATCTAATTAGACGAACACCGGAACTACTTGTGAATTGTGCTGTCCCTTTTAAGAATGACCTTGACGGTGGGCATACTCAGAACTTGTAAACAATAGTTTCAAAAGCACTTAGTTAAACAATAACATATAGGTTGGAGTGACATAGCATTTTCTTTTGTTTCTTGCAAACTTCACTCATTCTTTGTTTACTATATCTTGGCCAGGTTAAATTTATCATAGGATTAAATATATTCTTTTTACAAACGTTCTTTTTATATTACAACCTTTTGAGATGTGACCTCTGTAAAAGTCAATGCAAGGTGCTTGTAAAATTCCAAGCTACATCGAGTTTTACAATTGTATTCATTACAGTGCAGGACATAATAATATATCATGAATCACAGAAAGTTTTTTTTGCTGGTTTACAAAGTGCATTATGCTTGAAAAGAAATTATATTGTTGTAAATTCTTTACCTTAGCATAGGCTGACAGTTTACAGGTAAAGTATCTTCTTCACAACTAGTCTACTTGTATATAGAGGCTGTTGATTTCACATCAGTTGTCTTGTATCCTATAATGCAAAAACATTATGGTACAATAGACACTCAGACCTGTTTTGACCTGTATTCAGGTCTCATCAGTGGGAGCTAGATCCAATAAGACACTAAGGTAAAATCAATCCATAAGTTATATATTATCTGTATACAAATAGTAAAATGTTATATTATGATGAAAATATATCACATGTAAACTTTGCTTATACTTGGGTAAAGTATTAGAAATATAATTTCTTGTTGAGTGTAATAAATTTGTAACCAAACAGAAACTTTCTACAACTATCTCTGAGCTAGAGTATTTTAACAATATGGTGATACACCATTTTACTATTTGTGTGTGGAAAAAATATTCAACTTCTGCAATAATTCTGCATCACTGACAGCATAAATCTCTTGACTCTTTCTCTTTGTGCCCTCACTCCTACTTTGGCAAAAGGCACATCTCTCCCCCCCCCCCTTCCTCGAGGTTGCATGTTGCCTTCACATTCACTCTCATTCTGTGTATTTGGAAATCTTCTTAGTTGGCTTTTTCTCTGTTTTTCCTTCTGTACAGATTCATTATCAAGGGACATTTTTTCTTATTTTTTGCAGGTGTTGGATTGCTTTTTTTTTTTTTTTTTTTTTTTTTTAGACTTTGCTGTTTGGTGCAGGCACTATCTTTTCAGCGTAGGAGCTTTTGTTGTTCATAGGCACTGGTTCTTCAATGTAGGATTTCCTTTCTACAAATGCTATTTACGAGCATAGAATTTTTTACAGGTTTCATGCCTCATTATCTAGTGGTGAATTTTAAGGACTCACCACAGGATCTTTATCAGACCAGTAGATTTTTTTCTAATACAGTGTAAAATTTAATATGAGTTGTCTTCTATCTAGAGTTGAAACTCTCTGGTTTGAAATAAATGAATCACATTAAGTAAGAGAGATCATCATAACATAACATTAGCTAGAGCAGTCAGCATATAATATGCTTTTACACCTTTTGATGGTGGTCTATCAGAGACAAGCTGCTATTAGGTTTCAAAATTTCAAAATCAAGATATTCCTGCTAGAGTACATTAAAAATTTGGATGATATAATGTATAGTGTTTTCTAAATGGGGAACATTCGAGGACATATGTAAGGAAGAAAGTCTCAAAAAGAAGGAATAGAAATCAGGCAGCATTTATTTTACCATGGAGGTTAATCAACAGGTTCCCAACTTGCCTTCAAAGGGCAGTGGGAGTAATAGTGAACTATCTAGGAGTCTTGGCAATATCTATGATGCAGCACCTGTAGCTGACACATTTAGTTTTAGGTGTGTACCCTAAAACTAAATATGTTAATTGCTGGTGTGTGTGTGTGGGGGGGGGGTATATTTCAGGACAGTGCACGATGTTGTAGTAAATGCAGATCAAGTGCACTTAAAATCAACACTTGTCTGCATAGGACTTATTGCAGAAAAAGGTTGGTGGTTCTGTTGAACCCATCTCCACACCTAATGATAGCAACTGTTGCTGACAGAGCTAGGAAGACAACCGCAAAAAAAAAAAAAAGAAAAGAAAAAATAAATAAAATAATAATAACAAAATAAAAACCACTTCCAGAGGACTTCTTTAGAGAATATTAAAAAAAAGAAAACCCCCAGTTAACAACACTACCAATCAGGTAGCCCTTAAGTTTTAATTGGCTCAGCTCCATCAAACCAAATTAAAACTAAGTTGGCAGAAAGCATTAAAAAAATGAAAGAAACATGAAGGCAGAAGAAATGGACTTTATAAGTAGTTCTACAGAAAGAGAAGCTGATGAAACAAAAAATGAAAAAGACAAGCTCTGCAGCATCAGGAAGATCAAGAATGCAGCTATACTGAGCCTACTGAGCAGATACTAAAGATAACACTACAAAGACTGTGCACCCATTATTGTTATATGGGCACCTGCAAGAAGTCCTAAGACTCATCGCGGGAGACCCGTTCTATCCACACAATCTGTCATACCTCTTCTTGAACGCATTAACAGACAAAGCACTCAAAACTGACTCCTGCAACCCATTCCGCTCATTCACAACTCTCCAATCAAAAAATCTAGTCCTCACACCCGTACTAACCACACCTTTCTTCAACTTCCAGGGATGACCCCTCCCCCTTGTTCTGGTCCCTCTAGCCAAGAGCTGAAACATTTCCACTGCATCAATCCTATCTTGTAAGCAAGTTAAATGTTTCTATCATATTCCCTCTTTTTCTCCTCTCAACCAACTTCTGCAATCCACATACTCTCAATCTATCCTCATTGGGAATATTACACAGGCCACTCACCATCTTGGTCACTTCCCTCTGAATCCTCTTCACTGTTTCCTCATCTCCCAAGAAACCCAAGTGACCAGATTTCAGCACAGTAATCCAAATGTGGGTGTATCAAGGCTTTATAATGAGAAATAATAACTTCCTTATCTCTACATGTTAATGTGTTCTTCAATAGCCAAGTAATCTTATGGGATACCTTAGCAATATGTCCTCTAAGCTTTAACTCTCTGTCTACCACCACTCCTAATCTCTAGCTTCATCTATATATTTCCTGGAGTACAGACAGTGCTATCAATGTGGTACATGGCTTGTAATCTATATTTCCTAAAATGCATAGCTTTACATTTTTTCACATTAAACTGACATCCATTATCTTTTGCCTACAATGACATCCTATTTAAATCGTCCTCCAAGCTCTCCACATCGCTTTGATTAACTATTACGTACCTAATTTCACATCATCAGCTAAGAACTGAATATTTCCTTTCAATTTATTTCTTATATCATTCATGTACAAATTAAACAGCAATGGCCCCAGCACTGAACCTTGTAGCACAATACTAATCACCTTTTTCACCTCGATTCTGCCCCTCCATATACTACTTTTTGATATCTGTCCAGCAGCAGCTATCCTCTTATCCACTTAGCTAGTGTCATGTTCATCCCCATTTGTTCTAATTTATGTAACAGAGTTCCATGTAACAGAGTTTCAGATGCCTCTGCAAAATCATCATGTAGTCATTTCCTTTATCCAACTCAGCTGTTATTCTACTATAAAAAGTTAGTAAATTATTAAGGCATGACCGCTTTCACAAAGTCATGACGACTTTCTTACAGTATCATATTTTTATCTATCCATTCACGAATTCTCTTTTTGACTAATTTTTTCTAGTACTTTTACCACCGCCCCTGAGATACTGATTGATCTATAATTTGCTACTGTAGTCTTAGAACCTCCCTTATGGAAGGGAATTATTTTGCCCACTTTCCACTCACTTTGAACTCTACTAGAGCTGAGACTTAAATTAAAGAGTATAGTCAGAGGCATTGCCAGTTTCCTTGCATATTCTTGCAAAACCGTAGCTGATATCCCATCTAATCCCACAGCCATATTTGCATTGAGATTCTGCAATATCCTAAGAAGCTCCAATTCATCCACCTTTGTTCCCGCATTCAGTGTCTGTCACATATGTTTAAGTAGTAAGCTCACTAGGATGATGTATCATTACAAAGTGGTCACTCAGTAACTCAGCTATTTTCTCTGCTTTTTGTCTCCTCATGACCATCATCACTCATTACGGTTAATCTTCCATATTCATTCATTCTTCCTCTTACTTGCCATATAATGAAAGAACTCTTTAGGATTTTCTTTGGTCTGCTTGGCTAAATTCTTCTCATAATTTGATTTTGACTTCCTTCCCATTCTGGTTACTTTTCTTGTCTGAGCCTTGTACTGTTCATGAGTTTGCTGGTCACTTTTCTCTTTCTATACCCTCCATAACATTTTCTTCTTCTGCAGCTCATTCTTAATGATATTACTCATCCATCTAACTCCTATCTGATTAACCTTCCTTAGATATACAATTTTATTGCTTCCTCTAGATGACCTTTAACTACGAGGGTGGTCTGAAAAAAAAACGAATTTATAATTTCCAAATTATTTTTATTTTACAACATAATCTCCCTTAAGACTAATACATTTATTCCGGCAATGCTCCAGTGCCATTATCCCATCCCTATAGTGGTTCTCATTAAGATCTGCAAAATACCCCTCTACAGTTGCAATCACCTCTTGATTCAAAGAAAAACGTTGATCAGCGAGGAAGAGTTTTAGTTTTGGGAAGAGATAGAAGTCAGGGGGAGCCAAATCTGGGGAATAGGGTGGATGTTCCAACAATTCATATTGCACATCCCTTAATTTTCCCATTGCCAAAACACTTTTGTGGGCAGGCATTGTCCTGATGAAAGAGGATTTTTTCTTCTGCAAACCGGGTCTTTTCTCACGAATTTTTCATCTAATCTGGTTAAAAGATCGGAATAATATTCCCCGGTTATGGTTTTACCCTTTTCAAGATAATTAATAAACAAAATGTCTTTAGCATCCCAAAACACCGATGCCATGACCTTTCCTGATGGAACTGACTTTGTCTTCTTTGGCGCTGAACAACCGGTTTCTGTCCACTGTTTTGACTGCTGTTTGGATTCTGGCGTGTAATGGTGAATCCAAGTCTCATCCATAGTAATAAATCAACACACAAAATCAGTTTTATTCTTGTTAAAATGCCCCAAGCATTGTTCAGAGATTTTCATGCAAGTGCATTTTTGATCTGTTGTGAGCAAGTGCACAGCACCCATCTCATGCAAAGCTTTTTCATATGCAACTCTTCATGCAAATTATATCCTACGCGTTCTTTTGAAATGCTTATAGTCTCAGAAATTTCACTCACTTTGACTTGCCGGTCATCCGATACCAGATCGTGCATTCAATCAATGATTTCTGGTGTTGTTACATTTTTTGGACGTCCTTCACGTTGATCATTTTTAAGGCTGATACGGCCATGTTTAAACTTGGCAGCCCATTTCTTAATTGTCGAAAACGAAGGAGTAGAGTGCCCATAAACTTTTATCAACTTCGAATGAATTTCTTTTGCCGTTAAACCTTCAAAGAATTTTATAACTGCACGATACTCAATTTTATCCATTTCAACACTTTTGCTTCAGACAGCTGTATAAAACAAGCTACTTGATAAAATAATTTGAAATTTCACATGGATGCTTATGACAGATAAATCTTGCTGATAGTGTTGCTATCTATGGTCGAGGCCGAGAACGTTTCAGATCATCCTCATATATGCCATCCCATGCACTACTAACATCCTTACCCTGCAGTATTTTATGCCATGGCACAGATTTAATCTTCTTCCTAAGCTTGTCATAATCACCTGCATGTAGTTCCACGTATACCCCTTCCTGATAGAATATTCCTCATATTTCACAATCTTCAAAGTCAAGAATGCATGGTCACTTTTCACCAATTGGAGGCATTGTTTCTGATTGGTGAAAGTTATCACTAACAGAGTTATCTATAACCAAGGTGACCTTGGTTATAGATAGCTCTTCTGATCCTGTAACTAGGTTCAATACTCTTCCAACACTAGTTGGAAGAGTATTGAACCTAGTTCCTTTCCATCACATGCTGCCTTAAGTTAATTTTCTCTTAGTAGGTGTATAAATTCTGTTTCCTTCCTGCCATGTGATCTTTCTTTCTGCCATTCTATTCTATATCTCTATAGTTGAAGTACCCCATAATAATTACTCGACCTGTACTTATTGTACTAATTTGGCGGCACGTCTTCCAGATCATCTGTGGAACTCACTGGCCTGTAGCAACAACTGACTGTATATTTTGCCTTACTTGCCTTAATCTCACACCACACTGTTTCAAATGAAGAGCACTCTTCTGCCTGTCTCCTATTCTTTTTGGCTGCAATTCATCCACTATCATCAGCAGTACCCCTCCTCCATCCTATCTTTCCTGAAAATACTAAACCCTTTACATTCTCTCCCTGTAACTACATCATCTGCTGTTAGCCAAGTCTCACTAATGCCTATAACTTTTTGCAAGGTTTCACTAACCAATGCCAAAAACTCCTCCCTCTTGTTTCTGATACGTCTGGCATTAGTATATAGAAACTGCTGCATCCCTTTAGGCTCCACCCACCTTGATTCATGAATTGACTATGCTATTCAATATTTTTGAATTTTTGAGACGATTTCTCACTTGGTTATTCTCGTACTCATTCTCTTCATGGGTGCCTTCTCACTAACTCACTTGCTTCCACGCTAATTGCTTAAGTTTCCCTAAATTTGCATTTAACATGCTTGGTGAACAAAGCTCTCTCTAGACACCTAACCAAAACCGTTTAGATGCAGTCCATCAGCATTGTACAAATTTTTCTTTCTGTTAAACACAGACCACAGATCCACAAATCCTATATCTTTCTTTCTATCATAATGTGGAAGGAGACTTACAGTCTTCACCTTCTTGCTCTTCAGTTTTGCTTCCTCTAACAACTCCTTTACATCCTCCTTCATAGAATACTTCTCACCTCTCAAATCATTTGTACCAACCAAGACAATTATTGCCTTTGACTTACTTTTTTTGCATCTGGATAGTGTGGCTAATATCGTGAATTTTTGCAGAAAAGAGGATTTTGCATACTTTTTTAAGTACTCCACGGATTATTAAGTCTCTGTACATAATTTTTTACTTAACTTGTTTTTCTTGTTTGTTTGTTCAGTCGGTCTTTATTTTTCCTTCAGCCTGCTTGTTTCTTTCTGTTTTAGGTCCCACTAATCTCCTGCCACTTCTGCAATTTTTCAATTTTGCGATTTGTCCTGTGAAGGATAACATTCAAGTACACAATTTCTTTATGAATGTCCATTTCATTCTCCTCTATTTCCATGGCACACATTCGACATTAATAGCATCATTTTCCATCCTGACATTGGTACTGTCCACTCTACTAATATTTGCTGTGTTCTCATTACCTAACAGACACTCACTTTTCAAATGCTTAATATTCTCTCTCTCTCTCTCTCTCTCTCTCTCTCCAGTTCCCTTCCAAATATCTTTTAATTTTCTCAATGAATACATTTCACACATACTGCACTGAATAAAATCTTGCAAATTCAAATCACCCAACAACATGGTCTTTGCCACCATTGTTCATCCACGCATTGGTGCCATGTTGACAATATCATATTTAAAACACAACATTTACTTGCAATCTAACTAGCTCAGTCAATCCCACACCTGTTTAGAAAACAAACTACAATAAGTTAACCTAATTTTCTCAAATAAAATACAAAAAAAAGTTGCTTATCCATCAGTAGCATTAATTTCACTCTACACACACACACACACACACAAAAACAAACAAAAAATATGCCACCTGGCATCAACTCCAAGACTTTAAAGACCCTGAAAGAACTGGGTGAAAAACTTGTCAACTAGAAAATAGCTATCCTAAAGGAATAAATAGGAAATCCACAGTTTTGTATAACATATTGCAAAGATAAGATTTTCAAAAATCCAATGCAGACCTCAACACAATGGTGTTATATTTTCAAATTGCATTTAAAGATATCAGCAGAAAGCTGTCTAACAAAGAGATGCCGATACTACTTTGCATAAAATTATACAGGAAATTACTATTGCAAGCACAAGTTTATAATGTTCAGTTGGAAATCTCAATATCAGAGGATTTAAATCCAGCATGAAACAGCACTATGTATGGAATTTAATGCTATTTTAACATTAACTTCCTTTTTATCCAAGAGACTATCTTCTTTCCCTGTTACTAATGTGTTAATAGTTTTTCAAAGAAATGTGTCCAAGCCACCTTTTTTTGTTGTTTGGACAGAATAACCCAATGGATATTGCCATCCTAATTTGTCTCCCAGTTCTAGGTGCCTTTTGCAATGTATGGTAAGATGCAGACGGACATATTGCCACCATTGATTGGAGATGAAAGAGGAAAAACTATTTGGCTCATAGAGATTTTCTTGTCCAATAACTTGAGGGATAAAATAACTTTCCACTCATCTATAGAGCCCTATATGCATGGTGTATAAAATATCATTATGGCAGAAGATTGGGATAGAATTTCAGTACTCATTTTAGAAATTATGGACTTTACAACCGTGTTATAAATAACTATTTTAATTTCCTGATGTTTCGACCTTCATATTAAGGTCATCATCTGGAGTATATACAAATATACAAGGACAAGCTGAGTTACATTTGACACAGCATGCTAAATAATCAATGATTTGATCAACGGTTATTCTACTGGTATAACCTCTAGTGAAAAAAAAATACAGATAAAATTAGTTATTTAGAAAATACATCAAAAGCTAAATTCTATTTAAGATAACATAAGAGAACATTCTTTCATATAGATAGTTTTCTTACAGTAACAATGATGTCCTACTTTAACATGACAATTATTATATTAGATTTAAGATTCTGGATTATCTACAGTCCTGTTTATAGTTAACTCTTAGGGAGATAGGTTTCGTGGGTAGAATATGTGCCTTCCATATGCTTGGGATTTTTAGGCCATTATTATTGTTCAGATTGGGGTGGTTGATAAGAATCTCACAGGCTTCCTTAAATTTGCATTCATACCATGTTTTGGTGTGATGTAAACAACTGTTGCTTTTCCAGTCAATTCTATGTAAAGTGTTTAGGGTGATCAGAAAGGCCAGCTTCACCATAGCTATTATATTTAATGTGTCGTTTATGTTCCTTTTGTCTTATAGGAATTGTGCATCCTGTTTCCCCTATATATGGTAGATTACAGGTCCAATAAATATGGTATACTGCAAGGTGGGCCAGCAGAGGGAGTGGATCTTTGGAGATGAGTTGAGTAAGCTTTATAATTTTGCAGGAGATTTAAAGGTGGCTTTGAGGTTGTATTTCTGTAGTATTCTGTTTATTTTATCTGATGTGCCTTTAATGTAAAGAATAGTTATAGTTTTAGTGTAGTCTGGTTTATCTTTGTTTTTTATTGAGGTCTTGTAGAGAATTTTGTTAATAGTGTTTTGGCTGTAACCATTTTTTAGGAAAGTATTGCTGATAACTTTAAATTCTTCTTTAAGTGCTTGTTCATTGGAGCAAATCTTCAAAGCTCTGTTTTTTAGAGTATTAATGATTTTATTTTTATATTATATCTACTAATTTTATCAGTATTTTTTTTTTTTTCACTAGAGGTTATGCCAGTAGAATAACCGTTTGATCAAATCATTGTCTCTTTAGCATACTGTGTGAAATGTCACTCAGCTTGCCCTTGTATATATGTATATACTCCAGATGATGACCGTTTTAATTTCTCAAAACGTCGGGAAATTAAAATAGTTATTTAATAAAATACTTCCTCCATTATAGTACTGAAAAGAATTTCAGTACTATAATGGAGGAAGTCCCCATATAAAAAACATTGGGATGAGAAAATTAAAAATCTGCTGCTGAAATTTGAACTTTATATGGTAAAAGAAAAACTCTAGCAATAGAGAAGTCATCTGGCTTGGTCCAATGGCACAAACTTGCTTTGATCCTTTTTACATAACTATTAGTCTGCAGAGCGATGTCAAGTACAATATATCAACTTAATCCAGGAAGCCAGTATCACCAACCATCAAAATATCAAAGATGAGGAGATAAGCTGCTTAGGGCCTAGATTATGCCAGGAAACTTTCCTGAGCTTTCTAGATAAATGTTTACACCAACTCAAAGAAGAAGAACACAACTTAGATAAATATACAGTACATTGCTAAAAAAATTACCTCGTACAAACCATTCTTAAAACAAATTCCCTAAAAAATACTGTTTAACTCTTCCAACATATCAAGCAAACTACCATATCTTCCATTAATATTCTTTCTTCTTTAGATGCTTCATCTTTATAAACTAATGTTGATGTGCCTAAAACCTACTCTTGAAATTTTCTGTATCCTACTTATAAATGACTAATCCTTTTGGAACCTACAAACTTTTCTCCTACAGATATCCTCTTTTTAATAAGACTAATAATTTCAGCAAGTATTTCCAATTTTACAAACAGAATTTTGGTCTTCCCATGGGCCAGAACATTAGCAGTATACTCACTTAACCTTTTCTTGCCCATATGTAAAGACAGTTCTTACTCCCCTTTCTGCAGATTAGCATCCGTGACACACCATCTACATATGCAATAAGTACATTGTCTACACCACAATAAGCGATGTTAATCTGCAGAGATTAACATTGAAGGTTAAGTGAGTATACTGCTAATGTTCTGGCCCATGGGAAGACCAAAATTCTGTTTGTAAAATTGGAAAAAAAAGAATTTCAATCTGGGGCTGAGGGTATTGAATGAACACCCTCAGCCCCATATTTATTCCATATGGGGCTGAGGGTGTTCATTCAATACCCTCAGCCCCAGATTGAAATTCTCAGTTGAATACGAAGAAAATAAAACTATAAACTTCTTGAATTTGACCCTCATTAGGTTTGATCATCATATCAGTACCAAAGTATACCACAAATCTACAAATTGGAAATTATTTGCATTTCACTTCCTATCACCCTTACTGTGTTCAAAAATCTGTCATGTTAATGCTTGCAAATATTCATCTTCTGACATTACTTTAAACCAAGAAATTACTCCTCTGAAAGATATCTTCAATTCTTGACAATATCACAAGCAACTTATAGACTACACTATTCACTCTGCCCTAAATCATGTGTCATCTTCTCAAAGCTGAATATCAACACCACATGTAACCTTAAAAATACCACATGTCTAAAAATATTTTTTGGATTTGTGGGAAATGTTTTATAAAGCCATAAAACAAATATTCAGATATTCAAATTACAGAATTTCTTCACTACAAACAACAAACTACAAAATTTATTAAAACATAGAACAGCAATAACTCAGACTGACATGTTACTATGCATAATATAGTTTATGAGTTAGGATCAAGTCTTGCTTAATTGAACACTTTCAAGACTGTAATATTAACATACTTGACTACCTACTTTCCACAACAAAGAAAAAAACACAAACAAATGCTTGCCAATGATATTGTTCTCTGCGAATCATCCTGAGAGAAGCTTGAAAAGGCCCTGGAAGAGTAGAGAAAGTTATTGGAGAAAGAGTGGATAAAGGTTCTTTCCACAACAAAGAAAAAACACAAACAAATGTTTGCCAATGATATTGTTCTCTGCAAATCATCCCGAGAGAAGCTTGAAAAGACCCTGGAAGAGTGGAGAAAGGTATTGGAGGAGAGAGGCATGAAAATTAACCGAGTAAAGACCGAATGTATGTCAACAGGGAGTGACGAGGATATGATCATACGAATCCAGGGTGAAAGGTTAACTTCAGGGAAGAAATTCAAATACCTTGGGTCGGTCGTTGAGAGGAATGGTGACCTGGATGAGGAAATACAGCACCGAATAACATGCAGCTGGAGGAAGATGAGCGGGGTCCTGTGCGACAAGAGAGTGAGTTGTAAGATGAAAGGAAAGCTGTATAAGATGGTGGTGAGGCCAGCGATGCTCCATGGTGTGGAGATGTGTCCTGTAACAAAGGCACAGGAGAGGAAGATGGAGGTGGCGGAGATGCGGATGTTGAGATGGATGAGGAGGGATAAGGTGGCAGAGGATCTTAGGGAGAAAGGATGGAGTCAGAAAGATGCCCTGGACCGGAGAATCTGGAAGAAGAAGAAGATTAAAGATGGGAATGCTGACCCCGTTTAACATGAGATAAAGCATAGCGAAAGAAGAAGTTATTTTTAATGGCGATGTTATTTTTTCCCGTGCTTCTGTTATAACAATATCTTATTTGATCAATACTTTGCGTGTATAATTTTTATCGTTTTCTACCCTATGCTGAAATGTAAGTGCAATATTAATGATAATATTAGAAGAGAATTTCCTTTCATTAAAGGTGTAAATAAAAATGTGGAATGTACTTTATGTAACTATAAATTTTGCATTTTGCATGGTGGTCGATCAGACATAGTCAACCACGTGAATACGAATAAACATAAAGCTGCCATTCGAAGTAAGACTTCCAACTGCAGTATAAGTAATTTTTGAATTGTGAAAACCAAGAGTGAAAGGGAAAAAGAGTTATCACTGATAGCGCAGGAAGCAACCTTCGCATATCACACAGCAGTGCATAACCACAGCTTTAACTCTATGGACTGCACAACAACCATCGTGAAAAAAATTTTCAACGATAAATTCAGGTGTTCGAAAACAAAGTGCAAGGCAATAATAACCAATGTTATTGCGCCATTAGCGACAAAGCAGATTGAGGAAGAGCTGAAAGAAGTTCATTTTATATCAGTACTAATCAATTCATCAAACCACTTTGACATGAAATTAGTGGCTCTGGTCATTAGATACTATCATCCAGAAAAAGGTGTGAAGGTGAATGTGTTGGAGTTAGTTAATTTAGGTGGTGAAACTTCAGAACTTTTATTTTCTTATGTGTTGGAAGTGTTATATAAGTTAGATCTCCTGAAAAAGGTTATTGCTATATTAGCAGATAATACAAATACAAACTTTGGTGGAAAGAAGAGAAAGGGAAAGATAATCTGTACTTCAAAATGCAAGAAAACACTGTGAACAATTTATTTGTTATTGGTTGCCTTGCACATGTGAGACATAATGCTGTGCAGACTGCTTCAGATTGCTTAACTATCGATCTTCAGTTAATAATTAACAAGATATATGTGGCATTTCCACATATATTGTGTATGAGTTGAGGAACTTAAATCATTTTATGAATTCACAAACACAGAGTATAAAACTGTTTTGGGTAGCAGCAAGACAAGATGGCTCTTTCTTTTGCCTGCAATCCAGAGATTTATTGATATGTTCCCTTCATTGAAGTCATATTTTCTTTCTATTGACAAATGTCCTATCAGTCTCAAAAATTTCTTTCCACTTTCCATTACACTCCTGCATTTCCTTTCCAGCCAGTTAAAAACCTTTTATGATACCAATAAATGTATTGAAAAGCAAGATATATCAGTAGTTGAAGTGAAGGATGAAACAAATAAACTGGTGGAAGGTTAAATTGTAGGAAGGCAGAAAGTTTCTTACAACTACTGTGAGAAAACAGTTGAGAATTAGAAAAAGGACACATAACAGTTGAAAAGTTTGAAAGCTATGCAGTAGATTTTTACTGTACCTGTATTGAATATATTCAGGAGTGGTATACACCATTTCTCAACCTCTTCAGTCTGTGGATTGGATTAATTTAAAGGGAAAGTATCATGTGACTAGAAAGAACATACAAGAAAGCTACATATTCATGCAGACAGTGTCAGTAAGTTTTACTGTGAATGAAGAGGACTTATTTGATGAGTTTGTATGTGGGAAAAAATATTGTGAAAGCAAATTTTAAGTGTGGAGTGAACAAAAGGATCAAAGTGTCAGTGATAAATAGTGTGAAATATTTGCTCATTTTACAAAGCAGGGTATAAATTCTGGGAGTATTAAATGCTTAGGTAGTTTTTGTTCAGCACTGCCAGGAACTAATGCTGCTGTTGAACGTGTTTTTTCATTAATAAATGCGCTCTGGACAGATGAAAAAAACAGACTTAAAATTGAGACACTAAAAGCTTTAATCATTGTAAAGACATATTTTAAGAATTTCTCTTGTGCTGAGTTTTATGATCAAATATCAAAAGAAAAAAAAATTCCTGAACAGGTCCATAAATCTGATAAATATTTTTCTAATTAAATATGTTTGTGATTAATAATCCTTTTTTAAAGCAGATTTAATGTTAATGTATGTTTATAGCAGTATTTAATTTAAAGTGTAACATATATAATAGTTTTATTTTTTATTTTCTTAAATTTTAACATGTCCTGTTTTTTTACAAAATGTCCCGGGTTTTTTAAGTAAAAATTTTAGAATGTCCCAGATTTTAGTAAAACCTTATGGGAACCCTAATCTAAACATAACTCTAAAATCGAAAAGATTATCATTATCGATTTCCAGGAAAATGAAACTAAATTATGCTGTTCTGAATTACTAGAAATAAGAACCATACAATGTGCTATAAACACCAAAAGATCATATTGTCTATCTCCTTCATGGCAATTAAACAAAATAAATTACTCCCCGTACTCTCAAACTAGTCCAATTCTCAAATACTCTTGAGCCCACTAAACTTCTAACACTGTAAAAATGACCATGCAACTAGCTCACAGTCAGTTTTTCTGCTTTATTCATCTGATGATGTTTTCAATGTAATGAAATGGCCAGCACCTGCTGTTTGTTTCTGCCTTACTATATATATAATAAGTTTTGTTATCAGTTCTTTAAAGGTTACAAATTCATCTTTTTGGCTTTAACTTTTTTTTTGGTTTATATTGGTTTTAAATCCTTGTTTCATCTTCATGTTTTTCGTGCATTCATTTGTTACTATTTGGTACCTACCACTCTAAATTGCATACTGTCTCAGCTCTAATGAAGTCTTTAGTCAAGTTGTCAGCACTGATATCTTCAAGACATATTAATTAACAAGCATATTAATTAATAGTCTTCTTTTCAAACCCTAGTAAATTTAACTCTTAAGCTTTGTTAAAAAAGGACCTGCTCCATTGCCAAAAATTGCTTAGCACATTTCCTTTTATATTGCCAACTAGATAAAATATGTACAATGTGGATTTTCACTAGCTGGAATTGGGGAAACTGGCCGAGTAAGTCCTTTAGGTTTACACAGCATGTTTTTCCAGGCTGTGTGAGTCCAAAGGGCTCAGTGTCTCATTCAGTGTGAGAAGGAAAGGGTTTACAAACAATGGCAACACCTATATGAATTGCATCGAGAGCTATAGGTTCGTTAACACAGAAGCACCACAGAAATAGAAGTTAAATGTTGAAGGAAAGTCAGAGAAAACAACTTGAAAACCAGACTGCATTTTGATAGCTGCAGACACCCCTTCTGCTGCCTTCTACAGCAGGTAAAGGACAAAATCACAAAGAGAGAAAGTGATAAGGAAAATCACTGATAACAACCAAGACCTTACAAACACTGAAGACTTAATGTGTTTCATGCTGATTATTAAAAGCCTTTCTGCAGTCCTAGGCATGCTTTTTTAATAACAACATCCTAACACATAGAAACATCTCAGAGAAGTTCATGAAAAGCTACATCATACTCATCCCCAAAACGGGGTAGAGACTTATCAAGTACAACAAAGCTGGAAAGCTCCACTGGCTCTAACCACTACAGATTATAAAATTCTATTAAGTTCTGAAGATCTATGGATTTCCAGGAAGAGCAGTTGGCTTATTCCTTATAATGTGTCTAGTAAATAAGTGAAATTCACATGCAAACTACTTTCAATAGATATAAATCAAAGCAGATTGTGTGTGTGAGAGAGAGAGAGAGAGAAGTTCCTCCATCATATCTTATTGTTGTGAAGTATAGGACACTCCTTAATGAGGTCATAATCAAAATTTATAAAAGAGCAGCAACAAAAATTTTAGTCAGACAGAAAGATCAGATGTCCTTTAAGTCCCCTGCTCTTCACATTGGTAGTAGAATCCTTGATGCAGAAGGTTCCAGAATACTCTGCTATTAGAGGAATTATGGTTCCTCTCATGTTACACACTATTAAAATATGTACTGATGGCATTGTTTTAACATTAAAAAAATCCAAACCTTGTACATTGTTTCTTCAAACTAGCGGAAGAGTTTAGTAACATCAGCTACCTGTGTGTTTCCCTGAAAACACTAAACTCTTGGAATTTTTGGAACATTTCATTCCACAAACCTGCTCTTTGGCAAGTTTGTGGGATTGAATGTCCAAAAAATTCTAAGGTCTACTTGTGTAAGTGCAAAGGGTTACACAGGCAGATAGCCTCATTAAAGTTCCAGGATGCTGGTTAAAGGATTCAAAGAATACTTTATGCTGCAAATACATCAGATGATTTGTGAAAATGGGGAATCTCTCTGACCACAGAAAGTGGGACCTACATCCTCCAGTAGCAGAGCTGCAGTTGTGAAAACCATAATTTCTTCCTCAATACCATATATTTTCAACATTACAGACATTGATGAAGAACAAAAGACAGTAATCTATAGAAGATTCCTGACTACTGAAATTTTCCAATGCAAGTGATTGATAAAGATCTCTTAGTTTTGTCCTGCATATTTTGAAGGTTAAGCATCTGCCAAAACTCAGCAACTTATCTGCAAAGTGTTAGCATTTGTACATCTTTGTATGTTAATCAGATGCTTCCTAGGGTTTTTTTTTGCCTTTTGTTTGGAGGCAACAATTGTCACATGGATTTTATGACAGAAGTCATACCATACAACCAACTGTGGAACACCATTAGGCACCTGCACAGTACCAGAATATCTGCAGCACAAATGTATAAACCACAAATTTATTGGTGTTTGTTCAGCCTCTTTCACCAAGCTCTTCTGAAGATAAGGACAAATATAAAAACTGCCTTCAAAAATCTCAACAACATAATGGATACCCAATGTGGTTGTGACTCAACAAAGAGAGAGTCATGCATGGTTTCCTCCCAGTAAATTGATTCAAGTCTCTAGATTGCAACCTACTTTGCAGTGTATGCCATTGTGTCAAAACAGTTGAATACTTGAATAACTACCATTCAAGAACCTTTAAAGAAGCAGCTACAGTTGCCCGTAAAACTGAAAACCTAAACAAGAATCAAGGTCTAATTTTACCAGAAATTTGGAAAACTTTTATCAGATCATTAAACATCAAAGAAATGAACTTTCATAACAATTACGTCATGAGCCATAACAAATAAATCACGTTAACGAGACACGCACATTGTCACGCACAATACCAATTTTTTGTATGAATTAGAACCATCAGTTATAACCTAGTCTGTAACCTTCATTTTAGCTTACTAGTTTGTATTCCCTGAGGATGCCGATAGAAAAATTGGCGAAACATGTAGGAGGATAAAATAAAGCTACTTGACAAAGATTATATAAAAAAAGTGTAATAGTCTTATGAATAATTGTCAAGAAAAAATTCAACATAATGAACAGGATCAACGAGATCACCAAACAAAAAATACGCAATCTCGATGGTTTAAAATGCAAAAAAGCTAGGTATTTAAACCATCTGATTTTTTTAAAAAGATGTAGAGACAATAGCGTGATCCCAAAATTTCTTCGTTTTGAAACAATATTATAAAACTAGACAAGCCAACTTGATTTACCAACGAGCTTCGTATGCTTCTTCTTAGAGAAAGAATTCACCATATGAGATTCATGCTTAGCAAAATAGACTCACAGTGCTATAATTTATTTACAGATATCTCTAATAATCTTGACGCTGAGACATGGCAACTATTAGACAATATGATTAGCAACAGTTTTACCAAAACATTTAATCACAGCAAAAAGACACAAATTGATAAATTCAATATGCTGTATGATAATCATAGCGACTACAGACCGTCTCTACCAGATAACCAAGTGATAATTAACCTATCTAAACATGTTTTAAGTAAACCTGAGATCTCTATCCTCAAAAAAGGATTCAATTTTGCTTTAAAACCCACTGTCATTCCTAAAATAGAGTTCATCTGCAACTTAGAAAAAGCCTTCTCATTACTACCATTTCCAATAGCTAATGACTTACGATTAAAAAGCTGCATAATCCTTTCAGCTCAGTCAAGATCTCCTAACACCAACTCTAACCAAATGGAAAGAAGAACACTTCTCAAATTAAGGAATAATAAAGATATCACCATACTCAAAGCCGACATAGGTAATAATACAGTTATATTAAATACTAAAGATTATGAAGAAAAAATTAAAAATCTATTATCTGACAGGTCTGTATATGAAGTTCTCAGTAGAGATCCTACCACTAAAAATCATAATGACACCAATGAATTATTACGTGGAATGAATAATTGGCCTATAGAAATTATAAAAAAACTAAAATCAATGCACCCACTAACTCCTAGATTGTATGGCCTTCCAAAAATTCATAAAGAAGGTATACCATTATGTCCAATAGTTGATGGAATCTATTCTCCCACTTACCAACTGTCCAAGTATCTTGCAAAGATTTTACAACAACACATTCACGTCTTGGATACTTATATTAAAAACTCAAAACATTTTATAGATAAAATAAAAAACATCCCTATCTTTGAAGAGGATATACTAGCAAGCCTGGACATTACATCTCTGTTTACTAACATTCCAGTGGTTGAAGTCATCAACATCTTAGACAACTTGTTCCCAAGAAACATCACTACTTTGTTCAATCACTGTTTAACTTCTATTTTATTTGGCAAAAAACGATCTACAAACAACTCACTGGATTAGCTATGGGTAGCCCCCTCTCACCTCCTTGTGCTGACTTATTCATGGAAGATCTAGAGAAAAAAATCTTATCCCAGATCATTCCAAAACCAAAAATTTGGTACAGATATGAGATGACATCTTTATCATTTGGGATCATACGAAAGAAGAACTAATGAATTACCTCAACCAAATCAATAGTTTCCACAATACCATCAAATTCACATTAGAAATGGAAAAAGATAAAAAAACTGCCATTCCTTTACATTTTAATAAAGAAACAAACCAATAATAGTATCAACCTATCTGTATACAAAAAACCTACAAATACTGGACGTTACCTCCATTTCAACTCAGCTCATCACATAGCTCAGAAACTTAGCATTATCCATAGTCTCAAGAAAAGAGCTATATAGTATACGACAGACAAGGATGACCTACTAACGGAATTAACCACAATATCCAGAGAACTTTCTTTAAATGGTTACCCAAAAAGACTCTATAACAAGATTCTCTTTACTGATATACCACATCGACAACGTGATGACGTCCAATACATCAGTACAATTACGATTCCTTTTGTCAGCAACATTTCCAAAAATTTAGCTAACCTTTTAAAACCACATAAGATCAGAATGGCATTCAAACCAATCAACATTATTCGGAAATTTTTAAGATCACCGAAAGATCCTCACTCATTCTACAAGTACTCTGGAGTATATAATATATCTTGCTCATGTGGTATTAGTTACGTAGGTCAGACCTCTAGAAGCTTTGAAACGAGAAAGAAAGAACACATAGGATATGTCAGAAATAACAGACAAGACATTTCAGGCCTTTCATGCCACTTTGCCTCTACTAACCATCACATTGAGTGGGATAAGAGCCTTATGCCATACATAGAAGATAACTACCATTCAAGAACCTTTAAAGAAGCAGCTACAGTTGCCCATAAAACTGAAAACCTAAATAAGAATCAAGGTCTAATTTTACCAGAAATTTGGAAAACTTTTATCAGATCATTAAACATCAAAGAAATGAACTTTCATAACAATTACGTCATGAGCCATAACAAATAAATCACGTTAACGAGACACGCACATTGTCACGCACAATACCAATTTTTTGTATGAATTAGAACCATCAGTTATAACCTAGTCTGTAACCTTCATTTTAGCTTACTAGTTTGTATTCCCTGAGGATGCCGATAGAAAAATTGGCGAAACATGTAGGAGGATAAAATAAAGCTACTTGACAAAGATTATATAAAAAAAGTGTAATAGTTGAATACCTGTTTTACTCATGCTAAGCTTTAAATTCCAGTCTTCACACTTGATTGAGGTCTTTTACCTCCAATTTAATATCAGTCCAAGCAAAACACAGAAATCTACATACACTTTTTTGTTCATTGGAATCAAATACAACTTTCGGAAAGTGCAGTGCAAGGAAAAAGTAACTAATATCAGCAATGTCTACAGAAGTGGCAAAGCACATTTGCTTTGGTTATTAGATTTTTACATCTAGAAATAAGTTTTTTCAGGGATGAATGGTCACTTTCAGGGGACTCTGGTGCTAACTGCCTATTCTCTGCACTATGAGAATAGGCAGTTAGCAACAAACCCAGCTGTGGGTTTTTTGTATGCTTTCTTTGATATGTTTACTTTGAACTGATGAAAGGTGAATAAAGATTGAAACCAGTCTGTGTAGTGACCTATAATGTTTTTGCACTGTTGGATACTGAGGCAGTTGATGTGAAGTCAACAGCTTGTATATACTAGTAGGCTTGTTGTGAAGTTACTTCATGTGCAATATTTTTGTAGATGCTTGGATAAAGGATTGAAACAGAAATATCATTTCTTGTCTTGTATAATATTGTGAATCTTCTATGCAGCACCACTAATCTACTTTAAATGTCCCTTACTTTTTTTATTGTAACCCACTGACTGCACTTTCAAGTATCTTTATTTCACTTTTCAGAAGCGTACTATAATACACATGAAACTAGTCAAGATTTTAAATAAAATATTGTAATTTTATTCATCCAACAGGTTCGATGTGGTAAGAGTACCATACGTTAATTCTAAAATGGAATTCATATCTTGTAATAATTTTTCATGGCAAAGTGTATTTGGAATGAAAAAGATTACTTGTCACATTGAATTGTCAGTCATCACCCTTTCTTCCCACTATTAATTTAAATCCTCCTTCAACATCTGTAATCCCCCTTTATTAATCATTACCCTTCCGAATTTAGCATTATCAGCAAACAAACTGGATATTCCCCATCAAATTGTCATCAATAAGGCTCTTGGGCCTTTTGACATACCACTGATTACCCATCTTTTCCTTGATTATTCTACTCCTCCCCCATATATTACTCTTTGATATCTGTCAAACATGCTGTCATGATTCTTTTGTGACCTACACCTCTGTCACTCTCAGAATACATTTACATTAGGTAGACTCTCTCTCTCTCCATTCTCATTTTCCAGACACAAATTTCTCACCTTTGCTAAAATACTTTGGATAAACTGTATCTCACATAAAATATCAATGAGATAATTTAATTGATATGACCATTATAACTGCGTTATATTCATATAAGAATATGAATGTAAACATGCTAATTTCAACTATTTTAAATGCTTACTCTGACATACAGTTGAACATCATAGGTAGTTATAAATCTTATCCTCTCTAAGGCACTGTAATAATAACTTTCTTTTCTATATCATGTATGATTGTCATATTGTTAGGAATGTAGCATAAAAAGATGTAAACTTATTATTCCTGTTTGGGGATATAACATGCACCATAAAAACTCTCACCATACACTATTGCCACCTTGAACAGTATGGACAACATTTTTTTTATTCAATGTGCAAGTGTCCATTTACAGCATTTCATTGTCTTCTGTAATTGTTTTTTAGCTGACAGGAGTGGAACTTGAAGTCTTCTAATACTTCTAGGTTCAAATATGATCCTTTAAAGGCTACTGTTATTATGTGATACATTCAGGGAGTCAAAGGTCTCATTTTGTGAAGACACTCTACTCCACACAATACATAGTTCTCCATCTACATGCTGATGTTTATTATTATTATTATTATTATTATTATTATTAATATTATTGTTATTAACCTCTGTGTAGTTAAAAGACTTGTCATGGGATGTCCACACACTCATGAAAAAGATCATTGGACTGTACCTTGAACCCATTCACAGTTACTACACTCACTACACTTTCAGGCAATGCATTCCACTCACCATGCATAGAACCTGCTCCTCATCCCCTTGATCACACTTCATTTATACAGGTTCCAGAGATGGTTTCTTATTCTACTCTTGTCTCCCTGTTCCTCATACAAGGTAACCATTAAACTCCTTGCTTCTGAATATCAAGATGGTTATCATTGTCATAATTTCAAGGCTTTGCATTTTACAACATTAAACTGACATATCTGGCTGACATTTGCTGGCCTAGTTGGCTGAGTGGTCAGTGTATCTGCTCTCCAACCAACAGACTGCAGATCCAAATCCCACTGTGGGCATGGATGCTTGTGATTGTCTTTAGGTGGAAGATGAATTTTATCACCCACTGTGAGACCACTGTCCTGCTTATTGAAGGCCTGAATTAGCTTGAAAAAGTTCCATGTTTCGTCTCTAGAGCAGCGTTTCTGGACTATGTAAAAAAATAAGTAAAAATGCAAAAAATATAGAAAAGCAATAAAAAAAAAACTCCTTAGCCTGCCACTGTATGAATGTATTATAGGTTTACAAATAAATAAGCATTTCCATGGGTGATTGATCTCATCCATCCCTTTAGGATGGGTAGTCCCCTAATGAGGAATTTACAACAAATTTAATGTGGCTGGTTCATAACTCCTTGCTTCCCCCCCCCCCCCCCTGCAAGGGCAATATTCATGACTGTAATCCATGTTGCTCACAGGACCGGCTATTTTGGGGAAGAAAAAAACCCGAGTTTCTGGGTGAAAAAACTCCCTACCTCCTATGAGACTGGCTAACTCATCTTTCATCGAAAGAGACCAGATAAATCCTCATGTCACTGGTGGGAATCGAACCCAGGTTTTTTCGACCGGAGGATTTTGTCTATGCTGAATGAGCTATGGAGGCTCTTTCATGGGTGAAAACCACGTTTAAAAAAAAAAAAAATCTTCAGTCACTCACCCACTCCAGAATATCTTACCACCTTTTTTGATATTTATTTTCTATGTTCTTGCCAAAGTCCTCCAATGACTTTTGTTTAGCTAGTTTTACACAGTGTTTCGCTTTCTTACATTTGTTTCTGTATTCTCTAAGAGCAAAAGCTGACTTATTTGCCAGGAACTTTGATATGCTTTCTTCTTTTCCTTCACTGCCTCTTTAACTTCCTATGTCCACCATGGAGTTCTGATTTTTCTATCCTTGCAGACAACCTCACCACATGCCTCTCTAGCTGAATCAATCAGGATTTTCTTCAAGGCTTGCCACTGAATCTCCAAGGTTTGGTTCCTGTTCTCAAACTCTTTCATTTTTTCTTCAATAATCTTTGTGTATTTTAGTCTACAGTTCACATCTGAGAGCTGTTCAACTTTTATTTGCTTTAAAACTTTCTTACATGTCATTCTTTTCAATATGAAATTCACTTTCATTCTGCTGAAGACTAAATGGTGATCACTTCCAATTTCAAATCCTCTGTACACTCTGGTGTTCTGCACCATGGAGAAAACATCACTATCAGCAATAACATAGTCAATGAGACTTTTCTTATTCCTTGCCTCTTCCCTCCATGTGAATTTGTGCACATTTTTATGTTGGAACATTGTGTTAGTAATAACCAGTCCATGTCCTGAGTAGAAATCCAACAAGTATTTGCCATTATTATTGGCTTTGCTCTTTTCTCCAAATTTTCCCAAAATATTTTTGTATGTCTGACAGTCATTTCCTACTCTGCTATTTAGATCCCCAACAAGGACCAACTTTTCCTTTTTCATTGTGCCAGTTGCTTTTTCTAAAGCATCAACAAATTCCTCCACTTCTACTTTAGTAGAACCTTCTGTGGGACCATAGGCACAAATAAGTCTCATTGTCCAATTCCCCATTCTGATATTTGCCCACATCACTCTACTTGAGACTGCCTGCCATTCAAGAAGATTAGCCTTGTATTTTGTGTTGAATACTATGGCTACTCCTTCTTTTCCTTGATTGTGATTTCCTGAATATAACATTTTGTATTTATTGCTTAGAAAGATCTCACCAGTTTTTGTCTTTTTTGTTTCAGTTACCCCTATTATGTCAATCTGGTACTTATCTAATTCTTCAGCTAGCTCCATTTCTTTGCCATTCAGGCTTCTTATGTTGATAGTACTGATCTTTAACTCTGGTGATGTTGAGTTGGGGTGTGTTTTCAGATTTGTTCCAGTAGCTGACATTTTGCTGTTTGCCCTGGTTCCCTGGCGAAAACAATGGGGGGGGGGGCCTTGTTTAACCAGGCGACGCCCCAGCCGGCATGAAATTTTGTCATCATTTTCTATATTGGTTTAAGCCAATAGGAATACAATTTGGTCGGTTAAATCCCAAATTGCCAGCCCATCCTCGTTCGTTCAGTATCCAGGTAGATACCCAACAGGGTGCACCATGAGAAGGTGAGGATTGGACATTAGGTCAGAAGCCCTGGTCGTTCTCTGCATTCCTTTAAAGGCTATGTGGAGGTCTCCTCTCAGTTATACAGCTTTGACCCTTAAGCACCCCTTAACATATAAGTTAAACAGTAATGGCCCCATGCACTCTCCTGCAGAACTCTGCTAGTGATCTTCATATTTTGGGACACTTTCCTATAAACAACCTGCTGATACCTATTTGACAGCTCATCACTATCTAACTCACTAATCTCTTATCCAGTTTCATCTGTTGCAATTTAATTATCACCTTGTCATGTAGCAGTCTATCAAAGGTCTTTAATAAAATCCAAGTATATCACTTTATATGCATCACCCTTATCCAGTGAATTTGTCACCTTGTTGTAATACATTTAATCTATCTGTAAATGATAGATTAAATTTAATAAATTTAATCCATCTGTAAAGATAGATTAAATTAAATGTAAAAATGTGGATGTCCTGCTTAGAGGAATGAAGGCTATCTTTATTTCATACTCTTGTAACCAGATTGCAGCCTCTCTCTCTCTTTCCCTTCTGAACTGAAACAATTGTTTTCACTTTCTAGAACTTTGGGACTTACCCAGTTGCAAGAGTCATGGTGAACGGGTGAGATAAGAGTGTTGTTAATTCTCTAGAACATTCCTTCAAAGCATATAGTGATATATATTGTCAAGTTTTACTACCTTATTAACATCAAGTTTACTTATTTTCTTGTATATTTCTTGCTTACTTGCCATCAGTCTTTCCTCCACCATACCCTCTGCACTACATAATTTCTTGATGTCACTTTCATAAGGATGAAATATCGTAATAAACTACTCATGGAACACTTCAACTGCATTATCTGCATCAGTTACCACTCTGCCATTGTAATCAACTAACATCATCTTCCCACAGTCACTGTTTCTTCTCCTAGCCATATATCGAAAGATCTTACTAGGATTTTTCTTAGCTTGATTAGCTAAGAAATTAGCTGCAGTTTTGCTGTCTTTACCAACTCAGTCACTTTTCTGGCCTGTTCTTTCTACTCTTCATGCAACTGATTATTACCACCATTTATCTTGTGTTGCTTGCACTGTGCACCTTCTTCCATATCTTGTGTTTAATCCCTTCCTTCATCCATTTTACTCCTACCTTACTTACTTTTTTGGAATATACTCAGACATTGCTGCTGCTGTTGTAAAATGACTCTTGATCAAAGCCAAGCAGCATCCTTCTGCTTGACTCCTCTCTCTCCATGCGTAGCTTCTATTCCTAATTGTCTCTTATACTTTTCATAATCACCGTCGATATAGTTTGACATATATACCTTCTCCACAGAAGTTCTCACATGACTGGCTACAATCTAGGTGATCACTCCATAGTTACTCTCATATAATATCGCATAAGATTATTGTCCTTTAACAACTCTAGAAATTTATTCTCCTTATGCCCTGATGAACTATCTCAAGATACACATCTGCATCCCTCACACATATTGTACTTCCAACAATGAACAATCCTAGAGAAATTTACATTGCTCACTACATTTGACTTACATTACACTACATTTGAGCTGACCAATGCAATGGATGACTTTGTTTACTGTTGCCATAAGATACTAGAATGCATGAAGCTTTAAAAATCTATCTGTGAACCTCAACCAAAATTGCATATTGAATCCCAGCTATTATAAAAAACTAATTTCAACCTCAAATATATGTGATATTGCCAAACATTGATAACAATCTTCCTTTAGTACTGCTTTATCTCTAAAGATAGATTAAATTTAATGTAAAAATGTGGATGTCCTGCTTAGAGGAATGAAGGCTATCTTTGAAAATTATGGAGGCAACTACCGTGTTTGAATAAAAATAGTTTAATATAACTAAAATCTGCATTCGACGTTTCGACCTTTATGTCAAGGTCATCTTCTGGAGCATACAACTATACACAGAAAACAAGCTACGCTACAATCAAACTGGTTTGTTAATGATACTGACCAACCACTACAACAATTGTTGGCTTGACCAACAATTGTTGTAGCGGTTGGTCAAAAAATTATACTTCAACGCTAGAGTCCTATTATTAGTATTATCTGTTGGTTGTAGAAATACGTTGGGCACAACAACATGTATCTATCTATATACATATATTAATTTAGTCTTTAATTAAGTTTCGTAAAAATAAGTTGATCAGAGAGCTTACGGAAATACACCCACTGACATTTACAAGTCGCCCTAGCATGGACCACTTTAGAAAATATGAACACTACCCAGGCATCCATATATTCCCTTTCTAAATTGGTCCATTTTTTGATAAGGTTTCACTTTTACGAAAAATACACCTCTCCGATGTTTCAAGTTCCTTAGAATTGAAAGAGAGAAATTTTGCTCTCTTGAGGTTTCTGCCTGGTTTCTGAGGAGAACCAACCAGTTTGAAACTGTCAGGCCACTGAAACCTTATCAAAAAATGGACCAATTTAGAAAGTGAATATATGGATGCCTGGGCAGCGTTCATGTTTTCTAAAGTGGTCCGCGCTAGGGTGTTCGTAAATGCTGGTGGGTGTATTCCAGTAAGCTCTCTGGTCATCTTATTTTTACGAAGCTTTCATAGTTTCTACATTCAGGTTTGAAATAATGATGGTTCTAATATCCACTTGATTTTTATAATTTTTGCATCTCTGAACTTGAAGCCTTTTGGCTCTTTATTTTAGTAAATACTTTTATGCACTGACCAAGAGTTCGCTTATGAAAAATACGCCTCTCCGACATTTCAAGTTCCTTTGTATCGAAAGAGGGTTTTTGCTCTCTTAATGCTTCTGCCTGGTCTCTGAGGAGAACCAACCAATTTAAACAGCTGTCAGGCCAGTGAAACCTTATCGAAAAATGGACCAATTTAGAAAGTGAATATATGGACGCCTGGTCCACACTAGAGCAACTCGTAAATACCGACAAGTGTGTTCCCATAAACTCTCTGGTCAACTTATTTCTATGAAACTTTCATAGTTTCTACATTCGTCTTTGAAATAATGCTGGATCTAATATCCACTTGATTTTTATAAAAATTTTTTAAGTTTCTTTAGTTTTATTATTTCCTTGTCAATACTTAAAATAAGAATCCAAAAACAAAGGAGCCCAGAGATAATATGTTACAAACACAAAAATATATACTGTATATAAAGCTAAAAATTATTATTTCATAAAAATTGTTATTATTTTTTTCCTTTTTTTTTTTATAGTTTCAGCAGTCTTTCTAATTCTTCCAGTAATTCCAGTTTTAAAGAGGCTGCAAATTTACCACTTGTAATTAAAGAAAAGGATATTGAATATCAGGTACGTTTTTCTTCTTAAAGAAAGAAAGTTAAACATGTTCGCTGCCAACTATGAGCATACTCGTAGTTGGTATATGAGCCTCACAAGCCAGCTATTAATATACTCATATGACGCTTGCTGCTGGCAACAAGATTATCCATACTGACCTTGAAGAAGTGAAAATGCTTGGCTTGTGAGCTAGCAGCAAAAGTGTGTGTACTCGTATATGGTATATAAGCCACACAAGCCAACTATGAATATACTCGTATGTCGATTACCGCCAGCAACGAGGTTACCCGTACTGACCTTGAAGAAGTGAAATTGCTTGGTGTACGGGAACAAACTTTGCCTGAGTAGCGTGACAGCGAACGTGTTAAGCTTAAGTTTTATTTGATAGCATGAAAAGTTTAGTGATTTTAGCTTTTCAAATTAAACTTTCCATTTCATTTTAATTTTTTTTTTTTATTAATTATTATGAACACAGATAGTATCTTATGCTTCATTATTTTATGCTTCCCTTATAAGTTTGATGTTGTAAAGCACAATTTTTATTGTCAAAAACCAGCATGTGCCAGTCAAAATGGAGATTTCTAAAAAATTCAGATTAATGTATAATGAATGTATTAATTCCTTTTCCTTTATTTTCAGTTCTTTTAAATTCATAGTTTACATAATTTATCTTTTTTGTATCTATATTTTCGTTATCAGTTTTATTCACTTTTTTTTTTTTTGGCTATCTGATATGTATTTCTATACTGAAATTGGTACCTTATGCTCAGCACTTTTAATTATTTACCATCTCAGCTCTAATTAAGTCTTGTACCAAGTTATTCATCATCTTTCCCTTTAGAAATTTCACACAGGTATGTCAAATCGATATCCTTTAATTAAAAACTTCATATAATTTTATGTATTTAAACTTAGCTGTTATAAACAAACAGGGACTGCTTCATTGACAGTAAACTTTTGCTTTTTTATGTAGCATTTAACCATTCATTTAGGAGCTATGTGAATTTCAGAAAATACAGTCAGCATTAATGTGATTTTTAGATGTACCTTTAGATGGTAAGCTTTCAGTAAAAAAAAAAAAAAACCTCTACAACGAAATGAGATTTTTATAAATGTAGTGGTTCAATTATTTTTGATGGAACCACTAAAGCAGGGCTAAATCTCAAGTTTTTATATAGGATGAATTTTTCATGCTCTTTATTGTAGAAAGATCTGAATCATTATCATACTCTTTTGTGAATTCCTCCATCTTCCTTTTGGTTTTTGTTTAGATGGTGAACGGTTGTAAAACCCAAGTGCCATATTTTTTCCTGTTAAGCTTTGTTGCATATTTCTCCTTTTCAAATTTTTCAATTAACTGCAGTTTTGGTTTATAGTAGCCATGACTTTTTCTCATTTTCCTGGGGTGTATGTACAGTCTAAAAAATGATAATGAGAAGTTACATTACTAAATTACCATTCTAAGAAATATTAATACACAGACTGATAAACATGCTCTTGTTCAGGCTTTTCCCTCTGTTTGTGTGCTTGCATATGCTAGAAGAAGAAGAAGAGTAGCGCAGGGACATATCTACTTTTATGAACCAAATAATCTGTGTATATTTGGATCACTAGGGACTAGTAATGTGCAATATACAGCATTTCTCTGTCAGCATTGCAAGGTGTGATCTTTTTCATCAAAGGGGTTCTTGCAACTTCAGCAAACATTCTTGCTGTAAAAGGATACACTCCTAGTTGGAGGAAATGCCACTAGACCTACATTAAGTAGATGAACCTCACTGCCTAGTGAAACACCACCACCACTTATTGGTATACTGAAGTGGCCCATGTTTGATTCCTAGAACAGGAGTTTTGGTCCCCCATCACCACAATTTTCTAACAATCTGACTGAATGATATCCATCAAGGGCATGTCAAACATACTGAGGTAATTGAACCCCCCCCCCCCAATCACCATCTTTGAGGGCAGTGTAACTGCTTTGTAAAGCAGTTCTACAGGCTGGCTGCCAGATAGTGTGCAGGACTGAATAATCAAATGGCAATTTATTGAGGAAGCTTCCTGAATCTGGCATATTCACTGTGCAAGGTCATGAGAGATAGCATGTAATGGCATGCAAGAGGCATTGTTACTACCATGTTATAACATGGAGATTGGATACTCTCTGTATGGACAACAAGTCTAAGAGGCTATTTCCTCCCACAGTATGGTACAGATGAAGCCCTTTGGTCAGAAAGACCTGGGTTTGATTCCCGTCCATGATGTGAAGAACCTTTACTGGTCTCTTGCTCTTTTGTTTCACCTTTGAAATATTAATTATTATTATTATTAGATTCATTGAGAGAGGCCCTAAACATCATGCCATAGCTCTCCATAGTTCCTAAACTCTTCATAGCTCAGTCAGTATAGATGAAGCCCTTTGGTCGAAAAGACCTGGGTTTGATTTCCGTCTATGACTTGAGAAACCTTTACTGGCCTTGTTTGAGTAAAGGTGAGTTAGCTAGTCTTATACAAAGGTAGAAGGTTTTTTCACATGAAACTCAGGTTTTTTGTCCCTCAGAACAGGCAAACTGGCCCATGAACATATACAGATTTACATCATAATATATACTTAATCCCTCATTAGGAATCAATCAGTAATGTGGGATGAATGAGGAATTGGGGGGGGGTGACTCCATATGAATAAATAAATAAACTACTCTCCAAGCAAAAAATCTGGTCCTGACACCCCTTCTAATTACACTGCTGCTCAGTTTCCAAGGATGGCCCCCTCTAGTTTTCCCACCACCATTCCTGTTCTGAAAAATTTCCTCTGTATTAATCTTGTAAAAACTCTTCAGTAATTTGTATGTCTCAATCAAATCGTCCCTTTCCTGCCTGTCAACCAATTTGTAACCCACAAATCTTCAACATGTTGTTGTGCCATCTTGGTCACTTGCTTCTGGATCCTCTTCATCTCTTCCTCATCTTCAAAAAATTAATCTGTTTTGCCCCCAGGTGACCAGATCTATGCACAGTAGTCAAGATGATTCTTACCAAGGCTCTATAAAGAAGTCTAATAAACCTGCTTATCTCTACTCAGGGTATTCTTCTGTAACTAAGTAATTAAATGAGTTGCCTTAGCACTTTTATGTCCTCCAAGCTTTAATTCCCTATCCATTAACACACCCCAAATTAATTCCTGACTTCATCAATTTCCTGGAGTACAGTTCCATCAATATGGTACACAGCTGATAATCTTATTTGCCCCCAAAGTGCATAACCATACACTTTGCCACTTTAAACTGACATCCATTCTTCTTTGGCCAGGCTTCCCAAATCATCCTGCAAAATATTAATATCATCTGCATTAACTATTGCTCTACCCAATTTTGCATCATTTGCAAACAACTGAATAGTTCCTTTCAAATTTTTTCCTATATCATTAATGTACAAATTAATATGACAGTAATTCTCATAACATGGCTTATACGAGTTGGTTATTCATAATGATATTACTTAAGGAAGTTAAAATATTCATTATATATTAATTATAATGACTTTTAATTGATATTTCCAGTATTTTGGCACAGGGACAAATGAACAAACTGATGTGTACACAGGGCATTACATAAAGTAAGTATGCCTGAAACAGAAAAACAAAGACAAGCCTAAAGTCTTAAACAGTTCCCTCTAGTAGGTTGGGTTGTTGGGTTGGGTGTTCTTGGTTGTTGGGCTGAAGCTCTAAGGATGAGTGCTTCCTAGATTTCAAGTAGTTTCATACAACCAAATTTGTTTAGGTTTGGGTAGTTCCTTAAGGCAAAGGCAGATTCTTGGAAAAAGTTTTCTGTATTTTCCTCTGAACAGATAGGACAGAATTGAAGAAGGGCCATGATTGTCAGTGAGAAGATTGTGGGGGAATAGTGTGCAGTTTATAGATGTGTGTGTGGAATGAATTTGATGGATTAAAGGATGTATATGCCTGATGGACTGCACTTGAATGGTTTTGGAGTTATGCTTGGGAAAGTGTTGTTCAGTGAGAGTTTGGAAGTGCAAAATCAGGGAAGCTAGAGAAATTAGAGGGGAAGCAATCAAGCATATGTCTAGCTACCCCTGGGAAAAATGAGTGCATGAATGATAATTCTGAGGAAATAGCCACCTCTGGGATAGATGGATATGAGTGCAGTAATGACTGTGAAGAGCTGGGTAGAGTTTCCTAGGTTTTGAATCTGAATGGGCAGGTAATGACTTTATGTAAGGCTAGTTGTGGGCAATATAAAGCACAAGCAAGAAGGGTAGCAAGTATGGTAAAGAAGGCTAAATAAGATATTGAGAGAAAATTAGATAAACAGGCCAAAGTAAATCCAAAAGAGTTTTTTTTGCTATGTAGCAAGTAAGAAAAAGAATGATTATGGAAAGATAACTGTACTCAGTGCTGATGGTAGGAAAGTGACAGAAGCAAAAAAATAAATAGTTCGGTTACTAAGGGATCACTTTGCAAGGATCTGTCATCATCCAAATGGTGACTTTGCAGTTACTAATATGACAGACACTGATGTTAGAATTGAGCTAGATAAATTGAAGGTGCTCAGTATATTGAAAAATATCAATATGAATACAGCAGTGGACCTAGATGGTTAAACATATCCTCGTAACCATGAAAACCCGGTGACTAAGTAAATTCAAAAGAGTTTTTTTTTTGCTATGTAGCAAGTAAGAAAAAGAATGATTGTGGAAAGATAACTGTACTCATATGGATTACTGTGCACAGTAATCCATATGAGGCCCTGATCAAGGCCTTATACAATGGCATCATAACATCTCTATTTCTGCATGTCAGGATCCTCTGCATCATTGCTGTTATCCGATGTAATGTCTTCACAACTTGTGCAGTGTGGTCCTTGAATTTCAGGTCCTTGTCCACTATCACTCCCAGATCTTTCATCTCCTCTACTTCCTTTAAAGCTTCCCCACCAAGTGTATACTTTGCATCCCATTGTTGCTTACCAAATCTCAAAACCTTACACTTTGCAACATTGAACTGACAGTTCCACTTACCAAGTGGAACTGCCTATTCATCCAATCTATTCAAGTCCTCTTGTAAGGCCATAACATCCGCTTGACTGCATTGCTCTCCCCAGTTTTGCATCATCTGAAAACAGCTGCATATCACTAGTTAAACCTATCCCAATATCATTAACATACAAATGGAACAACAATGGTCTCAAAACTGACCCCTATGGTATCCCAAAAGAGAAAGGGATACCGCACCCTCATATACAACTTTCTGAGACCTATCCAACAGCCAGTCACTGATCGAACTCAGAAGTCTGTTATCCAGTCCCATCTGTTTCCATTTATTTAAGAGCTTGTCGTGTGGCAGTCTATCAAAAGCCTTTGCAAAATCTAAGTACACCACTGTATATGCATCTCCCCTGTCCAAGGTATTTGTCACCTTGTTATTGTACATAAGTAAGTTAGTGAACCCATGCTTTTAACCACAGAGAGAACTGCTGTTATCAACTCATTTCTGTATCCTACTTCTCACTACAACTCCAGCTATACAGACAGGCCTATAATTTGAAGCTACAGTCTTATCACTACCTTTAAGCAGTGGAACAATTTTACCCTCCTTCCATTCCCTTGGAACCTGTGCTGTTGCAAGACTTTTATTAAACAGGCATGCCGATGCCTCTGCCAGTTCCCTGGAACATTCCCTTAAGATGCATGGATTGTTCTCCTGTAGAAGGAGATTTATTAAGGCCACATCTGGATTACTGCACACAGTGTGGTCAACTGTATACTGTGGGGATGAAGTGGTGGAAATGTGCCTATGAGAATAGAAGGTTGTGGCTTCAAAAACTAGCTGTTAGGTGAAAAAAGAGAGGACATGATACAAGTTATTAAAAGGGTTTATAAGATTAATACTGAAGCCTTTTCACCCATGATCACCCATGAAAACTGTTTAAGAGGGTGGTTAACAAGGGTGTTAGAACTAGATATTTTGCTCAGAGGGTGGTGAATGGATTGCCAGAGGTGATGGTGAGTTTAAGGAGAGATATGATAGGTATTATGTGAATAATGGCTCTCACAAGATGAATCTTCTGACTCCATGGCGATACCTATGTAATATAAATTTTCTCTGCATAAATAGGTTGCTGTTATTCTTTTCCAAGAAATCTAATATTTACATGTTAGTTATTCTGAAGCATATTTTCACGATGGTAAATTATAGCTCAACTCTCTAAGCCAAAGATGGATTAAGGTGCTTATGCCAAACTGTTATGCATGTAACAGGCATTAAACCAATTTGTTTTATTTTATTTGCCATGCAAGACTGTTATCTTTATTGTGTGTGTGTGTGAACCTGATATGTGTTCTCTCGTCTGTTGAAGACCAATCTGAACAACCAGCATTAATATTTATATTAGGAGACAATCTTGATATCTTATTTAAAGACGTCAGAATGCTTGTATTCATTTATCAAAGAAGTTAGTTGTTATGATGGTATCACAATTCCTTTGCTGGAATCATAATAATAGGCCACATCATAGAACTTATAATAGTGCTCTTGAAGACTAATGTCAAGTATGCTAACCCCATCCTGAAGATATATCAGCTTAACATAGAAGGCATTTCCAGATGCAAATGTGACTACCTAACAACAATTTTAAATGATCACCAAACTGGTATTCTTGTGGCTGCAAGAAACTCATACAAAGAATGTATTTAGGATGACATTAATCACCCTGATGGATGCATTTTCGTTAACTGGATGAAAAATCAGAACCTATATTTAGTTTTTGATGCTAAAGCAACATAAGCTTTCACTCATCTCAGTGGAAAAGAGGGTACAAACCTGATCTTTGCTTCACTACCTTTGATGATGATCATAGTCAACTCCCTATCAATAGAAAAATACTTGATGGCTTCCCAAATATCGAACATTGTCCTATCATCCATACAGTAGGAATTTGTATTCCTATTTCCAAATCTTTTGCCTAACCTGGATGGATGTTTCCTTGAGCCAATTGGAGATTCTTTGCTAAGCAAGTTGATCCCAAATTGAGGTGAGTCAAACCCATTGGTAGCAACTGAGTTGTTGTGGGAGTTGTGAAAAGGACAGTTCCAACAGATCATCAAAAAGAATACATCCGTGGATGGAATGATCAATGTGAAAGATTATTTCAAAAATTACAGGACGATTTCAATAATTCCAGAACTTCTGAATTGTTGCACTCTCTTGACAAGGCTAAGAAGGACAAATGGATCACAGCTTTAAATAACACCAGCAGCATACATTCCAGCACACAAAAAAACTGTTCTTTAAGAAGAAAACTTGTTTCCAGCATTATTTAAAAAAAAAACATTACTTCATGAATATTAATGACATTGCAAAATATATTGTCTCCTTAATATCTCACCCATGTGACAAATGTGCTACAAGAGAGATGAAGGCAAGGCTGAAATCCAAGAGAAATGCACTCCATCACTTGTCAGATCTCTAGAACTTGTGCAGATTATTGAAACTCTGAAAACTAGAATAGCATCTATCGAGAATTAATAAAGAACTGTGGCCCAAATGGCATTAAATAGCTGATTAATATGTATAATGACATCTTAGAGAAAGGAACATTGCCATTAAGCTATTAACCCATTGCTTTGTTAGTCATCTGTCTGAACCATCTTGAAAGATTGCTGTATAGGATTTCTCCAATCTACAACAAGATATCCACAGAACAAGTTGGATTTAGGCCAAACAGAAGTTACTGTAATCAGGTACTGGCCTTAGCCACCTATATTGAAAATAGTTTTGACAAATACCTAAAGACAATCTCTGTTTTTGTGGATCTTTCATCAACTGCTTATGACATTTTAGTGAGAGGGTCTAATTCTGAAATTCCTAAAGGAATTCTTCCATGATTGCTAATTTTGTAAACAATATACTGTCAAATAGATAGACTATAATTAGAATATACCTGACAGTATATTCTAATGACTCTAAAATTAAATTTTATAAGCTAAGAAATGTTCTTTCACCAGGATCTGTGCTAGCTCCATTGCTTTCCAGTCTCTATACCTATGATGTCTCCATCACTGTCTCATAGAAATTCATATATGCAGATGACATTGCAATTGCAACTCCTCCTTTCAAGTTGCAGAGAATGCATAAACGAGAACTTATCAAAACTTGACAGCTGCTTTAAACAGTGAAATTTGCAACCAAATCTGAAGAAAACTGAAGTCATTGCTTTCCATTTAAATAACAGCCAACCAAACTATGTTCCTAAAGTGTACTTTAGAAATAGCATGGTAAAATACAATATAACCCCAAAGTATCTTGGAGTGTCTCTTGACATATACTTGACTTTCAAAGGTCACTTGACAAAAATTGCTGGCAAATTAAAAACATGCTGCAAGATCTTACAGACTCTTAATGGGTGCCGATGCTAATATATCACTGATATTGTATCGATTTTTCTCTATATTACGTATTTTTTTTTGTCTAATACATCAACACAAGTAAGAACCCTTTTCAGATATCACGTGGTATCTCTGGATAACAAAGGAATTGCCTGAGGGTCGAGCCAATGCCAGTGTATCAGAGTTTCCGAGATCAACCGCTCGTAAAGCTCTAAGAACTTTATATTAATATTGCTGCATCACTTAGGGCCCTTAGATTAAACAAACTATATTAATCAAGAGGCGATCCCTAGAATGTACTCAAGTGATACCTTATCTTTGCAGACGTGGCCAAAATTCTTACTCACTAATTTCCCGCTGAGGTTCGTGTTAAATTTTTGCAAGAGGTGCATCAGATTCAAAATTACAGACAATCTTGTTTGGATTCAAAAAACAAAGGTTTATGGAACACTATATAAATGTACAGAATATGATATTACAATTCTCATTCTAAGAAGGTTAATGACAATTAGGTTATACATAAAATACTCTAACTGGACACTTACTCAAAGTGATTATTCTATGTTATCACTATCAATTCAATCAGTTAATAAGTACTCTACCTAGGTACGATACTTATAGCAATAATTACCCTAAATTAGTCACAAGCAGGCCATTCTAGGTAGCAATAATGTCAATTATAACTCATTACTAACATCAATCTTCACTCTGAATTATCTTAACATTCTTTAAGCACACACAATAACTCATTACCACAAAGCTGTAATGTTATGATATACAACTTTAGATCAGTTCAGTTCAGTTTATGATACTACTCTAGTTCTTTCTTCTGAATCACTATACAACACAAATTCCTTTCAACCATAGCTAGCAAATAGTAAATTCTACTTATCTATACTCGAAGTTCATCACACTTGCTGATCCGTTGGAAATTTCCTCTCCTCATTCGAATGTTCCTTTGATTTCTGCAACAGGCTTTAAGGTACGTGGCTCTCTGGGCTATCGATGAGTCTTAACAATCTCCGTATGATGAGCGCGTAACCCTTCCTTCTATGGATGGCTGCACCTATTCTAGCTCCTCCGGACTACGGATCTAGAATTTCTTTTGATGCATTGTCCAAGCACTCCGGAATGGAGGCGATGTCACCACTGTCCAGCTCACGACACCCAAGCGACCAACATTAGGAGATCCAGAAACGAAAAAGCCCTATTGGGGGTTCTTGACCCTTTTATTTCACCCTTCATCTCGATGATTCCTGCACTCTACGATGTCCACCTAGCGCTTGGAACATTTTGTCATGTGGGTCAACGTCACAGCGACCACCTTCTCCATTACCTCTCCTGTGCGCTGAAGGTATGCAACTGCCTGGGGCAAACCACTACCCTCGCATTACTGCTCTGTGAACTTTGGACTTACATTCCACTCAGAATTTTATGCACGTCATGTAACAACTCTAAATATTTATAGCTCTAACAAGTATTGAATATTTACACATCGCACTGTTAAATACACAAACAAGTGAGTGATCTTTACTTGAATTATTTGATAAACTACTCCTTTCTCTAAGTTTTGGAACACTTGATATATTTACAGGTTGTATTATAACACACTTAGAGACAAACATATGTATTTATACTCCTTTCATTGGGTTTTGTTTGTTAAACTATGATGAGATTGGAAATCCTAAATTCTCAATCTATCACAAATTACCCTTCTAATTAAAATATTTCTAAAAAAAAAATTTTTTTTTCCTTTTTTTTTTCCAAGTGTTCCTCCTGTCTGTTCTAGGGGGAGGGGCTCTCATTTAATGACTCCTTGTTCCTTTCCCTTCTTTCTAAATGTGAACGGCTTTGCTTTATAAATTGTAGTGTTTGTTTGAGGCTGTTAAAGAACTGCCTGGTAAACCTTGACATTGGGTCCTGCCTAGCACTTTGTTATGATGGTGATTCCTTTCTCCTGACTCCCCTTTCTTATTTGTCCCAGTTCCATCCCCCATCCACCCTTGGCACAACAGATCACGGCTCATTGAAGCTTGGGCTATCTCTTCCAGAAATCCCTCTTTCAGAGGCTTGTTCCTGCAAAGGGTAAACCCTTGTTTTCTGGTCGACCTTGCCATTTCGCCAGGGTCTGAGGTTGTATCCAGTCTGCTTGGATGTTTCCTTTTCATTTCCGGTATTACAGTCGGCTCCTCTCACTTCAAACTTCGTCCGAGTGAGAGGAGCCTGGATGAAAGAGGTCTTTCATCCAATCCTTCTTCCTGTTGGTACTCTCTGTGTTTATAATATCTGTATAGGTAGTTGCTTCCAGCGGGATTTTCTTCATCCCTACTGTACTCATCCTTACTCCTCTTTGCTTTGGACCTCTCACTGGGTCTCATTTTACTTTGTAGGGTGTTTTTCTTCTCCTCATACACCTTCTCCAGGGAGTCTCCTTGACAGACCAGTCTTTCTGACCGAGTTCTATATAGCTTTAGTTGGTCTGAGTGAACTATCCAGGTCCTTGCTCTTTTGGATGTTTCCTTTATCTTAAATGTCACTGGGGATAATTTCTCTTTGATCACGAAAGGCCCGGTAGCACTCCTTCCAAATTTGCCTCCTTTCTTGTTAACAGAGCCGTGCTCTAGTAATACGAGATTGCCAGAGTTCAGGTCCTTTTACCTCCTTAGCCTGTTCACATAATTCCTAGCCCATTGGGAACATGACTCACTGGATCTGGCTACCATTTAATACGCTATCTTGTTGTTACTTATTAGATCTTTTAGGTAGGTGTCTATGTCAGGAAATCCAGAGTCCACATGGTTATTTCTGAATTCACTGGGGAATGCAGGCTCAAACCCATAAAGGAAGACAGCAGGGGCTTCTTTTATGGTGGTATGCAAGGCAGTCCTGCATGCAAACAGAGTGTGCTCTAGAAAGACATCCCAATTCGAGATGTGATAATCGGCTAATTTTGATAAGGTGAGTTTCAAGGTTCTATTTAGCCATTCACACATACCGTTTCCTTCAGAGTGGTATGGTGTGGTGAACAGCTTCTTTATTTTTAACAACTTACACAGCTGTAGCATGACTACTGCTGTTAAGTTGGAACCCTGATCTGAAAGGAGTGTTTGAGGTGTTCCATACCGGGAGGTTACCAGCTTGAAAAACTTGTTGGCCACCGTCTGGGCTGTTTGATCCTTTATTGCTACAGCCTCTGGATATCGGTAGAACATGTCCACAGTCACCAGTATGAATCTGTTTCCCTTCTTGGTGACAGGGAGAGGTCCCACAATATCCATGGCTACAGCCTGGAATGGACGAGATGGGACCGGGGTCATTTGAAGGGGGACTTCAACCGGGACGCTGGCCTTCTTTAGGCATTGGTGACAGGAGGACACGTAAGCCTCAATGTCACCCCTCATTCCTTTCCAAATGTATTTATTTCTTACCAGGTTCTATGTGCTCCTTGGTGACCTGCCAGTTTGGAGTCGTGAAAGGTGTAGAGGACCCAGGGAATCATAAGGAATGGGACCACAATTTTGTCCCTCCACCTTCCTGTGGGATCCTGTCTGGAGAGTAAGAGCCCATCTTGATCGAGGTGTAGGGTGTGCTGGATGAAATTGTTATCTGGGGACTCCTCCCCTTTTTGGATCATTTCATATATTCTTCCCCATACTGGGGAAGAATATATGAAATGATATATTCTTCATATATCTCTCTTCTGCTCCTCTATGATGTGGGGCTTTTCCCAGATCTGATGCTCTAGGGCCGTGACCCCCTTTTTGGTTGGTTTATCTGCCATGGACAAGAAAAAAATTTCCTCACCTTCAGAGTTAGAATTGTCCCCAAGTGTTGAGTTGAGTGACCGCGACAAATAGTCCGTGACAATGTTGGTAGAGCCTGGGATGAATTCTACCTCTGCATTAAATTCTTGGATCTCTAGTGCCCACCGGATAATTCAAGGACAGAGGCTTGTGATCAGAGCACAAGATGATACGTTGACCCAACAACATGTATTTAAATTTTCTTAGAGAGTAGATGATGGCAAGCGCCACACCTTTTCGATTACTGAGTAGTTAACCTCAGAAGAGGAGAGTTTGCGGCTGATGAACGCTATAGGCCTGAATCCTTCTCCTTCCTTCTGCTCCACGACTGAAGCAATTGTGTCCTTAGAGGCATCTGCCGAGATGTAAAACACATGACCTAATTTTGGATAGGTCAATACAAGTGATCGGGTCAAAGCTAAGTTCAACATGCGATGTGCTCGTTGCTATTCTTCCACCCCCCATTCAAACTTTCTTTCCTTCTTAGTCGATTTAACTATTGGCCCCATCAGGCTCGAGCACTCAGGTATGAATTCCCGTTAGAAATTTATCATACCCAAGTACCTCCTGACCTGTCGGATGGCAGTGGGAACCTTCGCATTCAAGATAGCTGTTACATTTGTCTCAGTGGGATTAATTCCACTCTCACTCACCACATGGCTCAAGTACTCCACTTCACTGAGAAAAAACTGACACTTTGAATATTTTAGGGAGAGTTGAGCTTTGCCTAATCTTTCCATCACCTTTGTCAACAGCCTACAGTGTTCCCTAATGCAAATTAGGGAACACTGTAGGCTGTTGTTCCAGGACGAATAGACCAGGAGATCGTCCTGGAAGCAGATCACTCCCACTTCAAGCATTTCAGATAGGACTGAATTCATTAAACACTGGAAGCTCATTGCTGAGTTCCTGGCTCCCTGAGGGAGTCGGCACATTTGGTACTTTTTGCCACCTTGTGGTAAAGGCAAAGTACTTTCTGTCCTCCTTCCTCAGTGGAATCTGAAAGTAACCAGAGTTTAAATCAAGCTCGGAGAAGAACTTGGCCTCCCCCAGACCAATCAGCAAGTCCTCTATCCTACACATGGGAAAGTCTATAGGCTTGGTGACTTTATTCACCTCTCTCAGATCTAGTACAAATCTCAAACCTCCATTTGGCTTCTCAACCCAAAATGAATGGACTATTCCACCTTGAATTAGATCTCTCTATGATGCTTGCTTTTTCATACTCGACCAGTAATCTCTTAAGTCCATCCATGTGCTTGAGTGGCGTTTGGTATTGCTTCACGTATATGGGTGCATCCAAAGTGACCTGAACGGAGTGTTGGACCTTGTTGGTGCAGGAGAGTGAGCTGATTTCTTCAGTGAACAGTCTAGGGAAGTGGTGGAATAGGGTTTCAAAGAAATGCTCAATGTGTTTTCTTTCCTGATTTGATCTAATATGTCTTGTGGCATTCTGGGTTAGTTTTTCCCTCCATTGGTTAGTGTCCTCCCGACAATCCCGCACTCCAATTTCCATGGTTTCATTTAGCTCACTGGTAATCCCTGCTCCGCAGTCAGGCTTGTATCTCACACCACATAGGGACAGTGTTCTGTTCTCAAAGTCACATGCGAACTTGTTTCTTTCCAGAAAATCAAGGCCCAGTATGACCTGATCACCAGTGTCTGCCAACTTGGGGAGACCAAACATATCATGCATTGTGTTGACCAGGAAGCATGGCAAGGAGATCATTACCTTGGCTTTCAGTGCTAAAGAAAGTTCCACCCTTTCTATCCCCATGATTCTTATGGGTTTATGTAAGTCTGTGAAGATGTCAGGCATAGTGGTCCTCAGGGCCTTAATATCAGTTTCATAGGAATTACAGATATGTGCGCTCCGGTGTCAAGCAGAGACTTCCAGAGGACCCCCTTCGACATTACCCTTTACTAGGGACAATGGCAGTCTCCCTCCAGCCTCTGCCAAGGAAACCATTTGCATCCTATAACCTCTTGTCACTTTGGGTTCCCTTCTCACCATGCTTGGTATGGGAGGTGAGCTCTTAATGGAATTGATCGACTGTTAGTGATCTACAAGTAAGGGATTTTGTGCACCTGATTCCCTTTCCAACACAGATCTCAAACAAGAGGCTTGGGTTATTTCCTTTTGTGTCCTTACCTGTTCTAGGGCCAGTTTAAAACACCCATCAATTTCCTTGGCTCCTTTTTTAAACATCACCCCTTTTGAGTTGTCTCTTAATCCCATCTTGAATTGCTGAAAGGCCAGCCACTTTAGATGGGCACTCTCCTCTGGGTTCGATACTCTCATAGAATTTGAGATGGATAATACCCTGTTGAAGAAACTAGTTACTTCTTTATTGTCCCCTTGTGTGCAACTGTATAGTTCCTTCAGAGCCTGCAGACTCCCTTTTTTCTTAGAGAATTTGTCGGTCAGTATTTCCTTAAATTTTTTGTAATCAGTAGCTTTTCTTGGGGGGGGGGGGAGTACAAGAAATCCTTAGCCTTCCCCTCTAAACTATTTCGAAGTAGGACTAGTAATTGAAATTCGGACCATGCTCCGACCTTCCTTAATTCCTCTATATAACTAAAGAATGCTATAACATCATCTGTTTCCTCCCCTGATGTTAAGAATTTCTGGTTGGAATCCGAAAAAAGCTTACTGTGATTTGTATATAGTTCTTATTTAGTCATACAAACCACATCCTACCGGCTACGCCATTTATGTTGTATCGATTTTCTCTATATTACGTATTTTTTTTGTCTAACACATCAATACAAGTAAGAATCCTTTTCAGATATCATTTGGTACCTCTGGATAACAAAGGAATTGCCTCAGGGTCGAGCCAGTGCCAGTCTATCAGAGTTTCCGAGATCAACCTCTCGTAAAGCCCTAAGAAATTTATATTAATATTGCTGCATCACTTAGGGCCCTTAGATTAAACAAACTATATTAATCAAGAGGCGATCCCTAGAATGTACTCAAGTGATACCTTATCTTTGCAGACGTGGCCAAAATTCTTACTCACTAATTTCCCGCTGAGGTTCGTGTTAAATTTTTGCAAGAGGTGCATCAGATTCAAAATTACAGACAATCTTGTTTGGATTCAAAAAACAAAGGTTTATGGAACACTATATAAATGTACAGAATATGATATTACAATTCTCATTCTAAGAAGGTTAATGACAATTAGGTTATACATAAAATACTCTAACTGGACACTTACTCAAAGTGATTATTCTATGTTATCACTATCAATTCAATCAGTTAATAAGTACTCTACCTAGGTACGATACTTATAGCAATAATTACTCTAAATTAGTCACAAGCAGGCCATTCTAGGTAGCAATAATGTCAATTATAACTCATTACTAACATCAATCTTCACTCTGAATTATCTTAACATTCTTTAAGCACACACAATAACTCATTACCGCAAAGCTATAATGTTATGATATACAACTTTAGATCAGTTCAGTTCAGTTTATGATATTACTCTAGTTCTTTCTTCTGAATCACTACACAACACAAATTCCTTTCAACCATAGCTAGGCAAATAGTAAATTCTACTTATCTATACTCGAAGTTCATCACACTTGCTGATCCGTTGGAAATTTCCTCTCCTCATTCAAATGTTCCTTTGATTTCCTCAACAGGCTTTAAGGTACGTGGCTCTCTGGGCTATCGATGGGTCTTAACAATCTCTGTATGATGAGCACGTAACCCTTCCTTCTATGGATGGCTGGACCTATTCTAGCTCCTCCGGACTACGGATCTAGAATTTCTTTCGATGCATTGTCCAAGCGCTCCGGAATGGAGGCGATGTCACCACTGTCCAGCTCACGACACCCAAGCGACCAACATTAGGAGATCCAGAAACGAAAAAGCCCTATTGGGGGTTCTTGACCCTTTTATTTCACCCTTCATCTCGATGATTCCTGCACTCTACGATGTCCACCTAGCGCTTGGAACATTTTGTCATGTGGGTCAACGTCACAGCGACCACCTTCTCCGTTACCTCTCGCGTGCACTGAAGGTATGCGACTGCCTGGGGCAAACCGCTACCCTCGCATTACTGCTCTGTGAGCTTTGGACTTACAATCCACTCAGAATTTTATGCACGTCATGTAACAACTCTAAATATTTATAGCTCTAACAATTATTGAATATTTACACATCACACTGTTAAATACACAAACAAGTGAGTGATCTTTACTTGAATTATTTGATAAACTACTCCTTTCTCTAAGTTTTGGAACACTTGATATATTTACAGGTTGTATTATAACACACTTAGAGACAAACATATGTATTTATACCCCTTTCATTGGGTCTTGTTTGTTAAACTATGATGAGATTGGAAATCCTAAATTCTCAATCTATCACAATTTAATACTGACAACAGCATTAACATTTCTCACAGCAGAATACTGTTCTTCAGTGTGGCTTTACAGTGCTTACACCTCACAGATTGATGTCTATTTCAACCAAGCCATAAGATTTATCTCTGGTACAATAAGATAAACACCAATTTGCTGGCTTCCAACACTTAGACATATTACTCCTCTTCCATTACAGAGAAGAAGTGCTTTAGGCAACCTATAGAATAAAATTATTGAGGACAGTAACTTGCCCATACGCGAAGACATCTCCTACACAGCCACTCAGATACTGAAATCTAGACAACCTACCTGGAGAAGAGTTGTGGAAATGCTGTACTGACAGAAACATACCGCTAACTTTAATATCACTATTCCTGATCCAACTGCCAGAGTAAAGTATTTTGACCATCCAAGGTATATTACAGTCTTCACTAAACCAGATGAGGAGAGAGGAAAGCTCACATAAAAAGCTTTATCAATGTAGAATTTTTACCTAAGTATCATAGGCATAGTCAATACAGGATCACAGAATGACAATTATTATTATTATTATCCTAAGACCACATGGAGTTACAGACTTATCTACAAGGTCCCTTTTGTCATACACACACATTGCATCATACCATGCATTAAACACATTCAAATTCTCTGCAGATACTGCTCTCAGTCATTGCATTCCAATCAATCACAACTCTCTATGCAAAAAAACCTGCTTATACTCTCCTTATACATCTTCCAGGAATGACCGCTTGTTCTTACCTAATCTCTTACCATTTTATGAAACACCTCTTCAATATTAATTCTATAATAACCCCTTCCCAATTTGTACATCTCTGTTATATCACCCATCTTTCTCCTATCCACTATACTCTGCAAATTGCATCATCTTAACCTTTCTTCATATGCAATGCTGGCCTAGTTGGCCAAGTGGTTAGCGTATCCGCTCTCCAGCCGAGAGGATGAGGGTACAAATCTTGCCAAGGGCATGGATGTTTGTGATTGTCCTACTAACCAATTACTATATGTATCGCTGTGACCTGTGTCCTGCTGCAGTATGACCTTTGATGTTTTTGTCCCATAAAAATCAAATTAAAAAAAATAGTCAGTGACCTCCACATCATTGCCAGAATTCATTGTGTTGTCCTGATAATTTTGGCAATATGTCCTCTAAATTTTAGATCCTTATCTGCTATTATCCCAAGATCTCGTTATTTTTCTCCACCTCTAGCAATATATCCCCACCAAGAGTAAATACTACACCTCATCCTTGTTTTCCAAATTTTAAAACCTTACATTTTGCAACATTGAACTGATATTCCCACTTCCATGCCCATTCACTTAGTCTATTCAAGTTTTCTTGTAAGGCCACAACAGCTTCTCTACTCCTAATAGTTTGTCCCAACTTTGCATCATCTACAAATAACTGTATATTCCCATTCATATCTTCCTCAACATCATTAACATATAGGTTAAACAGCAATGGCCAACAGACAATTTGGGAAAGCACCATCTGAATAGCTAATGTAAGATAACTAAATAAGATCAATAATTTGTAACTTATTAAAGAAAAAAATAATATGCGAGGTGTGGCAATTTAATTCCCGAAATGGTGCGTAGTGTTGCCCGTCTGGTGATTTGGTTGGAGTCACATGAGTAATTGTCTTTGTACATCTTTTAACTAATGCGTTTGCAAACTTCAAGTCGATAGAGCCATTTGCTAGTTGGCTATTGCGAACACAATAGAGATCTGCATATAAACTGGCATAAAAATGTGTGATTGAAATTTGGAGCAGTGTTTTGACATCAAATTTTGTGTGAAAATCGGCAAAACTGCTACTGAAACACTGGAGCTGTTGAAAGTGGCATATGGTGTGGGTGCTCTGAAAAAGTCAAGTGTCTATGAGTGGCATAAGAGATTCAAAGGTGGGCGAGAAGATGTGAATGACGACCCCAGAAGTGGGCAGCCAAAAACAAAAATGATGGATGCAAATGTGAACAGAGTGCAAGATTTGGTATTCTGATAGACAAATAAGTGTGTGATTAATAGCTGATGAATTGCAAACGAATCGAGAAACAGTCAGGATAATTTTAACTGAAGAATTGGGTATGTGAAAGATTTCTGCAGAGTTTGTATACCTCGGATCTTGACAGACGAACAGAAGCAGCAGTGGTTTCTGACCAAATTTAATCATTCTGCTTATTCACCTGACTTAGCTCCCTGTGATTTCTGGCTATTTCCAAAATTAAAGATGTGCTAAAAGGACGAAGATTTTCTGACATCACTAATATCTAACATAATGTGATAAAGGAACTTAAGAGTATTCTGGAAAAAGAGTTCCAGGCTTGTTTCTAAAAATGGGAACACTGTCTAAACCAGTGTATAAATGCACAAGGGAACTACTTCGAAGGTGACAGTAGTCACTAATGTATAGTTCTGAACGTAGGTTTTTTTTACAGGTGCATTCTGGGAATTAAATTGTCACACTTCATGTATATATATATATCATCATAAGCAGCAGCAGCCATTGTCAATCCACTACTGGATGAAAACCTTTCCAAGATTACTCCTAAACTGTCTTTTCACAGCTCTCCTTTCCCATGTCACTCCTACAAATCTGATGATATAATCAATCCCTATGATTTAGGTCGGCGTCATAGTTGATTTTCCTCTTGTGGAATCCAGTCCAGTACTTCTTTTGTCCATTGTTGATCTTGTCCTCGAGCAATATGCCCAGCCCATTGTCACTTGAGATATTTCACTCTTCCTATGATGTCAGAGACTTTGGTTTAATTTCTTATCTGCATATTTATTTTGTGATCCAGTCTTGTGATACCAAACATATTTCTTTCCATACTAAATTGTGTTGTTCTTAATTTTTGAATTTCCTTTGCATTTAGTGTCCATGTTTCACAGTCAATATAGGAAGAATACATTGGTTAAAAGCTTTTCTCTTCAGGCATAATGGTAGTTTGGGGGGGGGGGGGGGTGGGGGGGGGGGGGGGTGGGGGGGGGGGGGGGTGGGGGGGGGGGGGGGTGGGGGGGGGGGGGGGTGGGGGGGGGGGGGGGTGGGGGGGGGGGGGGGTGGGGGGGGGGGGGGGTGGGGGGGGGGGGGGGTGGGGGGGGGGGGGGGTGGGGGGGGGGGGGGGTGGGGGGGGGGGGGGGTGGGGGGGGGGGGGGGTGGGGGGGGGGGGGGGTGGGGGGGGGGGGGGGTGGGGGGGGGGGGGGGTGGGGGGGGGGGGGGGTGGGGGGGGGGGGGGGTGGGGGGGGGGGGGGGTGGGGGGGGGGGGGGGTGGGGGGGGGGGGGGGTGGGGGGGGGGGGGGGTGGGGGGGGGGGGGGGTGGGGGGGGGGGGGGGTGGGGGGGGGGGGGGGTGGGGGGGGGGGGGGGTGGGGGGGGGGGGGGGTGGGGGGGGGGGGGGGTGGGGGGGGGGGGGGGTGGGGGGGGGGGGGGGTGGGGGGGGGGGGGGGTGGACTCTTGTCTTCACATTTCTGTACATCTCCTGCACCAGCCTGACATATTTCTCTGGTACCTTCTTCTCCCTCAGACTCCAGACTTCTTGCCTTGGCACTCTATCGTATGCTTTCTTGAGATCAATAAACACCAGATGTAGCTTCCGTTGTTTCTCTCGAAACTTTTCCACCATCTGCCGTAACCCATAGATAGCATCTGTCGTTGATCGACCAGGCATGAAGCCAAATTGTTCCTTTGCAATCTCCACCTCCTTCCTCGATCTTCCATCAAGAACCCTTTCTGGGATTTTCATTGTGTGGGACATCAACTTTATTCCTCTGTAATTCTTAGTCTTGTGCATCCCCTCTAACCTTGTAGATGGGGGACAAGAGTACTTTCCCTTCATTCCTCAGTATATTTTCAGTTTGGCAAACTTTCATGAACAGGTCCCACATCAGGTCAATTCCCTCTTCCCCTAGTGCCTTCCATGCCTCCACTGGAATCCTGTCAGGGCCCACCAATTTTCTATTCTTCATTCTCTTCATGGCCTCCTTCACTTCCACTCTGCTGATGTTCTGCACCATCCCCTCAGAAGGCTGCCCCTGCCCATCTTCTCTGTGAGTCCTCGCATTTTCCTCATTCAGAAGTCCTTCAAAGTATATTTTCCATCTGTTTCTTATATCCACATCCCTCCATAATACTCTTCCTTCAGCATCTTTGATCTGCCTCACATGTAAGATGTCCTTTGCTGCTTTATTTCTACATTTTGTTAGTTGATAAATTTTTCTCTGTCCTTCCTTTGTTTCTAATTGATCATACAAATCTTGATATGCCATGGCCTTCATCTGCACCACAACTCTCTTGGCTTGTTGCTTTCTCTCTCTGTACACCTCTCTGTCCTCTTCCACTCCTGACTCATCCCCCTTCTGCTTTGCCTTCCTCTTAGCCATCTCTGCTTCTTGTACATTATTATTCCACCACCAACAACCCTCCTTCTGCTCCCTAATCTTTCCAGATGTCTCACCAAGCACCTCGATCCCATCATTACTATAACAAGCAACTCCTTTTGATATTTGATAAAATCAAATATCATATAACTCCTTTAAAGGTTGTATGATATAGTTAGACTATACTCTTGTCTTGAGGGCACGACACAGTCTATTAGCAAACCAGAGGTTAAACTTGTTTCCTGACACATCCTTTCTCATGAAAACCTTTCATTTTTATTAAAAATATATAATACAGTATGATCGAATAAAAAACACATCAAGTGAGCTGAAATGATTCTCTCTTCTTAATTTTTCAATGTATTTAATATAGGGAAAACAGATTTCATAGCTCGCTTGTTGAGTTTTTTCGATCACTGTATTTTTATATATAATAAAATATATAGAAAATAAAAATATATAATTTATATTTATTTCCAAGATTAATGTCATTGTTATAAGAAATAGAAAGAAAAGAAAGAAATATATAATAATAGAATTTTAATGAGATATATGAGCTTAATGGGATGAACACAGCTTTTCAATATTTGGTGGAATAGTAGATAAAGACACTCGCATTTCATCATCAAGCATTCTTAAGCTTCCACATTTCAATGTCTTCAAGTTTGCCATCGTTGAAAAGGATACTTCACACATATGTAGTGGAAAACTGCAAAAGAATTTTTAATGCTTTTTTACCTATGTTTGGATGCATTTTTGAAACACAAATCCAAAAGTTGTCTAAATCACCCTCTTCATACATCATTAACAGACTTCGATCATTTTTTATTTCAGCTGATTCTTCTTCTTCTTCAATAAGTGACAAGTTAATCGTTGCCATTGAAAAAAAGGGATTTCTTATCCAATCATAGTCTTGTATTTCAATATTTGGGAAGTAGTGATGAATTTTCTCTCCGAGCGTTGTTAAATGGTCAGCAATTAGCGGGCTGATATCACACTTTAGTTCGCAGTCTGCAGTTTTGGAAAACATTTCAAAATTTCCTTCTTTCACTTTCCTTTTCCAAATTTCTATCTTGTCTCTCATAGCACAAATTTTATCCACCGCTGTTAAGATATTTTCTCCTTTTCCTTGCATACTGGTGTTTATTTTATTCAAGTGTTCAAATATGTCAGCAAGATATGCCAATTTTGTGCACCATAATTTGTTTTGAATTAGATCACAGAATTCATTTTGTTGATTTTCCTCAAAAAGTTTAAGCATCATTTCCCTCAATTCATATACATGACAAAGCACTCGACCTCTTGACAGTCAATGAACTTCTGAGTGTAGTGTAAGTTTTTTAAATTTTGCCCTCATATCTTCACAAATTTTAGCAAATAATCTTGATTTAAGAGGTCTACTTTAATGTAATTGACCATTTGAACAACTTTGTCCATAACTTTTTTAATTCATTACCAGTGGTTTGCACGACTAGTGCTTCGCGATGTAAAAAGCAACGAGTAATTATAATATTTTCATTCTCTTTCTTTGCTAAAGCTGTGAAACCTTTTGTTGAAGGAGCACCATCTGTGCATATTCCTACAAAATTTAACCATAGCAAATTATTTTCCTTCATGAAGCAATCTACTGTTTTAAATATATCTTCACCTCTAGTTTTCATTGGAAGTTCTGGACAACACAAGAATTGCTCAATAATTCTGTTAGTATGAATAAAATGTATAAAAACAAGTAATTGCGTTAACCCACTGACATCTCTTCATTCATCTAACTACAATGTAAAAATCATACTATTGTCTTGAAAAATATCTTTTATTTGCAGCTTTATCAGCAGACATGTCTTGAATATGTCTTCCAATCTTGTAATCTGCCAAAGGGATTTTATTAACTTCTATCTCAAATTCGGGCCCAAACATTGTTCGAACAATAGCACAGCAAGATTCCTTTATAGTGGTTTCGGCAATAGTGTGTGGCTCCTTGTTTTTGGCAATTATTTGAGCAACCAATTAACTCGCCTTTTGAGCTTTCTCTGCTGTCTTCATTCTCTTGGTGAACGATGTAGACTGCTTCTTTATAGATTTTGACAGTTCAATAAAGTATTCTACTGGCTTTTCTGACAAATGACTGTGTTTTGAGGTAAAATGGTGCTTTAATTTGTTTGGTACCATACTTTCATTTGTAAGTATCACCCCACAAACTAAACACTGGGGACAAGGATGGTTTTCATTACCAGAAAATGTGAACCCCAGTTTCATATGATCTTTATTGTATAAACGAGGCATGGAAAATTTTCCTTTACACTTCTTCCGTATTTTCAACTTCTTTTATTATTATTATTATTATTATTATTACGGGTATCTCCATGGAGTCAGTAGACTCATCGCGGGAGACCCAAACTAGCAAAACAATATCTGTCATATCTCTTCTTGAATTCATTTACAGATGAAGAGCTCACAACAAAGTCAGGCAATGAATTCCACTCATTCACCACCCTCCAGGCAAAAAACCTTGTTCTGACACCTTTGTTAACCACACTCTTCTTTAATTTCCAGAGATGACCTCTTGTTCTTCCATCACTATCACACAGCTGAAACATTTCCCCTGCATCAATCCTATAAAAACCTTTTAGTAATTTGAATGTTTCTATCATATCCCCTCTTCTTCGCCTATCAGCCAATCTCTGCAATCCACAAGCTCTCAATCTATCAATGTAGGGAGCATTTTTTATATCACTCACCAACTTGGTCACTCTTCTCTGAACCCTCTCCACAGCCTCCTCATCTCCAAGGAATCCAGGTGACCAGACCTGAGCACAGTAATCCAAATGTGGAAGTATCAATGCTTTATAAAGGGGAATAATAACCTCTTTATCTCTGGATGTCAGTGTGTTCCTCAACAACCAAGTAATCCTATGTGCAATCTTGGACACCTTAGCAATGTGTCCTCTGAACTTCATCTCCTTATCTACCAATACCCCTAAGTCCCTAGCCTCATCAATCTCTTGGAGTACCTTTCCATCTATGTAGTACACAGCTGGTAATCTTTTAATCCCAAAATGCAAGACTTTACACTTTTCCACATTGAACTGACATCCATTTTCTTTTGCCCATTTTACCAGCTTATTTAAATCCTCCTGCAAACTTTCAACATCAGCTTGATTTTTTATTGCACTACACAACTTTGCATCATCAGCAAACAACTGAATATCTCCCTTTAAGCCGTTTCCTATATCATTTATATACAAATTAAACAACATTGGCCCAAGCACAGAGCCCTGAGGCACACCACTGGTCACCTGCCTCATTCTGGACTCGGCTCCTCCATACACCACCTTATGGTATCTCTCCCTGAGCCATTCTCCTATCCATATCACCAATTTAATATCCATTCCCATCTGCTCCAATTTGCGTAACAGTGTTCTATGGGGTATCCTGTCAAAAGCCTTAGCAAAATCCAGAAGTACCACTGTGTAGCCAGTTCCTTTGTCCAACTCTGATGTTATTCTATTATGGATAGTTAATAGATTGCTAAGGCAGGATCTCCCTTTAACAAAACCATGTTGGCCTCTATAGAGTATCATATCCTGATCCACCCATTCTTGAATTTTGTCTTTAACCAACTTTTCCAATACTTTTACCACTACTCCTGAGATGGTGATTGGTCTGTAATTCAATACTGCAGTTTTAGAGCCACCCTTATGCAAAGGAACCACTTTGCCTAACTTCCACTCCCTAGGGACCATACCAGAGTTCAAACTTAAATTAAATATCCAGGTAAGAGGGGTTGACAATTCATTTGCACATTCACGCAACACCCGAGCTGATATTCCATCTAAGCCTACCGCAGTGTTTGCATTTAAGTTTCGCAATATATTTAATACCTCTGATTCTTTAGCTTCAATTGTCACATTAGGTATTGCTATAGGTATAGAGATATCCTCACTTGGGTGATAGACTTTTGAGAAGTGATCACTCAGTAACTCGACTATTACATCTGATTTTGTCACCTCAATACCATCAACACCCACTAAGGTTATCCTTCCGAAGTCATTCTTCCTCTTACTTGCCACATAGCGGAAGAACTCTTTGGGATTACCCTTGATCTCTTTGGCTAAGGTCTTCTCATAATCTGATTTAGCTTTTCTTACTATGCTGGTAACCTTCCTAGCTTGAGCCTTGTACTGCTCATGGGTGTCCTGATCGCCCTTCTCCTTGTAAATTCTACATAACATTTTCTTTTTTTGTAGTTCAAGCTTGATACTACTGCTCATCCATCTAATGCCTGCCTTGTTTGACCTCCTGACCATGGGGACACAATCTGATATTGCTTTCCTCAGATACCCACTGATTTTATCCCAAGCACTGCTAACATCTTTCCCTTGCAATATGTTCTGCCATGGGATGGCTGCAAGCTCACTCCGAAGCTTGTTATAATTGCCTAACCTGTAGTTTCGTACATACCCCTTCTTAATAGAAAAATCCACAGATTTTGCAACCTCCCAAGTCAATACCACATGATCGCTTTCACCAACTGGAGGTAACGAGGTCACCTTACTTATGCATATAACCTCTGAACCAATAACCAGGTCCAACACTCTCACACCACGTGTCCCTTCAGTTACGTGCTGTTTCAAGTAATTATCTCGTAGCAGATGTATGAACTCCATTTCCTTTTTGCTACGTGATATTTCCTCCTTCCAATTGATATCACCATAATTAAAATCCCCCATAATAATCACTAAGCCTTCACTCATTGCACTAAGTTGCTGATGCATGAATTCAATATCTCCCCCTGTACTCCCTGGCCTATAGCAGCATCCAACTGTATATTTGGTTGCGTTGGTCACTATTTCGCACCAGACTGCCTCAAATGAACTCTCATTCACATGTCTATCATCATGATATACTACTTTCTTTGGCTGCAACACATCAGCTATCATCAACAGTACTCCTCCTCCTGTTCTATCTTCTCTATCCTCCCTGAAAATACTGTACCCATCACATTCAATTCCAGTGACCACATCTTCTGCTGACAGCCAAGTTTCACTAATGCCTACAACTTTTGGTGAGATTTCACTGACTAATGCCAAAAATTCTTCTCTCTTATTTCTAATGCTTCTAGCATTGGTATACAAAAATTGCAGATTCCCTCTAGATCTTGTACCGGCTTTAGAACTGATATATAAGTCACTAACTACCGTAGTCCTATGCCGATTTTTTTCCCCTCTCTTCTGCAATTTATTCTGCCTATAAGGATCAATAAATACACAATCAGTGCTAAAGTTTCTCTCTCTTACACTCAACCTTTTCAATATTAGTTTCCCTGCCCAATAACTTCAACCTGTTCAGAAAACAATAACTTCTTCAATCTCTTATGTCCTTCCATGTTAAGATGCAGTCCATCTCTGGCATACAACTGCCTTTTTCCTTCAAACACACTCCAAACATCAACAAACTCCAGACCTCTTTTTCTGCACATTCTTGCAATCATATCATTCATTATAATTGCTCGTCTACTTAACTCGTAATTGTCAAAACGAGGCAGCACACACACTATTCTCCCATTGACACTTTTCCTCTTCACAATATCTAATAATGTTCTTAAATCTTTTCCTACCCGATTTATACTACCTCTCAGGTCATTCGTACCCACCATAACTATCATCTTGTCTGTTTCATGCCCTCTCTTTATTGCTAAAGCCACTCTTTCTATTGTACCATCAGCCAAGCACTCCTCATGCATACCACTCTCCATACCCTTAATCATAGAATCACCATATATTTTACCACTATTAACTTCATTCAAGTTCACACTCATGGACTCATTCTCTACACTATTCAGCATGACTCTCCCAGCTTCATTACTCAACTCTCTATTACTTACCCCCCCACTCTCACTACATCTCATTTCTTCTTGGCCACTTGTGGTTTTATTATGTTGACTCCCAATCACTCCCATACTATTTATTACTGAATCATTCACCAAAGACTCACCCATATGTAATCCTGTTCTAGTTACTTCAGCTAAAGTTGATTCTTCTTCAGTTGATTCTTGCGTAGTTTCCTCTATAGTTGATACAGTTTGTTCATCACAAACGTCACCTTCAGCTTTTCTTTTATTAATTAGAAATTTATCCATTTTACGGGTAATTCAACACCAATTTGATAAATAAAACTGTGCAAATTTATTGTAAAGCTTTAACAGTAACTAAACATAAAATAAAAGCACCAGCTCTTCATTTATTCATGTTGCAGTTGGAATAAATATCAATAATAACATTTGTATGAATAAGTGGGGCGCTTTATTTTTATTGGTTGAACGATAATAAAACCGAGTGACTACTACGTGATAAAACCACAGGGATGAATTCGGCTGCATTTATTCTCCATTATTTATTGAAATATATTGATATGAGATATTCTTAAAGGTTAAAAATAATTAAAAGATAGTTTGTATATATAATTTTGAAAGTGAAATTTAAATTCTAGAACGTAAAACATCTTGCAATTACATTCTATTTAAAGTAAAGTATTTTTGGGACTTCTTAGTGCGACTCTGCACAATATAGCTTTTGTTTACATTCACTCACTCATACTTGAATGAACTATAGAAAAACCCCAACGAAAACAAAACTGATGGTGATGGTTGCATGCAAGTCGGTATAGACTCAGGGAGGGGGATTCCGAGCGGTTGACCAAATATCTTCTTTAATGCCGCTATCTAAAAGTTGTACCGGTACTTTGCGAAATGGATTCTGCTGTGGAAATTTTCAGCGATTATTCTGTTTAACGCTTTACATTCGCGCGACACACCTTCACACTGCAGCCGACACACTAAAATGTCGCAACACACAGTTTGGAAAGCTCTGATTTAGATACTTGTTAAATCTGAATGAAAGGTAATACATTATAAATTCTTTTTCATTCAAGATTTAACAGTTGCATGAGACTGCACCAAATTTGGGAGACTTACAGGAAGACCTTCAGCCCAACGGCCAAGAATACCTACATAGCCCACTGGGGGGGGGGGGCACCATCAGGACTTTTAGGAGAAACAATAGCTTCCTGCTTCGTCCTCATTTACTGTGTGTAGTGCCTGCGTGCACGTGTCTTTATTTTAAATTCCTGTGAAGATGGCAATGTGACGTTGCCGAAATATTGGAAATATAGATTAAAGTTTAATTTAATTTATATCCTTTGTACGTTGCAATTTCCTTAAGTTATTTAATAAGCATAACATTAAAACGCAATTAAATAAAAAATAATTTCAATGAAGTCCGCGGGCCACTAAGCTATACTGCGGTATTTAGAATTGTAAGATGCTTTCCAGATTCACAAGGAACGCTGTGCATTTGATACTTTACATAAAATCCTATAAAAATAAATATTAAATAGACATGCTTATTCAGCCATCTACCATTGCCAAGCAGTACTTAAGTACTAGTATTAACGTCACAGGTAGATGGCTGAAGCAGTAGCTCATTCGAGTGCGCTGTCTAGCGCCTTCCAGATACATCTTGAAGGTTCTCAATACCTCATTATTTTCATATAAATAAAAGAGGATCTTATCCTCAGTCAGTCATGAACAGTGTGATATTTGTGTATAAGCATATGCAGGTTTCTCGTGTCAGCCGTAGCCTATTGTGGTTTTATATTGCGAGACTTTTTTTTTCATTAGTGTGAGACATATTCAGTGGATAATAATCGTTGCACGGCCATTTTGGATCATTTTTTGGGTTCACCTTTGTCTACAAGTAAAAAGCATAAATCAAGTGATTCTTGTTGGGTTTTTAATGAAAAGTGGACCAATTTTTACTTTTTTGTGCCAATCGACGATAAGCCAGTGTGTTTAATTTGTCGTGAGTCAGTGTCAGTATCAAAAGAATACCATATAAAATGACACTATGAGACAAAGCATTTGTCCAATTTCAATCACCTTCAAGGGCGGCTTCATGTGGACAAAGTGATGAACCGTCTCCAAATTGATTTAAAATGCCAGCAGGGTACGTTTAAAAGGCAGAGGGAAGAGAGCGAAGCGTGTGTCAAAGTAAGTTATGTAATAGCTGAAAAAAATTGCTAAAAATCAAAAGCCTTCTAGGACGGTGAGTTTGTGAAAGAGTGTCTCATCGCTACTGGGGATATTCTGTGTCTAAATAATGAGGAAGTGTTTAAAAAACTGCATTTATCTGCTTATTCAGCAGATACATCTCGAAGGTTCTCAATACCTCATTATTTTCATATAAATAAAAGAGGATCTTATCCTCAGTCAGTCATGAACAGTGTGATATTTGTGTATAAGCATATGCAGGTTTCTCGTGTTAGCCATAGCCTATTGTGGTTTTATATTGCGAGACTTTTTTTTTCATTAGTGTGAGACATATTCAGTGGATAATAATCGTTGCACGGCCATTTTGGATCATTTTTTGGGTTCACCTTTGTCTACAAGTAAAAAGCATAAATCAAGTGATTCTTGTTGGGTTTTTAATGAAAAGTGGACCAATTTTTACTTTTTTGTGCCAATCGACGATAAGCCAGTGTGTTTAATTTGTCGTGAGTCAGTGTCAGTATCAAAAGAATACCATATAAAATGACACTATGAGACAAAGCATGTGTCCAATTTCAATCACCTTCAAGGGCGGCTTCATGTGGACAAAGTGATGAACCGTCTCCAAATTGATTTAAAATGCCAGCAGGGTATGTTTAAAAGGCAGAGGGAAGAGAGCGAAGCGTGTGTCAAAGTAAGTTATGTAATAGCTGAAAAAAATTGCTAAAAATCAAAAGCCTTCTAGGACGGTGAGTTTGTGAAAGAGTGTCTCATCGCTACTGGGGATATTCTGTGTCTAAATAATGAGGAAGTGTTTAAAAAACTGCATTTATCTGGAGTAACTGTAGCATGACGTGTCGAAGAACTTGCCAGTGACATTGAAGGAACTTTAAAAAAACGGTTGTCCGAATTTACATCATATTCACTTGCTTTAGATGAGAGCACAGATGTGAAGGATACAGCACTACTGGCTATCTTTGTCTGTGGCATTGATCAACAATTCAGTGTGACAGAAGAACTGCTAACGCTCATACCTATGAAGGGAACGATGAAAGGCACTGATATTCTTGAAGCTGCCAAGAAAACGCTCCAGCGTTTTGACCTCAGCTTAACTTTCATGACATTCTCAAATCCAATAGTTTTCATGCACAAATTCTCCTGGTAGATTAAACAGTGGTAATGGACAAAATCTTTTCCTTCTAGTTCCAGTTCTTTCTATAGCAGCACAACAAACCCTTCATTCTTTCCACCATAGTGTGGTAACTGATGGTGCCCAAGAACGAAGGGCTTTATTGCGCTGCTACGGAAAGAACTGGAACTTTTGTCCATTACCACTGTTTAATCTACCAGGAGAATTTGTGCATGAAAACTATTGGATTTGAGAATGTCATGAAAGTTATTATGACTGTCGTCAACATTATTATGGCAAGAGGATTAAATCATCGTCAATTCCAAGAGTTTTTGATCCGAGAGTGTGAAGCGGATCATGGCAATGTGGTTTATTACAGTGATGTGCAGTGGTTGAGCAGAGGGAAGGTTCTTAAAAGTCTTTGACTTAAGGAGCGAAATACAGCAGTTCATGCAACCGGGGAGGGGGGGGATTCGATTGCAGAATTTAATGATCCGAAATGAATGACAGACTTTGTCTTTGTGACCGACATCTCATTCCATATGAATGCCCTAAATACGCAGCTACAATCCAAAGATCAACTGGTGCATACTCTGTTTGATCACATCAAAGCTTTTGTGGCCAAGCTCAAACTTTAGGAGGCACAACTTGCAAAAAAATGACTTAACTCATTTTCAGCTTCTTGCTGAGTTCAACTGCTTCGTCTCTTGATGAATACAGTACAAAATTAGCCGTGTTGAGAAGTGAGTTTGAAGAGAGATTTAGTGATTTTCGTAACTAACAGTCTTCTTTAGATTTATTTTCAGTGCCATTCAGTGTCAATGCTGCCGAAATGCCAGGCTCAGTACAAATGGAGCTGCTTGAACTCCAAAACACTCTTCTTTGACAGAAAAAATTATTCAATGTGCCCTTACTTACATTTTACAAAGACTACATTTCTGAGGATGCATTCCCTAATCTTAACTGGCATGCTTTGAAGATGTGCGCTTTGTTAGGAAGCAGATACTTATGTGAGCTGTTCTTCTCCAGAATGAAGCATGTGAAGTCCAAGACAAGAATTCAGATTACTGACCAACATCTCAAGAATACTCTGCACATAGTGACTTCCAACATTGATGCCACCATCAACAAGCTGGTCAAGGAAAAATATTGCCAAGTTGCCCATTGACATTGTAAAAAATGAATGTTTTCTTCATTAAATTATCTTTTTTCAAGTATTGATTATATTTACTTATCATGAACCCGACTCCTACCTATGCTCTTAAAACTGAGTTTGTTTATTTTTATAGGATATGTAAAGTATCAAATGCACAGCATTCCTTGTGAATCTGGAAAGCATCTTACAATTCTAAATACCGCAGTATAGCTTAGTGGCCCACAGGCTTCATTGAAATTTTTAATGCAGCCTGCACTGTCCGAAAGGTTGAAGACTCCTGATATAGAGTGGTGTGGACAAATATCAGAATGGGAACTGGACAATGAGACCTATTTGTGCTTATGGTTTCACAGAAGGTTTTACTAAGGTAGAAGTGGAGGAATTTTTTTAGGATTTAGAGAAAGCAGCTGACACAAGGAAAAAAAAGAAGCTTGTTCCTTGTTGGAGATCTAAATAGCAGAGTAGGAAATGATTATCAGACGTATAGGAAAATTTGGAGAAAAGAGCCAAGCTAATAATAATGGCAAATACCTGTTGGATTTCTGTTTAGTTCATGGACTGGTTATTACTAACACAATGTTCCAACATAAAATGTGCACAAATTCAGATGAAAGGAGATGCAAGGAATAAGAAAAGTCTCATTTACTATGTTATTATTGAAAGTGATGTTTTCTCACTGGTGCATTACACTGGAGTGTACAGAGGATTTCAAATTTCAAGTGATCATCATTTAGACTTGAGCAGGATAAAATTGAATTTCACATTGAAAAGAAAAATATGTAAGATAGTTTTAAAGCAAATAAAAGTTGAGCAGCTCTCTGATGTGAACTGTAGGCTCATAAATATTATTGAAGAAAAAATAAAGAGCTTCAGTACAGGAATCAAACCTTGGAGATTCAGTGGCAAGCCCTGAAGAAAACATTGATTGATTCAGCCAGAGAGAGAGAGAGAGAGAGAGAGAGAGAGAGAGAGAGAGACATTTGTTGAGATTGTCTGCAAAGGATAGAAACATGAGAACTCCATGGTGGACACAGGAAGTTAAAGAGACAGTGAAGAAAAAGAAGAAAGCATATCAAAAGCTTCTGGCAAATAAGTTAGCTTGTGCTCTTACAGAATACAGAGACAAATGTAAGAAAACTAAACACTGTGCAAAGCTAGCTAAACAAAAATGAATATCAGGAAGGTGGCAAAATATTCTGGAGGCTGTTGCAAAAGCTCAGAAATGGAGGAAAGAGTGCTGTAAAAGGAATTAGAGATAATAAAGGTGACATGAAAACTGGAGATAAAAATATCCTTGATATATATGGAATGGAGTAGTTACTTTGAAAAATTGCTAAATGAAACATGCAGCGACAGCACAGTGGTAAAAAAATGCTCACCAGGCATGCAGTCAGGAATGCATATCCATATTTGAAGTAGAAAAAGAAGCCATCAAAAAGTCTGAAAGGATGCTGAAGTATGAGGTATAAAAATTTTGCAGTGGCTGCACTTCATAGTTCAGAAGGCTGGGTCAGAGAGTTGAATTCTGGATGATTGGAGCAGAGCTCTCATAGTACCATGTATAGAAAAGGGAAATAAAACTATATATATATATATATATATATATATATATATGAGCATTGCAGAGGTATTTTTCTACTGAGTGTTCCTGGTAAGATTTATGCAAGTATATACTTGAGAAACTGTTGAGAAGGGTTGTGGAAGAGAAGCTTGGTGAAGATGCTGGATTAAGCCGAATAGTGGCTGTCAGGATCATATTTTCACTTTACGACAAATAGTTGACAAATCGTGGGAATATAACTAAGATCTGTATTTAAGTTTTGTAGGCCTGCAAAAGACTTATGACAAAGTGCTAAGAGAAACGCTATTCAAAATGCTACAGTTATATGATGTCAATGGGGAATTATATCAAGCATTACTTAGTCTTTATTTGAGTTGTAAGTCAGCAGTTAGAATTGAAAGAAGTACAAGAAGATAGATGTTAAATCTGGTGTCAGACAAGGATATAAATTATCCCTTCTGTTACACTACATAAAATACGCTATATGAAAACTGTTACAACTCCAGAACGAACCTCCCTGATGAAAAAGTAATTTTTAACCTTTCAGATGATATATTGACACAACCAGAAACCGATATAAGCACTGGTTATCCCAATCTATAAAAAAGTAAATAAAGACTTGCAATAACTATAGGGGAATTAGTCTGCTAAATACAGTAATATTAAAAGAGAAGCTCAACAGTATTGTAGAGGACAAACTACGAGAAGAACAAAACAGTTTCCGAAAAGGAAACCGTTTTGTTCTTCTAGTGACCTTTATTGATTATGAAAAAGCCTTTGACGAAATTAGTAGACAAAAATTGTTTAAAATATTAACTGATTTAACATTTTGAGATATCATTTAATGATTTTAATGATCTCTGTAAATCATCTTCTGATGTATCTAATACTATTTGATCATCTGCAAATAGTAGTGTATCTATCTTCATTTGTGGGGTTATTTGTATACCAAATGGGTTATACTGTTTCCAGATTGTTATAATTTTATTATAACAATCTGGAAACAGATTGTTATAATCTGCCAACTACGAGTATACTCGTAGTTGGTATATGAGCCTCACAAGCGAACTACGAATATACTCGTATCAATTACTGACCTCCTATGCCAAGCACGAGTTAAGCCGTAGTATAATCATGTTAATTTGGACCCTTGGCTTGTGAATAAAGCAGAGAGCATGTCTGGGGGCCCTGGTAGAAGGAAAATAATTTCAGCAAAAGTATAGTATATTATGAGAGGTATTGTTGCATAAACTGTGTATTATGCAAATAAAACACTTTTTTTGTAGTTTTTTTTTTTCAACATATACATATATTTATATACTATATATAATCATCAGAGTCGTCTGTAGGATTATGATCATCTTTGGAATCGGAACCAAATAATTCATTCCATTGGCCATGATGTAATTGAAGGTTTTTATTTAGATAATTTTAAATAATTGTAAAACTAGACGCAGTAAACCTTACTGCGCTGAATGCTGAATGTCACTGATTCTGAACTCAAGTTATACAGTTGTCAGCGCATGTAAGACATAGGTGGAGATGATGCGAGTTAGTCGTGGTTGGCGTATGAAACAAAATTCTGTCTGATAAGCTAGCTACGAGATAAGTTGTACTGACCTTATGGAAGTGAAAGTGCTTGGCGTGCAGTAACAAAACAAACTATGCCTGAGGAGCATGGCAGCGAACGTGTTAAATATACCAAACCAACTTTTACAATCCATTCAAGAAATATATACAGGAAATGAAATAGCAGTTAAATTAGAGCACTTCTCACTGTCACCTCTGCTTTTCAATATATATATAAATAAAATTATAACAATCTGGAAACAGTATAACCCATTTGGTATACAAATAACCCCACAAATGAAAATAGATACACTACTATTTGCAGATGATCAAATAGTATTAGATACATCAGAAGATGATTTACAAAGATCATTAAAATCATTAAATGATATCTCAAAAATAATGGCATTCAAAAGAGAAAACCCGATAAGAAGTAAAATAGTGATAGATAATAAAATATTATAACAAGTAAATACTTTCAAATACTTGGGATGTGATTTATCATAAGGAAGATAAAGATTTATCAAAAAAGAAGAAAATATTTATCATACAAAGAAGAAAAAGACATACACTAAAATATCAAACTCTGTCAAAGTAAATGGCATAATAAATAATATATTTAAGCCATCCCTAGTACAAAAACACACTTGAATCAAACTATATAATGTCTTGTCAAAACCAACTCTACTATACGGAAGCGAAACATGGACCATAAAAAGGAAAGATAAAAAACGAATTCAAACAGCAGAAATGAAATTTCTCAGAAAACCAGCTGGATATACCAAGCGGGACCATAAAACAAATGAAGAAATTTTACAACCCCTGAAAACCAATTAATTACTACATAAGACAGTATGAAGAAAAATGGATTAGAACATTTGAATCGAATGGACAACAGCAGACTACCAAAAATATTATACAAATATAAAATAAGTGGAAAAAGAAGAATCGGAAGACCAAGAAAGAGATGGCATGAGACTGGAACAGGCCATCTGGCCTAAAATCCATGTTAGGAAAATAAGTTTTTGTTTTATTACATTGTGTGTGTGTGTGTGTGTTACCTTCCCAGCCAGTTTGTATATTTTGATATAAACATATTTATTGCTTTTATTTTTAAGAAAGATATTTAATATATTACTTTTCATTCAACCATTGTTTCATTTTGATTAATAAGCATATTTAATAGTTTTATTTTTTAAGGGAGATATACAATCACAGTATGATGCAATTGATAAGGAAACACCTACTGCAACAGATAGGCAGGTGAGTGTTTTAACCGTCATCAAAAATGTATGTTATTTGAAAGAATGAACTGTGACATTTAGATAAATCCTAGCAATGTGAATTTTCAATTTTATAGTAATATAGTAAGAATTTGCTATTCATGATCAGATTCCTGTTTGCACTTTCTCCTGATCAAAATATTTGCTCTCACTGAATTACTGAACTGATTTTTATTGCAATAAAAGTTTTTATCCTTCCACTTAAAATCCTGTCAACTGTCCAAGCCTTGATCCTTGATTATGCCAAGGCATTCCAGAGGAAAGAGTGATATATCACAAGTGGCTTGAGACAAAAAGATGAAGTAATCACTTAAGCTAAAATGTACACAACTCACATGTCAAAGGTAATTATATATTTAACACGTTTGCTGCAACTACGAGTATACTCGTAGTTGGTATATGAGCTACACAAGCCAGCTACGAGTATACTTGTATGATGCTTACCTGCGGCAACGAGATTACCATACTGACCTTGAAGAAGTGAAAATGCTTGGCTTGTGGAGCTAGCAGCAAAACTGTGTATACTCACAGATAGTATATGCTCTACACAAGCTAACTACGAGTATACTCGTATGATGCTTACCGCCAGCAACGAGATTACCGTACTGACCTTGAAGAAGTTAAATTGCTCGGCGTACGGAAACAGACTATGCCGAAGTAGCGTGGCAGCGAACGTGTTAATTAGTTTGAGCTCATTATTTTCCTTGTGCCAATAAACTACAAATCAATCAGTCAACCAGTCTCATTTATTTCATTTTTTTTTTTTATGTTCTCCTGAACCTGATAGGGGTAACACTGTGCATGCACATATACCACACAGTGATTTCTGCATTGTTCAGTAACTGATTTTCAGAGCTGTCTAATGCAGTGTTTCTCTACCAGAGGTGTCTTGGTAAAAATATTGGTTGTGATGGTTTGTCTTTTCATTTGTTCTGATGGACTACTGAAGGGCTGTTGATGCACAATATATAGCTTCTTGTCAAGTCATCCCCACCTTCCATTGGTATAGCCTGTTTCCACAAACAGAGCTATAGTGTATAGCGCCACAAAGACATATCTTCCCTAGTTGGAGGAAATGCCAGTTTAACCTCTAGGTGGTAGCTGTCTTTCATCACCTGCTGAAATATCACCACCTTGCTTATTAGAGACCTGAAGTGGCTGCAGCCATGTTTGGTCGCTAGAGCAAGGGTTCTGGTTTCTGTCCCCTTCCCCACATGCAGTGAAAGTGATACTCTCAAAGACATACCAATCTCATTGTAGGGGGCCCAGACCCTTCCCCATTCAAGGGTACAGCAGTAAAATGGTTCCTCAGGCCGACCACTTGCGAGTACGTGGGACCAAATCAGGTAGTAACGAACCTGGAGGCTTCCTAATCAGCTAGCAAAAAATCCTGCAGCCACATACTTTGCCAGTTTACGACTGGTAGGAGACCAAATACTGTGGCTGCAAGGGGAACTATCAAGGCCATGTATGGACAGGAGACCAACAGTCTAAGTATCCCAATAGTGAGATCATCCTTCTTGGATAGTGTGTTTGCAAGTCTGTCACCTCTCACTGCATGCTCCATTTCCTTTTTATCTCTTCCTCATCAAACACAATGAATCACAACTGAAAGAACTGCATTTTTACTGCGGATCTCAAAAAGTCTCCCACACAAAATAGTTTAAAAAAAAAAACCATAAAAAACATCAAAAATCCTTCCAGAAAATTATAAAAGACAACAGAAATCCAACCAAAGAACCTATCAACACTAATTCTTACCAAAAAAAAAAAAAAAGTTTCCACATCCACTTCACCAACATTCATTTCCTAAACAGCAATATAAACGGTGTGTGCCACCACCTAAAGACATCTAAAACTATTGCTTTCAGAACCCCAACTGACATCCTCGTCGTCCACTGTACAGCTGCCCATACTACATATTACACAGCTCTTTCCTCCAGAAGAGGCAGAAATATTCATGGTCAGTGGCACTTGTACATTCATGAGAACTAACATACCATGCAGGAGACTACAAATCTTTGAATCCCCCACTGTTTGATCTACTTTGGCTCAACATTTCTCTACCAACTTAATCTGCGATTTTCTTATGCTATCTTTATCGCTCTCTAAACTCTGTCAACCACTCTTACTTCTTCAACTTTCTTTCTCTAAAGCTCGACTTCTTACAGTCTAAGTACCCCACTAGTGAGATCATCCTTCTTGAGGGGGACTGCAATATCCACAACTCATATTGACTCCTCTTCTACAGTTTTGCTGATCAAGCAGACATGGATGCTGAGGCATTCATCATCAGCAATAACCTATCTCAGATCATCAAACTTCCCACCAGAGTACCAGACAACCCCCTCCAATTTGCAACACACTTGACTTCTTTCTAACAAACTCCCCCCTGAAGGTATACTGTGGTTGTCGGTTCTCCTCTTGGAAACTTGGACCACAAACTCATCCAAGTCTCTTTTGCTGCAGAACAACCTACACCCACCAGTTCACAGTTTGTGTCCTTTGGCACTACAAGGGTGCCAATTAGGACAACCTCTGTGGCTTCCATTTTTCCTTCCCTTGGTTCGACGACTGCTTCAGTTCTTCTGATCCAAACACCTGCTCAGACCGAATAACAGAAATCATCCTCACAGGAATGAAGGCTTTCATCCCCTATTCGACTCCAAATTCTCAGCCATGCCTTGGTTCTCAAAAAAGTGTGCCAATGCTGTAAAAGAAAAAAAAAACCTCTGCTTACTACAATTGTCTCAAGACCAAAACTCCAGCTGCCCTCTCTACTTATACTGTAGCCTGCAACAGTAGCAAGTAGCAAAAGAATCATCACCAAGTTCAAGTCAGACTTTGAAAGGGCCAAATGCTGCAAACTGGTCTCCTTCCCAAATGGCAGCAACTTCTTCTGGTCCATTGCCAAGGCCACTGGGGGCAACTTCTGCCTGTCCAGGTTTCCATCACTCTCCACAAAGTCCCCACCCCCACAAAGAATGGCTCCCTTCATGTCTCCCATGGTCTTTCGACAAAACGAAATATGAAGAATCCCGAATAACCTGAACACAAACAAGGCATATGGTCCTGATGGTATCATTAACAAATTGTGCCTCAGAATTAACACCTATTCTGTATCGTCTTTTCAATATATCCTGTTCAAACTGGTATCTACCTGACAACATGGAAACAAGTCCACATTCAGCTTATCCCAAAGAAAGGTGATAAAAGTCATCCATTGAACTGCTGTCCAATTGCTCTCGTTTCTGTTCTCTCAAATATTATGGAGAAGGTCATCAACGACCAACTCATGAACCACCTAGAGACATACTAACTAATCAGTGACGTAGTATGGATTACGCCACTCGCAGTCTACAGCTGATCTCTTTTCTTTCACTACCCACCTATGAACCCAGGCAATGGAGAAACTCATATGGTTGCCTTCAACATCTCAAAGGAATTTGATCGGGTTTGGCAGAGGGGCCTACTCACCAAACTGCCGTCCTTTGGTCTGACTTCCTCACTCTGCAGCTTTCTCACTGGTCGCTCACTATGTGTCATGGAGGGTGGCTTACACTCCTCAGATTTCTCAAAAATGCAGGAGTACCCCAGGGTTCTGTTCTTTCACCCACTCTCTTCCTCTTGTATATAAATGACCTGAACAGTACACTCCATTTCTCCTTTTCATTCAACAAATCTGTTAGTGCTCAAGTATTAGAATCTTCAACACAACCAGGGACCTGAACTCAGATCTCCTAGGCATATCCCAACGTGGCAAGGACAACCTTGCAAACTTCAATTCCACCAAAACTCAGTTCTTTCTGATCTCTCACAAGAAATAGCTTGCACCCCCCCCCCCCCAACAAATCCCAGCTGTTGAAAATCATTGGCATTCCAGTGTAGTGATATAAAGGAGCTGCATTATCCTGATTAAGTACATTCTTCCTACCTCTCCTGGCCATGGATGGGTTAGAATGCTTTTTACTATTTATAACTTTACAACAAACCTCCATGGAATCCCCATACTCATTGTAGAAATCCTACCCAGCTAGCAATATAAGAAACATATTGGAGTGATAGTCTTTGATTAAATCAGTGAAAAGCAACTATATGAAATACCAAATTAAAGAAACCTTAAACTTACATACTCCTAGCATTTGGAACACATTCTAGTAATGAATTCCACTTTTTTAATTATTATTATTTGATTTCATTTTTAACCTAGATAACTATGTTGTAACAAACTTCCCCTTGCTTGGAAAGGGGGAAGTTTGTTTTTCATCCCACAAAACTGAGAAATGGTTCTGAAGAGTATACGCAGTTGAACAGACATAATACACCAGTCTCATAGCCTTTGTTGCTTTGGCTGTAGTTCCATATAATCCAGCCATAATTTGTAGAGGATATGACTTCAGTCTGTCTTCATAGCTGACATTACATGATTCTGAAATCATTTTTTATTACCTGCCTTTATGCTGTTCCTAAGGTATTTTTATTCCATGCAGTCTTGCTCATGAAATCTGAGTATAGTAATCCAGATGTGATTTCATTAGGATATTATTCAATGGACTCACCACTGCTACTTTATCTCTGCTGGTGAATATTTCTAGTATTGCAGAAATTCTTTGGGTTATCTCATATATGAGTAACTCATTCTGAATTTCAAATTGGTGAGGTAGAGAAAGAGTTAATCACAACAACGTGTTTACAAAAAACATTTACTTTCACTTGCTATATACAGGGTGTTCGGGATAAATTTGACAGTTTCGTAAGGAAAAAGAAAATCTTCTTTGTATCTATTAAATTTAATGAATTGACAAAAAAACATTACAGGCAGAGTTAATTACAATACTATCAACAAGATTTACTCAAAATAACCACCATTAGCATCGATCACAGCTTCAATTCTGCTTCGGAACCTCGAACAAGCTGATGCTACAGTCTCCCTGGGAAGGGCCGCAAAAACTGTTTTAATTTTATCCATTAACTGGGCTTTTGTATTACTGGAAGTGCGATTGGTGTCTTTTTCAACTGCGCCCCATACAAAATAATCCATGGGGTTAAGGTCTGGGGAGTTTGGAGGCCAAACATTTGGACTGGTGAAGTCGTAGAAATTTTCAGACAACCATTTTTGACTTTTCCCAGAGGTGTGGCAAGGGGCCGAATCCTGCTGCCATACATACGGCCTACCATTGGCTACCCTTGTTATCCAGGGCTTGACTACAGTTAGCAACTCCACGAACGAAGCCCGAATTCCAATGCCAGGGTTCTTCAACACCTGTTCCTGCAGATTTGCGAGGAATTCTGCTGTACGAACGCAATCAGATCGTCTGCTAGGGATCTTTCTTCTTGCTACATCCTCGTAGTCACCATTGCAAGTCTCTAGTTCATGCCTGATTGTTTTTACTGTATTCAGGGAGCATTGGGCAGCAGTCGTAATATCCTTATTTTGATGGCGGGCACGAATCATCATGATACAAGTTATTCTCTTCCATGATTCAGGTGGGTTCCAGCTATCCATCCTTTCTGACATCTTGTATATGAATGAAGAAGGGTCCAAACTTTTAAATGAAGAGAAGTGTGTGTTAATACATGTAACTTACGGAAAAATATAATTAATTATAAATATGTCAAATTTATCCCGAACACCCTGTATATATACTTTTGCTTTCAGTTTCTAATAAAAAGCTGTTGTTTTCTTGAATTATTTATAATTACTACCTTTCAATTAATTAGAGATTTCTAACCCATTTTGCTTTAAAAATTTATATTTCTAATCCATTTTTGGCACCTTCGCTTTAAAATTTTCACTAAACCAATGATGGCTTCTAAAGATTAAAAAAAAAAATTGTCAATAATTTTAAAGGCTATTGGAAGGATAAATTATAATTAATGAATGGTGAGAGTACCCAGATATCTAGTAATTTAGTTTTTTGTCAACAGAAAGCTGAACTGCCATTAAAAAAAGAAAAAAAAAGTTAAATCTGCAGTGTGCAGTAACTGTGTGCTTGTGTGTGTGTGTGTGTGTGTGTGCACGTGCGTGCGTGCTAAACAAAATAACTACAAATGAAAATTATTTGGCTCAGAGGTCAATATTTATCCTTTTTCCTTATTAATTAAATATTTTGCAAATTTGTGTAATGTAAGACTTATAATGCAAACTTTTTGCATCTCAAAGATGATAATCCATCTGTGCTTCCTTTCTAAAGTATTTAAAATGGATAATTTGACAAAAAAAAACTCTTTACATATTGCACCCTGATTTAAAAAAAGAAAAAAAAATCAAAAATTGCTAATTCCTAGTTATTCCACTTAAAAGCATACCACAAGGATACACTAAGCTAGATTAATACACAAGTTATTTCCAATAATCAACATTGGAAAGTAAATGTTGGCATTTTCTCCTAAAGCTGAAATGGCCACATATTCCAGAAGTGGCATTTAAATGAATTTCCACATATGATGCTGTGTGTGTGTGTGTGTGTGTGTGTGAGTGAGTGAGTGAGAGAGAATAAATAAATAACACATTTAGAGTTGCAGAACTTTTCCAAAACAAGCATACATTTAGTAACAACTTTCCATGAAAAATGGAAGGGCTTTCATGCTTCTACAATTTTGGTGGTTATGTTTAAATTCTTGAGAGTTCCAGTACAAAGATCACTTGATAATGAGATGAAATAAATGTCATATCAAAAATCTTTTAGTAAATATTTCCCTGCAAAAGTTTCACACTGTTGGTAAACCAGTATAAATGATCTCCCCTAAATACAGTATAAGTAACTTGTTAAACCTATCATATGTTCCTAAAATGGCTGCATTTCACAATGATTTAATGTATTTATTTATTTTTTATAATGACCTTGCACATGAAAGTTCACAAGACTTATAATGCAACTTCTCTAGCCTGCTAGTTCTTACATGTTTAGAAGAAAGTAGAGGAATGGTAATGGCCATTTCAGCAGAGCTATGCCAATGAAAAGCATAATGCAAAACAGAGGTACCTATGTGAGACATGACTGAAGGGAGTCTCTGAGGGGGGGGGGGATTATCTATTAAGCAGCTTGCCCTCTTCTGTTTACAGAACTGAATTTTAATAGCTTTAAAATTCACGAAGTTGCCTTCATCCCCACTTAACAAATGAGGAGATCAGTATTTAAGTCATTGGTTATGGAAGATCTTGAGGCTTCAGTCATTTGTATACTACAAAGTTTCTTGAAGGAAGAAGAGGAATGAAGAGCACTTTCATCAGCAAAACTATGAATAGAATTTGAAATCAGAGAGAGGAGGAAGAGTGGTGGATGATAGAGACTATAGAATCTTGAGGTACTCCACATTGATACAGGATGCAGTTAGCACTAAAAATATAAACTGAATATTATGGTAAGTTTTTTTCATTTTGTTAAATTAAATTGTATTTTCCAAGAAAGTATATTCTTGTTTAATTGTTTACCATGTGTAAGGAAATAAAGTTTGCACTTGAAGTATCTTCACAATTAGGCTACTTGTATATAAAAATGTTGACTTCACATCAATTGCCTCGGTATCCAAAATGCAAAGCGCACTTCATTTCAGATGTATATATTGATGTGCATTGTGGGAAGTGGCACTAGCCAGACCAGTTCTGACCTTTACTGAGGTATCATCAGCGGGAGCCAGGTCCAGAAAGATACTTTATGCTATTAAACCTTTAGCCAAACCTAGGGCACCTCAGAAAAAAAATTCATGTTCTAAAAAAAAAAGTATGACATACAGACCTCCTTCCAGCTATACCAAAAATTAGCTACCTTTATCTGCTCACTAGAAGATCCTCTCCATCATTGAGAAGGAAGAACAGCTAATATCCATTTGGAGGAACACAAAGTATGTTTATTACCTGCACTACAGTTGTTCTGGAATAGTAGACAATATCATGGATCCAGTAGAACAATCCCTCTCTATTATACAAAAACATATATAAATCTGATGGACTTTCTAGAATTTGCTACAGCATTATAACATTTTCCAACTCTTAACAAATTTGACTGCCTCACTTTACCAGAAATCTAGGATCTGATTGTGAGATTTTTCAGCAACCTTTCACCACCACACTCATAGAGGGCACCAGTTAGGACTGTGCACCTCTCACATTCAATCTGTGTTTGTATTCCTGCTAATGTATCTGTGTACATGTGCTTAATGCATTTCTTTATGCTTAAGAAGATGCCTTGGCAAAATTATTGGTATACTAATTTAGTAGCTAAATAAATTTAGTTGATAATTACTGTTTCTAGACATGTGTTTTTTTCTCCTAAACATCAACATAAGAGAAGTAGCATAATGATTTTTGAAATTTTCTGTTTAGCAGTACACAAATGAGAAATGTTCAGCATCTGTTTTTAAATATTTGTTTTTCATAGATTGAAGTTGACATTCCTCGATGTCATCAATATGATGAACTGCTGTCTTCTCCTACTGGCCATACAAAATTTAAGAGACTTCTGAAGGCATGGGTAGTAAGTCATCCTCAGTATGTGTACTGGCAAGGATTAGATTCTCTGTGTGCTCCATTTTTGTATTTAAATTTTAATGATGAAGGTAATTATTTATTATATGAAAATATCACCTTTCATTGAAAATATCATAGTTTTTTTATATAGTTTCTTCATTTTGTTCCTCATTATTATTACCAGAGACACTTCCAGGAAGTCAAAGACCCATCGAAAGAGGTCACATATCTCACACCAGCTACCATATCTTTTCTTAAATTCATTTACACTGTCTGTGCATATCACCTCTAAAGGCAAACCATTCCAGTCATGAACTGCTCTGTGGCTCTCACCCATTTCTTGACTGCATTCATTCTCAACTTTCATTCTTATCCTCTCCCCACCTTCCATAAAATTGAAAAAAATTCCACCTATTATACTGTATGATCTTTTTCAGACATTTGTAGGTCTCTGTCATATCACTCCCTCTTTCTCCTGTTTGCTATGGTTTGTAGTCCACAAATTCTCATCTGTTCTCATAATGTACTTTGAAACGAGGGAGAACAAATCTGTACACTAATTGTCCAGGTGAGATTGTATCAAGGCTTTGTAAAAGGAAAAGTGATTTCCTTATCTTTACATATCAATGTTCATTTTATTATTGCATTTATGCTCTGAGTTGTATTTGCACTCTTTGATGTGTGACCCTTAAACTTCAACTTTATAAGCATTCAAAATTGTCTACAAGGAATAAAATTTTGAAAGAGATGTTCTCCTTACAATAGCCTTTTATCTCTGATACAAAGCAACTGTCAAACCATTTTTCAATAAGTGCTACAGTTATCCATGTTATCCATGCTGTCGCATTAGGCCTCCATTGCCCTGACAGCATAGTTTTAACATAGTTTTTCAAAGTGCTGAGGTTTTCTGAATAGTAAATTAACATAGACTTTAGCTTTAAGGTACCAGAATCATTGGCACCCAACAGAAAGGTTAGACTCTTTAACTGGCTTGAAGCCTAGCATGGTTTTCTTCTCTTTTACATTGAATATTCTTGATGGCATCTTCTTCCAGTACAGCCCTGTTTCATTTACATTAAAAATTTGATCTTTTGTATAGCCATCATCAATGATTTTTGCTAAGTTCCCTGTGGAAAGTTTTCTGCAGCAATAGTACCTGCAGAAGCTGCCTCTCCTTGCACTTTGATGTTATGCAAGTTTGACCTCTTCTTGAACCTATCAAACCATCCATGGCTTGCTCCAATTTAGCATGTTTCATTTTTCACTTCCTCATTTTTCTTAGTCTTCATGTTAATGAAAAGGCTTCGGACTTTTCATTAACATGAAGACTAAGAAAAACTCTTAATAGCCTGGTTTAAGGAAACATATTGATCATCTATCCAGACTGTTAAGAGTTTCTCCATATCAGCAACAAGGCTTTCTCTTTTCCTAATTATAATAGCATTCACTAACGTAGCACTTTTAACTTCACCAAGAATTTGTTTATTTTTATTCATTGTTAACAGTAGTGCAAGGGAAGCCTAGTCTTTGGCCTATCTTACATTGCCATACACCTTCATCACTAAGTTTGATCGTTTTAATCTTTGAATCTAGTGTAATAACTTTGACTTTTCTTTTCACTTTTATCTGCCATTATATTAAGTTTAATCACAAAAATGTCTGTGTGGTTAGTCTAGTGGCTGTGTGCTTCGCAACCATATGCCTGAGGAAAGAGTGTCCTAGGTTTGATTCCAGTCAGTGACGTGAGGAGCTGAAGGATCTTCCTCAGCCATAACCAAGTTAGACGGTCTTGGGCGTGGACAGCAGGGTTTTTTCCCCAGTTTATCCTGGGGGTTTTCATCCCACAAAGCAGGCAAACTGGCCTTGAGAACTCAACACTACAGGACATAGGATACACCGGGGTGTAAGGCTGACCACCTTATCCTGCGAACGGTTTGAGGTCTGATGATTAATTAACCTTTGACACTGCAAGGTAAAAGAGGGTAAAAGGAAGATGAGATGAGATCACCAAAAAATAGTAAAATAAAAGTTAAAACTGTTTAATATTCATACAGTCACAGAGCACAACAACAACACAAAAGATGCGTGATATGAGTTGTGTCTGACAGTGACACCTTTGGCATGTCACTAAGGAGCCATAACTTCAGAGTAAGTGGCACTTCAAAAATGTCTGTGTGTGAAGCATTGTAAATTGAAGTGCCATTAAGTTTGGTATGCCTGTATTAACATTGAAATAATAATCATTTTCCCCAAATTCCAGCCTATTCAAATCATTATGAAAGTACTGCAATTTACATTCCTGATTATCCTGCCTATCCTTGCATCATAAGCAGCAAGTATCTGTACGTTTTTTCCTGTCAAATCCATCCTAATGACAACAGTTGGGCCAATCTCTGAGGTACACCACTGGTCACTTTAAATTTTTCAGCCACAATTTCCATACACCACTTTTTAGTCCGTCAGTTATCAAGATATTCTTATCCAAGCTAGTAGTTTATGATCCTCCATAATCCAACTTATATAACATGTTTCAGTGATATCACCTCTCCTCTTGTCTACCCAGTGCTGCAAGTCACATTTACTTAATTTCTCTTACCAACAATCCAGAGTTCAAAGTGAGTTAACTATTTGCCTCTACACTCCCTCCAGTGTTTCCTTATCACCAAATGTGGTTTAATTAGATCTTTATATAGTGGAACTATCACCTCCTTATCCCTGCTTGTCAGAGTTCTTCACATCATTCAAAGTTCTTCACATTCAAAGCACTACCCTATTCAAATCCTTTTGCAACATCATGTCAGGACTTCCTAACATTGCTTTTAATAATTTAGCATCATCAGCAAACATCTGAATGTCTCCTCTCAAACCTTTTGATATATATATATTAAATGCTGGGCTGGTTTGCAGAGTAGTAAGTGTTTCTGCTCTCTAATCAACAGGCTGCACATTCAAATCTCCCCATGGGCAAGGATGTTTCTTATTATCTTTAGGTGGTAGATAATTTCATTGTCCAGTGCAAGACCCACCACCTTGCTTATTGGAGTCCCAGAGTGGCTTGAAAAGTTCTATGTTTGGTCTTTGGAAAAGGGTTTCCAGACTGTATAAAAAATAAATAAAAATACAAAACTATAAACATTAACAAAAAATAGAAAAAAAATCCTTAGGCCACTTGGTACTCATTTCATTGGCAGGATTTATATAAAAAGTGGTCCCAGAACAGTACTCCACTCATCACTGTCCATTTTGGGACACTACACCCCTGCACACAACCAGCTGACTCCTATTACTTGATGATCTCTATAACTACTCATGCTACCAATTGTCTAACCATCCTCCATTATATTCGGTTTCAACAGTAGAGTGTCATATGGTACTCAATCAAATGCTTTAACAAAATGCAGATAAATTACAGTATAAGCATCTCCTCTGTCTAATGCACTAGTTATAAGTCATCCTGTTATAAAATGTAAGTTATTGAAGTAAGCCCTCCCTTAACAAATTCATGTTGCTCTTCTTAAAGATTTCCATTCTCATCAATCCAGGGGGGGGGGTGTATTCTGTTTTTAACCAACCTCTCTAACACCTTCATGACTTCACTGGATATACACACTGGCCTGTAGTTGGACACAATTGCCTTGGATTCTCTTTATCTTTCAACTGTTTTGGGACTGTTCCTGTTGTTAGAACTCTTGGTGAACAACCAAGTCAAGGCACTGCCAACTTTTTTTTTTTTGCATGTTCCCTTAATATCCAATCATCCATTCTAATCAGATTGAATTCCCTAATTAAGAGTTTTTAGGCAGATAATGCAGCTGGCTTGCCACTCCCCTGCTGCATTCTGTAAAGGTAAGTATGTCTGAAGATCTGTGTGTATGGATCTGGTTTACCTGTTTTGAACAATGAAAAATCTGAGTTTCCAGGAGAGAAAACGACCAAACCTCCATGTGAAACTTGAACTCACCATTTGATTGAAAAGATCTGATAAAGGTTCCTCACATCATTTACAAAGGGCTTGTCTGTATCAACTGAGCTATGGAAGAGGAGGCTCATTCCCTTAATATATGAGGTGATATTCCATCCAGTTCCGCAGCCTTATTAACATGAAAGTTACATAATATTCTAAACACTTTCTGTTCTTGAAATGTGGTTTTTGTTCCTCCTCTCTATTGTTATTCAGCCCTAATCCTAACTCTACCCCTAAATGAAATGCCTTACAGAATATTCATTGAGCATTTCCACTACCTCTTCAACAGCTGCAATCCATGTTCTGTCTCCAGCAACTAAAGTCAGTCTTCCATATTTTCATTTCTTCTACTAGTGACATACTGTATAATTCTGTAAGATTTTGCCTTCCTACTTCAACCAGTCTCCTTTTCATATATCTATTTCTCTTTCCACACTATACTCATCATCTCCCTAGCCTGTACCTTATACTCCTCTTGATATCGAGAGTACCGTGTTCTTGATATCTCTTTCATAACATCCTCTTTCTGAGAAACTCCTGCATAACCTCTTCATTCTCCTCTTCATCCTTCAGGCTCTTCTTCAGAATTCTCACCTCATTTATGAAGCGATAAAATCTTGCTTTCCTTCCACTTCTTTGGAACTTGAACCAATGTAAGTCTCATATTAAAAAAATATTCCAAGAAAGATGTCAACTCTCTGACACACTCCTTAAAATATGTGGTGATATATCATGAAGTCCTTCAGCCTTATTAATATCAAGTTTGCTTAATTTCCCATATACCTCTTCCTTACTCACAATTAGTCTCTCCTCCTCATCATCTGCTGCTCTCAAACTTTCCATAATGTCACATTTGCAAGGATGAAAGACATTTAGGAACTGCTCATTAAATATCTCAACTATATTCTCTGCAAGAGTTGTCCTTATACCATATTCTTCAATCATTGCCATCCAACATAATCATTCTTTTTTTTTTTTATTATTGCTGGGCTATATCTTGATAGAACTCCCTAAGATTTTTTGGCTTCATTAGCTGACTGCTGCTCATGTTGAACTTTTGCTAACCTTAACAACTGAGTCACTCTTCTTGTTTGTTCTTTGTATTCCTCATGGAATTGATTATTACCATTCCTCTTATGTTATCTCCATAATGCCTCTTTTCTCTGTATTGCATGCTTAATCTTTTCATTCATCCATTTCACACACACACACACACACACACACACACCTTATTTAATTTTCTGACCTTTGGAATACATTTAGATATTGCTTCTATGCGATAGTGCTTGAATATCACCCAAATGGCATTGATCTCCTTTTCACTCAACTCCTCATTCTTTGCTATAGCTGCAAGCTGTCTCCTGAGCTTCTCATAATTACCATCCTTGTAGTTCCACATATACCCTTTCCTTACGGAAGTCCTCACATTGTTGGCAACCACCCTGGTAATCACTTCATGGTCACTCTTACCAACTGGATGGAGGATTGACACCTTATTTATAATGACATCCTCTGTATGACACCTTATTTATAATGACATCCTCAGGCAGTATGTACCCTCTGTTACATACTGCCTGAGGTAGTTGTCCTACAAACAAGAAAGTCATTTTCTTTACTTCCAGTTGCTATCTTGTCATCTCAATCTATTTTGTCATAATTAAAATCACCTGTAATGATTACCCTTGCTTATATGTTTCCTGGTCATCATCAGTAGCCCTCCACCTCCCTTTTTACCCTTTCTGTCTTCACAAAATACATCATATCCTTCCATCTTTGTTCCTGTCAAGATGTCATCCTCATCAAACCATGTCTCACTTATTCCAAGCAATTTTTGGGTAAACAAACTCGATCACTGCAGTCATTTGATTTCCCTTTTTTCTGCTACTTTTAGCATTTGTATACAAACATAATAGCTCATTCCTGGATCTATAACAAGTTTCACTGATATCACTTATGAGATGTACTTCTCCATACTTTCCTCAAGCCATTTCTTTTTCTCCTTATTCATCCCAGAACCTTCTTCAAATCCAACTGTTTTCCCTACATCCCAGGTCATCCCCTTCCCTTTTTTTTATTACACATTCTCTTGTAGCATCAACCTTTTTCATGCTGTGTTCTCCTGTCCACCCTAAGTCTTCCTGTTACCCTTGCACACTTGTTCTCTCATTCTCTACATTCACGGTATGGTGTCTACTTCTTCATTCATAAGCACCACTTCAATCTCTCCTTTCTTACTCTTTGTCTCTTTCACATTACTTCTTACTTGCTGAGATTCATTCTCTGTACTCTCTCTTTATTCTCTCTTCCAGCAGCAATCTCTTTGAATTACTTGCAAGAAACTAGTGAAATGCAGTCCATCATTCTTACACAGTTCAATTCTTCCTTCAAACTCATTCCACACATTAACAAATTGCACTCCTTTCTCTTAACATATCATTCATAATGTAAATGATATAGTGGAATTATTTAACGAACATTTCATCAGTGTAGATCATAGTGGTGTGAATGATGCTGTGCAACATGTAGAAGGGAGGCAAGAATTAGGAGAATTAAAGGTACGGAGGTGTATCAAGTGTTGCTTTGGTTAGATGTTAATAAAGCTGTGGGAATTGATGAGATATCACCACATATTTTTAAAGAATGTTCAAAAGAGTTAGCCATGCCCTTGTCCTGGATAATTATTGAAAGTCTTGCAGTAGGGAAGGTTCCTAAGGAATGGAAAGAAGGCAAAGTAATATCTCTCCACAAGCATGGTTCGAGAATAGAAGTTTCCAATTATAAACCAGTCTGTACATCTGCATTTGTGATCAGTTTTGGAAAAATTGCTTAGGAATAGAATGTGGAGTGGTTTGATGAACATAAAATTCTCTATGATGGTCAGCATGGGTTTGTTCAAGGGTAGGTCTTGTTTTAGCAATCTGATTATGTTTTATGATAAGGTGACGAATGTGTTGAATAAGGGAGAATCATATACAGTGATATTCTTGGATTTTGCAAAAGCATTTGATAGATTACCTCGTGATAAGTTGGTGTACAAGCTGCAGAGGATAGGAATAGATAATATATTGGTTAGATGGATCAGAGATTGGCTCTTTGAGTGATATCAGCAGGTTATGTATGATGGAGCCATGTTTCAGAACAGGAAGGTAACCAGTGGTGTGTGCCTCAGAATTCTGTTCTTGGGCCCTATTGTTTAACTTATGTGGATTGACTGGAGATCTTCAAAAGTTTGCCAATGATGCAAAGTTAGGAAAATTATTAGGAGGAGTGCTGATATTAATTCTCTCTCCAGTTAGGTTTGAATAGAATTTTATCTTGGACAAATGAGTGGGGGTTGCAGTTTTAATGTCAATAAATGCAAGGTATTATTACACTTTGAGATACAGAGACATAAGGCTGCATACTGTATTTCAAGAAATGGATGAGCCTCAGGATCTTGGAGTGATAGTGGACAGTGAACTGAAGTTCTGAAGGCACATTATACATATTGCAAAGACTGCACATTGTATTGCTGCTATGATAAAAAAGTACATTGACATGTGATGAGGAGGTGGTGGTGGTGGTGCATCTATATAAGGCATTAGCAGACCACATATGGACTATTGTGCTCAGATTTGGTCACCTAGTTTTCATCGTGATGTGGAAACACTATAGAGTGTCAAAAGACGAATAACCAAAGTGACATCAGAACTCCGGAATGTTGGTTATGAAGAGTAATTGTGAGAATGTGGATTACAGAGCTTGGTAGATAGGAGGAAAAGAGGAAATCTGATAGTGACCTTCACGTTATTTAAGGGATTCTATCATATTAATACAGAAGAAATTATAAAAAGAGTGGATGTTATGATGGGAAGCAATGAGAGGCCATTCCTGGACATTGTATAGAGATGTGATGAAGAAGGGAGTGAGGAGTAGATTTTTTATGTGGAAAGTTGTTAGTGAGTGGAATGCATTGCCTGAGTGCAGGTGGTGTTCATAACAGAACTTCAAAGCTCATTATGATAGACATGTTGCTGGTTGAGTGGTTCTCCCATGATGAGTCTGTTGACTCCATGGAGGTTACCAAATAATAACATAATAAAAATTATTGCTCTCAGCCTTATCACTATCATACCTGAGCAACACACTGACTACCTTTCCTATCACACTATTATCTTTTATCCTTCTTAATAACCTCCTATACTTGGATAGAGCACTATCTTTCAAAAGACATCTGGAGAATCTCTCTTTAACCATGCTACTGTCCAGGACGTATATATACACGTCCACATTACCATGGATGCAAAGTGCATATTAAAATTGTAATACCATTTGATATTACATTGAAATTTATTATGAATACGAAGCTTTTGAGGATGCATATTTGATCTTTAATGGCCGATAAGGTGGTTAAAGATCAGAACCCGTAATAACATCATACAAAAACTGTGTGGTTCTACATGGAGTTCTTCAGTGCTTTTACACTGCGATACTCCACGTTAGCCTTAGTCTACTCTGCGGCAGAATATTGTTCACCAGTATGGCTAAACAGTCCTCATATCAAGAAAATCAACATGCAAATAAATGCAGCGATGAGGACAATAACAGGTTGTGTTAAATCCACTCCCCTCTACTGGCTTCCAACTTTGAGCATTATTGCACTACAAAATCTGTGCAGACAAAATGCTCTAGTAAAAGAATACAAAAAAATAAACAACAATTCCCTGTTGCCGATACATGAAGACCTTCCATATATAAATATGAATCACCTTAAATCCTGATGGCCTCTGCTAATACTTGCTGCAGAACTAGTAAATGGCAATTTCAATGTTAATTCGAAATGGCTAGAAACTTGGAAAGAAAAATCATCACCAGACTTAAACAAGTATATCCTTCCCAACCAAAATCCAAAAGGGATTGAGCTTCCGCGTCATCTATGGAAAAGCCTAAATAGGATATGCACAGGACATGGTATCTGCGCAGACAGCTTACACAAGTGGGGAAGATCACTTACACCTCAATGCGACTGTGGGGGCCATAAACCAAACCATCCGGCACATTGTGGAGGACTGCAGCATAAGAGCCTATCATGGTGACTTGAGAGACTTTTTTGAGGCGGATCCTTCAGCTCTTGATTGGCTATCTCAACTAGACTTAAAATTTTAGACTTTTTTTTTTTTACCTGATATTTGTATATGTGCATTATTTGTCTCATTTTTATTGTCTGAACAAATATGTATTTATATATTCTGATGTCATGTGTCTTTATTATGCCATATGCTAATTAAATAAATAAACCTCCTATAACCAATATTACATTGTCCTTGTCCCCAGTCAAGTGATTTGTATTTGTCCCTACTACCAGTACCAAATCCTTTGCTCGCTGCCTTCTCAAATGAATTTCTTGCCATCAATTTATATTTATTTTAATGCAAAATTTGTATTAGAGTTTAATTGAATGGATTAGTTGGTAAATTTTACTATGGTTGCTTTCTTTTAAAAAGAGAAAACATTTTTAAAAAAATTCAAAAATGATGACATAAATAGTCACAAATACAAAACACAAACATAATCATTATAAAATATGTCTTAATTATTGTTTTGCTATTTCATCTGTGTTTGTGTCATTACTACAGATAATTGAATTTCCAGATGCCTGGTTTCTGAATTTTTATTTATTTATTTATTTTTATTTCTGTAACCATTATATATTATTATCTTTCTTTTTTTTTCAGCTTTGGGTTATGCCTGTCTATCTGCATTTATACCAAAGTATTTGAACAATTTTTTCTTAAAGGACAACTCTCCTGTAATCCGAGGTATTTATAATGTTTGTACATTCTTCCAACTTTTCTATATAAATTTTATGAAGCTGAATATAGTAGAATCTCATTAACATTCAGTTAAAGAGAGAGAAATTTTGGGATATTTTGGCATGTTTGAAATAATGAGTCAAAATGTCACCAGTTTCTTTTCTTTTTTTTTCTTTTAATCACTTAAGCCTCATCTAATAAGAATAAGAAAATAATACTTTTTTTTTTTTTATTTATTAAAGAAATAACCAGAAAAGAAACAACATAATGAAATTAAAATTCACATATGCCCTAATAAAAGAAGAATCATAGTATTAATATTAAAGAAAACATGAAAACCAGTTAACTATTTAATTAATGTCATATTAAAGAGTCTTATATTCACTAGTGCTTTTTTATATATAGAGTATATAATTTTTATAGTAATATAATCTTCTTTATAATCTAAGCAAGTGTTGGGACCATAGTAGAAGAGCTTAGGCAGGAGTTAGTGAAAATGAAAACAGAAATGAGACGTCTGGATGAGGATATTAAACATCTAAAGAAGAGATTGGCTGATGATAATGAGAAGGAGGAAGTTAGTATTATGAAGAAAGAGTCAAACAAAGCATAGTTGTATATTATTGTATGGGGACTCAATCATTAGGGGGGTGATGACAAATAAAGTGCACAAAACATTCTTTCGTAGTGGAACAATGAAGCAAATAACTGATGGGTTGCAGAAAATGAAAGACCAGACATCAAAATTAGTGGTATTCATGGGCACAAATGACTTAGTTTTGGGAAATAAAGAATGTTTATAGAGACTTGAGAAAGTTGTTGCAGAAGATAAAGAAGAATAGTGTTGTTGGGAAAGTTGTAGGCATGTTGCCCATATATGAAAACAGTGCATCAAGGGGAGCAGAGATAATGAATAGTAAAATGGCTGAGTTGTGTGAAGCAAAGGGAGGTTCAATTTGTAAATCTGTGGAGTGAATTTGAAATGGTATAAGGCTGATGGATTACCTTTGAATGAGTTTGGTGCTGTGCATTTAGAAAGGCTGTTGTTTTCTGAGAAGGCACAGAGTCAAGAAATTAATGTACTAAATGAACAGAGTCTACTTGTGAAGCAGGATAGAACAAATAAACGGATTGTACGACAGGAGAAAGATAGATATGAGGTTGAAGATGTGGTTTACAGCAGCACAAGACGATAAAGGTGAGGATGAGACAGGTAGGAATGGAAACCAGAGTCAGAATTACGGAAATGGGAATGGTCAGACCAATGTAAGAGAGGAAGAGAGGTGTGGTATAGCAGCTAGAATAGAAAATGTTGGTGCTGGTAGAATGGCCTCAAACACACAAGGATTGTTATGTTTGTATACAAATGTATGGAGTATTTGAAACAAAACATCTGAGTTTGTTGCATTGATTGAGTCAGTATGCCCAAAGATAATTGGAATAAGAGAAACATAGTTGTCTTGGGAGGATGTGGTGTTGGGAATAGAAATAGAAGGATATATAATTATTATAATTACAGCTATTTTGCCTGCTTCATATATATATATGGATATATAATTGTATATATATATAAAGGATATATATAAAGGATAGATATATATAAATATATATGGATATATAATATATATGGATATATAATTTTCGAGAAGAATAGAAATGTGAAAACAGGGGAGGGGGGAAAGAAGTACTGTTCATTATTGCAGAGGAATTGTTTAAGCAAAGTGTGGAAGTTGATAGTGCAAGCACAGATTTTGAATCTCTTTAGTGTGAAGTTGAAATAAGCAGGTTAGTATATCTGATAGGGGTGCTTAAGGGTCAAAGCTGTATAACTGAGAGGAGACCTCCACATAGCCTTTAAAGGAATGCGGAGAACCGACCAGGGCTTCTGACCTAATGTCCAATCCTCACCTTCTCATGGTGCACCCTGTTGGGGGTATCTACTTTGATACTGAACGAACGAGGATGGGCTGGCAATTTGGGATTTAGACGACCAAATTGTATTCTTATTGGTTAAACCAAAATAAAAAATGATGGTACAACATGACAAAATTTCATACCGGCTGGGGCGTTGCCTGGTTAAACAAGGCCCCCTTTGTTTTCGCCAGGGAACCAGGGCGAACAGCAAAAAGTCAGCTACTGGAACAAATCTGAAAACAAACCCCAACTCAACATCACCAGAGTTAAAGATCGGTACTATCAATGTAAGAAGCCTGAATGACAAAGAAATGGAGCTAGCTGAGGAATTAGATAAGTACCAGATCGACATAATAGGGGTGACTGAAACAAAAAAGACCAAAACTGGTGAAATCTTTCTGAGCAATAAATACAAAATGTTATATTCAGGCAATGACAATCAAGGAAAAGAAGGAGTAGCTATAGTATTCAACACAAAAGATGAGGCTAATCTTCTTGAATGGCAGTCAGTCTCAAGTAGAGTAATGTGGGCAAATATGAGAATGGGGAACTGGAAAATGAGACTTATTTGTGCCTATGGTCCCACAGAAGGTTCTATTAAGGTAGAAGTGGATGAATTTTTTGACGCTTTAGAAAAAGCAATGAAAAAGGAAAAGTTGGTCCTTGTTGGACATCTAAATAGCAGAGTAGGAAATGATTGTGAGACATACAAAAATATTTTGAGAAAATTTGGAGAAAAGAGCAAAGCTAATAATAATGGCAAATATCTGTTGGATTTCTGCTCAGGACATGGACTGGTTATTACTAACACCATGTTCCAACATAAAAATGTGCACAAATTCACTCATGGAGAGAAAAGGCTAGGAATAAGAAAAGTCTCATTGACTATGTTATTGTTGATAGTGATGTTTTCTCCCTGGTGCAGGACACCAGAGTGTACAGAGGATTTGAAATTGGAAGTGATCACTATTTAGTCTTGAGCAGGATAAAATTGAATTTCATATTGAAAAGAATAACATGCAAGAAAGTTTTAAAGTGAATAAAAGTTGAACAGCTCTCAGATGTGAACTGTAGACTAAAATACAGAAAGATTATTGAAAAGAAAATGAAAGAGTTTGAGAACAGGAATCAAACCTTGGAGATTCGGTGGCAAACTCTGAAGAAAACATTGATTGATTCTGCCAGAGAGGCATGTGGTGAGGTTGTGTGCAAGGATAAAAAAGTCAGAACTCCCTGGTGGACACAGGAAGTTAAAGAGGCAGTGAAGGAAAAGAAGAAAGCATATCAAAAGTTCCTGGCAAATAAGTCAGCTTTTACTCTTACAGAATACAGACACAAATGTAAGAAAACTAAATAGTGTGTAAAACGAGCTAAACAAAAGTCATGGGAGGACTTTGGCAAGAATATAGAAAATAAATATCAAGAAGGTGGCAAAATATTCTGGAGGTTGTTGAAGAAGCTTAGGAATGGAGGAAAGAGTGCTGTAAAAGGAGGTTAGAGATGATAAAGGTGACATGAAAACAGGAGAAAAAGATATCCTTGAAGTATGGAGTAATTACTTTGAAAAACTTTTAAATGAAACAAGCAATGATGACAGCACAGTGATAAAAAACACTGACCAGGCATGCAGTCAAGAATACATATCCATACTTGAAGTAGAAAAAGCCATCAAAGGCTTGAAATGTGGAAAGGCAGCAGGAGTAGATGATATTCGACCAGAAATGCTGAAGTATGGTGGTATAAAAGTCTTACAGTGGCTGCACTGCATAGTTCAGAAAGCATGGACAGAGGGACGAATTCCTGATGATTGGAGTAGAGCTCTCATAGTACCCATATATAAAAAGGGAAATAAAACTGCATGTGAGAATTACAGAGGTATTTCCCTACTGAGTGTTCCTGGCAAGATCTATGCATGTATACTTGAGAAACGATTGAGAAGATTGTGGAAGAAATGCCTGGTGAAGAACAAGTTGAATTCAGGCCAAATAGAGGCTGTCAGGATATCAGATCTTCACTTTACGACAAATAGTTGAGAAAGCATGGGAATATAACAAAGATCTGTATTTAAGTTTTGTCGATCTGGAAAAGGCATATGACAAGGTGCCAAGAGAGAGAAACTATTCAATATGCTGCAGTTATATGGTGTCAATGGGGCATTATATCAAGCAATACTTAGTCTTTATTTGAGTTGTAAGTCAGCATTTAGAATTGAAGGAAGTACAAGAAGATGGTTTAATGTTAAATCTGGTGTTAGACAAGGATGTACATTATCTCCTCTGTTATTCATTATCTATATGGATCACATTATGAAGGAAAGTGGTATTAAACCTGATATCAAAATTGGAGATGTTAATGTCAGCTCTTTGCTTTATGCGGATGATGTTATACTTCTAAATAAATCCACTACAAGTTTGCAAGGTTCCCTGACTAAATTGAATAACTGTTGTAATAGATATGGTATGAAGGTCAGCATTAAAAAGACAAAGACAATGAAAATAGGTAGAGTTGTTGAAAATGTCGACTGTGTTGTGAATGGAGAACCTGTGGAACAAGTAAAACATTTCAGCTACTTAGGCACAATTTTTACTGAAAATGGTAAATTAAATATGGAAATAGACAACAGAATTAACAAAGCTGGTATGGTAGGAAGTCAATTGAATAAATTCATATGGAATAAGAGAGAAATTAGTCGGAACACTAAATTAGCTGCATACAAGACAGTGTTCAAACCAGTTTTAACTTATGGATCTGAGAGCTGGATCAGAAGTAAAACACTTGACCAAAGACTAGAGACCGCAGATATGAGAGTCCTGAGAAAGATTAGAGGTGTGAACAGATGGCATCAATGGCAATATCATATTAAAAATGAGGATATTAGGAAAGAACTTGACATTGTCTGCATCCAGGAATGTGTTAGCAGAGCTAATCTCAGGTGGTATGGTCACTTAAATAGAATGGGAGAGGAAAGATTAGCAAAACAAGTGTTCTCTGCCAGGAAAACGACCCAGAGGAAGACCAAGATATAGGTGGATTGATACGGTACAAAGTGCCTTAGACGATAGAAATATAAGATCTGATAATGTTGGAGTCTTGACAAGTAACAGACTGATTTGGAGGAATATTGTAGATAGGAAGTTAGTAATGATGTAATTTTTTATGTAGTACTGTCATATCCTGTACACCCCTTGAGGGTATACATGGCAGGAATTTGATGATGATGTATATCTGATAGGATGCTGTTATATGCCAGGGAATGCAGAGAATGCCGATTGTGAAATATTTAGGCAAATTAGTTGGGCATGTAAAAAAAAAAAGGTGATCCTGATAGGAGACTTTAATTACAGGAATATAGAATGGAAGGAGGAGATAGTGTATGGGAACAAGAAGAGTGAGAGTTTGTTGAATTTCTGAGAGATTATATCTTAATAGCAGTGTGTGTGATTGAAGCAACTAGAGGCTTTAATGTTTTGGATTTGAATGAACTCCCACTATGAGTGTGTTGACTCCATGGAGGGTGTAATAATGATGATAATAATATTATAATATAAGTAATAAAAAATTTTCACAGTAATATAATATTTTTAAAATGGCATCACAATGAGATTTTGCAGTCTTTGAACTCATATAACAATTGAACTAACCTTAATGAAATTTGTTGTTGATTGTTTCATTATGTGACTGTATCATTTTTGAATTGGCTGTCATGCATGTCAATAAGGCTATTAATAGAATTATACCAAATTTTGTGTTGATCATACAGGATAACATAATATATTTCTCACAGGATAAAAGTAGAATTTATGAAATGCAGTAATTAAATTTTGTATTAAATGTTTAATGCTTTCTTAGAAAAGATTGTTTCTCAACAGGAGACTAATGTACTTTGTATAAATTAAAATTTTTTATAAATTGAGTTTATATTAACATGATTCTGCCATATTGAATTTCACTGACATTTAACTATATGTGGTTATGATTATTATTGCTAGTTATTTATTACTAACAAATAAAACTCACCGTGGGAGGTATACATCACACGCACAAAGCTCATCATACTGAGCTTTAAATTCACTTTAAAGCTCAATGTGTCTGCATTCACTACACTCTTAGGCAATGCATTCTACTCACCAACTACTTTCCATTCAAAGAACCAGCTTTCTAATTCCTTTCTTATGCCCTCATTATACATTTCCAGGAATTGGTTTGTTGTTTTACACTTGTCTTCCACATTAACAAAATTTTCTTCCATATTAACCTGGTACCAACATATGTGTCTCAATCACAGAGCCTCTCCTCCACCTCCTCTTATTTACAAGGCTTTGCAAATTGCATTCCCTCAATCTGTCATCGTGTCCCCCATTCCGAGCCCACATATCACTTAAGTCAATCCTCTCATGATTTTTCATCTCCATGAAGTATATAATAATTTATTTAAATTATTATATAAGAGTATATTATGATCACGTAAAAACCAAGGGATCAAATCTGCAAAAAATTCATATGAGGCTTGATCAAGACCTTATATGATGGAAACTATAACCTCTTTGTTTCTGCATATCAAGGTTCTCTGCATTGTTGCCATAATCTGGCATAATGACTTTAGAACTTATGCAGTGTGATCCCTAAATTTCGAGTTCCTGTTTGCCAACATTCCAGATCTCTCATCTCCTTTACTTCAGAATTTCCCCATCACTTGTATACTTTGCATCCCATTACCTACAAATTTCAGAACCTTACCCTTTGGAACATTGAACTGGCAGTACTGCTGACTTCCCCACTTAAGCAATCTGTTTGAATCCTCTTTACAGGAGGATTCAAACAGATTGCTTAGAGGATTTAAAACAAAAAAACGTGTCAAGCAGACACACGTCTGCTTGACTTCCATCATTTTCTCCATGCATCATTTGCAAACAGCTGCATATCTCAAGCTAAAGCCACCCAATATTATTAATATACAATTTAAACAACAACAATGTCTCAAAACAGATCTCCCCCAATAGATCAACACCACTAGTGACGTTTCTTTTAGGATACCATGCCCCATACACAACTAACAGATATCTTTCTAAAGCCGATCACCTATTCATCTTGCAATCTAGTATCTAATCCCTAATCTTGTCATGCAGCATTTTATTAAAAATCTTGACAGAATCTAAGTATATCACTCTATACCACTGCGATTACTGCTCAGGAGCATACATTATAGTGTTGATGACAGTGAAGTGGAAAGAAAAAAAAGGTAACTTTTAAATTAATTATCAGAGTATTTATTCTAAATTTAGAGTGCATCTTGTCTAGGTTGACAGAATGAGGAAAGTTTGCTTTTGGAGGTGTTTTAGTGTTTAGAGTGTTTTATCTGTCTATTTATCTTTGTGTACTACTGTTTTTTTATTTTATTTTTTTATTCAAAGGAAACAGGTATAGTTATGTAATTTAAAACACACACACATATATATAAATTGCAATTAATTGCAATTACTTCTCAAAATTCACACAAGCCCTACACCACTGTTCTAATTAAGATTAGAATAGTGGTGTAGGGCTTTACAGTGAGAAGGTACTGCTTGGTGTCCAGTTTCCGGTAATGGCATAATTGGGCACTACTTCATTGAAGAGAGTGGTGTGACCATGATCTTGAATACTGAATGCTACATCAGGAATGTGTTGGTTCCATTCATCCAGGATTTGCATAGGATGTGTTGTGCAGAAAAAAATCATTCTATTTCATGCACAGATATTCTAATGGGAGGGAGCAACCTGTCACACATCATGGGGGTTCTATGCAGGTGTGTGTGCTGATAATCACCATGAAGGAATTGAAGTAGAACCATGTTTATAGGTGTTTATCAGAACTTTTCAGTCCCCCCTTCCTTGTAGAGCCTATTTATCATAACACTTCCCTGGGAGGCTCACTTGATGCCTTCATTAGTTGTATGTTAAACAAATGGATATTTCTAATCTTTAAAGGTACCTGTGGCATGATTATAAATAAGTGGCATCTCAGAACCGATTGGTAGAATTTTGAAGAAGTATCATCTCATTCCCACATATTTTCCGATCAACAAAATTTCTTATCTGTTACCATTTACAAAAGACAAACTGGCACCTCTATCATTAGTTGGCGTTTACTAGATACTGTGTGAATATAATCTAACATACTTTGGATAAACAGGCCATTCTGTAGAAAAAAGAATTAAAGAACATCAATATTATATCAAATACAAAAAAACCCCAAGAGTGTGGTCTGGTTATCAAAACAACATAGTTTTGACACTAAACACAATATCCAGTGGGATAAAGCTCGTTTTCTCCATAGGTACAGGTTTAAATATGAATGCCTTTTCAAAGAAAGTTGTGAAGTTCTTTTACATTGGCCAAATCTGAATCGGAATGATTGTCTCTCTCTCTCTCTCTCTCTTCCCCAAAAGTTTGGGAGATCTTATGTAACCATCAAAAATAGTTGTTTAATTTTGATTATTAACCACGTCGCTGTCAATGTGGATAAAATACACCACTCCTCTACACTTTGTATCCATCACATATTTTTCAATATGATATCAATGGTATTCCAATTTTAATATGCACTTCGCATCCATGGTAATCTGGATGTATATATACGTCTTGGCCGATTGGGTAGTTAATATTTGGTTCTTTTCTATACTAAACATGAACCCTTTTCTTTCAATTTTATTGGACCATGATTCTTTATAAATATATGTATATAATCGTCTACCAGTTTTGCCAACTTGAGTCTGTCTAGCTCAAGTAGGTAAAAGAAAACCAGGACGTCCTCTTAAACGATTCAACGATGACCTCTAAGGCTGGAACAGGCCATGCTAGGCCTAAATCCTTGATATGCACGATGATGATAAGTCTGTCTGGCTTCATCAGGACAAGAATGGTTACACTGAAATTAAATGCTACAACAGAAGAATGCAGTAACGACCTTAAAATCAGTTACAAAAATTGAAAAAGGACACGTGACATTAAGACCATAAAGCATGGAGACTTAATCATTGTTAGTAGATCACACTTTATAGTTTTTCACGTAATTCAGTTCTGCTAAACATAGTGAATTTATTAAGCTTTTCCAAATGTCTTTTAATATCATGCCTTGATTTCTATTGAGATTGTCTCCTGTCCGGAGTACCACTGCAGCTTCTTTAAAGTTTCTTTTAGAGTTTTGAAATCTTCTTCAATGTACAGCATGGAGCTGTTGTCCCAATCAATGGAAAGGTTTGAAATTGATGGGCTAATCCTGAGGTGTCTGATCTGTTGTTGTTGACATCTCCGATATGTTCTTTTTTTCGGATTTTTAGGCTTCGTGATGTTTGGCCTACATAATTCAGTCCCCAACAACATGGGATGTTGTATACTCCTGTGTATTTGTAGAAAGCGATGCTGTCCTTAGGATATCTTAACATGTGCTGTGTAGTTAAAATAGGTTTGAAGGCAACCCTGATGTTGAAAGACTTCATGATTTTTGCTATTTTGGTGGAGACTGAGTCTGCATAAGGTATGACGATGGACAATGTGTACTGTGTCACTTGAGGTTGTCGCTGTGGGCTGTTTCTATAGAGAATCTTTTGAATTATATTTTGTGGATAACCATTTTTGGATATAGTTTTTGATATGAGTGAGAGCTCATCAAGTAGATCTTTTTCTTCCGTGATGATATTTATTGCTCTGTTTTTGAGCATATGTATGATGCTAAGTTTTTGTGCATAATGATGAGTAGATTAAAAATGAAGATAACGTCCAGTGTCTGTAGGTTTGTGGTAGATTGTGAGCTTGATTTGTCCATTATCCTGTTTTTTTACTAATACATCCAAAAAAGGTAATTGATGGTTGTTTTCTAACTCTAGTGTGAACTTAATTTTTTGGTGGAAAGAATTTACTTTTTGAAGGAACTCGTGTAAGGCATTTTCAGTGTCTTTCCAAACGATGAACACATCATCTGCATATCTCCACCAGACTGATGGTTTCGGAGTTATTTTTGATAGGATATCATTTTCTAGTTTTTCCATGAACAGATCCATGCACGGTAATGACAGGCGACTGCACATGGCTAAGCCTTCCAGTTGTTGATACAATAAGTTGTTTACTTTAAAATAGTTTGATTTTAGACAATGGTGGAAAAGTTGCATAATGTATAAAAATTATCTGTATTTGATACTTTTTAGTTTTTTCAACAAAATGCTGAGAATTTTTTATGAATGAGGTCGATTTCTTTATCTTCTCTTTCAACAGACTGGCTAGGTGTTTGGCTAGTAGGTATGTAGGAGAATTTCTGCTGTCCACGATCGGGCAAAGCGGAACTCTGACTTTATGGACTTTTGGTACACCATGTAGGTGTGGTGGTAATGGATGTAGAGATTTTAAATTTCTTTGTAATTCTTGAGGCCATCTAGTCATATTGCATATTAAGAGATTGGTCTCTGTGGTTTTTCATGGTTGAATCTACATCTAATATATGATAGGTAGACGAGTCAGAAACTAAAGCATCGATCTTCACTATGTAATCTTTGGTATTCATAATAACTGTTGAGTTGCCTTTGTCTGCTTTAAGGAAGATAATGTCTTTGTTAATGTCTGAATTACACGAAAAACTATAAAACACGATTTACTATAGTTCGCCCACCGATTAAAGATCTCTCGACACTTCTGTGCATGTCAGAAAAAGGAGAATCCATTCCGATAATAGGGTAATCAATCTGTCTTCTGGGATGAGTTTGTTTATTATTACAGGTCGGAAAATTTAGCTTTTCTTTTATGAACATTGTAGTTTTTAAAGTGTAACTATTTTGCTTGTATAACAGTTGGAAAAATGTACGTAGAGTATTAACAAAATTAAAAAGGTATAGCATAAAACAATTATATTCTAAACTTACAGTTGAGAGAACTGAGACACTTTAATGTCCTAAACCGATTAATTATTTATGACTTGTTGTGTCTCTTTTTAACAAACCCATGCAAAAAAAGTTGTAAAAAAATACCATTATCAAATCCTTTTAATCTTCAGAGTCATCTGAATCGGTGTCCGAATCGCCATCACTTTCACTTAAACCGATCACCAAAGGTTCGCATAATTCTTCGATAATTCCGTCTTTGTCCCAATACATATATATTTTTCAATGAGGTGACATGAGAGCAATATTTCCCCCAGTTTGGAACTGTAATACTTTCAATCACCTGTTCTGAAAGCTTAAAAAGTTTCGACATGTCAATATCTCCATTACGTTGCGATGCTGAATGAAACTTTTCACTTCTGCCCAAACATACTCAATAGCATTAATATCGCAATGATATGGTGGTAGCCTCAAAGCTAGAAATCCATGCTCTTTGATCATCATGTCGAATTTAAATAGTTTAGTTCTGGGTAAGTTTCTTTTGACCAAATTAAGGAATTCAATTTTTCGCATATCTGGGGAATGAGAAATGTTATTTGCAGAGAGCCAATCCATGAGAACTTGCTTCTTATTAGACAAATTTGGAACTTTGTTTAATCGAATAGAGTGATTCTCGTGGAAAGGCTTAGACGTTGGTTATGCATTTTCACCAAAGCTGACAAAGGGAATGCCACAGTATTGCTTAACCAAAAAGATTACACAGGTAAGCTGAAATCTCTATTGTTAGATCGGGCCACTTACCTCCCTATCGAGTACAATCCCACCAACTGACAAATTAGAAAACCCCACAGGCTCCTTAAGAAGGTCACTTCTTGGCCTGTGGAAATCACTAACAAATGAAAACCATATAACTCCATCACCCCCCCCCCCCGTATTTATGGACTCCCAAAAATTCACAAGGAAAATGTGCCATTATGTCCCACAGTGGATGGCATTGATTCCTCCACATACAAACTAGCTAAACATTTGGCCAAAGCTCTCTCACACTATACTGGCAACACACCTTCATACATAAAAAACTCAGCCCACTTCAAAGCCAGCATAGAAAACCTTACACTCAAACACACTGACATAATGGTCAGTTTTGATGTCTCCTCCTTATTCACAAATGTCCCACTCAAAGAATCCTTAGAGCTAATCAAACCTAAATTTCCTCCCGATATCACAGCCCTATTTCAGTTCACAGTGAACTCAGGCTATTTTGTTTGGCAAGGAAAATTCTACAAACAAATAGAGGGGGATAGCCATGGGTTCTCCACTCTCCCCACCCTTGGCCAACTTTTATATGGAGACTTTTGAAGAGAAAGCCTTAAACTCTGCCCCACAAAAACCAACCGTTTGGCTTCGCTATGTAGATGATGTATTTGCTATTTGGCCACATGGCTCTGATGCACTCCTCTCCTTCTTAACACACTTAAACAACCAACACCCCAGAATCAAATTCACCCTGGAAGAGAAAAAAACAACTGCATTCCTTTTTTAGCTAGTCACCCGCCAGCCTGATGGAACCTTGGTTTTCTCGGTATATAGAAAATCCACCCATACAGGCAGATACATTCACCAACAATCCCACCACCCCTCCTCACAACAATATGGAGTCATTAAGACACTACACAACAGGGCTAAACTTATCTGCTCGAATGACAATGCCCTAACCACAGAACTAAACCACATTCTCAACACTTTGTCAGCCAATGGCTACCCCCCCCCCCAAAAAATACAAAAAATACAAAAAATGAAACCAGTAAACCACAACCCCCCCCCACACACACACAACAAGGATTACTCTAAATCCATCACCATACCCTACATCCGAGGCACCTCGGAAAAAAATCACAAAAATCTTAAAAAAACATAACTTAACTTCTTGTTACAGACCATATAAAAAATTGGCATCCCTTATCTGCTCTACTAAAGACCAACCTCCCCCCCCCAAGACCTACCTGGTGTATACCAGGTCCCTTGCAGCTGTAAGCTGTCCTACTTTGGCCAAACAGGCAGGACAGCAATTATCAGAATTTTAGAACACAAGGACTACATCTGTTTTCACCAATACAGCCACTCTGGTCTTGCTGACCATGCGCTGGATACATGCCATAGAATATGGTGGAAGAAAGCCAGGATAATACACCATAGCAAATACAGATATGAAAGGCTTTTCATAGAATCAGCTTCAGCCCTAAGAAACGATCCAAACCTCAACAAATTTAGCTGCATGAGACTTCCTCAAATTTGGGAAACCTACATCAGAAGACCTTCAGCCCAATTGCCCAAGAATACCAACATTGCCTGCTAGAGGGCACAATCAGGACTTTAGGAGAAATAATAGCTTCCTACTTCTTCCTCACTTACTTGTTTTGTTGTGCCTGCGTGCACGTGTCTTGTACTAAGTTCTTGAAAATGGCAACATGACGTTGCCGAAATATTGAAATATATTAAAATTTATTTTAATGTATATCCTAGTACGTTGTAATTTCCTTAAATATTATAGTGAAAACGAATAGAGTGATATGAAGTGTTATCAATTATAACAACAGCATTTTTAGGAATGTTTGGAATCAGATTTTCTTCTGCCCACTTTTCGAAGATCATAGAATTCATTTGCCCATGGTAATCTCCAGTAGTTGAATTGGCTTTGTATAGTAAGTTTGAATTCGGTAAAAAACCCATTTCTTCACCCACACACAAAATTATTATGCGCCATGAGGCATTTCCAGTTTGTAGCACTCCACATTCTTCTTTAGACTGCCAACATTTTCCATAAGTTAAATTACTATCAATCCAAGTTTCATCTAGATACACAATCTGTTTTTTCTCCTCCCTGAAATGTCTTATTGTTCTCAAATACTGCGTTCTAGATAAAACAATGTCACTTTGCTCCATGATAAGTTTCCTTTTATTCTGGGACTTTTTAAAACAAAATCCGATTTCATGAAGTATTTTCCTTAAAGTTACTCTTTTCCAAGGAAAATTAATTTTTTCTTTAAGCACAGGAATCAATTTTGGAACAGTTGGCACTCATTTCTCGACCACGTAAAATTCGTGAATAGTTCTTCTTATAGCGTCTACATCAAAATCATTCAAAGCTATGGTTTTTCGATGGTTTTCTTTACTCTGGCACTTTTTTTTAAGAGATTTATATTTTGGCTTACCTTCACCTTTTGATTCCCTTACGAATTCTTTTAACAGTCGACTCCGATACACCCACAATTGCACTTGCACGTTTTATGACTTGAGAAAGGGGAACAAGGAGACTATTCTTTTTCGCAGAATGTCAGCACATTATTCAATATTCTTTTGCAAGAGCTACTGAAACGTTTAACAACAGAACTTGTTGACTGTACTGGATCTATCATACAAATTAATAATAAAAAAATAATGCAAAAAAGCAACAACAAAAATCAAGCTAGTACTAGTACAGCGATAGACAAGAAAGTACGTAATTTCGCATGTTGGATGTACGAATTGGATGTACCAATTCGTACATCCAATTTGATGTACGAATTGGATGTACCAATTCGTACATCCTTCATTTCTTTCTCCCCTTCAGCATGAATTGACTATTCTTGGCAAAATGCCAAGGAGAGATCTACAAATGGTGGGCGAACTATAACAATGATTAAGTCTCCACACTTTATGTTCTTAATGTCACATGTCCTTTTCAATTTTTTTAACTGATTTTAAGGTCGTTACTGCATTCTTCTGTTGTAGCATTTAATGTTAGTGAAACCATTCTCGTCCTGAAGAAGCCAGACAGACTCAAGCTGGCAAAACTGGTAGACGATTATATACATATATTTATAAAGAATCATGGTCCAATAAAATCCAAAGAAAATGTCTCATATATAGTTGTTTAATAATATTCTTAATAATATTATTTATTAATAGTAATTTCTAGCATGCTGCAACAGTTTTTAATTGGTAAACTACCGACTGCTGTATGTACTTTGTAATCCAGTTCCTTTGATTGCTTGTTTCTACACACTGATGATGTACAGCAATCCCTCAATTAATGCACCTAATGCATTCTTCAAAATTTGCCTCTTTTACTACTTCTGTAAATTTTACTATTTTTCTCTCTTCATCAGGGTCAGCCTCTAAGCATTGCTGCTTAAAAACTTCGATTGTATGAAAAATATTTTCAAATTGTTTCTGTGACATCATCGTCGTCGTCCGGTAGCATCCTCTAGCAAGAGGTTTGCAGTAGATGAGCAGCTCTTCTCCTTTTCTCTCTGTCTGTTGCCTCCATCATTCTTAAACCAGTCCATTCCACAATGTCATTGAACCACTCTCTAGTTGGTCTTCCACGTCTTCTCTTCCCCTCAACTTTCCCTTGTAATATAGTTCTTGTGAGATGTCCTGAAGAACCTCTCAGAAGATTTCCTGCAAATCTGGTCTTTCTTTGCATAATATTCTTGAACAGTGTTCTTCCCATTTCCAACTCTTCTTAAAACTTCTTGATTTGATATTCTTTCTGTATAGTTAATCTTTTCCATCTTTCTATAGCACCACTATTCTTGTTGAGAGGCTTATACGCTGGTTAAACATGATAACTAATATTTAAGGAATTGACAGCGTATACTAGAAATATAAATTAAATAAACTTTAATATATACTTTCCGATATTTCGGCAAACGTCACGTTGCCATCTTCTTGGGAACTTAATACAAAGACACGTGCACACAAGTCTAATAACAGCAAATGAGACTGAAGCTAGGAAGCTAACGTTTTCCTAAAGTCCTGATGGTGCCCCCTGGCGGGCTATATTGGTAGTTCTTGGCCTTTGGGCTGAAGTTCTTCTGATAAAAGTTTCCCAAATTTGGGGCAGTCTCATGCATCCAAATTTGTTGAGGTTTGGCATGTTCCTAAGGGCCGAGGCTGATTCCATGAATAGTCTTTCATACTTGAACTTGCTGCGGTGTATTACTGTGGCTTTCTTCCATCTTATTCTGTGGCGAATATCCAGAGCGTGATCTGCAAGCCCAGAGTGGCTGTACTGGTGAAATCGGATGTAATCCTTGTGTTCTGAGATTCTGATATTTGCTGTCCTGCCTGTTTGGCCAAAGTAGGACCATTTACAGCTGCAAGGGACCTGGTATACACCAGGTAGGTCTGGGGGGGGGGGAGGTTGGTCTTTAGTAGAGCAGATAAGGGATGCCAATTTTTTATATGGTCTGTAACAAGAAGTTAAGTTATGTTTTTTTAAGATTTTTGTGATTTTTTTCCGAGGTGCCTCGGATGTAGGGAATGATGATGGATTTAGAGTAATCTTTTTTGTGAAGGAGAGGGGGTGGTGGGTTGTGGATAACTGGGGTAAGTATTTTTTGGAGGGGGTAGCCATTGACTGAGAAAGTGTCACGCATGTGATTTAGTTCAGTGGTTAGGGCTAGATCATTTGAACAGATTATTTTTGCCCTGTTGAATAATGTCTTAATAACTCCATATTGTTGTGAGGGGGGGTGATGGGATTGTTGGTGAATGTATCTGCCTGTATGGGTGGGTTTTCTATAAACTGAGAAAACCAAGGTTCCATCAGGTTGGCAGGTGACTAGTGTGTCTAGGAAGGGGAGGTTATTGTTTTCCTATTTTTCCAGGGTGAACTTGATTCTAGGGTGTTGGTTGTTTAAGTGTGTTAGGAAGGAGAGGAGTGAATCCAGGTCATGTGGCCAAATAGCAAAAACATCATCAACGTAGCGAAGCCATATGGTAGGTTTTTGTGGGGCTGAGTTTAAGGCTTTCGCTTCAAACGTCTCCATGAAGAAGTTGGCCAAGGGTGGGGAAATTGGTGAACCCATGGCTGTATTAGTACTTGTGTGCATGTGTCTTTGTATTAAGTTCCCAAGAAGATGGAAACGTGACGTTTGCCGAAATATCGGAAAGTATATATTAAATTTTATTTAATTTATATTTCTAGAATACACTGTCAATTCCTTAAATATTAGTTATCATGTTTAACCAGCGTATAAGCCTCTCAACAAGAATAATGATCATCCACGGAGATTCCTTTGCATGCAAGGCCCGCCATTATGGCAAACTAAAGCTGAAGTTATCCAGACAATTTGACTGTCTGGCATTCCTAAAACGCTGCCGGGATAATCAAGTCATCCCGAACTGTGTAAAATTTAAACACTGCTTCGTCTCACAGAAAGCTCTCTGTATTTACAACCGGGCGAGCCAGGCATTACTTCGGGAGCAAATTTTGAAGGTCACTTCTTGGCCTGTGGAGCAAATTTTGAAGGTCACTTCTTGGCCTGTGGAGCAAATTCTTCGGGAGCAAATTAAGAAGGTCACTTCCTGGCCTGTGGAGATTACCAACAGACTAAAACCCTATAACTCTAGACCCCCGCATATATGGGCTCCCAAAAATACACAAAGAAAATGTGCCATTACGTCCCTTAGTGGATGGCATTGATTCCCCCACTTACAAACTAGCCAAGCATTTAGCCAAAGCGCTCTCACACTATACTGGCAACACACCATCACACATAAAAAACTCAGCCCACTTCAAAGCCAGTATAGAAAACCTTACACTCCAACATAATGACATAATGGTCAGTTCTGATGTCTCCTCCCTATTCACGAATGTCCCCCTCAAAGAAACCTTAGAGCTAATCCAAGCTAAATTTCCTCCCGATATCTCAGCCTTATTTCAGTTTACAATGAACTCAGGCTATTTCGTTTGACAGGAAAAATTCTACAAACAGATAGAGGGGTCAGCCATGGGTTCACCACTCTCCCCCACCCTTGGCCAACTTCTTCATGGAGACGTTTGAAGAGAAAGCCTTAAACTCAGCCCCACAAAAACCTACCATATGGCTTCGCTACCTTGATGATGTTTTCGCTATTTGGCCACATGGCCCGGATTCACTCCTCTCCTTCCTAACACACTTAAACAACCAACACCCTAGAATCAAGTTCACCCTGGAAAAAGAGGAAAACAATAACCTCCCCTTCCTAGACACACTAGTCACCCGCCAACCTGATGGAACCTTGGTTTTCTCAGTTTATAGAAAACCCACCCATACAGGCAGATGCATTCACCAACAATCCCATCACCCCCCCCCCCCTCACAACAATATGGAGTTATTAAGACATTATTCAACAGGGCAAAAATAATCTGTTCAAATGATCTAGCCCTAACCACTGAACTAAATCACATCCGTAACACTTTCTCAGCCAATGGTTATCCCCTCCAAAAAATCCAAAAAATACTTAACCCAGTTATCCACAACCCACCACCCCCTCCCCTTCACAAAAAAGATTACTCTAAATCCATCACCATTCCCTACATCCGAGGCACCTCGGAAAAAATCAATAAAATCTTAAAAAACATGACTTGACCACTTGTTACAGACCACATAGAAAACTGGCATCCCTTATCCGCTCCACTAAAGATCAACCACTTCCCCTAGACCTACCTGGTGTATACCAGGTCCCTTGCAGCTGTAAATTGTCCTACTTTGGCCAAACAGGCAGGACAGCAAATATCAGAATCTCAGAACACAAGGATTACATCCGATTTCACCAGTACAGCCACTCTGGGCTTGCAGACCACGCTCTGGATACTCGCCACAGAATAAGATGGAAGAAAGCCACAGTAATACACCGCAGCAAGTTCAAGTATATTCATAAAGACTATTCATGGAATCAGCCTCGGCCCTTAGGAACATGCCAAACCTCAACAAATTTGGATGCATGAGACTGCCCCAAATTTGGGAAACTTTTATCAGAAGTACTTCAGCCCAAAGGCCAAGAACTACCAATATAGCCTGCCAGGGGACACCATCAGGACTTTAGGAAAACGTTAGCTTCCTAGCTTAGTCTCATTTGCTGTTATTAGTACTTGTGTGCACGTGTCTTTATATTAAGTTCCCAAGAAGATGGCAACGTGACGTTTGCCGAAATATCGGAAAGTATATATTAAAGTTTATTTAATTTATATTTCTAGTATACGCTGTCAATTCCTTAAATATTAGTTATCTATAACACCACATTTCCAATGCATTAATTCTTTCCATATCTCTCTTTCTGAGTGTCCATGACTCACTTCCATAATTTGCAATACTCCAAACTGTTGCTTTAACTATTCCAATTCTAACACCTATTTTAATATTCTTGTTTATTAAAATTCTCTTCATTTCCATAAATGCAGATTTAGCTTTGCCTATTCTATTTCTAATCCAACTCTGAAGTTTTTTTCTCTGAGATCCAGCTACCTAAATACTGAAATCTTTCCACTTCTAAAATCTTGCCTCCAGATCTTATCTTTACATTATATCCTTTTTTTTTTTTTTTGCCCATTATCATTATTATTATTATTATTATTATTATTATTATTATTATTAAACAAGACCTCATGGAGTCAAAGACTCATCTAGGAGGTCCTTTTATCTCACACACATCTCATCATACCGGGTCTTAAACACATTCAAACTCCCTGCAGACACCACACTCTCAGGCAAGGCATTCCAATCATTCACAACTCTGTACGAAAAAAACCTGCCTCTCACTCCCCTACTCACACCCTCTTTATACAGTTTCCAGGGATGACCTCTGGTTCTCCCCTGATCTCCCACTATTCGCTGTAGAACTTCTCCACCATTGATCCTATAGCAACCCCTTACCAACTTGTAGGTCTCTATCATATCTCCCCTCTTCCTTCTCTCCACTAGTCTCTGCAAATTACATCTTTTCAATCTTTCCTCATACTCGACATTCCAGAGGTCAGAAACTACCTTAGTCAGTCGCCTTTGGACCCTTTCCAACATCTCTTCATCCTTCTGAAAACCAGGTGACCAAATCTGGGCACAATAGTCCATGTGTGGCCTAATCAAAGCCTTATACAATGGAACAAGAATCTCCCTACTTCTACATGTCAGTGTCCTCCTCATCATTGGTCTTCTTGGTTATCTTGGTCTTCTTTGTGTTAATCCTTAGTCCATATTCTTTACAAGAGTTTTCAATTCTTTGAACAATTTGTTGTAATCCATTTTCACTTTCTGCCATCACCACTACATCATCCACATATCGTAAGTTATTAATGATTCTTCCATTTATTTTTATTCCTTCCTCAAGTGCCTCTTGAAGCATCTGTTCACTATAAAGGTTAAACAGTAATGGTGATAACTTGCATCCTTGTCTAACTCCTCTCTCTCCACCAGGAATTCTCCTGTTTCCTCTCCATTTACGCATACTGATGCTGTTTGTGACCAATATAATCTCTTTAAAATTTCCAAGCCATAAGGTTCAATATCAATACTTTCTAGAATGTCAAAAAGCCTTTTATGTTTCACTGTATCAAATGCCTTTTCAAAATCTAGAAATCCCAAAAACAACTTTCCACCATGGTTTAGTGGTTTCTCCCCAATAATTCTTAGTCAAGTTATAGCTTCTCTAGTTCCTCTGTTGGTTCGGAATCCAAATTGTTCCTCATTCATTTCTTTTTCTATTTTATTCTTAATTCTCTCTAAAATTATTTGTGCCAGAATTTTTGCTGTGTGAGTTATAAGACTTATCGTTCTAAAATTGTTACAGTCTAAAACTCCCATCTTTTTTGGAATGGGAATAAAAATTGATTTTCTAAACTCCTCTGGTAATTCTTGTCCCTCATAAATTCCGTTAATAATTTGCCATAACCCTTCCATACCTTTTTCACCTATATTCCTTATAAGTTTTATCTGTATACCATCTATTCCAGGGGATTTTCCTTCTTTCATCTTTTGAATTGCTAGATTCATTTCCTCCCTCATGATGTACAGCCTCTTCCCACTATGCTCTTTCATTTGATTTTCTCCTCTTCCTCTGTCTTCATAAAGTTTACTTACATATTTTTCCCATCTCTGTAATATCTTCTCTTTTTCTATCAGAATTTCACCTCTTTCATTCTTGACTGCTCCAGTTCTTTGCATCTTTGTCCTTCCTGTCATCATATTAATGTTTTTATAAACACCTTTTATGTCATTTCTTTCTGCCTTTGTTGTTGTATCTTTACTTATTTCATCTAACCGCTCTTCCTTTTTCTTTCTTATCTGTCTTTGTATCTCCCTACTCAAGTCTTTATACTGCTTTTTTTTCTCCTTTGCATCTTTGTCCTTCCTGTCATCATATTAATGTTTTTATAAACACCTTTTATGTCATTTCTTTCTGCCTTTGTTGTTGTATCTTTACTTATTTCATCTAACCACTCTTCCTTTTTCTTTCTTATCTGTCTTTGTATCTCCCTACTCAAGTCTTTATACTGCTTTTTTTTTCTCCTCTGTTTTACTGTTAACTAACTTTCTTCTGTGAAATCACTTTGGGTTTATCAGTGATTAAAGTTTCTTCATATTCTTCAGGATTTTCCTGCTGTGCATATAAATTTATCAGATCAGAATCACTCACTTTTTCAGAATGAGATTTAATTAACTTAGATTCATTTGAAAAGCCTCTAAAATCATTTGCACAGTGTGGAAGAATGTGCTTCTAAATGGCTGGCATTTTGCTAGCAATAATTTCATTCGACTTTGAGACTTTATAAGCAGGCTGAGATTTCTCTGATTTGACCAGAAAAGTCTTGGTAGGCATTCGCTTCCAAAAAAGGCCAGTTTCATTGACATTAAATATTTGTTGGTCACAATAGCATCCCTTCTTCCACAATTGTCTTCAAAATCTCTGGATAATTTGCAGCCACCTCCTTATCTGCACTTTCAGCTTTGCCTGTGATTAGAACATTATGTAGGCTCTTTCTCTTTCTGAAATGCTCAAACCACCAAGCACTAGCATGGAATTCTTCTTCTTTTCCATCACTGATAGCCCTTTCTTTCAAGATTGCAAAGAGACTTAATGCTTTTGATTTAATAAGGTCAGTGCTTAGCGGGATCCGTTTTTGGTTACAACCTTCAATCCACGTAGAAAGAAGTCTCTCTAATTCAATCATTATAATACTTTGATTTCGAGTGCATGCATGATGGACTTGAAGCAGCTGTACCTTTGTATTCAGCAGCTTTGCTTAAAATTGCTCTTATAATTGATTCACCCATTTTTGAGTTCTTGCCCTATCTTTGCTGTGGACTCACCTTGTTCATTTTACTTTATTATTTCAAGTTTTTCATCCAATGAGATTACTTTTTGAATCATTTTCATACTTCCACTTTTTTGCTCACTAATTCTTTTACTCATGGGAAAATACTTTAAAATAAAAAAAAGTAAGGAAAAAAATTGCAAAGGAGGCACGAGATATGATCATCAAAATGTTATGTAATTAGCAGACGATATAAATTTTGGCATTAAATTTGGAACATAGTATACATGGAAATAGTGTAGTATGCCATTAAAAATAACTTTGTAAAATGTTTTAAATCGGTAACTAAATTATTTCATCCTGGTCAGTGATTTTTTAAAATAGCTAGCTATAAAAAATGTATAGATAGAAAATTTTTAAAATCTGTAACATTTATTTTTAAGATGTATATAGGCACACTAATCGAATTTGGGTATAGGAAAAAAAATGATGCACTAATCAGAGGCACATTAATCAAGGGATTACTGTACTGTTATTTTCAGTACGAAATATCTGTACTTTCATTTCATTAAAAGTTAATTACTGTGGTTATCATTAATTTATTATTTATTTATTTAATGGGTATTTCTAAATAACTTAGGGAATTGAAACAACGTAGATCCGAATATAAATTAAATTATACTTTAATAGATATTTCCGATATTTCGGCAATGTCACATTGCCATTTTCTAAAGGAACTTACAAAAAGGCAGGTGCACACAGGCAATAACAATACAGTAACTAAGAATGAAGATATGAAGCTATCGTTCTCCTAGAAGTCCTGATGGTGCCCTCTGGTGGGCTAAGTAGGCGTTCTTGGCCGTTGGGCTGAAGGTCTGCTGATGTATGCCTCCCAAATTCGGGGCAGTCGCATACAACCAAATTTGTTGAGGTTTGGAGAGTTTCTTATGGCAGAGGCTGATTCCATAAATAATCTTTCGAATTTATATTTGCTCCGGTGTATTATTGTTGCTTTCTTCCACCGTATTCTGTGGCGAGTATCCAGAGCATGGTCTGCAAGACCAGAATGGCTATACTTGTAAAACCGGATGTAGTCCTTGTGTTCAGAAATTCTGATATTCGCTGTCCTGCCTGTTTGGCCAAAGTACGACAGTTTACAACTGCAAGGGACCTGGTATACACCAGGTAGGTCTAGGGGAAGTGGTTGGTCTTTGGTAGAGCGGATAAGGGATACCAATTTTCTGTAAGGCCTGTAGCAGGAGGTGAGGTCATGTTTTTTTAGAATTTTGGTGATTTTTTCTGAGGTGCCTCGGATGTAGGGAATGGTGATGGATTTAGAGTAATCTTTTTTGTGGAGGGGAGGAGGAGGGGGGCTGTGGTTTGTAGGTTTTAATATTTTTTGGATTTTTTTGGGGGGTAGCCATTGGCTGAGAAAGTGTTGAGTATGTGATTTAGTTCAGTGTTAAGGGCTATGTCGTTAGAACAGATTTGTTTAGCCCTGTTGTATAGTGTTTTTACCACTCCATATTGTTGTGAGGGGGGGGGGGGGGAGGGATTGTTGGTGGATGTATCTGCCTGTATGGGTGGGTTTTCTGTAAACTGAGAAAACCAAAGTTCCATCAGGCTGGCGGGTGACTAGTGTGTCTAGGAAAGGGAGGCAGTTGTTTTCTTCTTTTTCCAGGGTGAACTTGATTCTGGCATGTTGGTTGTTTAAGTGTGTAAGGAAGGAGAGGAGTGTTTCAGAGCCATGTGGCCAAATAGCGAACACATCATCAACATAGCGAAGCCATATGCTTGGTTTTTGTGGGGCAGAGGCTAAGGCTTTTTCCTCAAAGGTCTCCATAAAGAAATTGGCCAAGGGTGGGGAGAGTGGTGAGCCCATGGCTGTCCCCTCTATTTGTTTGTAGAATTTTCCCTGCCAAACGAAATAGCCTGAGTTCATTGTGAACTGAAATAGGGCTGAGATATCGGGGGAAAATTTAGCTTGGATTAGCTCTAAAGTTTCCTTGAGTGGGACATTTGTGAATAAGGAGGAGACGTGTTGGAGTGTAAGGTTTTCTATGCTGGCTTTGAAGTGGGCTGAGTTTTTTATGTGTGATGGTGTGTTGCCAGTATAGTGTGTGAGCTCTTTGGCCAAATGTTTAGCTAATTTGTATGTGGGGGAATCAGTGCCAATGAATCAACACTATACAACAGGGCTAAACAAATCTGTTCTAACGACATAGCCCTTAATACTGAACTAAATCACATCCTCAACACTTTCTCTGCCAATGGCTACCCCCCCCCAAAAAAAATCCAAAAAATATTAAAACCTACAAACCACAGCCCCCTCCTTCCCCCCTCCACAAAAAAGATTACTCTAAATCCATCACCATTCCCTACATCCGAGGCACCTCAGAAAAAATCACCAAAATTCTAAAAAAACATGACCTCACCTCCTGCTACAGGCCTTACAGAAAATTGGCATCCCTTATCCGCTCTACCAAAGACCAACCACTTCCCCTAGACCTACCTGGTGTATACCAGGTCCCTTGCAGTTGTAAACTGTCGTACTTTGGCCAAACAGGCAGGAAAGCAAATATCAGAATTTCTGAACACAAGGACTACATCCGGTTTTACAAGTATAGCCATTCTGGTCTTGCAGACTATGCTCTGGATACTCACCACAGAATACAGTGGAAGAAAGCAACAATAATACACCGGAGCAAATATAAATTCGAAAGATTATTTATGGAATCAGCCTCTGCCATAAGAAATTCTCCAAACCTCAACAAATTTGGTTGTATGCGACTGCCCCAAATTTGGGAGGCATACATCAGCAGACCTTCAGCCCAACGGCCAAGAACGCCTACTTAGCCCACCAGAGGGCACCATCAGGACTTCTAGGAGAACGATAGCTTCATATCTTCATTCTTAGTTACTGTATTGTTATTGCCTGTGTGCACCTGCCTTTTTGTAAGTTCCTTTAGAAAATGGCAATGTGACATTGCCGAAATATCGGAAATATCTATTAAAGTATAATTTAATTTATATTCGGATCTACGTTGTTTCAATTCTCTAAGTTATTTAGAAATGCATAACCAACGTATAAGCCTGTCTACGAGAATTAATGGGTATTTCACCATGATCTGCCTTCAAACCATAATAAAGGGATAAAATTACATATGTCCAGCAGATGTACCAACTGTTATCATCCTCCAAGATGACAGGGAACCCTTTCATGCACTATGAAACCTATCTTGAAAGACAAGGTGTCAATTTCGTGCATGTAATCTACTATCGTTAATGCTTCAGTTATATTTATTATTCAGTTGGGTTCATTAACAAAGAAACATAAACATATGTTTCTTTGTTAATAAACCTGTTTACTCCATTACATACATCGTTGTAGTTATTCAGTACTGGTTTTTTTTTTTTTTTTTTGCACCATACCATATATACACTCACCCAATATGGAGTGGGTTGCCATGGGAGAAGTAAGGAGGGCCTTTACCCAGCAATGGGAAAGAAATAGGGCTCAATATCATAAATAGTGGTAATCTTTCTCCTTGCTAGATTTAGGAAGTCAGAATAAACATTAATTTTCTTAGTCATCTAAAAGCAAATGTGAGACTCTGCACTGTAAATTAATAAATTGACAAAAAAGAATAAATATCGATATTTATTCTTTTTTGTCAGACTCGGCTGACTGCACAGGAGCAATAATGTATCAGGAAAGTGCAATTTCAAGGGTGAGTTGACCCCTGAAATTGCACCTGAGGTACAATCTTTGAAGGATTGCTGTTTTGGAGGTCAGATAAACAGTTGATTACTGTATATATGTATATATATTTAATAATATTCAATGACTTGAACTGAGATTGAAATAAAAACTTTATTTGCACTTGTAGTTTCTTCTAAGACTAGACTTCTTCAGCTGCATAACCAATAAATACCATCAAAACTGAAAAGGAACCAGTATTTTAAAAACAAAGCTAAGAGACATAGCAAACAAACTGACTTTGTTTTTTAAAATACCGGTTCCTATTCAGTTTTGATGGTATTTATTGGTTATGCACCTGAAGAAATCTAGTCTTAGAGGAAACTAGTAGTGCAAATAAAGTTTTTATTTTAACCTTGGTTCAAGTCATTCAATATTATTAAATATGTCATTCTCATGGAAAGGAAAGGCTTAGACGTTGGTCATGCATTTTTAACTAAGTAATTTAAGGAAATTACAACGTCACTAGGATATACATTAAAATAAATTTTAATGTGTCTTGTTCTTAAGTTTCTTGAAAATGGCAACGTGATGTTGCCGAAATATTGAAGTATATTAAAATTTATTTTAATGTATATCCTAGTGACATTGTAATTTCCTTAAATTACTTAATTAAAAATAAATATGTCATTGTTATGTCCCCTTCTTCCATATATTTTAGTTATTTATATCAAAGGGATCTCCTTACGTGTGACACGTGATATCTCTGGTTCACAAAGGAATAGCCCAAGGGTCGAGCCAAAACCTATGTGGATGATTCTTCCTAACCAACCTCTCGTTAAGCCTAAGGATATTTATTTTTTACTGCGCCACTTAGGATCCTTAGATTAATTAAAATATTAATCAAGAGGTTGGTAGAGAGCTTCGCCAAAGTATCACAAATAATTGCAATCATGACTGAAAATTTACACTGAATGAGTTCCCCGCTTAGATCTGTATTATTTCACAGGTGGTGCATTAAATTCCATACAGACACAGGATTTAGTTAAAGAATAGCAAACATTTATTTAACATAATACATACAATACTATTTACACAAAGAAAGTTTTTCATCCAATAAGGGTTAAGAATTAAATCAAGTCTAACAGTATTAAGTCACTCAAATGAAATTCACACTAAGTTTCAATAAGCCTTATATATATCTCTCCTGATACAACTATTTAACACTATGAACCTTAATTAAACAATCCCTAATTTTATATCCTCACTCTAGACACAATCTTATAATTCCTTTTATAAGCAGACATTAATCTAATACACATTTCATCAGATTACTCATAATATTCCACACACTTGTTTCCCTTTGTCCTAAAGTCCTCATAATAATTGCCTCCTAATAATTTTCTTTGTTACAATAATTCTATGTGAGATTAAGCTCTTATTCATACACGTGCTATGGGAAAATCGTACACTCTTAGTCACAAAGGATCATACAGGCACCATTCAATTAATCTTAGTTATTCCATACAAAATATCCTTTATACATTACAAATTTTAGAATTAACAATTTTTTTCTTTAAGCATTCACTCCAAAGATCAAATTTCTATTATAATATTCTTGGACAAGTTTGACAATTTTCAACCACACAGTGCCTATTCATTTAATACTTTCTTTAAACCAAATTAATCACTTTCCTACAGTCCTTACTTTTAACTATTCTTAGAGTTCTTTGCTGATTAATTCTTTTACAATTCTTAGATTCTGCTTTCACACACAAATCAGAGAACAAAATTTTACTTATCTATATGCTTTGTCTTTTTTCCCTCCAATCGACGATATGCCAACGCAATCTTCTTTATGGACCTCTAATTTATTAGCACTTCATGCTGTATAGCCTGCTACTATTTGGTGGAAGTTTGGAATCAGGATCTTCGCCGACAACTGTTCCTTCCGCATGCTAGTGAGGGAATCGGCACCTAGATACGTGGCCGACCACGAGGTAAAAAAAAACTGGGACATCCACGAGGATCTCAGGAACACAAGGACTATGACCAGAAAACCAAAAGACCTCTGGGGGGGGGGGATTCCAACCCTTTTACACCACTCTCCTATCGGCCGCTATCGTAAACTTGGCCGTTCACCCGAGGCACGAACATGCTTGTGATGTCACAGTGTCCGATTCTCCCGCTACTCGCTCTCGCCAGCATGGGACAGTATGGGATAATGGTTTGCTTTCCCCCTTTCTTCTCTTGGAGTATACATAAGCATAGAATTTTCTTGATTGTTTTCCTTTTTTTTGTTGTTTTATAAAAATGAAAAACAATTTAACCAAAATTTAAGCATTACTATCAATACAACATTAGCATATATTCTTAAATATTCTTTCCATTTCTTAAAGTAAACACATTTTTTTCTTTTTACACTAGTACATAACCTTTCCTTCAGATATTTTACAATTTCTTCCTTTCTTTTTCTTGTTAATACACTTGGTATTTAAAGTACACATTATTATTACCCAGATAACAAGTATTTTTCAGTAAGCATTGTATATAGTTTATACTCTGTTATACAATGATAAGTAGAATCATGACATTCTAAGTTATCAGGGTATTAACAGACTTGTGTTTCTCAAAAGATGTAAGTGCAATTCTATTATTCCACACTTCATTAATATTAAGGAATCCATAAAAACCGCTAAAGCTGAAAGAATTTACTGCAGAACCAAACTGAAACTTTATCGGAACGCATTTTTGAAACCAAACGTTGTCTTGCTTATTTCTCAAAGAAGTCCTATCTTGAAACCCGTTTATCTCATTCTCTAGACAGTTCATCTTGGTACTATTTAAAAGAAATTAGCACTCTTAAAGTTTCTAAAATCCAGAATTCAAATAAAATTAACCTAATCAGAAAATTTGATTCTCTTAAATATATGCAAGATCGCTAAACTTCTCATTTTGACTCTACCTTTTTGAAAAAAGTTTTTATCAATAATTCTTCCCATCAACTGTCTTCGGCAGAAGAAAGTATACTTGCTAAACGTCTCAATTTTGTCACTGCTCCTACCTCCATACATCCATCTTTCACTTAGGTCACTTCATCCTTTAATCCCACGATTATATGGTCTCCTCAAGATACTCAAGGCAAACTGCCTGCTCAGACCAATAGTTGAAGATATACACTCACCTATCTACAACCTTTCTAAATACCTCGCAACTTTTTTAAGAAATCTTTCCGGAATTTCCTCTTATCATATTAAAAACTCTGCTGATTTTGTATCAAAAATCTAGGACATCAAACTTAAAAAAAAACAAATTTAATGGCTAGTTTCGATATTGTATACTAATGCCAGGAGTATCCGGAATAAGGGAGAGGAATTGGTGGCGCAGATATCATCAGCCTGGCCAAAAATTATTGCGATCACTGAGACGTGGTTGACAGAAGGGAATATAAAAACAGAAATAGAAGTCGCTGGGTATAGCATTTTTCGCCAGGATAGGAGGGGAAAGCGTGGTGGTGGGGTGCTGCTTATGATAAGTGATGACCTATGTCCTCTAAGAGTGGAGAATTTGGAAGGTAGTGAGACAAATGATTTTGAGAGCATATGGTGTGAGGTAGAGGTAGGCAAGACAGGATATTTAGTGGGGTGTTGCTACAGACCCAGGAGCACAGAGGATGGGGACCAGGAGATGTTTAGACAGCTAAGTTTGGCAAGTGCAAGAAGAATGATTGTTATGGGAGATTTTAACTTCAGTAGTATAAATTGGAGAGAGGAAGATGCATGTAACAATAGGGGAATGGAATTTCTAGAATTCTTGAGGGACAAATGTCTTAGGCAACATGTAACAGAGGGAACAAGAGGTTCAAAAATTTTGGATTTGGTTATAGCATCAGAAGAGTTGATAATAACTGAGTTGATGTCTCTCCCACCAGTTGGAGAGAGTGACCATATGGTTTTGACTTGGAAAATGAATAGACATGCAGGAGTATCAAAGAGACGGGAACTTATGTGGAATTATAAGGCAGGTGATTATAATAGTCTTAGACGTCAACTTCGGGAAGTTTCATGGAGGGAGGAATTGGAAGGCAGGGATATCACCAGTGTGTGGGAAATTGTGAAAGAATATTTGTTAGCAGCAATGGTAAGTTGTATACCACGAGTGAAGAAGAGGGCGCAATTTGGAGTAAAGTGGATGACAAACAATATTAAACAGGAATTGCATGCGAAAAAGAGGCTATGGAAGAGATATAAGGAGACAGGTGAAGAGATGCATGAGGAATATAAGACACAGGCCAGAAGAGTGACTCGTGTGGTAAGGAAAGCGAAACTGGAATATGAGAGGAGATTGGCCCTAAGATCCAAAGAAAATCCTAGGGAATTTTTTAGCTATGTGGCCAGTAGGAGGAGAAATGACTGTGGAAGAATGATATTGTGGGATAAAAATGGGAACAGAGTGACTGATGCAGAGGACATAGTGGAATTGTTCAATGAACACTTTATTGGAGTATTTCATCCTAGAGGAGTCAGTTTTAATGCTAGAAGGATAGGACTGGTACGAGGTCTGGAGGTACAGGAGGAGAGTGTGTTTCAGATACTGAGTACTCTGGATGTCAGTAAAGCTGTGGGACTGGATGGTATTTCACCACAAGTTTTGAGAGAATGTGCTAGGGAATTGACAATACCTTTAACGTGGCTTTTCAATGAAAGTCTGGCTTTGGCAAAGGTGCCCAGGGAATGGAAGGAAGGTAAGATAGTGCCATTGCATAAGGGTGGTAACAGACTGGAAGTGTCTAATTATAGGCCAGTCTGTGTGTCATCAGTAGTTGTTAAGATCTTGGAGAAAGTAGTGAGGAACCGTGTACAGCATTGGGCAGATGAGGGTAATGTTATCTGTGAGAATCAACATGGATTTGTGAAAGGACGCTCTTGTTTTAGCAATATGCTAGCCTTTTATAATAAAGTTACAAGAGCATTAGATGAGGGAAAGGCATATACTGCAATTTTCTTAGACTTGGCGAAGGCATTTGACAGGGTGCCACATGATAAGCTGATATTTAAGTTGCAGCACATGGGTCTGGATGTCAGATTGGTCAACTGGATTCAGGATTGGCTGTCTGATAGGTATCAGAGAGTTGTGTATGGTGGAGCAGTTTCCAGGAGGCAGAGGGTTACAAGTGGGGTCCCACAGGGCTCAGTACTAGGACCTATATTGTTTAACCTTTATATCAATGACATAGCCAGTGGATTGCACGGGGATATTCAGTTGTTTGCGGATGATGCGAAGTTTGGAAGGATTATTAGTAATAGTGCAGATGTGGTAGCCCTGCAAGAGGATTTAAATAAGCTAGATAGATGGGCAAATGAATGGGGGATGTCAGTTTAATGCAGCAAAATGTAAGGTCTTGAGGTTTGGGAAACATCGATGGGATGCTGCATACTCTATGGTAGGAGTTATACTGGAGGAAGTTGGGGAGACAAAAGATCTGGGGTTGATGATTGATAGAAACCTGAAGTTTAGGGGACATATTGCAAAGGTGGTGAAGGTAACACAGAGGATTGCTGCAATTATGAGAAGGACACTGACCTGCAGAGATAAGAGGGTTATCATTCCGTTGTATAAGTCTCTGATCAGACCACACTTGGACTATTGTTCTCAGATTTGGTCCCCAGGATTTGAAGGGGATAAATTAACTGTGGAAAGGATACAAAGACGGATGACAAAGATGGTTTCAGGACTGTACAAGGATAGTTATGAGGATCGGCTGAGAGAATGTGGACTGCAGAGTTTGGTGGATAGAAGAAGGAGAGGTGATATGATTGAGACTTTTAAACTGTTGAGAGGTGGTTACAGGGTTGACACTGGGGAGTTCTTTTGCTTGGTTGATCAGCGGGAAGGAGTGATGACAAGAGGCCATCCCTGGAAGTTACGAAAGGAAACTGTGAGCAAGAGGGTAAGGAGTGGTTTCTTTGTGTGGAGGGTGGTTGAGCCGTGGAATGCATTGCCTGATGGAGTGGTGGGAGCGAGAACGGTCAGTGGGTTTAAGGAGTGGTATGATAAACTTTGTGTTTCTCAGGGGGGGACCTCCCCTCGATGAGTCTTGACAGACTTTATGTCTTAGAAAGGACCTCCCTCGATGAGTCTTTTGACTCCTTGGAGGCCTGAATAATAATAATAATAATAATAATAATAATATTGTCTCTCTCTCTTCACAAATGTGCTTGCCCAAGAAGTCCTCAGTCTTCTCAAGAACAAATTATCCAAAAAACCCTTTGCTTTACTCTCCCATTGCATAAAGTCAGGATACTTCAAATATGACAATAAGATCTACTTACAAAACTCAGGTCTGGCCATGGGCAGCCCACTCTCTCCGATTCTCGCAGATATATTTCTTAACGATTTTGAAGAAAAAGCTATTAATTCCTTCCCCCTTAAACCAAAATTTTGGTATCATTATATAGACGATATATTCCTCGTCTGGGAAGATGGTGTCAACAACCTCAATTTATTTTTGGACCACCTGAACAAGTTTCATGAAAAAATCTCTTTTACTTTTGAACTGGAATCTGATGACTGCCTCCCCTTTCTAGATCTGAAGCTTACCAGATGTTCTGAAAGTATTAAAATCTCAATTTTTAGAAAACCTACTCATACTGACAGATACCTTCATACTTCTTCTTCCCATCACTACCCTCTGCAAAAATTTGGTATTATTTCCACCTTAGCACACCGGGCCAAATCTTTACTAACAGAAGAAACAGAAATTTAAAATGAACTCCTTTTTCTTAAAAAGACTTTTATTAATAATGGTTTCCCTCCTAATAAGATTGACAAATTTCTTTCTCTCTGTCACTCAACTGCTTCTGAAGATCCCTCTTCCCCCAGAGCCTTTATTTCTTTGCCTTACATCAGCTCTCTTTCACCAAAACTGGCTAAAATTCTCAAGAAATTTAACTTCAGAACTTGCTTCAGTATGCTCCCAAAACTTCACTCCATACTTAGTAAACCTAAAGAGAAACATCTTCCCACTCAGTTTCCAGGAGTCTACCAGATTTTATGTGATTGTGGAAAGCCATACTATGGCCAGACTGCTAAATGCATCCTTTATGTATGGAAGAACACCATAGAGATATTTCCTACAACAGGGCTAGAGCCAGCGCTCTCTCTAGCCGTGTTCTTTTTTCTGTTAACTCAGATGAAGGCCGCCAACACATTGTGGACTGGACACAAACTTATAATATCCTTGTGTGCTATGATGAACTTGAAAGAAAGATTGTTGAATCTAGAGAAATTACCTTAGATTCTTCCCATATCAACAACAGCCTAAGTTTCAATCTCTCTGACGCACACATTGCCTCTGTTCAATACTGGCACACTCGTGACAGCACGTAGTCAACTTTTATTTGGAACTCAAGCTTGCATTACTGTTTTTAAAATTGTACTACTGTCTTTTGTGCTAGTACTGTTAATGCAATTTTTAAGTCTCTGTTATTTTTTGTATATTTCTTTGATTGTGATACCTGAAGAAGTTGATCCATTCAACGAAACTAGTAAACTAGTAGTATCTTTTTAAATAAATCATGTCACCTCTTTAGCTCTCGGTATCAGTCATTTAAACTAATTTATACACACACACACACACACACACACACACACACACTTTTTTTAATTATATAACTATACCTGTTTCCCCTGGAACTTGAACAATGTTGCCTTCTATTCGCTCAAAACCAAGTCATACAGTAATATGTCATACAGTAATGAGTAATATAATATTATATTATATTACTCATTCGTATGTTTATATTTTAAATGTTGTAGGCAATTCTGCTTTTTCCTTGAATGAGGCTCATGTTACATTGAGTGAAATATATAGGAGTATTTGATAAATTGCTTTACGTGTGTGAAACCCGTATTTAAAAAATAGCATTATGTCTGCCACACATGTTTCCATTAAACAACTTGGAGTTGCATATATTATTATATTCACTTTTCACTCTCTCATCACTTTATCAAGGAACACATTCCAAGGACTAATCACGATCCATGCAAAAAAGCCACTTCTCATAGGTGAAGTGGCTTTTTAGTCTCAAGTGTATACAAATATTTAAAAAATTCTAGTTTCCCCTCATGTGTATGAAACCATTATTTAAAAAAAAAAAAATTGTATTATATATATGCATCTCCCTTGTCCAATACATTTGTTACATTGTTTTAGTACATAAGTAAATTAGTAAAACTCATTGACTGCCTTTAAACAGACTCGTGTTGATCCCAAAGAATAGTGCTGTTATAAATCCAGTTCTGTATCTCAGCTCTTTTTATATTCTACAACACCTTCAACACATCTTCAGGTACAGAGATTGGCTGCGATTTGTAGCATAAGCATTATTACAAACTTTTTTTTTTTAAGTGAAACAATTTTACTCTCTTTTTTACTCCTTTGAGATGTGTGCTGTTGTAATTCTTTTTAAACAGGTGCACTAGCTGGTATTAATTTTCTGAAACATTCCTTTAGACATGTGGAGATATATCATCAAGTCTTTTAGCCTTATTGACATCAACAAGCCTCTTACTCACTCCCAATAATCCACCCTTCCCATTCCCTCTGTACTTGAGTTTCTCTTGATGTCATGCTGATGAATTACTCACAGAATTTGTTGATTATGTCCTCTACAGTAGTTAATAATCTACCTTTTCCACCCATTTGCATCACATGTTACCATAATCATTGTTTTTTATACTTTCTTTTTTTTTATACTATCAAAAGAACTTCAAGATTTTTCTTAACCTGACTGGCTAATTTCTGCACATCATTCCACTTTTGCTTCCCTTACTAAATGAGTTGCCTTCCTGGCCTGCCCTTTTGTATTATTCATGTAACTGTTTACTGCCATATATAGGTATTATTTCTGGGAAAATTCCCATGTTACTCCTCTAAGTAAATATTATTTTTATGGCTATTTACCCTATTTTTGTTTAGGAGTACCCCTTTTTTTATAATGTCATTGGCTTTTGCTCAAATTTTAGGGCATTACTGATGTTTTATATGGACAGATATATGAAGAATATATAGGAAGAAAAAACCAGATATACCTTTGTGAGATGTTGCTGGCTGTCTTCTTTTTCAGTGGCATCTCAGCGTATGGTGATATACATTCATTGTTGAAGGAAGGAAGTATGACTGAATGGAAGGGAGGGTTGGAAAAGTGGGGTTTGAGAGATGTGGGAGAATTATTGGTGGGGCAAGAGGTATGCAAACTTTTTTGAACTTTTTTTTTAAAATATTTAAAAAATTTTTAAAGGTGGGAAGAGAATACTTTGGGATGGGGGTGAACATAGAAATTTTTGGGGAAGGAGAAGGATATTATGGGATAAGATCTGGGATGGGAGAACGGGGTGTGAGCTGTTTCAACAGTGCATCGTCTTCGGAGCTCATGAGGGAAGTGGAAGCTATGTCATTCCAGCTTGTTGTTTCTGTTTTTGGTGTATCTCTGTTGTATTCATGACATTATCTGTGTATAGCTTCCACTTTCCCCACGAGCTCCAAAGACGATGCACTGTCGAAACAGCTGACACTCCTTCTACCACTCCTGATCTTATCCCATAATATCATTCTCCTTCCCCAAAAATTTCTATGTTCACCTTCATTCCAAAGTATTCTCTGCCCACCTTTAATAATTCAAAAAATATAAAAAAAAATTGGGTTTTTCAAAAACGTTTGCATTCCTCTTGCCTCACCAATAATTCTCTCACATCTCTCAAATGCAATGCCACTTTTCCAAACCCCCCCCCCCCCCCCATTCAATCATACTACCTTCCTTCAACATGAATGTATATCGCCATATGCTGGGATGCCACTGAAAAAGAAGACAGCCAGCAACATCCCACAAAGGTATGTCCAGTTTTTTCTTCCTATATATTCTTCATATATCTGTCCATATAAAATATCAGTAATGCCCTAAAATCTAAGTAAAAGCCAATGACATTATTAAAAAAAGGAGTACTCCTAAACAAAAATAGGCTAAATAGCCATAAAAGTAATGTTTACTGCCATTATTCATTTTGTGGTGCTTCCATATTGCCTTCTTCCAGATTTCATCCTTAATCCCTTCAGTCATCCATATGTACTTTATCAAAGCTTTTGACCTTTGGATTACATTTACACATTGATACTGTTAAGTAGTTCTTGATCAGTGCTCAAGAAGTATTTGCCTTCTTTCTGTATACTTCTTATTGCATGCTATAACTCCAGGCTGTTTTGTAAGCTCTTTCATTTCTATTCTACACGAAGACTTCTGTAAAGATCACCACCATCCAGGTGATCACTTCATTATCATTCTCTCTAGCTGAAGGAAAATGCAATATCCATTCTTAATCCTATCATGTGATAATATAATCAGATTTGAGATTCAACCACCATATGTCCTCCATTACATACTGCTTAAGATAGTTACATATTACTGTATGCTCTTCTATGTTTATTTGCCAGAGGTATTCAACAGGTCAATTCTTAGAATATTTGAAACATAATTTCTGAATAATGAAAGAAATTAGATCACTTTGAAATTAGCATTAAAAAAAATCGAAAAGGGTGCAGTTCTTTGTAGACATTTTTGTTGAATTAAAATAAATTAAAGATGCTAAGAAATTATATTCTTGGTTTCATCCTTTATCCAAGCGTAAGCAAACACAGTTTGCATGTGAAGTCACTTAACGACCAGACTACTTATATATAGAGGCTGTTGACATCATATTAATTGCATTAGTATCCCATAATGCAATGTACATATCCTTATGAACATGTATAATGTTATGCATTATGGGAGGGGGGGCCACTACCCAGTAAAGGTCAAAACCAAAATCTTGTGAGAGTAGATGAATGGAATATTTCAGAGGCACATTGGCGAATGGGGATTTAATATTGAAAACTGACTATTAAGTCAATAAGTTGAAGGGATAAATTTCTCACTTTATCTAGGAAATTAGAAGAATTTTTTTATGAAAGAATGGGAGTTACCAATTTGAGATTTTAATAAACAGTCTAAAAATTCTTAGTTATATGATATGTCAGAGAATCTATACCATTCCCAACTAGATGAAGTGGAATGCCTTCCTAGTGGGTCTTAGGCAAACCACAGAAGCATGGGATCCTAGTGAAATAAGTTTTAAGTTTGTCTATGGCATATCCATGAAGAGACAAAGAGGAATGTCTTCCTAGTGGGTCTTAGGCAAACCACAGAGGCATGGGACCGAGGAAAATAAGTTTTAAGTTTGTCTGCTATATCTCCATGAAGACTGGTGACTTCATTTATTAGTGAGTTCAGTTTTGTAAGTTGGCTGTTGGTCATCCATGGTCAATTTCCTGGTAAGTAGATGATCTGTCACATAGCGAGAGAGATATTTTCCTTTTGTATTCTGCAGAGTCCATAACAGCAGTAGCTTCCTCTTTGTCTACTTTTGTAATAGACGACTAGCAACTGTAGAGTATTAATTTTTTCTGCTTAAAGGAATGTTTGAAGGAGGAAATTCAACTTTCAGTAGAAGGAACCTCCCAGATGGAGTTTGGTGGCATCCATACTGGAGCGAGTGAATACATTGTATGGAGGAAATCTAAGGTAAGTATTTTCTTTGAAACTGTAGGTAAATTCGTATCATTTTGATACAAGAATTTCATTTTCAGATGAAACTTTCAGTTTCAGATTTTGTTGATAGAATTATATTTTTTCAGTTTAAGAATAGATTGAAAATAGAACTTAAGAGGGAAAGAAGTATTTGTATATGAAGAGTAAAGAAATCTGTATATGGGGAAAGAAGTACTAAACATTGGCCAGATATTACAAATGGCTCAAAATGAGGGGAGATTATTACAAAGTATGAATCCTTCTTCAGTTAAGGACATCGTCAGCTTAGCTGAACCTCATATCACTAAACTGACATCAAGTAACAAGAAAAAGATAAAGGATTTGGATTCTGGTAATTCAGTATCAAAGCATTTTGTTCAGGAACTGAATTCCTTAAAAGAAGAATTCACTGCTAAAACAAATAAAAAACTTTCTCAGTTGAGAAGTAGGATATGGAAATGGGTTGATAACAGCAGTATTCCTGTGGTTATCGGCATGGGTTTGTTAAGGGGAGATCATGTTTCACTAATGTACTTATTTGTAACAAGGTTACAAATATCTTGGACAGGGAAGATGCATATACAGTAATGTACTTGAATTTTGCAAAAGCTTTTGATAGCCCTTGGACAGGGAAGATGCATATACAGTAATGTACTTGGATTTTGCAAAAGCTTTTGATAGACTGTCACATGACAAGCTGGTAAATAAATTGAAACAGATGGGATTGGATAACAGACTTCTGAGTTGGATCAGTGACTGGCTATCAGATAGGTATCAGAAAGTTGTATATGGGTGTGCAGTATCCCGAAAAAGAAAAGTAACTAGCGGTGTGCTGCAGGGGTCAGTTTTGGGGCCATAGTTGTTCAATTTGTATGTTAATGATATTGGGTTGGGTTTAACTCATGATACCCAGCTGTTATGATTCAAAACTGGGGAGAGCAATGCAGAGTCAAGCAGATGTTATGGCCTTTCAAGTCCTCTTGTAGATTGCACAGATGAGAAGGGAAGTGGTACATCAGTTCAATGTTTCAAAGTGTAAGGTTTTGAGATTTGGTAAACAATGATGAGATGTGAAGTATACATTTGGTGGGGAAACTTTAAAGGAAGTAGAGGAGATGAGAGATCTAGGAGCAATGGTGGACAAATACCTGAAATTCAGGGACCACATTTTACAAGTTGTGAAGATGTCACATCAGATAATGGTAATGATACAGAGGACCCTGGCATACAGAAATAGAGGTCACGATGCTATTGTGTAAGGCCTTGATCAGGCCTCATATGGATTATTGTGCACAGATATGATTGCTGGGTTTTAATGGTGATGAGGATATGTTGGAAAGGATCTAGAGAAGATTCACAAAGGTGATTAGTGGTCTTTGGAAAGTGGAGTATGAGGACAGATTTAGAGAATGTAAGTTGCAGAGCCTCATGAATAGGAGGAAGGTGGGGGGATATGATTGAGACATAAGCTAGTCAGGGTTTTTTATCAGGTTGACATGTGTTACGTCGTGGTTTTTGTTTAAATCTATGTTATTATTATCCCCTCTTGTGCCAACTAAGAATGAGATCTCCAGTCTATCTATCTGGGGCCATCTCCTTTTCCAACTCTGACAAATTTGTTTGTTCCAGCTGCACCAGTCAGAGTCCTAGGACAGAAGAATTATTGCTCAGAGAAACTTTCCCAGAGTTCTAACAGCTATCTTAATTCGTTAAATATATATAGCGTCTGTAGAGATCTCAGTTTGCAGTCATGGCCCTATCCTTTATAATTATAAATTTATAATTTTATAATTTTATAAATTTATAATTTTAAATAGGTTCAAACTTTTATGAGTGGTAAATTAGTCTCATGCTCAAGCAAAACTCAGGCTTACATAGTAAAACATGTTTATTAAAGATCTAACGAGTTTACAATTAGGTTTAAAAATATCAAAAGCTTATCACAATACCTATACTAAATCAACTGACAATCATAAATGAACACTCTAGTTAATGAACATATAACTCATATCCTCTGGTCAATTAAAACACACTTAGCAATTTTAACTTCAAATGCTAACACAGACCCCACTACGTTAATTAGGTCTCACACAAGAATTTAAGTCCTCTGATTACCAGTCCAATGGAGCTAAGTTACAATGCATATAAGTCATTCAAAAAAATTCTCTAGGCAATTGTCCATTCTTCTTCCAACTAGAAATTGATTCACACTTTTCCTCTAATGCTAATTGCTAATAAATAAGAAAATTCTGTACATTACCACCGCCGCATGAGGTTACTGTGTCTCCTTTGTCCGATCTTTTACTGTTAGATACTTTACTGCTTCAGTGGGTTGCGTCCACATGGAGGTCACTTCGCTCATTACATACAACCGTTGTCTGCACTCTGCTGGGCAAATGCTCATCTCGCTGGTCACTATTGTCTGACTGCCCGTCTTCCTCCAGGGTCGGTGGATGCCGTCATCTCACGTACAGCTCGCCTGATACTCGCCAGTCAGCAACGGGGAGAAACTTGCCATCCGATGCCATAGAATTCCCTTCTGCTGGTCAGCATTGTGGGTCTGAATGAAAACAGGAACAGGAAAAACCTCAGGCTGAAACCCGAGTGAACCCGCATTTATTATACCTTGTTGCGCCCTCTTTTCGCTGCACAAGTTTTCTCACGGCACTTTCCTATTGGTCCTTAAGTTGTTTAGTCACAACTCTTCTCCTCAAGAGCGCTCTTTTCGGGGAACGTGAGTTCAATTCACTTTCCATGAATGCCTTTGCTTCGGGTGCTATGCTTATCGTGGGTAACTCACACGCAACCTTTGGACTTTTGTTTGCATTGACATACATTTTGCATAGAGTATTTTTTTCTTACTAGTGTTTTCAAACAACAATATTTCTATCTAAACAGACAAAGTCCTCCTTTTTTGTACTTCATTTATGTTCTCTATTAACAATTTGTTTCTTTACTAGCAGTACAAGTATTTCTTGGTTATTATGTATTCTTGTTAAATCTTGAATGAATGATCCTTTTGATGAAAAGGTGCTTATTCAAGATCTAACATATGGAAGAGATTTTTCATAGAATGGGAGGGGGGGGGAGTAGAACAAGAGGCCATCGCTGGAAACTATAAGGAGGGTGTGTGAGCAGAGGAGTAGGTTCTTTGCACGGAGAATGGTCAGTGAGCGGAATGCATTGCTTAAGTGTGGTGCTGTGAATGTGGACACATTGAATCAGTTTAAAGCATGGTTGGGTGTGCAGTAGTGTGTACCTTAACTTCCACAATGAGTCTCTGTCTTCACGGAGGTCAGATGTTAATAATAATAATTAACTAGATTGGAAGAGTAGCTTACTTCTCTTAAGGATCTCAAAGTTGAAAGAGAGTCGATAAGGGAAGAATTCTCACACAGAAATATTGATAGTGATACTCTCACTTCTCAAAGTTCTTCTGCCTGTAATAAAATTTATTTTAGAGATAATCATAGTGTGGATAGATTAAGTCAGAATCAGTGGTGCACCCAGAGTGGGGACCAAGGGGCCCTGATTCCCCCCCCAGAAAAAAACCTTGAAAATTTTTTTCCAAAAATCTTTTCCTAATTAAAATTCATTTTTTTATTTATGTCGTGTCGTGTCTTCTATTTCTATACTACTTATGAATTAGCGATCATTGCTCAGTCATAGGTATGTGATGTGTAGTGTGTATTCTCAAATCATCTACTCAACTCTCCCCCCCCCCCCCCCTCCCAAGATTAATTCCTGAGTGTGCTACTGGTCAGAATACTACTAAATCGTCTCTTAATGTTATTCAATATACTGTTTTCACAAAATCTATTCAAGTAGATTTTTCAAGAGGGAAACCGTCTCTCTTGAACATCAAAAAATGTTACACAGAAACTTGCATTAAATTCATGTTATGCTGAACCTTTGAATTCATTAAATGTTTCAATATCTGGTGCTCCAGACAAAGTACTCTTTCATACTGAAGCATTCATTTCTGTAATCACATAGGATTTCTTTCATGGTACAAAGGATCAGTTACAGTGTGATACAAGGGATTTAGACCAAAATGCAAAATTACGAGGGATTTTCAGTCAGTAAATATTAGTAAAGAGAGCCATATATGACAGTGGTCTGAAAAGTTCTCAGCCTAACAATGAAAAAACGAATTATAATTTCAAAATTATTTTTATTTTTCAACATAATCTCCCTTAAGACTAATACATTTATTCCAGCAATGCTCCAGTGCCATTATCCCGTCCCTATAGTGGTTCTCAGTAAGATCTGCAAAATATCTCTCTACAGCTGCAATAATCTCTTGATTCGAAGAAAAACGCTGACCAGCGAGGAAGAGTTTTAGTTTTGGGAAGAGATAGAAGTCAGAGGGAGCCAAATCTGGGGAATAGGGTGGATGTTCCAACAATTCATAGTGCGCATCCCTTAATTTTCCCATTGCCAAAACACCTTTGTGGGCAGGTGCATTGTCCTGATGAAAGATGATTTTTTCTTCTGCAAACCAGGTCTTTTCTCACGAATTTTTTCATCTAATCTGGTTAATAGATCGGAATAATATTCCCCAGTTATTGTTTTACCCTTTTCAAGATAATTAATAAACAAAATGCCTTTAGCATCCCAAAACACTGATGTCATGACCTTTCCTGATGGAACTGACTTTGTCTTCTTTGGTGCTGAACAACCAGTTTCTGTCCACTGTTTTGACTGCTGTTTGAATTCTGGTGTGTAATGGTGAATCCAAGTCTCATCCATAGTAATAAATTGACACACAAAATCAGTTTTATTCTTGTTAAAATGCTCCAAGCACTGTTCAGAGATTTTTGTGCGAGTGCGTTTTTTAATCTGCTGTGCTGCGCTTGCTCACATTGCCCATCTTGCGCAAAGCTTTTTCATATGCGAAATATATCCTACTTTCCTACTTTTGAAATGCCTATAGTCTCAGCAATTTCACACACTTTGACTTGCCGGTCATCCAATACCATATCATACACTTGATGAATGATTTCTGTTGTTGTTACACTTTTTGGACATCCTTCATGTGGATCATCTTCAAGGCTGGTACGGCCACGTTTAAACTTGGCAGCCCATTTCTTAATTGTCGAAAATGGAGGAGAAGAGTGCCCATAAACTTTTATGAACTTTGAATGAATTTCTTTTGGTGTTAAACCTTCTTTTACAAAGAATTTTATAACTACACAATGCTCAATTTTATCCATTTCAAGGGATACAGACAACACTTTTGCTTCAGACAGCTGTATAAAACAAACTACTTGATAGAATGACTTCCAATTTCACATGGATGCTTATGACAGATGTACCAACTTAGAAAAAAAATCTTGTCGATAGTGTTGCCATCTATGGTCGAGGCCAAGAACTTTTCAGACTACCCTCATATGTTACATTGTATCTTCCAGATTTCAACCTTTCAAGGTAATTAATGATATGTCTTTTTAGTTGATTGTGGGAGAATAATTCTTGTCACTTCATAGTTATACATGCAGTTATGAGCTGTATAATTTCTAATTCATGTCTAATTTTCATGTTTTTGTCGAGAAAGTCTCCCCCATCTTTTGAGGCATGTACTTGAGACAGCAGAAGTTCATTACTGCAAAGATTCTTTAAGTTAAACTCCGTGTTAGATGTTATGATCAAAACTCTGCAAAGATTTCCTCCAATGGAAAAAGACCTGAAGTTTTTGCAAATACCTTAATGATGCTCTTGAAAAGTATATTATTTTGTTGAAGACATCTATACTGATGAAGTCTAATAAACCAGTGTGTGTGTGTGTAAAATATTAGACTGCTTAAAACATACCAAGAAATCAAAGCAGAATTTACAAAAATAATGATGGAATAATGCTGAGTAGAGAGGATTTAGAGACAAGTGACTAAGTTAGTGACAGGTTTGTGGAATGCTTCCTATGAGGATAGGTGGAAGGTGTTTGGGTTACAAAGTTTGGTTGATAAACAGAAAAAAGGGGACATGACAGAAACTTATAAGATATTAAAGGGGTTTTATAAAAATTATGCAAAGGAAATTTTTGAATATATGACAAACAATCAGAGAACTAGAGATCATGTGTGGAAATTGTGTAAGAGTGTGGTTAACAAAGATGTGTGGACTAGATTTTTTGTGAGGAGAGTGGTGAATAAGTGGAATGGATTACCAGAATTAGTTTTGAGTTCCCTGATGGTGAATGAGTTTAAGGAGAGGTTTGATAGATTTTCTGTGTAAAACCTTTTAGTTCAGATCTCCCACGATGAGTCTCCAGACTCCATGGAGATACCATATAATAATAGTAATTAAATATTCAGATTCTCACTACAATTCTGCTTTTGCTTCTAAATAAAGCTACTGAGCCTAGATATTTGCTTTTATATCTACAAGACTGTCAAGTCTAGATTTAAATAGTGGGTATTACCAAATTCCTCTGAAGAAGGAACATACTCACTATTTTGCCTTCTCAACTAAACCTGAATTTGAATTATAACATGCCTTCCACAAGGTGCAAAACATTCACCTCAGTCATTTTAAGCCTTAATGAATGTTGATATTGAAGGATTTATTAGGTGAGGGTGTGATTTGTTTTCAAGATGATGTGCTTTTTTTACTCTCCTGATATAGATTCACACTGTAAACTCTGAAATAAAGTTCTGAAGAGATTTTATGAGACGAATCTTAAACTAAAGCTATCAAACAGTTCTGTATCTAGAACAGTGAATTTCTCAAATGGGAATATTTTCTGATGAGGGGAACATCAAACTTCCTTCATCAAACCATCAGTTTGTTAGCCTGGAAAATTTTTAGAGATGACTTTACCATTTTGTTACTTTCATTTGCCTAACCTCACAAATCTGACAAAGGGTGTCAAATTTATTTGAGATAAGGACAAAAGGACTGATCATTTTAAAACTGTTCTGATAAATGCACCTATCCTAATACATTTTCATAACTGCATTGCAGCTATTGTGGAACAACAGGATAGTGGTTATTTGAAACCAATAGCATTTCTGAGTAGAAAGCTGAGTGGTTCTGAAAGGAACTACTCAATAATACAGAAGCAGGTGAGAATCTACCCACTTCAAAAACTCGGGTATCTTCTTTATGGCCAGAAGATAAAAATTCACTGTGACTACAAGCCTCTTTCATTCTTGAGTAATATGAAGAATAAAAAATAACACATTATAAGATGGTCTTGGAAGTTCAGCTGTTTGATATTGATATTTCTTATATCTCAGGTGCTAAGAATTATGTTGCTAATCACCTTTCCATAGCAGAACCATGCGATTTTCTCCTAGGCCATCATCAAAACATGGTTGATCCTACTGAGAAAAAGGATATAGATATCAATCCTGTTATTTCATCTTCACATCCATCAAGGACCTTACTTCAGAACAGTGCAGTTCTAATGAAATCAGAAATGCTGAACAGCAGGATGCATTTTGGAGAGAAGTCTATAACCTCAATAGATTGCCACACAGCAGGCTGGTAACTAAACTGAAATAAGTGGAATTGAATAAGGGACTAGTGAGTTAGATATCTGGCATCAGTTATCAGCGAATTATGTACTGGGAAGTGGCATCCCAAAAAGAGGAAGGTCACTAGTGAAGTACTGCAGGAGTCTGTTTTAAGGACACTATTGGTTAGCTTGTATGTAAATAATATCAGCACAGCCTTAACTGGAGATATGTAGCTATCTGTAGATGACAAAGTTGGAAAGAACTAAGAGGAGAATTATACAATTATGTAGAATATGCAATTAATATGGAAATTTTGAAGCAAGTGGAAAAGATGAAAGATCCAGGAGTGATGGTGCACAGAAAATCAAGTTTAAAGGTCACATTCTAAAACTATGACAACATCAAAATGTTTTAAGGTAATGATAAATAACACTTTGACATGCAGAAGTAAAGAGATTATGTTCTCTTGTGTAAGCTCTTGATCAGACTGCATATTGCCTACTGTGCACAAATCTGGTCTTTTGGTTTTCAAGGAGATGAGGATATTGCAGAGAGGGTCCACCAAAGATTCACTAATTCACTGTCAAATGAATGGAATGTAAGATATGCAGACAAATTGAGTGAACACAATTTCCAGAATCTTGTGAATAGAAGGAGAGAAGATATAAGCGAATGCAAGCATATCTCATTACATCAAAGTGCATAACTTTAGCAATATATAAATCCACTGTCAGCTTGCTGAGACTAGCATCACCAGAGTCCCAAGAGTCGGAATGTTCATGAATCCTAACGAATTTTCATCATCAGGCATTCCCCTACTAATTCTACTACAACCTAAAACATGTCCTTTTGACTAGGATGTGGAATTAGGTTTATATATTACTAAAGTTATGCACTGTGACATAATGAAATATACTTCTGACTAAAAATACACATGTAACCACAGTAATATGATTTTTTAATAAGTAAATATTTCATCCTAAGTATCATAGGATATCTTCAGTACAGTTAATTCAAACAATACTAGCTATCACATACAGTTAGGGCAAATGCTTACAATTGAATCCCTCTATGCATGCAGTAGCATGTTATATAAAAATATTTTACACAATTTAGAATGACAATTTCCCAGACTTTGGGGATAGTAAGAATCTCATTATCTCACATCTGAAAAAAACATATCTGAAAAAAAAAAAAAAAAAACCCCTATCAAAAAGATTACATTAAAATGAGATAACATATAACATTATTTTACACAGTTTAGAATGACAATTCCCAGGCTTTAGGGATAATAAGAACGTCATTACGGTTCAAATTGGGTCTGTGATGTACAGCTTCATCACTTTCTTTATATAAATGTTCATGTTTATATAAAGATCTATGTAGAAGTTTCATCTTTTTCCAAACTATAACACACTTTTTCTATAACACGCTACTGCACGCATAAAGGGATTCCATTGTAAGCATGCACCCTAACTGTATGTGATTCCTAGTATTGTTTGAATTAACTGTACTGAAGATGTCCTATGATACTTAAGATGAAATATTTACTTATTTCGTCTTAAGTTCACCCTGGAAAAAGATGAAAACAACAGCCTCCCTTTTCTAGACACACTAGTCACCTGCCAGCCTGATGGAACTTTGGTTTTCTCAGTTTATAGAAAACCCACCCATACAGGCAGATACATTCACCAACAATTCCCCCCCCCCCCACAACAATATGGAGTGGTGAAAACACTAACAACAGGGCTAAACTAATCTGTTCTAACGACATGGTCCTAAACACTGAACTAAATCACATCCTCAACACTTTCTCAGCCAATGGCTACCCCCCCCCCCCCAAATATTAAAACCTACAAACCACAGTTACCCCCCCCCCTCCACAACAAGGATTACTCTAAATCCGTCACCATTCCTTACATCTGAGGCACCTCGGAAAAAATTACCAAAATCTTAAAAAAAACATGACCTGACCTCCTGTTACAGGCCATACAGAAAATTGGCATCCCTTATCCGCTCCACTAAAGACCAACCACTTCCCCTAGACCTAACTGGTGTATACCAGGTCCCTTGCAGCTGTAAATTGTCCTACTTTGGCCAAACAGGCAGGACAGCGAATATCAGATTTTCTGAACATAAGGACTACATCCGTTTTCACAAGTACAGCCATTCTGTACTTGTGAAAACGTACTCTGTGGCGTGTATCCAGACCATGCTCTGGATACACGCCACAGAATACGGTGGAAGAAAGCTACAGTAATACACCGTAGCAAATACAAATTCGAAAGACTATTTATGGAATCAGCCTCAGCCCTAAGAAACTCTCCAAACCTCAACAAATTTGGATGTATGTGACTGCCCCAAATTTGGGAGGCTTACATCAGCAGACCTTCAGCCCCAACGGCCAAGAACACCTACTTAGCCCGCTAGAGGGCATCATCAGGACTTTTAGGAGAACAATAGCTTCATCTCTTCATTCTCAGTTACTGTGTTGTAGTGCCTACGTGCACGTGCCTTTTTTTGTAAGTTCCTTTTGAAGATGGCAACGTAATGTTGCCAAAATATCGGAAATATTTATTAAAGTGTAATTTAATTTATATTCATATCTATGTTGTTCAATTCCTTAAGTGATTTAATAATGCATAACCAACGTATAAGCCTGTCTACGATACTTAAATGCACTCTGTGACAGATTAAATTTTATAAATTTAATTCTTTGCATTCAGATTTCATCCAGTTTTCATACAATATTCTGTTTTGTAGAGTTTCATGCACTGTATTCCTTTCTTTTAGAGTTACACAGTGATCAGCATTCATTTTAAAAATTTATGGAATTTACAACTTGTTAAAAAACTTTTTTAGTATCCCGACGTTTCAATCTTCACATCAAGATCATCATCTGGAGCATACATATTAACTGTAAGCTGTAAGAAACAATGCTTTGATCACATGTTATTCTACTGGCATGACCTCTAGTGAAAAAAAAAAATTACAAATTACATTAAGCTAAATTCTAGTTGCAATGACAGAAATAAACATTCTTTCAGATGGTTTTCTTTCAGAAACAATGATGTCCTATTTTTAGTATTACAATTCTTATTTTTGCTTTTAAGATACTGGATTTTTTTTTTTTTTTGTCCTGCTTATAGTTGTTCTTAGTGAGGAACGTTCCGTGGGTCGAATATATATTTTCCATATGTTTGGGATTTTTAGACGATCATTATTGTTCAGATTGGGGTGGTTGATAATAATCTAACATGCTTCCTTAAATTTCCGTTCATACCATGTTTTAGTGCGTTGTAGACAGCTAGTGCTTTTCCAGTCAATTCTGTGTAAGGTATTTAAGGCATGATCAGAAAGGCCAGCTTCACCATAATTATTATATTTAATGTGTCGTTTATGTTCTTTTTGTCTAATGGGAATTATGAGTCCTGTTTCTCCTATGTATGGTATATTGCAAGTACAATAAATCCGGTATACTCTAGGGTGGGCTAGTGGAGGGAGTGGGTCTTTGGATGAGTTGAGTAAGCTTTTTAATTTTGCAGGGGATTTAAAGGTGGCTTTGAGGTTGTATTTTCGTAGTACTCTGTTTATTTTGTGTCTGATGTTCCTTTAATGTAGGGAATTTTTTTTTTTTTCATTAGAGGTCATGCCAATGAATAACATGTGATCAAAGCATTGTTTTTTTAGCTTACAGTTAATAATGTAACTCAGCTTGTCTTGTATATTGATGCATGCTTGAGATGATGATCTTGACGTGAAGATTGAAATGTTGGGATAATAAAAAAGTTTTTTAACACGGTTGTAAATTCCATAAATTTTTAAAATGAAAGCATTCACTGTATTCAAATGCTACATATCAACAAACTGCAACCCTTTCTGCTTGCATACCATTTGTCGCTTTTTTATCACCGTTTCAACTCTTCATTTCCGTACTTTGGCAACACATGAACTCTCCTTCTTACTGCATTCTTTTCTTTTATTCTCCCCAGTAATCTGATATCCATTCTCACATTCTTTATATGCCCCGCCAAATAATTTGTTCCTACTACTACCATTAAATCACTCACACATTTTTTTTTTCTCCTATTCCAAGCATCAATCATCCTGTTCATCCTACCTTTTGTAAAGGAACCCTTGTGTACTCTGTCATCTTCCACCTCTTTAATAATGGTATGAATGGAAATTTAAGGAAGCATGTGAGATTATTATCAACCACCCCAACCTGAACAATAATGATGGTCTAAAAATCCCAAACATATGGAAAGTATATATTCGACCCATGGAACGTTCCTCACTAAGAACAACTATAAGCAGGACAAAAAAAAATCCAGTATCTTAAAAGCAAAAATAAGAATTGTAATACTAAAAATAGGACATCGTTGTTTCTGAAAGAAAACGATCTGAAAGAATGTTTATTCCTGTCATTGTAAATAGAATTTAGCTTAATGTAATTTGTAATTTTTTTTTTTTTCATTAGAGGTCATGCCAATGAATAACATGTGAATAACAATGAATAACAAAACTATATAGAGTACAAGATGAGTTACACATACACCTCATCTGATTACTCATCTGAAACATTTTACTCTTCCAGTCTTTCATTCTGGCAGTCATGTTAACAGTCATGCTAGCTTTTCTTTCACCACAATCAATCTTGCTTTTGCACCTTGAATCATGTTTCCTTCCATTCTCATAGACACTTTTGCTTTGGCTCTGTCAGTTCATGTTCTCTTCCTTTTCTGCAACCACACTAACTTTTGCCATTTCCATCCCTTCTGTATCCACAATCACATTATAAGTGATTGTTGATACAGAAGTGAATAAGAATTGTGGATAAGTGAGAGAATGTGACTCAGCACTCACATTCTCTCACTTATCCTTCTCAGTTTTATGCTCCTAACTGCCTTCTCCCCTTTCCCTGTTCCCAACTCTCATTTATTATCTTGCAGTCAACCAAAATATCACACTTTTTTGCAGATTTATGCTCTCTCATTTCTCTTGTTCAATCTCTTAACAAACAAAATCTTCCACATTTCCCCATGTAGCATGGAATGAGGAGTTAGCTGGAAAAGAGATCAATGCAGCTTGGGGGATTTTCAAAAACTATCTAGTAGATGCAATGTCTAACTGTATTCCAAGGGTGAGAACGTTAAATAAGGTAGGTTTGAAATGGATGAATAAAGAGATTAAGCATGCGATATAGAGAAAAAGGGCATTATGGAGACAGCATAGGAGAAGTGGAAATAACCAATTCCATGAGGACTACAAAGACCAGGCAAGGCAGAGATACTTAATGAGCAGTTCATAAAGGTCTTCCAATCTTGTGAATGTGACTTCATGGAGAGATTGAGAGCAGTTGATGATGGAGAAGAAAGAGTGACTGTAAGTGAGCAAGAGGTATATGGGGAGTTGAGCAAACTAATGTAAATAAGGCTGTGGGACTTGATAATATATCACCACATATTCTGAAGGAATGTGCCAGGGAGATGACGCTGGCCTTGACATACTTTTTGAATACAAGTCTTGCACTGGGTCAAGTTCCTAAGGAGGGCAAGATTGTGCCACTTCATAAAGGAGTGATAGAACTCAAGCATCAAACTATAGGCCTATCTGTGTGCCAGGTTGTAGTTAAGTTGTTGGAGAAGCTTGTGAGAACTAGGTTCCAGAATTGGGTTGACAACAATGGTATTATCTTTGATGGAGAACATGGATTTGCTAAAGGGAGGTCATGGTTTAGTAATCTACTTACTTATTATAATAAGGTGACTGCTTCCATGGACAGAGGAGAAGGATACACAGTAACATACTTAGATTTTGCAAAGGCTTTTGATAGATTACTGCATGATAAGTTGATAGTCAAACTAGAGTGGATGGGGGTCGGATATCAGATTGGTGCATTGCATTGGATTGGAGACTGGCTATCTGATAGGTATCAACAGGTTGTGTATGGGAGAGCAATATCCAGGAAAAGGAAAGTTACTAGTGTGTGTGCCTCAGGGGTCTGTTTTAGGCTCATTGCTGTTTAACTTTTATATTAATGATGTTGGAAAAGATTTGGATGGAGATATTCAGTTGTTTGCAGATGATGCAAAGTTAGGATGAATCACGAAGAGTAGAGAAGATGTTATGGCCTTACAAGAAGACTTGAATAAATTGAGTGATTGGGCACGGGAATGGGGGTGTGAGTTCAATGTTGCAAAATGTAAGGTTTTTAAAATTTGGAAAACAAAAATGGGATATGCTTGTTGAGGATATATTCTCGGAGGTGGAGGAAATAAGAGATCTGGGGGGGTGATAGTGAGTAAGGATCTGAAATTTAGGGGGACACATAGCCAAAATTGTGAAGACAGCACAAAGGCTTATGGGAATGATGCGGAGGACACTGACTTGTAGAAGTAGGGAGATTCTTGTTCCATTGTATAAGGCTTTGATTAGGCCACACATGGACTATTGTGCCCAGATTTGGTCACCTGGTTTTCAGAAGGACGAAGAGATGTTGGGAAGTGTCCAGAGGCGACTGACTAAGGTAGTTTCTAACTTCTGGAATGTTGAGTATGAGGAAAGATTGAGAAGATGCAACTTGCAGAGTTTGGTGGACAGGAGGAAGAGTGGGGGGGGGGGATATGATAGAGACCTACAAGTTAGTAAGGGGTTGTTATAGGATCAATGCTGGAGAGGTTCTACAGAAAATAGTGGGAGATTAGGGGAAAACTAGAGGTCATCTCTGGAAACTGTATAAAGAGAGTGTGAGTAGGGGGAGTGAGAAGCAAGTTTTTTTTTTTTTAATGCAGAGTTGTGAATGATTCGAATGCCTTGTCTGAGAGTGTGGTGTCTGCAGAGAATTTGAGTGTGTTTTGGAGGTGGTATGATGAGTCTAGATGAGTCTTTGACTCCATGGGGATCTTCAATAATAATAATAATAATAATTATTATTATTATTATTATTTCGGGCTACTCCAGGGAGTCCTTAGACTCATTGAGGGAGACCCTAAACATCATGTCCACACAACTATTCGACATTCTCACAGTATCTATCATACCTTGCCTTGAACTCGCTCACTGTCATAGCACCCACAACAGACTCTGGCAGCTTATTCCACTCATTTACCACTCTAAAAGTAAAGAACCCAGCTCTAACACCCCTGCTAACCACACTCTTGCCAAGCTTCCATAGGTGTCCCCTAGTTCTCCCACCACCAGTCCTGATCTCAAAAATATCCTCTGAATTAATCCTATAGAATCCTTTTAGCAATTTGAATGTCTCAATCATATCTCCCCTTTTCCGCCTATCAACTAGTTTCTGCAACCCACAAATCTTCAACCTGTTCTCATATGGTTCATTCCATAGACCTGTTATCATCTTAGTCACTCGCCTCTGGATCCTCTCCACCTCCTCCCCATCAAGAAGGAACCGAGTGACCAAATCTGGGCACAGTAGTCGAGATGAGGTCTTATCAGGTCTCGGTACAGAGGTACAATAACTTGCCTGTCTCTGCTCGTTAAGGTATTTTTCAACAACCAAGTGAGTTGATGAGCTGATTTAGCTACTTTCGCAATGTGCCCCCTAAACTTCAACTCCCTATCCACCAACACTCCCAAGTCCCTGGCCTCATCAATCTCTTGGAGTACAGTTCCACCAATGTGGTATACTGCTGCCAATCTTTTCATCCCAAAATGCATAACCTTACATTTTGTCACATTAAATTGACATCCATTCTCCTTAGCCCAGAACTCCAATCTATCCAACTTTGCATCATCAGCGAACAAATGAACTGTTCCACTTCGATCCTTCCCTATAATCGTTAATGAACAGATTAAACAGCAGTGTTCCAAGAACAGAACCCTGCGGCACACCACTAGTCACAGGCCGTCTTTTGGACTCTACTCCTGAATAAACTACTCTTTGATATCGATTTAGCTACTTTCGCAATGTGCCCCCTAAACTTCAACTCCCTATCCACCAACACTCCCAAGTCCCTGGCCTCATCAATCTCTTGGAGTACAGTTCCACCAATGTGGTATACTGCTGCCAATCTTTTCATCCCAAAATGCATAACCTTACATTTTGTCACATTAAATTGACATCCATTCTCCTTAGCCCAGAACTCCAATCTATCCAACTTTGCATCATCAGCGAACAAATGAACTGTTCCACTTCGATCCTTCCCTATAATCGTTAATGAACAGATTAAACAGCAGTGGTCCAAGAACAGAACCCTGCAGCACACCACTAGTCACAGGCCGTCTTTTGGACTCTACTCCTGAATAAACTACTCTTTGATATCCTCCATCAACCACCCACCTATCCATCTCACCAACCCTATATCCATTCCCATATGTTGTAGTTTACAGATTAGAATTCCATGTGGTATCCTGTCAAATGCTTTTGCCAGGTCCAGCAGTATCACTGTAAACCCATTTCCCTTATCCAGTTCTGCCGTCACCTTGTTATAAAACTTGAGTAAGTTACTGAGGCATGATCTACCCTTCACAAAGCCATGCTGTCCTCTGTACAGTATCTCATTTTCATTAATCCATTCCTGTATTTTTCCCTTGACTACTTTCTCCAAGACCTTGACAACGACTCCTGATATGCTGATAGGTTGGTAATTTGTTACCATAGTCTTGGATCCTCCTTTATCCAGTGAAAGTATTTTCCCCTCTTTCCACGCCTTCGGGACTAAACCAACGTTCGTTATTATAATAATAATAATGAACCATCTTCGAAAAATCTATATTGCTCACTGCATTTTGCATATTTCCTTGAGAATATCTGATAAGAAATGAACATGATAAAAAAAGAAAGCATGTCTTTGATTTTCTAAATTGATTGATATAAATTTCAATAGTAACAATATTCTTGCAAAGATTTTTTGTATTCAACCCAAACATAGTGAAACGTTTAAAAATAAAACAGCATTTAAGAAACTGGTTTGAAACTAATTTAGTTTCAAATTGCCAAAGTCTTAATTTTATATTGCCAAAAGAAACTAATAAACTCTCAGTGCAGGTATAAAAATGCAAAACAGTTGTAGAAATTGTAGAATTGCATGTTTTCTCCTTCTTTCACTACCAAGCAGTAACCTTGGCTGTTAGGATAAAATATTCCTAAGCTTACCGATTAACATAATAAGGTTTCCATACATCTCTTACCTGATTCTCTCCTTGAATGAAATCTTTCTAAAGTTAACAGTATTTATTATTATTACTTTATACCTCCAAGGAGTAGAAGGACTCATTGCAAGAATCATCTCTAGCTCACATAACCTAGTATATGCTACTTAATTCTCCATCTACACACAACACTGTTTTCGATCATCTACACCCCTCCCCCCCCACCAACAGTATTTTTTGTTTTTAAATTGTGTGTGTTCTCTGGCCAGTATACCTTTAAGCAGGATAAAAAAAACTCGAGTTTCTGGTGGGAGGGAAATCTCAAACTACCTCCATATGAGATTAGCTAACTTACCTTCAGTATTGCTAATACTAGAGAGATTTATATCTTTTTTGTTACATCCTTCCTCACTGTGTTTGTTTTCTAATGACTGCAACTGTCAGCTGTTCAACAAGAATATCAACTGGTACTTTATTTTTCCTTAACTACCTGCCCACATACACATGGAACTGATATGCTATAAGTTTTGAAACAGTCCAGCTTTTGACCACTTTCAAAACTAATTTTAATGGAAACTGGCTAACTTACCAGTTTTTCTTTTGAAATTTCCAGGTCATTTGAGACCTACTTATTGGAATACTGTCTTGTGGTTTTCCTTCCGCACTTTGCATTTGGGTCTTTGCATTTCCATATCTGGTTGCTCATCGTATATATCATGGTGGAGGATTTCCTCTCTTCGGATTTCTCTGTCACTGGGTCAGTGCTTGAAGGATTTGTACTTCTGTTCATACTTTTTCTGTTACATCATTATAAATTATGTAAATGTTATCTTATCTAACAGACCTCATCTTCTGTCCATCCCTTTTGCATGACGGTACACTTATTCCTCATTTTACTTTTTCAAACTTCGTAGTATTAAAAAAAAAAAGAAAAAAAGAAAGCTTTGAGTTCTTCCATTGTCATTACCTAAAACACTGATCTCCTTTGACATTCTTTAGTGTGTAAGACTTTAGTCTGCAGCAGGGAAGACTTGTGAACTTCAGTGCTGTTTAAAAAAAATCCTGTATTCTTTTTTTGCGAGAGAGAGAGAGAGCTGAGCTCACCACAGGTTAAACAGGTTGTAGGGAGATTCTTGTTCTGTTGTGTGAGGCTTTGATTAGGCCACACATGGACTATTGTACCCAGATTTGTCACCTGGTTTTCAGAAGGATGAAGAGATGTTGGAAAGGGTCCGAAGGGGATTGACTAAGGTAGTTTCTGACCTCTGGAATGTTGAGTATGAGGAAAGATTGAGAAGATGTAATTTGCAGAGTCTGGTGGACAGGAGGAAGAGAGGGGAGATATGATAGAGACCTATAAGTTGGTAAGGGGTTGTTATAGGATCAATGCTGGAGAAGTTCTACAGAAAATAGTGGGAGATCGGGGGAAAACCAGAGGTCATCCCTGGAAACTGTATAAAGAGGGTGTGAGTAGGGGAGTGAGAGGCAGGTTTTTTTCGTGCAGAGTTGTAAATGATTGGAATGCCTTGCCTGAGAGTGTGGTGTCTGCAAGGTGTTTGAATGTGTTCAAGGCACGGTATGATGAGCTATGTGTGTGATAAAAGGACCTCCCAGATGAGTCTTTGACTCCATGAGGTGTTGGGGTAATAATAATAATAATAAACCCATATTTTCTAAAATTTATCATTATCTGAATTAATGAATTTGTTCCCACTAACCATGTATCATCCCCTTTGTTGATATTATATTGGTACAGCATATAAATACTGTATAGTTACTTTCTTTCTCACAGAAACCTAACCATGGAAATAAATATAATAATGAAAAAAAAATTTCTGAAATATACTTTGACCATTAGTCAAAATCAAAGCTGTTCTAACAATGTCTTAAGTTCTATATTGCTAATGTTTTCTTTCTTGGAAATTATGAAAGATTTCCAATAGAAACTTTTATGAACAAAGATGGTCCTAAAAGCACAAAGATGTTTTAGGAACAAAGATCTCCAATAAGAACTAATTTCACTTCCACTCTGCTACATCCGGCCATTCATACCAAGTAATGATTGTTCTCAAGTTCAGTTCTTCCTAATTATGATAAAAGAGAGTAATGGTGGCCTAAATGCACTAAATTTTTCTTCACTATATAATTCAAGGGTCCGTGCGGTTAGCCTAGTGGCTATGCTTTGCAACCATATACCTGGGGAAGGAGTATCCTAGGTTTGATTCCCATCAGTGACGTGAGGAGCTGAAGGATCTTCCTCAGCCATAGCCAAGTTAGCCGGTCTTGAGCGTGGTCAGTAGGGTTTTTTCCCCAGTTTATCCTGAGGTTTTTCATCTTGCAAGGCAGACAAACCGGCCTTGAGAACTACACTACAGGACATAGGATACACTGAGTCGTAGGGCTGACGACCTTATCATGTGAACAGTTTGAGGTCCGATGATTAATAAACCCTCGACACCGCAAGATAAAAGAGGGTGAAAGGAAGATGAGATGAGATATAATTCAGGGATTTTCTAGTATGCTCCGAAATCATTATTACTACCATGCTAATTGAGTAGTAATGTAACACACCAGCTTGAGTTTTTTTTAACTGTTTTATGTATATCACTAATTATGTTAAGTTTACTAGCATTAATTGGCTCAGTGGATAGTGTACCTGCTATTCAACCAACAGACTGTAGGTTTTGCATTCTTCTCTCTATATGCCTGTTACAGAGATGTTCAAACCTGCAGTTCTGATCAGATGAACAGTATAGACATTTAAAGATCACAGATGAATTCCATTTCCTCCCACTGCACTGCACATCTTATTGGTAACTTGAAGTGGCTTGAAAAAGTTTAATGTGGTCTTTAGAGAAGGGTGTCTGGATTATATAATAAACAAAAATATATGATAATACACTGGTTTCCATAAATTGAGGAGGAAAGAGAAAAGTCATGATAACTCAAAAACAACATGATGAATGCAATTCAGTGAAAAGCAGTTTGGTATGATATGACATGAGATGTGAAAGAAACACCCACAAAAATTGTAAATAAATAGTTTAATTGAGTAACAAATGGATACATGAAGAAATGATCAAAACAAGAGGTTAAAATGAGATTGTTGAAGTGTCTTAGTAAGGAATGTTGTCATCCCTGACAGCTTACAGTGCTCCAAGTCATATTTCATACTGTTTATAAAAGTGTCAAGGAGATTAGTTGGTAATAATAACCACTGCTCCTGCAAAACTCTCCTAAATCCCTCAAGGTTTTGAGGAGGGAGGTTGACTGCAGCAGCACGTCTACCTAGACCATTCCAGATATGTTTAGTTGGATTAAGGTCAGAGACCTGCTGGCCAGTCCATATATACGATAACATCTTTTTGAAGATATTGGTTCACGAACTTTGTTTGATAAGAACGAGTATTATCATCTTGTAGGATAAATGTCTCCCCCCCCCCCATTGCAGTCACATACAGATAAACATAAGGGTCCAGGACTTTGTCTACATGGGGTGTAGCAGTCATGGTTCCACTAGGAAGCACATGCGGGGTTGGTGTACCCACCCAATGAGATGCCTCTCCAAACCATGACACCACCTTCACCACTTAGGCATGTGAATACTGAATATTCTTGTTGAAATCTCCATCACTTTTGGAAATCTTCTTGAATCTTATGCTTCCTTAAAACTGAATGAGTCAGTGTGTGTTAAAATGTTTGAAAATAAAAATTAAATGACATTTATTTTGCAGCAAGTTTTTCCAATGGGCTGAAAAGTCTGTTATGCTTGACAAGAAATTATATTATTGTTTTCATCCTTATGTTTTTTTAACCAAATATCAGCAGACTTATGTTTACACATGACATGTATTCATGACTACATTCTTGCAAAAAGATTGTACATCAGGGGATGAACAGAACAACGTGATGTGAAGTCAGCTGCCCTATATACAAATAACCTAGTTATGAAGATATTACACATGCAAACATTTCTTTGCTTACACTTCTGTAGACTAAGGAGAAAAGAATATAATTTCCCTAGAATATTGTAATAATATAGTGATACATTATTCTGCATCTAATATATGGAAAAAAATGACTTTGTCCTTTGAGATGGCTCCTGCTGTTTCTGTAGATCTAGCTTCCACTGATGAGACTGCAATGAAAGTCATCTACAAAATGGTTATCACTCTGGTGGAGAACATGTTCCTGCCTATCACTGTTGGGGATCTAAGGTCCAACATCGTGTTCTTAAAACTGTTCAAGTTCTTTTGAACTTGGATAGTTTTTAGTGCAGGTTTTGAGTTTTAAATTTTCCACCTCAAAATGCATCTCAATATACAGGAATGAGAAGGGAGTGTTCTGTGCATTATGGAATACATGATAGTTTGATGTTAGCTCATCTGCTCTATATACAGTAATCTTGGATGTATTTCATGTGCAAATTTTTGTTTGATTACACTTGGTAAAATAAGGATGAAAATAAGTACGTAATCTCTTTTCTAGTTCTTTTTTTTATTAATATGAAGAACATGTATTAAATTCATTTCTGTGTTATTGTCAAGAGCATTTTCATTTAATCATTAAACAGTGCTTTCTTGTTTTGAAAATTTTCCATAATTTTGTTTTTCATATTAATTTTTTATTTATAGAGTACCTTGCTGTGTTTTCACATCTGATAGCTTTCCATGATCCAGAATTAACAAACCACTTGGATAGTATTGGATTCTTTCCTGAGGTAAGTAGATTTTCACAAAATTGTATACTTTGGTGGAAAACCAACTGTATGACAAATTATACTATTTTGTATCAAATAGGATAATTAGTCATTCTCTTCCATTATATATCTTGAATAAGTTGGGTTTCATTCATTCCTGTTGGCTAGTTATGCTGTAAGCGCTGCTTTTTGTAAAACAGTATGTGGCAATAAGAGCCTTTGTAGCTCAGTGGAACTGCTGATACTAAATCGAAGAGAGAGCGTCATAAGTTCGATTCTACTCTCCAATTAGAGGAACTTATATTAGTTGGAGACTAGAATCAAACTTATGATTGGTTCCCAAGTTAGTCGATCTCTGGAACAGGCAAGTGGGGTTTTTCTCCTAGAAACTCAGGTTTTTTGTCCTGTAAACTCAAGAAAATCGACCATAGAACCCACACTATTTTCAGACAGTAAACATAGTGTTAGGATCAGGGACCACAAGATGGCAGCACTTGTAAGTTGCCTCTTTTCACCAGACACCATTATGCATTTAATGGAAAATTAATCCATCCAACACATGGACACTCAGATCCATATTGCACTTACCAGCATCTCTTGAATGGTGTATGTAATGAACTTCTTGTCTTACTGCATGAACTTGGCAAAATTGTCATATATAATGATGCCTAGTTTCCTCGTCTTCCTAAATTTGCCCACCTGCCCATGACAGATAGGATTCATACCTGAAAAAACTGGTAAGAATGGACATGTTGGATGACTGATAACAGTGGGTGAGGGGTGGGCCTTGACAACAATAGTGAAAATTCTCAATTATTTGCATCAACTGATTTTTTTTTTTTTTTTTCACTGGACACCAAGTATAATTGGTGATAGTCTTGGGCCTGCTATCTCTGATTGGCTACCAGTAGAGATTGAACTGTCCCCTCAGTCTCCAAAAGTTAGATAGGGCTAAAACAGCCTTGCCTTTTATTCCTATACAGGAATAAAAGGCATTAGCTTATTTTTATTTTGTGTGTGTGTGTGGGACAGTCATTCTTTTCAGCAAGAAAAATTGAAAATTAAATAGATACAAAAGAAATAATGTTTTTGGAATAAGAATACAACACACAGTAAAAGTATAAAAGAAGTAAAATATGTGAGATAATTTTTAATAAAAAGTTTACACAGTAAATATATAAAAAATAGTTTTACTTAGCAAATATCTTAAACTGATTTAATTTAATAAATTTCCTGAAATAACTAAGATTATTTCCATACCAGGTAAAAATGTAAAAAATTACTGAATATTACAAATTTCTAAATGTACTGCATTCGTATGTCACACATCACTGTTAATTAAAGTGCTAGTATACCACTGTGTACCATTCCTCCAAAAAAGCACTGGCTGTATCCATACACACCTGTATTGATTGTACTGTTTGCTTCTCTTAGGAATACATAAACAAACAAACAAACAAAAAATTATGAAACACGGTCCTCTATAAGACCAACGAAGAACCAATATCAGTTTTGGATGGATACTTCCCCACATGTTAGGCTTAGTGTCCTCTCATGGCTAACTAACTTTGGCAATTCAGAAACATAATGCTATGAAAGGGTTATTAATCCTATTTGTTATGTCAATCAGTTGGATGCTTTCCTAGTCCAGTTTGTCTGTTTTTCAGGAGGAAAACTCAAGTTTCAGGAGGGAAAAAGCCTTGCCATCTCTCTGTGATTTAGGAAAACTCACTTTCAATTAAAAAGACCTTATGAATGTTATTCATATTTGTCAAAGGATTTGATCCCAGGCTTTTCAACCAGAATGCATTGTTACCATTAAACTTGACATGTGGTCTTTGTTGAGGCCACTACATGAGATAATGGGAACTAATAGAAAAATTAAATGCTTCTTCCCCTTTCTGTGGAAGGGGGAAAGCATTTAATTTTGCAATGAAAGTTTTTCATTATGCAAAACAGGGGAAAATTGGCCAGAAGAACACACACAATTAATAGATATGAGACATAGTGGCTGAAGGCTACAACTGGCTTTGTAGCCTTCAGCCACTTAAAAAGACATTACAACACATTTTTTTTGTCATGCTGGGTGGTTGAAAGTATGTTTTAGATGAGATTAAAAACTGTTATGTAAGAAAAGAACATAGAAATGATCAATATGATAATCAAGCAGTTTCAAGCCAGATGGGATGGAGAAAAGAGGTTGGATTGTTCATAATAATTGTCGTTTTGTGAGTATATTTTTTTGAAGATGAAGATCTGATGTGTGTTATATTAACACACAGTTGCAACAATAATCTATTAGAATAATAACTTAACACGATAACCACAGTAATTAACTTTAATGAAATAAAGGTACAAATATTTCATACTGAAATTAACAGTACACCATCAGTGCAGAACAGACAGTTAAAAGGAATGGAATACAAAGTACAGAACAGTCGCTGGATTACCAATTAAAAATTGTTGCCGCGTGCTAGAAATTAATATTAATAAAATATTATTAAATAATTCTTAAAACTATTCCTTTGATGGTTACATAAAATAAGAATCTCCCAAACTTTTTGGAGAGAGAGACAATCATTTCGATTCAAATTTGGCCAATGTAAAAGGGCTTTGCAACTTTCTTTGAAAAGGCGTTCGTATTTAAACTTGCATCTATGGAGAAAACAAGCTTTATCCCACTGGATATTGTGTTTAGTGTCAATACTATGTTGTGCCAGACCAGACTTTTGAGGTTTCATGTATTTGATATAATACTGATGTTCCTTCATTCTTTTTTCCACAGAATTAATTATTTAATAATATTTTATTAATATTAATTTCTAGCACACGGACAATTTTTAATTGGTAACCCACCGACTGTTCTGTACTTTGTATTCCATTCCTTTTAACTGTTTGCTCTACACTGATGATGAACTGCTAATTTCAGTACTGTTAGATCCTGAATGAAGGAATCTTGCAAAGAAATCATTCATTCAGAATCCAACATATTAAACTTACAAAAAAAAAAAAAGAGAAATACCTGCACATCAGCTAAAATTAAAAGTGAAACTTCTTCACTTTATGTATAAAATTTGCATTCCTTATTTCATGTACGATATATTTAATCTATTGTTTTCATATTAAGATTTTATTAGAGTATGTCTTAAAAAAGGGATAATCTGACTTAATTTAAGCCTCACTTAATCTGTGTAAAATTAACTGTGAGTCATCAAATAGTTACTAAATAATAATTCTTGGAAGGTTTAAAACTACACGTGTACAGCGTAACGCTGGTGGCAGTTGCTTAAGCGGAACATTTATTGATGCGAATTCTGGGAATACAAGAGCATAACAGTGTCGGGAAAAAGCAGGGGATGAACCCAAGGGGTGAAAAGATATGGGTCTTGTGCAAAGGGGACTGAGGAAAAATAGGGTGCTCTAAGGAGGAATATAAGGGGATGAGTGCCATATCGGAGATGTCTCTTGTCGTATCGTTTTTCCTGTTTGGTGGCTCGGAAGTTAGCGGGAGTTCACATAAAGGGAGGGGGGGAAGAAGCGTCTGTACTAAGATGTCGGACAGCAGGCTTTCTTGAAAATGGAGAAGGATTCTATGCAGAGCTTAAGGTAAAAATTTCCAGTCCTAGCAGAATCAAGCCGTTGCTGAGAAGTCCCATCGAGTTGTTCCTGAAACGCAAAGATGTAAGTCCATTTTCGGCAGAAATAATGAAGATAGCATAACCCCTACGTTGCCGTATGGACAGCCAATAGACAAGAAGTAACTAGACGTACACATGGTGCTAAAAGACGTGGAAAAAGTTCGGTAAGGTAAAATTACTCTATTTTTGTGTATAAAATTCATTAGAAGAGAGAAGATTGTTTGTGAATGTGAAATTAAGAACAGTAATCTAAAGAACTCTGTGGACAGTCTCTAATTAGAAAGTTAACCTCCTTTGAGAGAGTAAGAAGAATTGTTTGGAAAAGATCTTTAGCAATTGTATGTGATAGGATTAACTTAATGAGATCAGAATTGTGGATTTCAGTAACTGAGTAACATTAGAATGTATATTATCTTATAAATAGCATTACAGAAAGGAATTTTAGTTTAACTTCATATCATTTGCTATCTATCTGAATTTTCAATTACTGTGTTTTACGATGTTTCATAGGCTTTGATTTAATTTAGAATATTTTAACCTCTTAACTCGAGTCTTTTCATTTAGTATTGAGTCAAATTAAGTGTATGAATTTTTTGTGTATTCTGTTTAGATATTCCAATAAACATGTCATATTTACTTAAACCTGAGTCATGCCTGATTATGATTCCAAACTACCACTTATAAAAATAGAACCTATTTTGGTGGGAAGGAATTAGAAAGTGTATATAATTATAGATTTAAGTCACGACTGCAGTCTGAATCTATACAGCAGCATTAAAGTAAAGTATTGTGTAAGAACGGCTCAGAATCTAGTATTGTCTCCCTGAGTAGGAATCCTTTTCTACTATAGGATACTGGCTGGTGCAGCATAATATAAATTTACCAGTATCCGAAGAGGAACCAATCCTAGATATAAGTATATTAGGCCTGATATCTGAAAAAGTAAAATAGCGATAGAAAGATAGAATAGGAAGAGATAACAATAGAGCAGCTGGTAGGATTTTAAATGAGTAAGGTTTTGAATAAGAAAAGATTTAATCAAGTAACAAACACTTTAAATATAAATCATATAAATAAATATATATAACAGTACGAAATATTTGTACCTTTATTTCATTAAAGTTAATTACTGTGGTTATCGTGTTAAGTTATTATTTATAGTTATGTCACGAGTACATTTAAAGAATAATCTACTAGACCATAGATTCAAGCTCCTAAGATCCAGCAGGTATACAGTTTGTCATCCCTTGAAATGTGTTGCCTCACAGAGTTGTACTGTTACCTTTACAAAGTCACAGTGTAGGCTCTTGAATAACATAATTACTTACCCCTTTGAGTTCAATAGATGAAGAAGAATCACAAATATTGAGAGAGTAACTGTAGAAAGAAAAGAAAAAAGAAATGTAAGATCCAGCGAAAAAATTTTCTCTATCATTAATATATAATTATATACATGTATATTTATGTAATCGTGCTTTATAAATGGTTTTCAATCACTTTGAATAATAATTGCTTATGTACACAGCACAAAATAATTGCACATCTGGAATTCAAACTTGTTCATCATATTGGACAAAGCTTTTTTTCTTGTTTAGAAATAAAGATTAAATAAAGGGCATTGATGCAGAGTACATAATGTTTATATATCCTTTGCCATTAAGTATGCATTGTACTACCTTATATGTTAATTATATTCTTAATAAAGTACTGTATGTGATCAAATAGATATTACTTTTTGTTTTTTACTGATCCTTGTTTTCAAGCAAACAGCCTTACTATCAGACTGTGATAATAATAATTTGTACTGTTATTAATTCAGCCTTCCACCAGGAGACCGAAGTCTATTAAGAGTAGCAATGGCATTAAATTATCCATAGATAAATGAAGAGCTGGACTGTTGATAACAATTCACTCATTGTGGATCATGAAATACCAACAGTTGAGCTTGTATACTTGCTAACATCATTGTTGCAATACTGAAATGTATAAAATTATCTTCCTAAATTCTCACCTCGAATAAGATGGCTTACATTTCACATTCATAACATCTCTTTGCATTCCCTCTAATCTTTTTTTGTTTGTTTTGTTTTTTGTTTTCCTTTTTTTATACATATACAACAAAAATTATATTAACTATTTTCAACAGTGCTAATTACATATTATCATCAAGTGATTTATTGATCATTCTTTTCTTTGAACATCCATGCTAGCTCCTCAGATTATAATAGCTGTCATTCAGAATTTATTAGTAATAATAGCAGCATTTACTTATGATTAGTTATTAATTAACTATTACTTAACTGATGTTTGGAACTGAGTACTGAACCATAACAGCAGTTTTAACAATAACACTAGCTCTTCTGTCAAGTTGTACCACCAGACCATTATGACAGAAGACATCAACTAGACATTTCCATCATTATCAGAAATTCAGCCACTCGCAATGCTGTGCTGCAAGGCCAATTTCTGCTGTGTTAAATGTGGAGAAAACCTACAAAAAATCAAAAACAGAGTCAGTGAAATGCACCAACTGTAGTGGACTACATCCCACCAATTACAGAGGATGCAAACAATACTTGGCTACCCCAAAATCAACAAAAGAATACCAAAGAGCACATCAGCAAATGATGATAACACCCCCAATGGCACAACAAACTATCCAAGCACATGACTTGTACACAGAGGTTATGACTTCAAAACTGGCAGGAAAAGCCAAACCCCAGCACCCAACCAAATCCAGAAAGCTGGAATTGTAGTAGTCACTCTGCGCAAAATGTTAATCGAGTTCAGCAAAGCAAATCTTAGCTAGGACTCCACAGAAAAAGTTTGAGAACATACATAAACAATCCTTACTGCATTAGTTGATGGTTAGTAAACATAGAAAGCTGAATTGTCTACAGATTGTGTTCTGAAACAGCCATATTTGTCAAGCTCAATGTAGTACACACTGAAATTTTAAATCTTGCTACTACCAACATAGAAATCACAGGGATGGAGCCCAAACTGCTAATGTGGGTCTCCTGAAATATACTCCATATATAACTCTCCAAACAAACAGTTACTGAAATTCTAGACAAAACTAAGATTGTGTTCTGAAGCTGCTGGTAGCAGGATACCCGAACGCAGCACAAAGCCTGGAACAGCAAAACTACAAAGTGAAATGGCAGAACGCCTATTGACTTTGTTGTTCTGCCAGGAACACCATGATTATAGGACCTCCAGAACTCGCACTCATTTAGTATTGATGCATGATATTTTGTAGCATCACTATGTCAAGGACATCAGGAAGTTCTGCCGCACTGTAGTATAGCAGAACTTCCTGATGTCCTTGACATAGTGATGCTACAAAATATCATGCATCAATACTAAATAAGTGCGATGGATGACCTCAGTTCTGACCACAATCAAGTTTTACTCCAACTGACTGATCATGAAAATATTGAAGATCAGGTCTCAACCATCAACTAGACAAAACTAATGATTTCTCTACCTAACTGAATCTGTTGGCCCAGTTCCAATCATCATCTCAAAGGAAAACAATCAACAAATCAATTTTAAGCTTGGAAAAGCAAATAACAGCTGTCACCAAAAATGTCTCCTGCACAAACTCCAACCAAAATCACATACTTCAGACCCCTCCCACTAATCCATGGTGAACATGGTTTATTCTGGAGAAGCAGTGTAGTCCAAAGCACACCCACATGAATCTAGACTTCATTGGTAAAGTACACATCAGAATACACTATATGCTAAAATGCACAGAGTATGTAAACCCCATCGAACTGACATCACCTGCTGGGATATATGGAATCATCGCCAAACTTAAATGTAGTAAAGCACTAGGCCCAGATGGAATTTCTAATAAAATAATCAAATGCTTGCCACATAAAGCTGCAATGCACATTGTTACTGTTATTGCAATATTAAGATATCACTACTTCCCAAAACTATTACCCCAGCCCACTGTCCTGCCTAGGAAAGATAGCCAAGAGGGTTAATACTAATAAGACTGCAGAAAATCACTAAAGAATTAAATATCATCCCTGACGAGCAGTTTAGATTCCAGGAGAACCGTTCCACTGAACAACACATTCTTAGGGTTGTAAGAAACATCAGCATTGGATTTAACTAAAAGCAGTATACAGGTATGATCTTCCTGGACCTTGCCAAAGCATTCAACAAAATATGGCACAGTGGGCTTTTTTTTCAAATTCCCGCAGGCCAACTTCCATTAGGACTGGTCCAATTTACCAAATCATCAAACTCTGAGTGAAGCTACAGAGAATCAAATGGTCTGAATGCAAAATCACAGCAGATGTCTCCCAGGGCTCTGCTATAACCTCTGCTTTTTGCTGTGTATGTGGCTGACATTCCACACACATCACATTATTATTATGTTTGCAACCATATAACCCTATAAGCAACTACAACGGTTCACTTCCTGCAACCTGAGTTAGTAAATGGAAAAACTGCAAAATGCAGTCTCTGAACCAAAATAGTGGTTCAAAATATGGCTAAATGATGTTAACGTAGACGAGCACTGCACCGTAGTGCTATTCACATGAAGACAAGTGTCCCCAGAGGATGAACTAGTCATAATAATAATAATGTTTGGTGCTCCTATTCCAGGGCAACAAGTAGCCAAATATTTAGGGTGGTACAGCTAGTAAAAAGCTTCGCTTCACGACTCATATCGACAATGTCTTCTCAAAAGCAAATAGGGCAGCTATAACTGTTACTGAACCATCATAGCTGGCTAAGCACAGAACTTAAACTGCTCCTATATAAATATAGGAGCAGTTTAAGTTTATATACTTGTTATATCAGGTTTATGTTCATTATATTTGATCAGGCTTATATTTGGTTAAAGGTGTTGTTATTTAGTAATGTGGTTGTATTTTATTATTATTATTATTCAGGCCTCCATGGAGTCGAAAGACTCATCGTGGGATGTCCTTCCTAAGAACATAAAGTCTGTCAAGACTCATCGAGGGGAGATCCCCCCTAAGAAACACAAAGTCTATCATACCACTCCTTAAACTCATTGACCATTCTCACTCTCACCACTCCATCAGGCAATGCATTCCACGGTTCAACCACCCTCCATGCAAAGAAACCACTCCTCACCCTCTTGCTCACAGTTTCCTTTCGTAACTTCCAGGGATGGCCTCTTGTCATCACTCCTTCCCGCTGTTCAACCAAGTGAAAGAACTCCCCAGTGTCAACCCTGTAACCACCTCTCAACAGTTTAAAAGTCTCAATCATATCACCTCTCCTTCTTCTATCCACCAAACTCTGCAGTCCACATTCCCTCAGGCGATCCTCGTAAATATCCTTGTACAGTACTGAGACCATCTTTGTCATCCGTCTTTGTATCCTTTTCACAGTTAATTTATCCCCTTCAAATCCTGGAGACCAAATCTGAGAACAATAGTCCAAATTTGGTCTGATCAGAGACTTATACAACGGAATGATAACCCTCTTATCTCTGCAGGTCATTGTCCTTCTCATAATTGCAGCAATCCTCTGTGTTACCTTCACCACCTTTGCAGTATGTCCCCTAAACTTCAGGTTTCTATCAACTATCAACCCCAGATCTGTTGTCTCCCCTACTTCCTCCAGCATAACTCCTCCCATAGAGCATGCTGCATTCCATCGATGTTTCCCAAATCTCAAGACCTTACATTTTGCTGCATTAAACTGACACCCCCATTCATTTGCCCATTTATCTAGCTTATTCAAATCCTCTTGCAGGGCTACCACATCTGCGCTATTACTAATAATCCTTCCTAGCTTCGCATCATCTGCAAACAACTGAATATCCCCTTGCAATCCACTGGCAATGTCATTGATATAAAGGTTAAACAATATAGGACCTAGTACTGAGCCCTGTGGGACCCCACTTGTAACCCTCTGCCTCCTTGAAACTGCTCCGCCATACACAACTCTCTGATACCTATCAGACAGCCAATCCTGAATCTAGTTGACCAATCTGACATCCAGACCCATGTGCTGCCACTTAAATATCAGCTTATCATGTGGCACCCTGTCAAATGCCTTTGCTAAGTCTAAGAAAATTGCAGTATATGCCTTTCCCTCATCTAATGTTCTTGTAACTTTATTATAAAAGGCTAGCATAGTGCTAAAACAAGAGTGCCCTTTCACAAATCCATGTTGTCTCTCACAGATAACATTACCCTCATCTGCCCAATGTTGTATACGGTCCCTCACCACTTTCTCCAAGATCTTAACAACTACCGATGACACACAAACTGGCCTATAATTAGACACTTCCAGTCTGTTACCACCCTTATGCAATGGAACTATCTTACCTTCCTTCCATTCCCCAGGCACCTTTGCCGAAGCCAGACTTTCATTGAAAAACCAGGTTAAAGGCACTGTCAGTTCCCTTGCACATTCTCTCAAAACTCGTGGTGAAATACCATCCAGTCCCAAAGCTTTACTGACATGACATCCAGAGTACTCAGTATCTGAAACACACTCTGCTCCTGTACCTCTAAACCTCGAACCAGCTCTATCCCTCTAGCATTAAAACTGACTCCTCTAGAATGAAATACTCCAATAAAGTGTTCATTGAACAATTCCACTATGTCCTCTGCATCAGTCACTCTATTCCCATTTTTATCCCACAATATCATTCTTCCACAGTCATTACTCCTCCTACTTTCCACATAGCTAAAAAATTCTCTAGGATTTTCTTTGGATCTTAGGGCCAACATCCTCTCATATTCCAGTTTCGCTTTCCGTACCACACTAGTCACTCTTCTGGTCTGTGTCTTATATTCTTCATGCATCCTCTCTTCACCTGTCTCCTTATATCTCTTCCATAGCCTCTTTTTCGCATGCAATTCCTGTTTAATATTGTTTGTCATCCACTTTACTCCAAATTGTGTCCTCTTCTTCACTCATGGTATACAACTTACCATTGCTGCTAACAAATATTCTTTCACAATTTCCCACGCACTAATGATATCCCGGCCTTCCAATTCCTCCCTCCATGAAACTAACCGAAACTGACGTGTAAGACTATTATAATCACCTGCTTTATAATTCCACATAAGTTCCCGTCTCTTTGATACTCCTGCATGTCTATTCATTTTCCAAGTCAAAACCATATGGTCACTCTCTCCAACTGGTGGGAGAGATTCAACTCTTCTGATGCTATAACCAAATCCAAAACTCTTGAACCTCTTGTTCCCTCTGTTACATGTTGCCTAAGACATTTGTCCCTCAAGAATTCTAGAAATTCCATTCCCTATTGCTACATGCATCTTCCTCTCTCCAATTTATACTACTGTGGTTAAAATCCCCCATAACAATCATTCTTCTTGCACTTGCCAAACTTAGCTGTCTAAACATCTCATGGTCCGCATCCTCTGTGCTCCTGGGTCTGTAGCAACACCCCACTAAATATCCTGTCTTGCCTACCTCTACCTCACACCATATGCTCTCGAAATCATTTGTCTCACTTCCTTCCAAAGCCTCCACTCTTAGAGGACATAGGTCATCACTTATCATAAGCAGTACCCCACCACCACGCTTTCCCCCTCCTATCCTGATGAAAAATGCTATACCCAGCGACTTCTATTCCTGTTATTATATCCCCTTCTGTCAACCACGTCTCAGTGATCCCAATAATTTTTGGCCAGGCGGATGCTATCTCGCCATCAATTCCTCTCCCTTATTCCGGATACTCCTGGCATTAGTATTAAACATATAAATGCCATTGTTTCTATACCCAGCATTATCCCTTCTAGACTCCACTGGGCTCAGTGCTACCTGACATCGTCTCCCTTCTCCCAAGTATCCATTCCACAAGAGGCCACCCCTGCCATCATCCTCCCTGGGACACACTGACTCGTTCAGAACAGCAATCTCTCCAGATGCCTACATCCTTCCTCATTCAAATGTAAGCAGTCTCTCGCATACAATTCCTCTCTTTCCTCAAACGCACTCCAAGCATCCACATATACCAGTCCTCTCTTGTCACACATTCTCGCTATTATGCCATTCAATATCACTGCTCTTCTGCTCAGTTCATCATTATCATACTTAGGCAATACGCACACTATTTTTCCTCTCTCTGTCTTCTTCCGTACAGCCTCAAGCAAAAATCTCATATTTCTCGCTGCCCGACTTATATTACCACTCGAATCATTTGTTCCTACCTTCACAATCATCTCATCCACCCTTTCACCTCTCTTAATTGCCATAACCACCCTTTCTATTGTTTCTCCTGGCAAACACTCCTCACGCATCCTATCTTGAACACCACAGATCATTGAGTCGCCATACATTATACCTCTTACTATTCTCTCTCTCCTATTGTTTCCATTCTCTCCTCTTCTTTCATTCCCATAGGTCTCTCTCATTCCCTCTCTTCTACTGCTATTCTCTCTTCTAGCATTCCCATACCGCTCTCTCCCCTACTATTTCTATTCTCCCCTCTTCTAGCACTCACATACATCTCTCTCATTCCGTCTCTCCTACTGTTTCCATCCTCTCGTCTTCTAGCATTCCCATATCTCTCTCTCTCATTCCATCTCTCCTACTGTTTCCATTCTCTCCTCTTCTAGCACTTTCATATCTGTCTCTCATTCCATCTCTCCTACTGTTTTCATCCTCTCATCTGCTAGCATTCCCGTACCTCTCTCTCTCATTCCCTCTCTTCTACTGTTTCCATCCTCTCCTCTTCTAGGAATGTCTTGAAGAGAAAATGAGTTATGCAGAATTACATTGTCATTGTGACCTGGTTCAGCTAAAGCAGTGTTTCTCTTATGATGAAATAACATAGTTGATGAGGGTAATGCTTGTACTGTGATTTTTCTGGATTTTTCAAAAGCATTTGACAAGTTATTTATCGTTTTAATATTTCTTGAAATCGAGATTAGATATTAGGATTGTGGATTGGATTAGCATGTTTCTTTCTGACAGATATTGAAAAGTTGTATATGGTAACCAGGAGGAAGAGGATGAGAAGGAAGATTATAAGTGAGTTTTAGAGAGTCTTATTGGGATCATTATAATTCCACTCTTATTTTGTTAATATGTGATATTTTGCCAAAATCCATTGACTATTACCATGAGAATAATTATTAAAAATAGTGCAACGATCTAGTGGCTTTTCAGTAGGATTTGAATAGATTGGAAACAGTTTGATATTTTAATGTTTTATTTATTTATTTATTTTTTATGTGACTTTCACCCATGAAAAGTTGTAAACTTATAATAGTACATTGGTATTATGGGTGAGCTAAGGATTTTTTTTTGTCTGTTTTTATCAATTTTATATAGATTTTTACATAATATAGAAACCTTCCATTAGAGATGAAATGTGGAATTTTTTCAACCTGATTCAGACTTCCAGTAAGTGGGATAGTGGTCTCACACTGGGCAGTGATATACATCTTCAACTTACACACAATCACAAAAATGCCGATGGTAGGATTCAACCACTTGGCCAACCAGGCCTACTTCAGGTTTCATCATTGGGATCCAAAGATGGATGGCTGTATTTTCTTTTGGTGGAACCATATTGTAGTAAGTGACATTGGCAAGAAATCATAGAGTAATGATAAACAGAGTTGCAGTTCAGAAGATATGTTGCATAAGTCTTGACTTCTTAGCCTTGTTGACAAAGTAGATAGTATACGTGCTCATAGTTTCTGGATTATCTAGCCCTTAGCCTACTTTGAATAAGAGGACTCATTTTTCTGGAATTCTTACAGCATGTGTTAGAGAAAAAATGTGGATCAAGAATCTTGAATTTGCTTGTGTCAAATAAGATACTATCCTTGTTCCAGTTAGTAAGGATTACCTAGTCTTGATTTGAGTGATGGGTAAGGAATGTCTTGAAGAGAAAATGAGTTTGCAGAATTACATTGTCATTGTGACCTGGTTCAGCTAAAGCAGTGTTGCTCAAAGTGTGGTATGCAAACCCCCCGGGGGTACGCGAAAAGTCTTCGAGGGGGGGGTACATGGCAATTTTGGGCTATGCATCATTAACGCATGGAATCATTATATTTCTCAACAAATAGTGCAATTAGAGACAACTTGGATAAAAATGGCACTGACTAATGAATCACATTTCCCCTCCAACAGAAACTGCTGTATAGACTCAAGCAAAACCATACGTTTCCGGTGCAACATAAGGTTTTGCTTGACACCACCAACGTCGTGAACATGTTAAAACTAAGAAATATATAGTGTTTCTGATATTATGGAATTCGGGTGAAGAGCATTAGCATTTCAACTCAACTGCTGAAATGCTAATTTGTCTTTAGTTCGCGTGATCTTTTGTTAATACCATACCAATCATATGCACTTCTTCATAGCTGCTTTACATATCTCAAGTCCTGTAAATTACTGGCAATTTTTGCTTGAAATAATGGGAAAGAAGATGAAGCTATTTAGGTAGATGACTTTGACGTTCCACACAAGGAAACTGTTCTCCATGCCAAAAGTAGTGATAGCGAGTGGGAACTTCTTGGTAAGTCACACCATTTGCAGTTTTTTTCTGAAAACTTTAGTTTCCAAAAATCCCCGCATATATCTCGCACCACGATTTTTTAGCTTTAATTTTGGGAAAAAAGTGTGAGTTATATTCGGGTAAACACGGTAATTTTTTAGCTTTAAAATTCTTAAGTATATATCATTGGTTAAAGATTGGATTTATAAAACCCACAAAAGAGAGCAATATTGCAAATACGAGTAGCTGTAAACAACAAGAAAATTGATATTGCATCTGGATCAAATGAAATGAAACTGATAAGAGTATGTCATCTGACATCTCTAGAGAACCAACTAGGAAAAAGATGAAAAATCTTCGTAAGTATGATATGAATTACTTGAAATGTGGATTTTCATGGACGGGAAATGAAGAGAAACCTATTCCAAATTTTTTTCTATTAAAAATAAATCATATTTTTTGTTTACATGAACATATAAATTCAAATAAAATAGACATTTACAATGAAATATACTTCATCATCATCATCAAATTCCTACCATGTATCCTCAAGGGTGTACAGGATATGATAGTACTACATGAAAAATTTACATCATTACTAAATTCCTATCTACAATTTTCCTCCAAATCAGTCTGTTACTTGTCAAGACTCCAACATTTTCAGATCTTATATTTCTATTGTCTAAGGCAGTGCTTCCCAAACTGTGGGCCGCGGCCCCATTGGAGGTCATAGGTTTTGCTGAGGGGGGGCCATGAAATAATGAAAACATTTAAAATGTTTTAAGACTAAGCAGACTATTTTTATTTTAAAAGAAACATATTTAATTTTTATTATTTATTATATTTTAATGGAAAAAAATCACACATTGGTTCACAAATTTTGCTTCCTGCATATTTCGGCGCTTAATGAATATTAGTAAATATATGCGTGTTCATACATTTCAAACCAGAAATCTAAGAATTGCAGTTTCAAATATTTCACTTGATATTGACTTTTTGTGTAGCAGTATTGAAACACATCCATCACATTAAATTGTTATTAAACTTCTTTTATATTTTTAATTCTTTCTTTATTACTAATCGTTTTATGTTTTATGTGCTTGTACTGCAAATGTACAATAACAATATATCTATCTATATTAAAATATGAGATAATGTGCCATGTCAAATGTATATGTAAGGTGCTAAAAATGTAATATTTGCATTTGATTTTTGCAATATTCGCTGTGTATGTTTTGTATTGAATATAAATACAATAAATATTATAATAATATATGTTTATATTATGATTTTTTTTCGAGGGGCCGTGAAATATTTTAATTTTTCTGAAGGGGGCCATCACATCCAGAAGTTTGGGAAGCAGTGGTCTAAGGCATTTTGTACGGTATCAATCCACCTATATCTTGGTCTTCCTCTGGGTCGTTTTCCTGCCAACCTGGCAGAGAACACTTGTTTTGCTAATCTTTCCTCACCCATTCTGTTTAAGTGACCATACCATCTTAGATTAGCTCTGCTAATGCATTCCAGGATGCTAACAATGTCAAGTTCTTTCCTAATATCCTTGTTTTTAATATGATATTGCCATTGATGCCATCTGTTCATGCCTCTAATCTTTCTCAGGACTCTCATATCTGTTGTCTCTAGTCTTTGGTCAAATGTTTTACTTCTGACCCAGCTCTCAGATCCATAAGTTAAAATTGGTTTGAACACTGTCTTGTATACAGCTAATTTAGTGTTCTGACTAATTTCTCTCTTATTCCATATGAATTTATTCAATTGACTTCCTACTTTGTTACTTCCTACTTCCAGCTTTGTTGATTCTATTGTCTATTTTCATATTTAATTACCATCTTCACTAAAAATCGTGCCTAAGTAGCTGAAATGTTTTACTTGTTCCACAGGTTAGTTCTCCGTTCACAATGCAGCTGACATTTTCAATGATTCTGCCTATTTTCATTATCTTTGTCTTTTTAATGCTGACCTTCATACCATATCTATTACAAAAGTTATTCAATTTAGTCAGGGAATCCTGCAGACTTGTAGCAGATTTGTTTATTAGTATAACATCATCCACATAGAGCAAAGAGCTGAGATTAACACCTCCAATTCTGATATCAGGTTTAATACCACTTTCCTTCATAATGCGATCCATATAGATAATAAATAAGACAGAGATTAATGTACATCACTGTCTGATACCAGATGTAACATTAAACCATCTTCCTGTATTTCCTTCAATTCTAATTGCTGACTTACAACTCAAATAAAGACTGAGTATTGCTTGATATAATGCCCCATTAACACCATATAACTGTAGCGTTTGGAATAGCTTCTCTCTCGGCACCTTCTCATATGCCTTTTCCAGATCGACAAAACTTAAATACAGATCTTTGTTATATTCCCATGCTTTCTCGACTATTTGTCGTAAAGTGAAGATCTGATCCTGACAGCCTCTATTTGGCCTGAATCCAGCTTGTTCTTCACCAAGCTTTTCTTCCACAATTCTTCTCAACCGTTTCTCAAGTATACTTGCATAGATCTTGCCAGGAACACTCAGTAGGGAAATACCTCTGTAATTCTCACATTCAGTTTTATTTCCCTTTTTATATATGGGTACTATGAGAGCTCTACTCCAATCATCGGGAATTTGTCCCTCTGTCCAGGCTTTCTGAACTATGCAGTGCAGCCACTGTAAGACTCTTATACCACCATACTTCAGCATTTCTGGTCGAATATCATCTACTCCTGCTGCCTTTCCACATTTCAAGCCTTTAATGGCTTTTTCTGTTTCAAGTATAGATATGTATTCCTGACTGTATGCCTGTTGAGTGTTTTTTACCACTGTGCTATCTCCTGCTTGTGTCATTTAGCAATTTTTTGAAGTAATTACTCCATACTTCAAGGATATCTTTTTCTCCAGTTTTCGGCTTTATCATCTCTAACTCCTTTTACAGCACTCTTTCCTCCATTTCTAAGCTTCTTCAACAACCTCCAGAATATCTTACCACCTTTTTTGATATATATTTTCTATGGTCTTGCCAAAGTCCTCCAATGACTTTTGTTTAGCTAGTTTTACACAGTGTTTAGCTTTCTTACATTTGTCTCTGTATTTTCTCAGAACAAGCACAAGCATATCAAAAGTTCCAGGCTTATTTGCTAGGAACTTTTGATATGCTTTCTTCTTTTTCTTCACTGCCTCTTTAACTTCCTGTGTCCACCATGGAGTTCTGATTTTTCTGTCTTTGCAGACAACCTCACCACATGCCTCTCTGGCAGAATCAATCAATGTTTTCTTCAGAGTTTGCCACTGAATCTCCAAGGTTTGGTTGCTGTTCTCAAACTCTTTCATTTTTTTCTTCAATAATCTTTGTGTATTTTAGTCTACAGTTCACATCTGAGAGCTGCTCAACTTTTATTCTCTTTAAAACTTTCTTACATGTTATTCTTTTCCATATGAAATTCAATTTTATCCTGCTCAAGACTAAATAGTGATCAATTCCAATTTCAAATCCTCTGTACACTCTGGTGTCCTGCACCAGAGAGAAAACATCACTATCAACAATAACATAGTCAATGAGATTTTTCTTAATCCTTGCCTCTTTTCTCCATGTGAATTTGTGCACATTTTTATGTTGGAACATGGTGTTAATAATAACCAGTCCATGTCCTGAGCAGAAATCCAATGGGTATTTGCCATTATTATTAGCTTTGCTCTTTTCTCCATTTCCCAAAATTTTTTGTATGTCTGACAATCAAAAATACTTTGGGGAAAATTTGGGGAAATTTAATAATTAAATAAATAAAGTATATTAAATATATATACTTTATTTATTTATTTATTTATTATTTGATAAGGGGGTATTTGGTAATAATGAAAATTTAAGAATTGGTATGCAGATATCTGAAGTTTGAAAAACACTGAGCTAAAGAATAGCATCTCCTGGTTGGTATGGACTATCATTGCCCACTGTAAAACTATTACCCTATTAGGCTTTCAGTATCTTGAAAGGATTTTGTGTTTCGTCTCTATAGCAGAGTTTCTTGATTATCTAACAGTTAACTCCATTTGTACTAATTTCTGACAGACTTACAACCTTTGTGGTAGGATGCACGTTGAGAGAGAGAAAGAGAGTATAAAAAAGATAATAAAAGTGATATCAGGAGGACTGCAGAATATCTTCTGAGTGGATATATAAAGGGTGTTTGGAAGGTAGAATATGGTGGGATGATATGACTATGACATAAGTTGTTGAGAGGTATTCACCAGATGGACTTGGGAAAGATTTTTCAAAGGATAGAACTAGGGAAAGGGTCACAGATAGAAAGTTATCCCTGGAATTTAGGCAAGGGAACTGGCGAGTTCTCTGCATTATTTTCTTCCATCAACAAAATATCTACACTCCTTCCCTTTTAAAAGATCAACCATCATTCTTGATTGTATTTGTGTTTACCAGATCTCGTGTTCTTGCACTCTTATTTACTACAGACAAACAGATCTAGTAGGCCTAGAAGACTGTGCCTTATACACTGATCATGGGATAGTGGGACACATGACTCTTCTTCATCATCACTATTCCTTTAAGAAAATTTATATTTGATAAGAAATTATATTCCTGTTCTCCTCCTTTATCTAAATGAGAGCAAACAAAAGTTTGCACGTGAAGATCATATGGCTAGGCTACTTGTACAGAGGCAATTGACTTCTCATCAGATTACTTCAGTATTCCATAATGCACAACACACATAGATATAGATTGTCTTGCATTATTGTAAAGTTCAACCTTTATTGAGGCCTTATGAGTGGGATCTAAGCCTTATACTCTTCATGGATCTGATCACCAAGAAATGTCTTGCACCTCCTCCATAACAGTTTCTTTTCCAGCACAGCTTGATTGATTTCACTTATCCATTTCACTCCCACTCTATTTACTGACTTGACTTTCGGTTTGCAGTCATACACTGCTTTTGTCAGATACTGCCTTATGAGTTTCCATGCATTGTCAACATCTTTTCTGTTCAGCTCATCTGCCCAACATACTGATGATGCTAAGTGATTACTGAGCTTCCTATAATCATCTACTTTATACTTCCACATGTATCCATTTTTGGCACTGGCCTTTTCTTGTTTCATCACTTCCCAAGCAAGGAGCTCATGATCACTCTCACCAACCGGCAGCAGTGTGAACATTTCATTAACAACTGCATCTTTTGAAGTTATCACCAAATCCAAAATATTAAAGCCTCTAGTTGCTTCAATCACATGTTGCTTAAGATACTTATCTCTCAGAAATTCCATAAACTTGCTTTTCTTGTTCCCACATACTATCTCCTTCCAGTTTATATTCCTGTAATTAAAGTCTCCCATTAGATCATCTTCTTTTTACATGCCTATCGAATTTACCTAAACATTTCACAATCAGTATTCTCTGTATTCCCTGGCTATAACAGCATTCTATCAGATATACTAACCTGTTCATTTCAACTTTACACCACACAGATTCAAAATCTGTGCATGAACTACCAGTTTCCACACTTTGCAGACACAATTCCTGTGCAATCATTAACAGCACTCACCCTCCTCTTTTCACATTTCTATCCTTCCAGAAAATTATGTATCCTTCTAATTCTAATCCAGACATCACATCCTCCTCAGACAGCCAAATTTCACTTATTTCAATTATTTTTGGACATACTGACTCAATTAATCAATGCAAAAAACTCAGTTTTCTTGTTTTGAATACTCTTACCATTTGTGTTTAAACATAACAATCGCTGTGTGTTTGAGGCCATTCTACCAGTAACAACATTCTCTATTCTAGCTGCTATAATACACCTCTCTCTTTGGTCTGACCGCTTCAGTTTCCCTGATCCTGACTGTGATTTCCATTCCTACCTGCCTCATCCTCGCCTTTATGCATTCCATCATCTTGTGCTGCTGCTGCAACCACATCTTCAACCTCATATCCATCTTCCACCTTCTTCAGTACAATCTGTTGATTTGTGCTATCCTGTTTCACAGGTAGACTAGGATCATATACTACATTAACTTCTTGACTCTGTGCTTTCTCAGAAAACAATAGCCTTTCTAAATGCCCAACACCAAACTCATTGAAATGTAATCCATTAGCCTTATATCATTCCAACTTCCCTTCAAATTCACTTCACAGATTTACAAATTGTGAATCCCCTTTGCCTCACACAATTCAGCCACCTTATTATTCATTATCTCCGCTCTCCTTCTCAATTCACTGTTATCATATTTGGGAAACACGCCTTTGCCTTTCCCAACAACATTTTTTCTTAAAACTTGAGCTTTTTCTTGGTTTTATTCATTGACCAGATATCTATAAATGATATGCATGAATTGTCAACTAGTTTCACCAGCTATTCTGACTGGCTTCTTCTGGACAAGTATAACAGTACACACTAATCCTTTCTTTTAGGCTTACACGGTGATCCGAATGCATTTTTGAAAATTATGGAGACAACTACCGTGTTTGAATAAAAACTTTAGTTTAATATAACTAAAATCTACATTCGACATTTCAACCTTTATGTGAATGTCATTTTCTGGAGCATACAACTATACACAGGGAACAAGCTATACTACAATCAAACTGGTTTGTTAAAGACACTGACCAACCACTACAACAATTGTTGGCCTGACCTCTGGTGAGAAAAAAAAAAATTAAAAAAAAAAGTAAATAAATAAATAATATAAAAAAATAAAAAATTATACATCGATGCTAGAGTCCTATTATTAGTGTTGTCTACTATATACGTATATTAACATCATTTCAGCCAGTTGGTATGGAATGGTTTCTAATACTAGCTAAGGATTGGCTAGAGTCCTGACTTATCCTGGATCTTTCATATTAGGTAGGCTGAATGTGTGCCATCCAGATCCTTGGAATTTTCATGCCATCTTTGTTATTGATATTTGGGTGGTTTATCAGGATTTCGCAGGATTCCTTAAATTTTCTTTCGTACCAGGTTTTTGTGGAATATGGTTTTAAGTTTAGTGAGTGGTTTAAAGGTGGCATTGAGGTTATAATGTTGTAGGATTCTGTTGACTTTTTCTGATAACCCTTTAATGTATGGGATGGCTATGATTTTACTGTAATCTAGATTCGTTTTTGTTGTAGTTTTATAGAGTATTTTATTAACAGTATTTTTGTTATAGCCATTATTTATGAATGTGTCACTGATTTTTAGTTCTTGTTGCAGGGCTTGCTGGTTAGAGCAAATATATTTTTGTGATGGGTGGTGGTATGAATTAGCATGTATGTATTGGCCAGTGTGTGTCGGTTTTTGGTAGACCGTGAAGGATAGACTGCCTGAAGGAAGACGTGTGACTAGTGTGTCTAGGAATGGGAGCGAATTTTGATTTTCGATTTCGATGGTAAATTGTATGTGTTCGTGTTGTTTGTTCAGGTGGCTGAGGAATGTGTTTAGCGTTTGTCTATAATACTCTATAAAACTACAACAAAAACGAATCTAGATTACAGTAAAATCATAGCCATCCCATACATTAAAGGGTTATCGGAAAAAATCAACAGAATCCTACAACATTATAACCTTAATGCCACCTTTAAACCACCCACTAAACTTAAAACCATATTCAACTCCTCTAAGGATCCTCTCCTCCCATTAGCACATCCTGGAGTCTATTGCATCCGCTGCACCTGTAACTTACCGTACATTGGTGAAACAGGACGGACAATACCTATACACAAGAAAGAACACATTAAATATAATCATTATGGTGAAGCAGGCCTCTCAGACCACACACTCAACACCTTACACCAAACCAACTGGAAAAGCACCTACTCCTTACACCGCACAAAAACCTGGTATGAAAGGAAATTTAAGGAATCCTGCGAAATCTTGATAAACCACCCAAATATCAATAACAAAGATGGCATGAAAATTCCAAGGATCTGGATGGCACACATTCAGCCTACCTAATATGAAAGATCCAGCATAAGTCAGGACTCTAGCCAATCCTTAGCTAGTATTAGAAACCATTCCATACCAACTGGCTGAAATGATGTTAATATATGTATATAGTAGACAACACTAATAATAGGACTCTAGCATTGATGTATAATTTTTTATTTTTTATTTTTTTATATTATTTATTTATTTATTTTTTATTTTTTTCTCACCAGAGGTCAGGCCAACAATTGTTGTAGCGGTTGGTCAGTATCTTTAACAAACCAGTTTGATTGTAGTATAGCTTGTTCCCTGTGTATAGTTGTATGCTCCAGAAGATGACATTGACATAAAGGTTGAAACGTCGAATGCAGATTTTAGTTATATTAAACTAAAGTTTTTATTCAAACATGGTAGTTGTCTCCATAATTTTCAAAAAAGTACACACTAATGTTTACTAGTAAAAAAGAAGAATGGAGTAACACATTCAAATAAATTAAAACTGTTGCATAATATCATAATCATGGAACATGGTGTGACACCTGAAGAAGCTAGACAGAATAGCTGGTGAAACTTGTTGATAATTCGTGCATATCATTTACAATCTGGTCAACGAATAAAACCAAGAAAGTAGTTACAAGAAAAAGCTCAAAGCTTAAGTGACCAAATACAAAACAAAAATGAACATTTTTTTTTCTTTACCTGCTGGAACAACTTCGTCAAGTTTTTATCAACATTTTTTTTCTCCCCAAGAAAGTCATTTGTGCTCATGACTATCACTAATTTTGACAACCGGTATTTCCATTTCTGCAATGCATCAGTTATGTCCTTCATTGTTCCAGGAAATGCATGTTTTGTGCACTTTATTAGTAATCACACCTCTAATGATCAAGTCCACATACACTGATATATGACTATCCTCTGACTCTTTCTTTATAATATCAATTTTCTCCTTATCATCAGTCAATCTCTCCTTTAGTTGTTTAATATATTATCAGTTGTATAATAGTTGTAGGTGGAATTATCTTCCTAAAGTTGATAGCATATATTGTCACATGCTTGCAATTTAAGTGTTGTTCTTATGTATTGACTGTATTGAGAACTGTACTTACAATGTTTAGGAAACCTAGCTGAAAATTCTACAAATAATAAATATTTTTTCCTAAAATAAGTTATTCTGCTACTCTATAATAATTTTATCATTGTAGATGATTCAGTACTTAGTATGGACCATCCACCATGTGTTCTCTATTGAAGTCTGGTTGTATTAATAATAACTTGCTCATAAGAATTTTTAATTTTCCAAAAGGAATACCTTAAAGGTGTGTGTGGGGGGGAATCATTAATTTAAAATATTAGCATCAATGATTATAATTTTTCATTACCCAAAACAATGATAATTTTTATAACCTTTGCTTGATATCAATAATTTAAATTTTATGTAAACATTTTTTCTTACTACGATGAGGTGATAATGAGCAAAGCATAATAAAAGAACAGATATTAATAAATTATCTATTGTTTGTGACTCTTAAGCATTTAAAATTCTAATAATACATGTTTTTATTTTGATTACAGCTTTATGCCATCCCTTGGTTTCTTACAATGTATACACGTAAGTATAACAGGCAGTATATGTTAAATTATTTAAGATTTTGTTTTGAATAAAAATAACTATAAATTTATAGTAAATTGCAGTAAATTTATAGCAGCATCATCAGCAGTATACACTGGAATTGTTGTTCATTGGACAAACTCAATTTGGAAGAAAACGACATTTTTTACAAAATATGTCTAAATTAGTATATAAATCTGAACAGCTGTTTCCAACCAAATAATGTTAAATCTTGGAAAGACCCAAGTTTGAATTCAGGATATACAGAATCCTTAAGAGTTTTCCAGCTGAAGAAGCATTCGTCTGTCTGATATAGATATAGCAGTGTTTTTTCTACCTAGAAATTTGGGTTTTTCCTCCTACAAAACAGGCATTTCCAGCTAGGGAACACACAGTTAACAGACAAAAATATATTAATAAGGCAGTTAGTGAGCATAGTATTATGAAGTGGCCTCATGTAATGAGTCCTGGGAAGTGCTTTCGATATGTTAGAAAGGGTCCAGAAGATTCCCAAAGGTGGTCAGTGGTCTTTGGAATGTGGAGTATGAAGACATTGAAAGAATGTAAATTGCAAAAGCTTCATGAATAGGAGGAGGAGGAGAGGGGGAGGGATATTATTGAGACATATAAGATAGGAGTTATCAGGTTGGCATGGAAGAAATTTTTCATAGAATGGGAGATGAGAGTACAGAACAAGAGCCCATTCTGGTAAACTGTATAAGGAGGATGTGAGCAGAGGAGTGAGGATACTGGTTGGTGAGTGGAATGCGTTACCTGAGTTGTGAATATAAACACATTGAATCAGTTTAAAGCACATTTGGATGAGTTTTGTGTGTGATAGTATGTACCTACCACAAAGAGTGTCTGACTCATTTACAGCTTGAGTAATAATGACAGACTGCTGTTTTTAACATATCTTCTTCCTCTCTCTCTCTCAGCTCACATATAGTTTCCATTAGGTAAATTCTAAGGGTTCATGCAAATGTATTCATAAATGATAGTAATAATTTGAAATTAAAGGCTGCTTATGAGTACAATGATAGTTAGTTATGCACAGAGAATTAATTATACTTCTCATGGACAAATGTCTCAAGGTCTCCAGGTCCCTGCTTATTTAAAAAAACAACAACTTTATTCTACCTAGAACTTTGGCATTTCTAGTATTAAATCCAGACTATAATCATGCATTCATCAGATTAAAACTAATAATCTCACAAATTCAAACTCACAAATTTGTTCATATAACATTTCACCAATGTTTCATCATTACTGGATGAGAAAAATTATAACATATGTTTTATTTATTTATTTTTATTGTATATTTCAGAAACTACCATTTCCCAGTTTGTTTTATTATTTAATTCAAAATAGTGGCTTCATTATCCTAATCTGTTAAAAAAAAATAATATATGTTAATAGTTTTCTAGTGTTATTTACATCTAAAAACACAGTACTCTATGCTGATTATAAAGTTTCACACACAGACATATGGAAGAAATATCAGAGCAGCATACATGCTTCTTCAGAAATAAATCTGTATTAAATTATGAATGTTATTATTTTTGTCTCGTGGTGCACCCTGTTAGGTATCTACCTGGATACTGAACTGATGAGTAATTTGAAATTAAAGGCTGCTTATGAGTACGATAGTTAGTTATGCACAGAGAATTAATTATACTTCTCATAGACAAATGTCTCAAGGTCTCCAGGTCCCTGCTTATTTAAAAAAAAACAACTATTCTACCTAGAACTTTGGCATTTCTAGTATTAAAGCCAGACTATAATCATGCATTCATCAGATTAAAACTAATAATCTCACAAATTCAAACTCAAAAATTTTTTCATATAACATTTCACCAGTGTTTCATCATTACTGGATGAGAAAAATTATAACATGTTTTATTTATTTATTTTTATTGTATATTTCAGAAACTACCATTTCCCAGTTTGTTTTATTATTTAATTCAAACTAGTGGCTTCATTATCTTCATCTGTTAAAAAAAATTAATATATGTTAATAGTTTTCTAGCATTATTTGCATCTAAAAACACAGCACTCTATGCTGATTATAAAGTTTCACACACAGACATATGGAAGAAATATTAGAGCAGCATGCATGCTTCTTCAGAACTAAATCTGTATTAAATTATGAATGCTATTATTTTTGTCTCATGTTGCACTCTGTTAGGTATCTACCTGGATACTGAACTAACGAGGATGAGCTGGCAATTTGGGATTTAGCCAACCAAATTGTATTCTTATTGGCTTAAACCAAAATTTCAAATGATGGTACAACATGACAGAATTTCATGCCGGCTAAGCCGTCGCCCGGTTAAACAAGGCCCCCCCCCCCATTTTTTTTCATCAGGGAACCAGGGCAAACAGCAAAAAGTCAGCTACTGGAACAAATCCTAAAACTTACCCCAACTCAACATCACCAAGATCAGTAAGATCAACATAAGAAGCCAGAATGGCAAAGAAATGGAGCTAGCTGAGGAATTGGATAAGTATCACATCGACATAATAGGAGTGACTGAAACAAAAAAAGACAAAAACTGGTGAGATCTTTCTGAGCAATAAATGCAAAATGTTATATTCAGGCAATGACAATCAAGGAAAAGAGGGAGTAGCCATAGTATTCAATACTAAATACGAGACTAATCTTCTTGAATGGCAAGCAATCTCAAGTAGAGTGATGTGGGCAAATATGAGAATGGGGAACTGGACAGTGAGACTTATTTGCCTATGGTCCCACAGAAGGTTTTACTAAGGTAGAAGTGGAGGAATGTTTTCAGGCTTTAGAGAAAGCAACTAACACAATGAAAAATGAAAAGTTGGTCCTTGTTGGGGGATCTAAATAGCAGAGTAGGAAATGATTGTCAGGCATACAAAAATATTTTGGGAAAATGGAGAAAAGAGCAAAGCTAATAATAATGGCAAATACCTGTTGTATTTCTGCTCAGGACATGGACTGGTTATTACTAACACAATGTTCCAACATAAAAATGTGCACAAATTCACATGGAGAGAAGAGGCAAGGAATAAGAAAACTCTCATTGACTATGTTATTGTTGATAGTGATGTTTTCCTACTGGTGCAGGACACCAGAGTGTACAGAAGATTTGAAATTGGAAATGATCACCATTTAGTCTTGAGCAGGATAATATTGAATTTCATATTGAAAAGAAGAACATGTAAGAAAGTTTTAAAGCACATAAAAGTTGAACAGCTCTCAGATGTGACCTGTAGACTAAAGTACAAAAGATCATTGAAGAAAAAATGAAAGAGTTTGAGAACAGGAATCAAACCTTGCAGATTCAGTGGCAAGCCGTGAAAAAAGCCCTGATTGATTCAGCTAGAGAGGCATGTGGTGAACTTGTCTGCAAGGATATAAAAATTAGAACCCCATGGTGGACACAGGAAGTTAAAGAGGCAGTGAAGGAAAAGAAGAAAGCATATCAAAAGTTCCTGGCAAATAAGTCAACTTGTGCTCTTAGAGAATACAGAGACAAATGTAAGAAAGCTAAACACTGTGTAAAACTGGCTAAACAAAAGTCATGGGAGGACTTTGGTAAGAATATAGAAAATAAATATCAAGAAGTTGGCAAGATATTCTGGAGGTTGTTGAAGAAGCTCAGAAATGGGGGACAGAGTGCTGTAAAAGGAATTAGAGGTGATAAAGGTGTCATGAAAACAGGAGAAAAAAGATCCTTGAAGTATGGAGTAATTACTTTGAAAAACTGCTAAATGAAACAAGCAGTGATGACAGCATAGTGGTAAAAAACACTGACCAGGCATTCAGTCAGGAATACATATCCATACTTGAAGTAGAAAAAGCCATAAAAAGCCTGAAATGTGGAAAGGTAGCAGGAGTAGATGATATTCGACCAGAAATGCTGAAGTATGGTGGTATAAAAGTCTTACAGTGTCTGCACTGCATAGTTCAGAAGGCCTGGATGAAGGGACGAATTCCAGATGATTGAAGTAGAGCTCTCATAGTACCCATATATAAAAAGGGAAATAAAGCTGAATGTGAGAATTACAGAGACATTTCATTACTGAGTGTTCCTGGTAAGATATATGCAAGTATACTTGAGAAACGGTTGAGAAAGGTTGTGGAAGAGAAGCTTGGTGAATTACGAGCTGGATTCAGGCCAAATAGAATCTGATCCTGTCAGGATCAGATTTTCACTTTACGACAGATAGTTGAGAAATCATGGGAATATAACAAAGATCTCTATTTAAGTTACTTAAATATAAAGAGCCAATTGGCTTCATTTCGGCGATATAAACATTATTTAAATTAAGGGGATATTAAATCCCACATTGTTTTAAAACTGAATAAGAAACTCAAAGATTGGAATCAGAGAGTTTCATGCCGAATATACTATAATAAACTATAAAAGTATCGGCGACTACTAGCGTGAGCAAATGCACGTAGTCCTCGTATGTAGTACAAACTCAGTCAGCTCGTAGCAAAGGTGGCAAGTTCTGATCGCTATTCTTGGTATTTTTCATAATGTAAAAACACATTTCCTAGGAAATGTATGCTGTTATTACATTATGGTGGGAGGTCACTACCCAGACCGGTTTCACCCTTTATTGAGACTTCATCAGTGAGTAGCTAGACCAAATTAATACCAAAGGGTATAGCGAAAAGAACTTATATACTCTGCTATACGAGTTGTCAAAAAGGTGCACCCATTAAGTTACTTAAATATAAAGAGCCAGTCGGCTTCGTTTAGCCGATATAAACATTATTTAAATTAAGGGGATATTAAATCCCACATTGTTTTAAAACCGAATAAGAAACTCAATGATTGGAATCAGAGAGTTTCATGGCGAATATAGTATAATAAACTATAAAAGTATCGGCAACTGCTAGCGTGAGCAAATGCACGTATAGCAAATGCACATATAGCAGAGTAATTAAGTTCTTTTCGCTATACCCTTTGGTATTAATTTGGTCTAGCTACTCACTAATGAAGCCTCAATAAAGTGTGAAACCGGTCTGGGTAGTGACTTCCCACCATAATGTAATAACAGCATACATTTCCTAGGAAACGTGTTTTTACATTATGGAAAATACCAAGAATAGCGATCAGAACTTGCCACCTTTGCTACGAGCTGCCCAAGTTTGTACTATGTACTAGGACTACGTGCATTTGCTCACGCTAGTAGTCGCCGATATTTTTATAGTTTATTATACTATATTCGGCATGAAACTCTCTGATTCCAATCTTTGAGTTTCTTATTCGGTTTTAAAACAATGTGGGATTTAATATCCCCTTAATTTAAATAATGTTTATATCGCCGAAATAAAGCCGATGGCTCTTTATATTTAAGTAACTTAATGGGTGCACCTTTTTGACAACTCGTATAGCAGAATATATAAGTTCTTTTCGCTATACCCTTTGGTATTAATTTGGCCTAGCTACTCACTGATGAAACCTCAATAAAGGGTGAAATCGGTCTGGGTAGTGACCTCCCACCATAATGTAATAACAGTATACATTTCCTAGGAAATGTGTTTTTACATTATGGAAAATACCAAGAATAGCAATCAGAACTTTGCCACCTTTGCTACGAGCTTCCTGAGTTTGTTCTACGTACTAGGACTACGTGCATTTGCTCATGCTAGTAGTCGCCAATACTTTTATAGTTTATTATACTATATTCGGCATGAAACTCTCTGATTCCAACCTTTGAGTTTCTTATTCGGTTTTAAAACAATATGGGATTTAATATCCCCTTAATTTAAATAATCTGTATTTAAGTTTTGTAGATCTGGAAAAGGCATATAACAAGGTGCCAAGAGAGAAGCTATTCCAAACGCTACAGTTATATGGTGTTAATGGGGCATTATGTCAAGCAATACTTAGTCTTTATTTGAGTTGTAAGTCAGCAATTAGAATTGAAGGAAATACAGGAAGATGGTTTAATGTACAACCCTGTCTGGTATCAGACAGGGATGTACATTATCCCCTGTCTTATTCATTATCTATATGGATCGCATTATGAAGGAAAGTGGTATTAAACCTGATATCAAAATTGGAGGTGTTAATCTCAGCTCTTTGCTTTATGAGGATGATGTTATACTAATAAATAAATCTGCTACAAGTCTGCAAGATTCCCTGACTAAATTGAATAACTTTTGTAATAGATATGGTATGAAGGTCAGCAATAAAAAGACAAAGACAATGAAAAAGGCAGAAATATTGAAAATACCAACTGCATTGTGAATGGAGATCTTATTGAACAAGTAAAACATTTCAGCTACTTAGGCATAATTTTTAGTGAAGTTGGTAAGTTAATGATGGAAATAGACAATAGAATCAACAAAGCTGGTATGGTAGGAAGTCAATTTATATGGAATAAGAGAGAAATTAGCCAAAACACTAAATTAGCTTATAATAAATTTAGTTTAATCCTTTATCCAAGTGTGAGCAAACAAAGTTTGCACCTGAAAGCAAGGAGATGTGTTTTGCATTATGGGAGATACTGAGTAAGGAATGCTGGTAGCTTGCTCCACCTTTGCAAGGAGTGTCCTGGTGTTGTACCACCTTACCCTAGTCCTGAAGATACTTTCAGGCGCAAACTTTGTTTGCTCACACTTGGATAAAGGATTAAACTAAATTTATTATACTCTAACCAAGTGAAAAATAAACTTTCAACATCTTTCTCTAAATCCAGAGTAATATATTAAAAAAGGGTGGCACACCATTTGGCAACTCCTATAGGTAGAGTTGACCTGCTAATGCTTCTGCCTGGTATCTCCACTTGGGCCTGGCTCCCACTGAAGAGACCTCAATCAAGGTCGAAACTAGTCTGGGTTGTGGCCCCTCCCCTAATGCATAACATTAGACATATCTGCAAGGAGATGTGTTTTGCATTATGGGAGATACTGAGTAAGGAGTGTTGGTAGCTTGCTCCACCTTTGCAAGGAATGCTCTGGTGTTGTACTACCTTACCCTAGTCCTGAAGATACTTTCAGGCGCAAACTTTGTTTGCTCACACTTGGATAAAGGATTAAACTAAATTTATTATACTCTAACCAAGTGAAAAATAAACTTTCAACTAAATTAGCTGTATACAAGACAGTGTTTAAACCAGTTTTAACTTATGGATCTGAGAGCTGGGTTAGAAGTAAAACACTTGACTAAAGATTAGAGACCACAGATATGAGAGTCCTGAGAAAGATTAGAGGCATGAACAGATGGCATCAATGGCAATATCATATTAAAAACGAGGATATTAGGAAAGAACTTGACTTTGTCAGCATCCTGTAATGCATTAGCAGAGCTAATCTAAGGTGGTATGGTCACTTAAGCAGAATTGGGAGAGAAAAGATGCAAAACAAGTGTTCTCTGCCAGGTTAGCAGGAAAAAAACCCAGAGGAAGACTAATATATAGGTGGATTGATACAGTAAAAAAGTGCCTTTGTAGACAGAAATATATGACCTGAAAATAATCGAGTCTTGACAACTGATTTGGAGGAAAATTGTAGATAGGAAGTTAGTAATGATGTAAATTTTTCATGTAATACTATCGTATCCTGTACACCCTTGTGGGTATGTATCCGGAATTTGATGATGATGATGATGATTTTTGTCAATTTTTATTGTATGCTAATAATTATTATTATTATCTTGTTGATCTCCATGGAGTCACAGAACTTATTGTGGAAGGTCAACACTAGTCAATGAAGTCTATCGTACCACTCCTTAAACTCATACGCTGTTTACATTTTCACTACCCTCTCAGACAATGTATTCCATGCTCCTACCACTTGCTATCCAAAAAAAAAAACTTACTTTTCACAATTTTACTCACTACCTCCCCTTTTGTAACTTCTAGGGGGTGGCCCCTTGTCCTTGTTCCTTTCCCTCCTTTTACCACATGAAAAATCTCCTCCTCACAGTTAATACAATAATAAACCTTTTAACAGCTTACATGTCTTTGTAAGCTGTTATTATTCCCCTTTGTCTTTTATCCACTAAACTCTGCAGTCTGCATACCCTCAATCTATCCACATAATGAAGATTGTACAGTCTTGATATCATTTTTGTTATTCATCTCTGCAACCTCACCAAGGTTACTTCATCTCCTTCAAATCCTGGTGATCAGGTCTGAGCACAGAAATTCAGGTGTGGTTTGATCAAACCAACATTTTTTTATCCCTCATTGACATGAAATATAAAAGTGTGGGACTATCACACTTTTATCTCTCATGGTCAATTTCCTCCTCAACATTGAAGCAGTTCTCTGAGATGTCTTCACAACCTTTGCAATATGTACTCTGAACTTCAAATTTCTATCTACAATCACATCATATATAAATATGAATGTGTATACAAAGAAAGTGCTGAAGCCCTACTTCTTCATCCTAACCTCAACCAAATTGTTATTCTCAACTGTATTAAATAAATTTATAATCTCTTATATTTTATTTTTAACTAATCTATTTTAATTATTTTCATCCCAATAGCCCCTGAACATGCAACTGTATACATAAAGAGATTCCAATTTAGTGCATGTGCTCTACTCTTTTTTTTTATTCAAATTCTTTACTGTTTGTTCACTGTTTGCACTAATGATGTCTTACGATATGTAAGATAAAATATCTGTACAATAAATTTAATTTTTACTGTTATATTCATGTGATTCTATAGTTAGTTTTTTCTTAAGTATCTTTCATGCACTACTGACCCTTCTTCCTTCACATTTTTTTGTCCATAGTACTGCTATAAGTTAGTTTCTAAGTATATGATAGTCGCCTACCTTATAATTCCATACAAATTCCTTTTGTCGATACCACTACATGCCTATTCATTCTCTAAGTCAGGACAACACAGTTACTCTCACCAACTGGGGACAAGTATGACATCTCAGTCCCAATCAGATCCTTTGGTGCTCTGACCAAATTCAAAACTTTTGATCCTCGTGTTCCCTCCACCACATATTGCCTGAGACAGTTGTTCCTAAGAAATCCAAAGATTCATAGTTTATATTGCTATAGTTGAAGTCCTCCATAATGATTAATTGCTTTGCACTTTGCCAAATTAATTTGCCTAACTATTTTCTGCTCATCATCATCTATATTCCTTAGTCCAGTGGTTCTTAACCTTTTAGTAGTTGCAGCCTCCTAAGTATCCTAAAATATTTTCGTGGCCCCCTAGTTTGTAGTAACTAGGGGGCCAATTATTATAACAATAATAATTATATTATTATGTTAAACTTTTTTTTTAAAATAGTGTTTTTATTCACTGATTATAATGACAAAAAATAGAAGGAAAAAAAAAAAAGAAAACAGAATTCAACTTGACTTAAATGTGTTTTAATTAGACCTCTGTTGTTGAACACTTTTTACTAATTTGTCTATTCTTGCTTCAATTATGTTACTCAGTGCTATTATTTTCTGTTTCACGTGCATTGGAATTATCACTCCTTTCATCTGTTCTTTTGAACTACCAGGTGTATTTATATTTAGGAAATCAAATAATGTTCTTTCTTTGCTCATTTTATAAGGGGGGTAAATTTTAAGAATTAACAAATCAGCACTGAAAGTTTCGAAAAGTAATTGCACTCAAGTAGCACTTAACAGCATTACATTCTATGCATTTGTACTAGTATTGTTTAAAACTTCAGAGAATCACTTCTATCACACTTCCAGTAGGCAGATGTCACGACTAGCAGTGTTGACAGCAGTGGAAAGTCAACTTGTGGCGCCACCACAAAAGAAACTACTGCATTAAACTGCATAATTCAGATTACTAATACAAAATGATATGTTTGAAACAATGTAAAATAAAGAGAAAAAAATAATTATTTTAAGAGATTTCAAAATTTTAAAAACTAAAAACTTTCTATAAATTTTCTGCAGATCCTTAGGGAGAAGCAGCCCATGGTTAAGAATCACTGCCCTAGCCTATAGCAACATCCCGCTCAATATTTTGTCTTATAATTGTCTATCTCACACCATACTGTCAAAGCAATTAGTGTTATTTTCCTTGTGATTCTCCACCCTGAGAGGGCACAGTTCATCTCTTACCATGAGTAACACTCCACTACCATGTTTCATTTGCTTGTACTGCTGAAATCAGCTATATGCTTCGATTTCTAACCTAGAACATCATCCTCAGTTAACAAAGTTTCACTGATACCAACAGTCTTTGGAGAGACTGATCAGTCAATGCCACCAACTTGTTCCCTTTATTCCTGTGATTATAAGAAAGTGCAAAAAATGCCTAAGTTGGGACTGCTGGTAAAACCAGAATGGGAAAATTAGTATAAAGCGTAAATAAAACAGTGGGCCTATCAGACTTTTGCACTTTATGTACACTAATGCCAGGAACATTCAGAACAAGGGGAAGGAATATTTTGGCATTGGTTAGTTTATCTTGGCCAAATATTGGCATTAGTGGGACATGGCTGATAGAAGATGATATAGGTAGTGGATAGATTGTGAAGGGTATAGAATTTTCATTGAGAATATAGAGAAAGGAATAGGGAAAGTTATTGTTGATGTTAGCTGATGAATTCAACCAAAGACAACAGGAGTTCAACTGGGGGAAGCCAGTGAAATTAATGCATTTGAGGCCATCTGGTGTGAGATAGAGGCCTCCAGGACAAAATATCCAGTTGGTTGCTGCTATATACCAGGGAATGTGAAGAATGATGCAGATAGTATGCATCAACAGATAAGTTCAATGAGTGAAGGGGGGGGGGGAACTTTGCTCCTTCCAGCCATAGAAACATAGGTCAGAAGGATGAATGGGAGGAAGGAAATAGAATTTATGCAGTTACTAAGGAATAATTACCTGAGGCAGCATGTGATGGAATATACTAGGGATTTGAAGCTGCTAGATATAGTAACTGCATCAGAGAATTTGTTTAGAATCTACATTGCCACTAAATGGAGAGAGAATGATCATATGGTCTTGACCTGAGAAGTGTCTAAATGTGTGGAGTTTTCCGTTAAGAAGGGGGGTATATGTGGAATTACAAGGTTGGTAAGTAGGACAAACTTAGGAAATTTTTTTGAGCAATGCCATGCCATGAGAAACTGCAAGAGCCAAATGTTGATAGTGCATCGGAGTTGATAAAGGAGTGTTTAAGGGAAGTAATAGCAGACTGCATACCCAGAATTAGGAAGATAAATAAAGTGGGAGTTAAATGGATGCATCATTAATTAAGCAGGAGCTAAAAAAATAAAAATAAAAAAAAAAAGTGTAGGGAATTCAGAGAAAGGTGGCCCAGTAGGTATGGTAGCAGTAAAAGTACAGGTCAGAAGGATGCCCAGCATGGTAAGAAAGACAAAATGAGGTTATCAGAGGAAATCAGCAATGCAAGCCATAGGTAATTCCAAAGGATTCTTTCAATATGTAGCAAATAAAAAAGAATGATTATGGAAGAATAATTTTAATGAATGCCGGTGGTAGGGAGATAATCAAATGAAATAGTCGACTTGCTTAGTGAACACTTTGTGAGAGTATATCATCAAGGTGAGATATTTCAGTATCAAGAGAGGAAAGGGCTGGTATGGAAATAGAGGTAGATGAACTGGAGGTGTATGGGATATTACTGAACCTTGATGTGAATTAAGGGATTAGATGGTATACCAGTTCGAGTTTTATGAGAAGCTGATAGGGAATTGGCAGTGCCTTTGACCATATTGTTTAATTTAAGTCTGGTCTCTTGGTTGTGGTTACAAGGGGGAAAATAGTTATATTGCACAAAGGAGGCTTCCAGGCTAAGATAGCAGATTACCAAATCAGTCAGCATCTCAGGAGTCATTGTCAAGGTATTGGAGATAACTTGACAATGACTCCTGAAGAGAAAAATACATGAATGAGTGGAGAGAAATGGGATACTATATGGGGCACAATGGTTTTGTGAATGGCAGGTCATTCCTCACTCACTTACTTACTTTTTATAATACAGTAACAGCTGAGTAGGATAAAGGCTTACAGTGATACTGCTGTAATTTGTAAAGGCTCTTGACAGGAGTCTGCAGGGAATTCTAATCAATAAATTATAGCACATGGAGATGGATATAAAATTGGTGAAGTGGATATAAGGGTGGTTGATGGAGAGATACCAGACAGTAGTTTATTCAGAAATAGAGTCCAATTGAAGGCCTGTGGCTGGTCACACAACACTGGGCTCTGTTCTTGGACCACTACTATTTAATTTGTACATTAATGATATAGGAAATGATTTGAGAGGGAATATGATGCAAAATTGGGTAAAGCAATATAGATAATGATAAATTTTTGCAGGATGATTTAAATAATCTGGAAGTATCAGCAAAGTAGAATGGACATCAGTTCAATACGACAAAGTATAACTCTATGAATTCTGGGATGAAAAGAATACCAGCTGTGTATCATATTGACAGAAATATGGTACAGGTACTCCAGGTATTTGAGGAATCCAGGGATTTTTTTTTTGGGGGGGGGGGGTGTTAGTGGATAGGGAGTTGAAGTTTAGAGGGTCTATTGCAAAAGTGGCCAAAAAGCAGCTCATCAGAATACTTGGTTACTGAAGAAAATGCTGGCAAGCATATAGCAGGTTATTATAGGGCATTGATAATCTCCCATCTTGATTACTGCGTACAGATCTTGTCACTTAGATTTCTTGGGGATGAGGTGGAGGGAATCCAGAGTCAAGTGACTAAATTGTGGCATGTCTATGAAATGCACCTTATGAGGGTCAGCTGATGGTTTTTGGGTTATCAAAATTGGTTGAAAGGGAAAATGGATGATATGATTCTTCTTCTTCAGCCATTTTCTGTTCATTGCTGCATGAAGGTCCCCTCCTCCAAAAGTCCTCTATTCAGTCCTATGTTGAGCTTTTCTGTGATACTGAGTTCCAGTCATCTCTTTAATCTCATCCACCTACTGTGTTTCATCTTCCTGTAGCTCTCTTTCCATCTCTGGTATACCATTCTGATATAATAATAATAATAATTTTTTTTGTTGTTTATACTGTTTTCTGTTTGAAACTCTTCTGCTGAATTATGCTTTTCTTTGAAAATTGTTCCATTATCGATTTTACAGATCACATAATTTCATTTTTATTTTCCATAAGAAAAAATTAATTAATCTCTGAGTTATTTAGGTACTTGATAAGTGACTTTAGCCCTAAATTTAAAAAGTTGCTGTCCAATTTGTTTCAAAAGCTTATTACTCAAAACAAAATTTTCTTTTTTCCCAGTTACAAAAGAGGGATCTAAAAATTCCTTTTCTTGTTAGTAAATTTATGGTGGTGGTGGTCAGCAGTAGATGATGTTGGTGTAGTTGCAGTCAGTTGGTGATTGAGTGGTGGAGATGGAATTAGAGCAGGTGCTCTCCCTCGATGAGTCCTTGGACTCCCTGGAGGTGTCAAATAATCATCATAATAATAATAAAATAATAATTACTTAAATGCTTTAACTACAGGTTTTAAATAATTCAGTATATTTTTAACAATTTTTGTATGCTCATCCTTCTATAAATAAGAGGACTTTAATTCTTGCAAGACAATCATTACTGTAAAATTTTTGAAATCTCTCAATCACACTCTGTAATAATAAAATCATACTTTTCAGTCTAAAATGATTTGTAACTCTATTTTTCACTCTTTGTTATTTCTTTTTGCCAAACAGAATTTCTTGTCGGAGAATATTTAAACAATTTAACAATTTTTCTTATGCTAGATATTGCAACACAAACATCATCATGTAAATAATAAGTTGTGTTGCCTCTATTTTTACCATATAGAACAACTAGTAGGAAAATTGTTGATTATGACACCTAGTTTCGTGAAATTCCCATGTTTCACATTATCAGGAGGTAAAATTGAACAAAATAAAATATAGTAATTAGGCAGGACATCATTCTATATTGCATCTGTGCCTCTCTCTCTCTCTCTTATTATATGTATAACACATGCAAATGCCAGTAGTGTGCAGAATGTTAATAGTTATGAAATGTCTCCTCTACATAGTGCATGCAAGTATTCCATGGTTGTTTTAGTTGTCGAATAGTTTATTTCAATTCATGTTTGTGACTTAATATTTTGTTTTCTTTATTCACTTTTACCTTACAATGATGCGAAACACAGGAATTTCCTGAAACTAGCTGAGCATTTTAATAAACCATTTTCCTGCCACTTGTTCCAAATGGTAAAAATACCAGCACACAATTGCATTATCTTCCCTTACCACAGAAGTGTATGTAACAAACATTGTCTAGTAAAGCATATTCCACAGAAGAATCTAATTATTATTATTATTATTCCAATACCCATGGGGTCAAAGACTCATCTAGGAGGTCCTTTTATTATACACATAGCTCATCATACCACCCCTTAAACACGCTCAAATTCTTTGCAGACACTACACTCTCAGGCAAGGCATTCCAATCATTCACAACTCTGATTGCAAAACACCTGCTTCTCATCCCCTGCTCACACCCTGCTTATACAACTTCCAGGGATGACCTCTGGTTCTCCCCTGATCTCCCACCACCATTTTCTGTAAAACCACTCCAACATTGATCCTATAACAACCTCTTACCAACTTGTAGGTCTCTAGCATATCAACTCTCCTTTTCCTCCTAGCCACTAAACTCTGCAAATTGCATCTTCTCAACCTTTCCTCATATTCGAAATTCCAGAGATCAGAAACTACCTTACTCAGTTGCCTCTGGACCCTTTCCAACATCTCTTTGTCCTTTTGAAAAGCAGGTGACCAAATCTGTCACCTGCTTTTCACACAGTAATCCATGTGTGGCCTAATCAAAGTCTTATACAATGGAACAAGAATCTTCTTACTTCTACAAGTCAGTGTCCTCTGCATCATTCCCAGAATTCTTTGTGTTGTCCTCATAATTTTGGCAATGTAACCCCTAAATTTGATCCTTATCCACTTTCACCCCAAGATCCCTTATCTCCTCCACCTCCAACAATATATCCCACCAAGCATAAATTCTACATCCCATCTTTGTTTCCCAAATTTTAAAACCTTACATTTTGCAACATTGAACTCGCATCCCCATTTCCATGTCCATTCACTCAGTTTATTCAAGTCTTCTTGTAAGGCCATAACATCTTCTCTATTCATAGTTCATCTCAACTTTGCATCATCTGCAAACAACTGAATATCCCCATCCAAATCTTCAGCAATATCATTAACATACCAGTAACATATCATTAACATACAATGACCCTAAAACAGATCCCTGAGGCACATCACTAGTAATTTTCCTTTTCCTGGATGTTGCTCCCCCCCCCCCCCCCACCACAACTTGTTGATACCTGTCAGATAGCCAGTCTCCAATCCAATGCACCAATCTAATATCCAACTCCATCCGCTCTAGTTTGACTATCAACTTATCATGTGGTAATCAATCAAAAGCCTTTGTGAAATCTAAGTATATTACAGTGTATCCTTCTCCTCTTTCCATGAAAGCAGTCACCTTATTATAATAAGTAAGTAGATTACTAAAACATGACCTCTCTTTAGCAAATCGATGCTGTCCATCAAAGATAATACCATTGTTGTCAACCCAATTCTGGATCCTAGTTCTCACCAGCTTCTCCAACAACTTAACCACAACACCTGACACACACAGATAGGCCTATAATTTGATGCCTGAGTTCTATCACTTCCTTATGAAGCAGCACAATTTTGCCCTCCTTCCACTCCTTTGGAACTCGACCCAGTGCAAAACTCCTATTAAAAAAAAAAAAATGTCAACTCCATGGCACATTTCTTCAGAATACATACTGATGTATTATCAAGCTTGCTCAATTCCTCATACAACTCTTCTGCTCATTTACAGTCAGCCTCTCCTCCCCATCATCAACTGGTCTCAATCTCTCCATGATGTCACATTCACAAGAATGAAAGACCTTTATGAACTGCTCATTAAGTATCTCCACTATATCTAACACAGTAGTTGTCCTTATACCATTTTCTCCAATCAATATCTTTCCATAATAATTCTTTTTTTTTGCTGGCTACATATCGAAATAACTCCCTAGGATTCTTTTTGGCTTCATTAGCCTACTGCTGCTCATTTTATAAGCAATTATTATTATTTCAAAACAATTATTCAGAAATAATTTTACAAATTAAATAATTATTTCACCAGCATTGATTTCACACTGCATATGAATAGATGCACGATGTGACTGGGATTACAGTGAGATCAGATAAGAGTAAAAAAAAAAGTCTCAAATTTGTTCTGAGATTATCAAAAAAAAAAAAAAAAAATCTTGCATTTCTCAGGAAATATTTCAGTTACTCCTGGTAATCAGCAATTTTAAAATTATGAATTTTTCCTAAGAAGTCATGTGAAGAAATCTCCATTTCAGCACAGTACAGTGGAATGAATGTATGGTAATCACATTGCATAAGGATGGTTCAAAGACTGATTTCTCTAACTATTGACCTGTTAATCTCTCTGGAGTGGCAGTGAAGATTTTGGAAAAGTAAGAGCTCACATATAGTAGTGGGTTGACAGAGAATCTGTACTCTGTAATGAACAGCATTTACTAAAGGTTGGTGTTAATAAATTAAAGACTTAATTCTGTATGTTAGTCAAGTAAATAATAGTTTAATATCCGACATGCTTCACTGACTAATATCTGTCAGCATTTTCAAGGATACACTGGTAAGCAATGGAAAGTAACAAAAACTAGGAAACTAACCGACAATTCTAAAAATTATATAAAGTTATCACTGTGCGTGATACAATACGTGTGTCGCAAGTACAACGTTTTATTTGTTGAGATATTTATTGTAATTTTTATGAAAGTTCATTTCTTTTTGGTTAAATGATCTGATTAGAGTTTTCCATATATCTGGTAGGATTAGGCCTTGATTCTTATTTAAGTTACCTGTTGAACGGGCAACTGTAGCAGCTTCTTTGAATGTTCTGGAATGGTAGTTCTCATCTATGTAGGGCATATGACTCATATCTCATTCAATATTATGGTTGGTAGAGGCGAAGTGGGAAGAAAGGCCTGATATATCTTGTCTGTTATTCCTTACATAGCCTATGTGTTCTTTCTTTCTTTCTTTTTACTTTCAATCAAAGTAAAAAGACAAATTAAAAAATTTAACGCACTATATGATAATCACATCAACTCTAAACCTTCCCTACCAGACAACATAGTCATTGACAACAACCAATCTAATCACATCTTAACAAAACCAGAGATTTCTATTCTCACAAAAGGATTCAATTTCGCCTTAAAACCAACTACTATTCCAAAAATGGACTTTATCTGCAACTTAGAGAAAGCCTTCTCATTATTTCCACACAGAATAGCCAATGACCTACGATTAAAAAAGCAGCTTAATCCTCTCCGCTCCCTCTAGCTCTATATTCTCACACCAACTCTAGCACTATGGAAAGAAAAGTACTACTGAAATTAAAGAACGACAAAGAAATCATTATACTAAGAGCAGACAAGGTCAACAATACTGTCATCTTAAATACTAAGGAATATGAAGAAAAGATCAATAATCTATTATCAGACACATCTGTCTATGATGTTCTTAACACAGATCCTACTCACAAAAACCATCTTGATACCAATGAACTGTTACGTGATATGACCAACTGGCCTGTGGACTTAATCAAAAAACTAAAATCTATGCATCCATTAACTCCAAGACTATATGGTGTTCCCAAAATCCATAAAGGTACACCATTACGTCCAATAGTAGATGGTATCCATTCTCCTACTTACAAACTATCAAAATATATAGTCAAAATGTTACAAGAACACATTCACAACCAGATTCTTATATCAAGAACTCCTAACATTTCTTGGAGAAATTAAAAAACACCCGTATCTCTGAAGATAATATTATGGCTAGCCTGGATGTCACATCTCTATTCACAAATATCCCAGTTTCAGAAGTCATCGACATCTTAGAAAACTTATTCCCACCAAACATCACCAAGTTGTTCAAGCATTGTTTAACTTTGAATTATTTTACATGGCAAAAAACCTACTACAAACAACTTACTGGATTAGCCATTAGCCCTCTCTCTCTCCTTCTTGTGCCGACCTATTCTTAGAAAATTTGGAAACTCAAATTTTATCCCAAATTACCCCTAAACCAACCACATGGTTTAGGTATGTTGACGACATCTTCATCATTTGGAATCACAAAAAAGAAGAACTAATAGATTATCTAAACAAAATTAATTGCTTCCACAACACTATCAAGTTCACATTGGAACTAGAAAAAGATAATAAACTTCCATTCCTAGACGTCCTTATTAAGAAACAAACTGACAATAGCATCAACCTGTCAGTATATAGAAAACCTACTAGCACTGGATGCTACCTCCATTTCAACTCGTCTCACCACATATCCCAGAAACTCAGTATTATCCATATGCTCAAAAAAAGAGCTATACAGTGTACCACAGACCCTGGTGACTTACAAGAAGAATTAATGAAAATATCCAGAGATCTATCCCTAAATGGCTACCCTACAAGAATCATCAACAAGATTCTCTTTAATGACATGCCACAAAGACAACAAGACGAAACCCAATACAACAGCTCTATAACAATTCCATTTGTTAGTACCATATTCAAAAAATTAGCTCTTCTTCTAAAACCATATAAGAGTAACCTTCAAACCTATTGAGACCATTCAAAAGTTTATAAGTTCCCCGAAAGATAGTCATCCTTTCTACAAATACTCTGGAGTTTACAGCATACCCTGTTCATGCGGTATCAATTACATCGGACAGACATCTAGAAGTTTTGAAACAAGAAAGAACACATAGGCTATGTAAGGAATAACAGACAAGATATATCAGGCCTTTCTTCCCACTTCGCCTCTACCAACTATAATATTGAATGGGATATGAGTCATATGCCCTACAGAACTACCATTCCAGAACATTCAAAGAAGCTGCTACAGTTGCCCGTTCAACAGGTAATTTAAATAAGAATCAAGGCCTAATCCTACCAGATATATGGAAAACTCTAATCAGATCATTTAACCAAAAAGAAATGAACTTTCATAAAAATTAAATAAATATCTCAACAAATAAAACGTTGCACTTGCGACAGGCGTATTGTATCACGCACAGTGGTAACTTTATATGATTTTTAGAATTGTCGGTCAGTTTCCTAGTTTTTGTTACTTTCCATTGCTTACCAGTGTACCAAATCCAAAAATTGTTAGTACCATATCCAAACCATATCCATACTACCTTGAAAATGCTGACAGATATTAGTCAGTGAAACATGTCGGATTATTAAACTATTATTTACTTGACTAACATACAGAATTAAGTCTTTAATTTATTAATACTAGTGGTCAAGAAAAAGGTCATAATAATAAAGGTTGGTGTGTTTGAGTAACCTGCTGACATTCTATAATAATGTTACAGTTGAGTTAGATAAGGAGAGTGGATACACTTTTGGACTTTGCTAAGGATTTTGACAGGATATGACATGGAAGGCTGTTGCATATGTTGGAGAATATAGGATTGGAATTATAAACTATCAGCTTGAATAAGAGGTTGACTGACTGACAGTTGTCAAATAGTGTTGGGGTGCCAGTTTTAAGGTGACCAATGGTGGAATACCTTAGGGATTAGTCTTCTGGCTATTATTATTATTCATTCCTTATATTAATGATGTTGGGAAGGATTTGATACATTTGTTTGCTGGTGGGGATGATGATGTAAAAATCAGGGTAATCCAGAATGTGACTGGCATATTGTACTTGCAGAATTCATTTTAGACAAATTATGTAGAGTACAACTGTGTTAGAAATAATTACTTTTAATTTCCCGATGTTTCGAGAAGAATTGTGTCATTGATTGGGACATTTGTGAAGAGGGTAGAGACATCAAAACTGACTAATAAATTACTTTTTTCCCATGTGATGTCTTTAATTTTGTTTACAAAGTGTTGTGTGTTTTAATATAGGAGGGGGAATGACCTACCAACTCCTTGAGTGCTGACACCAGTTTCTTGACGAAATGATAATTAGTGCTGTCTATACCTTCAACTGTCAGCTGGAGCTGTTTTTTCTGTTGTGAATCTTGGGTAAACTATAATTTCTCAGGGAAATGAGCATAGTAGGTTTTTAACTGTATCAGTTTTATTTTAACTGTAACAGTTTTAACTGACACAGTTTAAAAACTACTTCTGCACTATGCTCGTTCTCTGTGGTTGGAATGGCTTGCTTTTGGAGGTGGTGAGTGCAGGTAATGTGAATGAATTCAAGAAAGGTATGAGAGCTAGTGTGGCCTCTCTTAATGAGTGCCTGTTAATTATTATTACCAGAGACCTGGTGGTCTGATAATAATTTATAGCATATTGTAAATAAGCATATTACTTATTAAAAATAGGAATGCTACTAGTTAATAAGAATTATTTTGTCCTTAGATGTTTTTCCTCTGCACAAAATATTTCACTTATGGGATACTCTACTTCTTGGGGATTCATCTTTTCCTTTATGTATTGGTGTGGCAATCTTGCAACAACTTAGGACAAATCTGCTCTCATTTGGGTTCAATGAATGCATCCTTATGTTTTCTGACATGCCTGGTAAGTAAAAAAAAAAAAAAAAAAAACTTGCAAAAATGTAAAAATCAAATTAATTGTTATTTTAAAATTATGATTCTTTCCATATTGTCACTTTTTTCCTTTTTTTTTTTTAAGTATGTTGTAATCAGAATAGTATGGTTCATTGATTTTATTATTAACACATTGATTATTGTTATTATTATTTTCTCAAGACCCATATGGAGTCAAAGACTAATTACGAAAGGTCCATTTTCATACACACAGCTCATCATACCGTACCTTAAATGCATTCAAATTCTCTGCAGACTCTACACTCTCAGGCAGTGCATTCTATTCTTTCACAACTCTCCATTCAAAAAATCTATTTTTCACTCTCTTACTTACACCCTCCTTTTACAGCATCCAGGAATGACCTCTTATTCTCTCCCCATCTCCTGCTATTTTATGAAAAACCTCTTTAACATTACTAATATAACAACCCATTATCAATGTATGTCTATCATATCGCTCCTCTTCTTGCTATCCACTAGATGCTGTAAATTGCATTTTCTTGATTCACCATTCCAGAGATGAGAAACTACTCCAATTGCCTCTGGATCCTTTCCAGTATCTATGCATCCTTTAGTGCATGATCCATAAACAGGTGACAAAATCTGGGATGTGGCCCAATCAAGGCCTTACACATGGAACCAGATCTCCTTACTTCTACAAGTCAAGGTCCTCTAAATTTTAGATCCTTATCCACCATTGCTCTAATGTCTTATTTCCTCCACTTCCAACATTATATCCCCACCAAGTGTAAATTCCACATCCTATCTTTCATTATAATTCATATTATAAAAATGATAGAAACAACTCCCTTGTTAGAGTAAAACTTCATTTTAATAAACCTAAATAATCACTATTTTTGCCATTCACATTAAGGGCATCATCTGGAGTATACGCATATACAAAGAAACGTGCTACAATCTACATGGTATGCTGAAGTTATTGATTTAGCCAACCGTTAAAACAATTGGCCTGACCTCTGGTGAAAAAAAAAAAACTTACAACATCAATGTTAGAGTCCTCTTATTATTATTGTTATCTATTTGGTTACAAAAAATAAATTAAGCTAGCAAGCAACATGATCACCCATAATTACTCATATAAGTATGCATATAAATTAAAACAGTATGGATGGTATCAAATAAAAGCTGAAATAATTGCTTACAGTCATAAAGTCAGGGTTTGCTGGAAAACTTGAAGAACTAAGTGGGCTGAATGTGTGCTATCCAAATTCTTGGATTTTTTTTTTTTATTTTTATTTATTTTTTTTTTTTTTGATGTTAAGATTAGGATAGTTAATCATAGGCTTCTTTAAATTTGCATTCCATACCAGGTTTTTGTATGATGTAAAAAACCAGTTTGATCACAAAAGAAATGAAGATATTATGAAAGAATTAAACCAAGAACCAGTAATTGAAAAAATTAAAAAATATAAACATAGATGGATGGAACACGTTCAAAGAATGAAAACAGAAAGATTACCAAAACAAGCCTTAAAGTACAAGCCATTAGGAAAAAGAAAACCAGGACGTCCTCTTAAACGATTCAACGATGACTTCTAAGGCCGGAACAGGCCATACTAGGCCTAAATCCTTGATATGTATGATGATGATGATGATGATGATGATGAAAAAACCGATAATTTTCCAATCAATTTGCTGTAGGAAGTTAAGAGCGTGACCTCAGAGGCCTACTTCACCAAAATTTTTAAATTTAATGTGTTGTTCGTTTTTATGGATAGGGATTTTTTTTTTTCACCAGAATTGACTAAATCAGTGTAACTTTAGCATACCATGTAGATTGTAGTGCAGCTTGTTTCATTGTATATGTATGTGTATACTCCAGATCAGGGGGTTCCCAACCCTATGCCCGCGGGCACCATGGCGCCCATCAATCAATTTGTCTGTGCCCGCCGCTGTTCAACTGTGTGTCGTATAGTTTGAAATAATCACGCAACAATTCATGGCATGCTATATGACTCATGCCTTAATGACACATGACGAGTATTAAACGCATACAATGTAAAGTAGACGTGCATTCGAAGTTGTTCATTCCAGTTTAAGAACTGGAATATCATCATATTCTCCTAATTATGAAGCACTGGCCAATGAAATGCAATGCCAAAGATCACACTAACTTACATATATATATATTTAAATTTTTATATAATGTAAACTCTTAAGTAATAAAACATTTGATTATAATGTAAACTTTTCATGTATTCATTTAACAAATGAATTAAAAAAATTTGCTTGAAAAAATAGATGGTGCCCGTCGCCCTAGTGGTATTTTAGAATGTGCTCTTGGAAACAAAAAGGTTGGGAATCCCTGCTCCAGATGATGACCTTAATGTGAAGGTTGAAACGAGTGATTATTTTGACTTATGTTAAACTGAAGTTTTACACTAGTTGTTTCCATAATTTTTATAATGAATTCTGATCACCATGTAAACATGAAGGAAAGTACGTCCCATCTTTGTTTTCCAAATTTTAAAACCTTACATTTTACATCATTGACCTGGCATCCCCACTTCTCATGCCCATTCACTTGGTCTATTCAAGTCTTCTTGTAAGGCCACAACATCCATTCTACTTCTCATAGCTTTTAGAAACTGCGTCATCTGCCACCAACTGAATGTCATCATTCAAATCTTCCCCAATATCATTAACATACAAGTTAAACAGCAATGTTCCTAAAACAGACCTCTGAAGTACACCACTAATGACTTTATTTTCTTTTTTTCTTTGCTTAGACTTGACAAAGGATTAAATCAAGAATATAATTTATTAGTATCTTTAATTTACTAATGACTTTCCTCTTCTAGGATATTGTTTTCCAATACACAACTTACTGACATCTATGTGACAGCCAATCTCCAATCCAGTGAACTAATCGAATATCCAATCTCCACCCATTCTAGTTTGACTATCAACTTATGATGTGGTAATCTATCAAAAGCCTTTGCAGAATCTAAGTATATTGCTGTGTATCCATTCTCCTCATCTAATGTAACTGTCACCTTATTGTAATAAGTAGACACTAAAACATGACCTTCCTTTAGCAAATTCATGCTGTTCATCAAAGATAATACCACCGTTCTCAATCCAATTATGGATCATTGCCCAGCACTTTAACCACAACACCTTACACACAGATTTTCATTTAATTTGATCCTTCAGTTCTTTCACCTCTCTAATGAAGAGGTACAGTCTTGCCTTCCTTCCACTTCTTTGGAGGTTGGCCCAGTGTAAGATTCATATTAAAAAAATATTCCAAGGAAGATGTCAACTCTCTGGCACTGCTTCAAAATATGTGGTGATATATCCTCAAATCCCACATCTTTATTAACATCAAGTTTGCTCAATTCTCCTATATAGTTCTTGCTCACTTGCAATCAGTTTCTCCTCCTTGTCATCCACTGTTCTCAAACTCTCTATTTTGTCACACTCACAAGGATAAAAGACCATTATGAACTTCTCATTAAATATCTCAACTGTATTGTCTGCAGTCATCCTTATACCATTTTCTCCAACCATTATCCTTTTTCCATAATCATTGTTTTTATTGCTGGCATATCGAAAGAACTCCCTTAGGTTTTTTTTTTTTTTTGCTTCATTTGTTAACTGCTGCTCATACTGAAATTTTGTTACCCTTACCAACTGAGTCACCCTTCTTGCATGTTCTTCATACTCCTCATGGAATTGATTATTACCACTCATCTTATGTTTGCTCCATAATACCTTCTTTCTTTTTATTCATCCATTTCACACCTACCTTATTTAACCTTCTGACCCTTGGAATACATTAAACATTCCTTCTACCAAATAGTTCTTGAATAGTACCAAAGCAGCATTGATCTCCTTTCCATCCAACTCCTCATTCCATGTTACAGCTGCTCCTGAGCTTCTCACAATCACCAGCCTTGTAGTTCCTCACACATCCTTTCCTCACAGAAGTCCTCACACAGCTGGCAACCACTCAGATAATCACTTCATGATCATTTTCACCAAATGGAGTGAGATTTGATACTTCATTTATAATAACATCCTTTGATGAGACGATCAAATCCAAGACACTCAATTCTTGTGTGCCTCTGTTACATACTGCCTGAGTTAGTTGTCCTTCAAAAAGTCAAATTCATTTTCTTTACTTCCAGTTGCTATCTCATCATCCCAGTCTATATTGCTATAATTAAAATTGTCCATAATGATTACCTTTTTCCTATTTGCTTGGCTAATTTGCTTATACATTTCATAGTCACTATCCTCCACATTACCAGGTATGTAGAACATCTGACTTAGTATTTCATTCTATTTACCTCAGTCTCACAACATAATGCCTCAAACCACTGCCACTATTTCCCTTTTGCATCTTTATCTTGTATGGACATAATTCACTTATTCCAACAATTTTCGGGTGAACAAGCTTAATGAATGCAACCATTATATTTCCCCTGTTTCTGATACCATTTATATGCAAACATGACAGCTCATTTCTCTGTCTTTAAGTGGTTTCTCCTACTCCTATCAGGGAACTTCAAATAATAATATATTCATCACTCAGAGTAATTCATTATTAGGCATGTTGACTCAGCGAGTCCCACGATCTACAATCCACTGAGAACACCAATGCCTGTGAGTTAGAAAGAAACTCCCTATGGTGTATGTGCATAGGGGCACAGTGAGAGTCTTTAAGAGCACTCTCTCACCTCTTCCCAACATGACATTGCCATCATTTGGTCTTAATTCCCCATGATGGGCACACAGATACGCCAGTGTGGGCAACCAACTCCACGTTAAAGACAGCATGAAGGCTGGGTCCTTCTCAGATCCACAACAGGGCCAAGCATATCTCTTCGGGATCCTTGAAGGTCACCCAGACTTGGTGTAACGAAAGTAGTCACCGGGAATTATTTCCAGTAGCTATCAACAGGCTCCCTCTGATGACGTATGCTACTGAAAAACTTACATAATTATTTATTATTATCTTGTTATATCTTTAAAAATTTCTCACCAAACAGTTGTGCTTTCTACACATATCAGGCTTCCCCTGATGAATTATTTCAATAGAAATGGTAATTAATCTCACCAGCTAGCAAGGGCTCCATCTGACACGTCTACCTCAAGGAGAGTCGTATTTACTCCTGCCAATTATCTGTGATCTTGATTGATATTCTTTCACTTAAACATTCAGATCACTGGGCAGAAATCACATTGACAGCAACACCTCTCAAAGCCCAATTCGCAATATGCTTTGCTTTAAATAGACAGTCGGGTTCCCGTGGTCCGTGTCAGTTCTGAGTCAGCTGTTAGTTGCCGGCTGAAACGGTGGTGTCAGACAGGCCATCTGGCATGCCGCACAGCTGAGGCATTCCACGAGAAGGTCCTGACGCTGATATGAGCTCAATCATTCCATCACTGGACAGTTTTGCCCTTATTAGATGTGAGTTCTCTTTGCCTTCGCTGATCCATTCCTTTCTCTCATTACCCATCCCTATACTCTCCTTGAACCTGCCTGTTTCTCCTACATTCCATCCCCTTCTTATCTATACACACACACATTCACCTCATCTTTGAGTATCAACTTTTCTCATGCTGTGTTCCCATGTTTATACATGCTCTCATCATTTCCCTGTTTGTTTTGTACACTTGTTCTCTCATTCTCTACACTCACGATACTGACCTCTCCATTCATAAACACCACTTTAGTCCCTCCTTCCTTACTGTTTTGCTCTTTCAGATTGTTTCTTACTTACTCAGATTCATTCTCTGCACTTGCAACTCTCCCTTCCAGTAGCAGTTTTTCCAATGACTTGCACCAGAACTATTCATATGCAGTCCATCACTTACGCAGTTCAATTCTTTCTTCAAACTCATTCCACACATTAACAAACTGCACTCCTTTCTCTTCATACATTTCTGCTAACATATCATTCATAATCCTTGTTCTCTGCTTCATCTCATCACTGTTATACCCAGGCAACACATTGATTATCTTTCTTATCACACTATTATCTTTAACCTTCTCAACAACTTCCTGATATCCAGTCTTACACTCTCCTTTTTCCATAAAAAACTGTACAAGTCAAGTCATTTGTTTCTAGTACCACTATCAGCTGTTTTGCTCGCTTACTCCTCATATCCAACTTCTCAATCACTCTATTCATTTTACCTCCCAGAAAACAAAATTTGTGCATCTTGTCATTTACCACACCTCTAATAATTGAATCCCCCATCATTTTTGTCTTCTTCACTAATCCATATCTTGCATCATTTTTTTGCTATCATTCACTCTTGCTATTTTATCATCAGTCATACAGGTTTCTTTGCCATCTTACCATTAATTGCACTCTGCTTTTCAAAATCATTATTGCATGCTTTATCGTCAATCAAACTATAGATCAATCAATCTTTTCCTCTCAGTCACTTCCACACTTTCTGAACATTTGCACGATCTTCCTCACCAGCTACTTCAGTTATGTTTCCTACTCATATTTAAACAAGCCTTGTAGTCTATCAGAATATTGCACTTCCTACATACCCACACTTGTTCCTTTCTCTTATTCAGCCTCTCCACTTAATCAACTGCAATATCTTCCTACACATACATACTACATTTACACACTGTACCATTTTTGAAAACTCCATGCCATTCACTTTACTTGTCTTTTGTGCTGACCTATGCAATGTATTACTTTCCACTGCCATTTTGTTAAATAATGAAGAAATAATGAATTTAAAGTAATACTGCCTAAGAAATTTTATCAAGCAGTGCGTTCCACACTCAAATATCTCATAGTAACACTAAATCTGCAAATTAGATATTAAATTTACAACTTATTAATCTTGTTATAGCCTACATGATGTCCAATGTTTAATACTCAACCCAATTTTTTATTCATTTTTAATTATAGTTCATTGATTTTATTATTAACACATACATTGCATTATGAAATGCTAGGAGAGCACAAGTCTGCCTAGAATTATATAGTAATAGAAGCTCCTTATTAATAGTGCACAAGTTTATGAAAAGTATGACTTATTGCATCTTATTCATCTGTACCAGTGTGTTCTTGGTCATGACTTACTGCTCTGACAGAATGATAATGCACTATTCTGAATTCAACAGTAGCATTTATAAATATAAGCATTAATTGTTTTTGTTTCACATTTAGCTTTATGCACTAAGTTATTCTAACATAATGGTTTCTATTTTAGCATCTCTAAATTTGGAAAGAATTTAATTATTTTAAAGCTCACAGTTTTTTTTTCTATACTCAAGTTTTGAAAACTATTATCTTGTATTGTGATTTACAAACAGACATTATATAAGTAAAGCTTTCTTAAAAGAATATGCTGGACAAAGGAATATTATTATTATCTGGACATCTCCTTAGAATTCTAAGACTTGAGATTATGGCTTACACTAACCGTCATTCACACAATGCCTATCACACCTCTGTTTCTTCATACAGAAGTGGTAGGGTTTTCTCTCCCACAAAACAGACAAACTGGCTATAAGAACATGCACAATTTAAGGACATAATACACTGGTCTTGTAGCTTGAGTTGCTTTGGTCATAAATCCAAAATAATTTAGTGGACAATGCACTTGCATAACTCCTTCCAGCAGTTTGTTCTACTCATTCATCCTAACAAAAAATTTAATCCTTATATTTTTGCTAACTGCACTGTAACATAACTTTCATGGATGACCCAATGAATGTTGAGTAAGAGTGTAGTTAGTAAGAATCCTGCACTACTTGCATTCTTTTACCTTCTTCCATGTATTGAAAATTTTCTTCTGCATCTGTCCTATAAAACCTGCTAAGTAACATGTGTCTCTATCATATTCCTGCTTTCCTTATATCATCTAAATTTTTTAATACTTGCATTGTGTTATCATAAATATTCCACAGGCTTATTGCCATTTTGGTTACTTGTTTCTGAATCCTTTCCATCACTCTCAAGAACCAGAGTAGCCTGACAAAGACACTGTCACATTCATATTTTAAGGTGAGTCCCATCCACAAATGGTTATAAAACTTATAATACTTTAATATTGTGATTGGGCTTGAAATTAAAAATTTTTGAAATCATGCTCTAAAGAGCAACAAATATGGGCTTCTTTCTTTCAAGCCAGTTATGGTCTCCAATAAATAGAGTTGTGGTCTCATATTGGGTGAAAAATTCATCTATCATCTAAAGATATTGACAAATATTCATGCTATAATGGGGACCTGAGTTCATAGCTGACTCAAGTTCTATAGAGCAAAATCTCTATCATATTATTTTTCACTAACATCTGATACGAATCCAGTTATGTTTGTAAGAGTTTAGGTTTTTCTTCTATCTTATTCTTAGAGTTTATAGTGGGGAAGGGAATATGCATGCACACACACAGACACACACACACTATTTACCAATAATTGTCTGGACACTTTAGCAATTTACAGTTGATGCCAGCAGCAAATCTTAATATCGGGTATGTCCACCTTTGGCTTTGATCACCTCCTGCACCATTTCAGAGAGGTTTTCCACCAATGTGCAGGAGACATCAGGTGGAATTTATCTCCATTCTTCCATCAAAGCAGCACTGAGTTCAGCAACAGATCAAGGACGTGCTACTCTGAATTGCCGCTCCAATTCATCTCACAGGTGTTCGATGGGGTTGAGGGTAGGTCTGCACAGGCCAGGACAATCGTTTAACACCCATCCCTTCATACCATTCCATAACAACTGCAGCTTTGTGGCATGGGGCATTGTTGTCTTGATAGAAAGATGGATCTGTTCCATAAAAACTGTACAGTGTAGGCAGCACTTGATTATCCAGAATATCAAGGTACTGAGCCGCCTATGTGAAACCATGGACAACGACCAGTGGTCCCACTCCAAACCAGCTGAATGCACCCCCACACTATTACTCCTCCACTACCACCAAACTTTACTGTGGGTACAACACACTATGGTAACAAGTGTTCACCAGGCTGTCTCCACACCCTGTCATCACGTTGGAAACAAGTGAACGTTGATTCATCACCCCCAGAGTACCATTTTCCACTAGTCAATTGTCCAGTTCAAATGCTCTTTGCACCAGGCCAGACAAACTGCCTTGTTTGTTGTTATGATGTTTTGCTTGTGTGGCACTGCTCTTCCATGGAAACCGAGTAAATAGAATTCTTTTCCTGCAGTATTAGTGCTCACCATGGTGTTACTGGCACTTTGGATCTCATCACGGATGGTCTGTGGCTATTGTAGCCGGTGTTTGTATACGACCCATTTTAACACCTTGTCAGTCATTTTTGGCAGCCACCCTAGGTATTTTCCTGCACTAGTGATGCCAGAATGTCTCTGTTTGTTGATCACATCATCAACTGTTGATTTTGGATGCTCCAGGTTGAGAGGTAATGGCACATGTGGATATGCCACCAAATGTGACAGCTCACAGTGACATCTCTCTTTCTCTCTCTCAAAGTCACTGAGTTCATGTCGTGTTGCTATACTATCTGTATTTAACTGCTATGATGAAATTCTGATTCATATTATCTGTACACTGGATTTTATATTATTAACAAACCTGGAATGTTGCATAACTTCAAATAAAAGGGATGTGTGAAAAAGTTTGGTAGATAGTGTATATGTGTATGCATTATTATTATTTTATTTATTTTATTTTTTGAATTTATTTATCACAGTTCGTGAAACTAACACATATATATATAATATTTTGGACATTTTATAATGTAATCCAGATCATTAAACATCATGTTTAGGTTTGTTTGCATGACATATTTTTGTAAGAATGATGTTATTGCATAAATGGGTTTAAATGCATTTCTGTTTATTTTTAAACAGTTCCAATAGAGAAAGAGTACAGATTGCTTATATATGGAGGAGAAAGAAATAATCTTTTTCAATTGTGGATTGAGAAATATTTGCTTCTAATGCTTTTAGCATTTTTTTTTTCTTTTAAAAAGAGCTAGAATATTTCCTATTTAATCTATTTTTTTAAAGATTTTTTTTCTTCTACAACTCTTCTTTCATAAGAAGAATATGGCTGTGAAATATTGACTATAAAGGGCGTTTTTTTTTTTTTAATTGGTCAGTCCACTCATATTTACAACCAATCTCTTATCCTATGCACCTCCCCAAGGCCACCCCTTTCGTATGTTGATCATCCCTCATGCATATATTCATTACTGCTTCCAGAGTTTTTAGACTGGGTTTTCCTGTTTACCCCAACTCCTCCAATTTCCCTGTCCGTTTTGCATTCATGTTTTCATGTTCTTATCTCTCACACTATTCCTCTCTTCTTCATTTGTAAACACTTCAGACATGCCTTCCACTCTCCAGCTCTTTTAAGAGCAGGATTTCTGTGATTCTTTTGCAAATCATTCACACCAAAACTATTTCAATGCAACCCGTATCTTTATACAATTCCATTCATCCTTTGAATGTATTCCTCACATCAATAAACTACACTCCTTTCTCCTCTCATAGTTCTACTAACATCCTATTAATTTCTGCTCATACTTGGGCAACACACTAACAAACTCTTCTGAACATGCTGTTGTCTTTCACTCTCTTCAATGGTCTGCTGATATTCATCCTCACATTCTCCCTGTGCCCAACCAAATCATTTGTTCTCACAACCACCACTAACTCCTTCACATGCTTACTTCTCATATTCAATGCATCACTCACTATGTTCATCCTCATCTGCCACACCTTTTTTCTCCACTATCTTTCACACCTTTGTTCGTCTTGCATTCTGACAGTCATGTCCTCTTTCTTATCAGTAGTCATGCTTGCTTTTGTTCTGTCGTTCATGGTCACTTTTGTTCCCTCATCACTCTCACTGTTGCTACATTGGCCAGGCACTCTTCTGTTCTTGCAGTTATAGTTGTGTTTGCTCTTTCAGCCTATTCTGGTCCGCCATTCTGGCATTCATATTCTCTCTTGCTCACCCTTCTAACTGATACTATTCTCAGTCTAATTCTTCTTACTGAATTCCCTCTTTGTCTAATATTCATTCCTTGTTCTTGACATGTAGCATTTTGTAGTTCATTTATTTTCTATATTATTATTAAGTCATATGAATTCACATGACTCATTGCAGCAGACCCACTTAGACAACATTAAACCTGTTTACTATCTAAGCATTCAACCCCATCAGGAAATATATTCCATTGTCAAACCAACCACTTCTCCATACAAAATAGCCACTTCTCACCCTCTTACTCACTACCTCCTTTCACAAATTCTATCCCCCCCCTTATCCATGTTACCTTCATTTGTTCTACTATATGAAAAATCCCCTCCTCATTTATCCTGTAAATACCCCAATAGTTTAACTGTCTCAGTCATGTTACCCCTTCAACTTCTATTCACCAAACTATGCAGTTTGCATACATACTCTCAATCTATCCTTTTATACTGGACATTATACAGTCCTGATATCATTTTTGTTATCTATCTCTGTACCCTTACAAAGATTACTTCAATCCTGATGACCAGATCTGAGCACAGTATTCCAGATGTGGTCTGATGGGCTTTTTGAAACTTAAATATCCACTCTTTTATCTCTGCTGGGTAGAATCCTTTTCAGTCTTTCTTAGTGTTGTAGCAATGGATTATCTTCACTGCTTTCCCAATACAATATTTTTATTTATTTAAAAAAAAAAAAAAATAGCACTCCAAGATGCCTTTTCTTTTCCACTTTCTCTTCATTTAGTTGTATTAAACTAGCATCCCCATTTATTTTCTTAGCTGTCCTGCAAATTCATATCCACTATCTACACCATTACTAACAGTCCTTCCAACCTTCATGTCATTTGCAAACAACTAATTATCTTGCTGCAATCCATGGACAATATCTGTGATGTAAAGGTTCCAGTAACTGAGGCCTCTGGAACTCGCTTTGCAACCTTATTTTTCCTGGATACTTCTTTCCCATACAAAGCTCTCTGATATCTATCAGACAACTAAGTTCCAATCCAGTTGATTAATTTTATATCTAACCCCATTTATCGCAACTTAAATATCAACTTATCATGTGGGCCTCTTGTCAAATGCTTTGCAATATCCAAAAAATAAGACGCATATGCCTTTTTCTCATCAAATTCTCTTGTTGCTATGTTATAAAAGGTAAGCAGATTACTTAAGAAGAGCTCCCTTCACAAATCCATGCTGACCATTACAGATATTATCCTAATTTGTCCAATTTTGTACATGATTTCCCACTAATTTCTCCAGCATCTTAAAAACTACAAGAGAAATACAATTAGTCTACAGTTGTATACTTCCATTCTATCACCACCATCACCATAATGTAATGACACTATTTTCCACTCCTTTGGCACTTTCCTGGTAGCTAGGGACTCTCATTGAATAGCCACATCAGTAGAGCTATCATTTGCTTAGGACATTCTCTTAAAATACATGACAAATTCCCATCAAGTCCCACTACCTTCTTGATTTTCAGAGTACTTCATATTCAAAATGCATTCTCCTCATGCAATTCGAAGTCCTCAACCCTTCCCATTCTTAGTGGAATAAAATCAGCTTTTCTGGGATAAAATACCCTAATAAAATGATCATTAAACAGCTCCATTATGTCATCTACATCGATCACTTGAACCCTATTTCTATGTAGCACTGCCATTCATCCAAAACTATTTATCCTCTTACTGGCCTCATAATGATAGAATTTTAATGATAAGATTTTTCCTTGGAGTGCAGTGCTAGTCTCTTCTCTTATTCCAGTTTTGTCTTCTTTATGTATACTGATTAGTTTCCTGGCTTGACTTTTATATTCCTTATGCAACTGCTTTCCACCTCTCTTTTTATGCTTTTACATTTGCATTTCCTATTTAATTTTGTCAGTCATTATTTAAGTTTGTTAATTAAGTAATATTTTTTATCTAGCTCCGATGTATGGATGACCCTAAAAATTCTTCTAACCATAGAACCTGTCCCAAGCAGATTTCTAAGATTATTATAACACCTCCTTTATATTCCACATAAATTACCCTCTTCTTGATGGTTCTACATCTCTATTCATTCTTCATGTCAGGACTACATGGCTATTATTGCCAACTGAGAGACAAAGATGACATCTCAGTTATAATCAGATCCTCTGACGCTAGGACCAAATTGTAAACTCTTGAACCTGGTATTCCCTCCACTACATGTTACCTAAGGTATTTGTCCTTCAAGAATTCCAGATATTATGTTCTCTTAACTACTTGCTGTTCTCCTATACAATTTATATTGTTATACGAAAAATCTGCCTTCCCCCAACCCATAATGATCACCCATTTTCACCCTAAACTTCATAAACATGGGTAGTTTAGGGTGAAAAATGTGCAAAAAAGCATATGTTAACCTTTAGCAACATCCCACCAAATATTCTATCCTGCCCACTTTACTTGATAACATGAATTCTCAATATCATTTCCTTCCTCATTCTTCATTTTCAATGAAGAATGAGGAAGGAAATGAGAAATGAGAAAGGAAATGAGAAAAATTATGAGTCATCATCAGTTGTCATCAATAATACTCCCAACTCCATTACCCTTCCTAATCTTCTGAAATATGCTCATCTCCTCTACTTCTATTCCTGGCAGGGTATCATCTTCCTTCGGCTACATTTCACTGATTCCAATAATCTCTGGACAGGCTGTGGCTATCATGAATTCCATCAATTCATTTTCTTTATTCCTGATACTTTTGATATTTCTATGAAGAAACGTGAATGCTTTGCCAGTATTTCTATAACTGTTATTATTCTCTCCAGACTCCATTTGGCTCTGCAGTATACTTCCTTCTCACATTCCCCAAGCAACTATCCCCAAATGTGGCCATCCTCCGTCCTAGCAACTCTAGTTTTCCTGACCTACTACTCTCACTTGTCCAGAAAACAATCCCTACTGCATCCTTGTAGAAAGTTTTTTTTTATTTGGTTATAAACTAAATTAAAGCTGTCAAGAAATTATATTGTTTAATCCTTTATCCAAGTGTAAACAAAGTTTGCATGTGATTTATCTTCATGACTAGGCTACTTGTATATAGAGACTAATGATTTCACATTATTTGCCTTAGTATCCCATAATACAAAGCGCACATCCTTTTGGGTGTATGTATAATGAATATGGCTTTTGCATTACTTTACCTGTGGTATTTCTTCTGGATCTGACTCCCACTGATGTGACTTTAGTAAGGGTCAAAACTGGTTGGGACTGGGAAAAGATGGCTTTGCATTATAGAATACTAAAGCAATTAATGTCAAGTCATTAGCCTCTATATACATCAGTGGCCAAAATTGTGGAAACCTTTTGGAAAAAGTGTATTTTTTAGGTTTGATGGCTCATAACACCACTTTTTTTGGTGTAATACCATAAAATTATATATCAATGGAATGATAATTTAATCAAGAATGTAATGCAATAACTTTTATGAAGTATTTTTTTATTAGAACAGGAGTTATAAAGAAGAAAAGTGAAACACATAGAAAAAATGAGATATACAAAAATTCTCACAATGCGAGTTAATACTTAGTTGGGTAACATTTAGTTAATTATGGCCTTACAATGCCTACCCATGCAGCTGTTATAATGTGAAACCAAGATTGAATTATTGCTTCTATTAATTGGGTTTTATTGGTGAGTTGCTTCTGACTAACAAGTTTCTTTAGTCGGCACCATAGATTTTCGATTGGGTTAAGGTCTGGGCTATTCCCAGGCCATTCAAGTAGTGGAATATGATTATCTTGAAACCACTTTTTGCACACAGCAGCAACATGACATGGAGCTGAATCCTGTTGAAATATAAATGCTTCATTATCTTGGAAAAGATCATGTGCAGAAGGCTTCAGTTTGGGCTCTTTATGTATTTTTGGGCATTTATTTCCCATCAATCACACAAATTCTGCCCACACCTTTTGATATCATACAACCCCAGATCATAACACTAAGTGGATGTTTCACAGTAGGTGTAATGCAATCAAGATGCAAATCTTCTCTGATTCTTCTCCTTACGCATTTTATGCCATCACTACAAAACAGGGAGATTTTGGTCTCATCACTCCAAATAATACTGTCCCATTGTTCCACTGTCCAGTTAACATGGGTTTTAGCCCAGTTTAATCTTTTCAACCTTTGTTTGAGAAATAAAAATGGCTTTTTTGTGGAATTCTAGCATTTAGACCAAATTCCTGCAGTCTGCGCCGAACAGTCCTTGCACTCAACTTCACATTGTATTGCGCCATTTCATCTTGTATACACCCAGATGATTTTCTTCTATCACATAGGTACAGTCTCTCAATTCTTCTATCATCACTTGCTGTTGTGCATCTTTTCCTGCCTTGACCAGTCTGGTTTTGTAGTGACTGAGTCTCCTTATACCTCTTCAAAAATTTAGAAATGCCACCTTTGGTTAAGTTTCCACCAATTTTTCTTCTAATTTCTTCATAACTGTAGCCTTGCTCACTTAATAGTACTATTTTACATCGCTTTCTGGGTGACCAATCAACTCTTTGCGGCATTTCTTTAATTTTATTGTTTTACAAGCTCACTAAATGAAATAACACAAAAAAAAACCCAACCAACTTGATTGCAATCACATAACACACTGACAGATGTCCTCCTCTCCACTCCAATACATGACATCAATAGTTGAATCCTACTGTGACCTTATTGGCTCATTGCTGAAACAAGATGACACCTGATTGGCTCTCTAAACACTCATGCTCATTGGCTACATTCAAATGAAGGAAAGCTACTTCATATCAACCTAAGCAAGTTGTGCTTCTTTTTTCTGGTTATTTGGCTAAGAGGACTTGAAAGTATTGTTAAAGGTAGCGAAAGAAAAGAGTGACAGAGTTAAAATGGTGAGTCTGTTGCCGCGGTATGATAGAGAGGAGTTTAGAAGGAGGGCCATAATCGCAAATGACATTATGCGCAGGTTATGCAGACGGTGTGGTGTGGAATTCATGGACGTGTGGAATGAATTCCACACCACACCGTGAAAGGTGTGGTGTGGAATTCATTGTGAAAGGAGCTCATTTGAGGCTATTTGGTGTGAGATTGACACTGGCAGAATAAAATATACAGTTGGGTGCTGCTATAGACCAGGTGATGGAATAGATGGTGGAGATAGTATGCATAAACAAATTGATGAAATGAGTGGAAGGAGGGTAATTATTATGGGGGATTTTAATTATGGTAACATTGATTGGAAGGAGGAGAGGACACATGTGAGGAAGGAAATGGATTTTATTCAATTATTAAGGGATAACTATCTGAGACAGCATGTAATTGAAAATACTAGGGGTGTGAGAGTGCTTGCTCTGGTAATAGCATGTCACAATTTGACTGTAATGAATATGACCATGTTGCCACCTATTGGTGAGAGTGATCATAAGGTTCCACACCTTTAGCCACCTGGGAGGTGGCTAAAGGTGTGGAATTTTTGATTAAGACAGGGTATATGTGGAATTACCGTGCTGGCAAGTATGACAAGCTTGGGAGATTGCTTGGATCAGTGCCATGGCATGTACAACTGCAAGGGCTGGACGTCGATAGAGCATGGGAAGTGGTCAAGGAGCATTTACAGGAGGTTATGGCTGATTGTATACCTAGGGTCCGAATAGTAAAACAAGTAGGGGTTAAATGGATGAATAACACTATTAAGCTTGAGCTGCAAAAAAAGAAGCAACTGTGGAGGGAATTTAAAGAAAGGGGTGACCTGCAGGCACACGAACGGTATAAAGTGCAGGCCAGAAGGGTAACGAGTGTGGTAAAAACAGAAAAAGCCGATTATGAAAGGAAACTAGCTATGCAAGCAAAAGAGAATCCCAAACAGTTCTTTCAATATGCTGAAAGCAAGAAAAAAACTGTACATGGCAAAATGATTTTAAGGAATGACGATGGTAAGGAGGTCACTGAACCAGTCGATATAGTGGAGTTACTGAGTGCGCACTTTGCAAAAGTATATCATCCAGGTGGTGACATTGAAAAAATGAAGGAGCCATTAGTTTATACGGGAATTGTGATGAATGAAGTGGAGGTGAATAGTCTATTACAGAACCTTAATGTGAATACATCTGTGGGATTGGATGGTATACCAGCACGGGTCTTGCGTGAAGCAGCTAAGGAATTATCAGTGCCCTTGACCATGTTGTTTAATCTGAGTCTCGGGTCTGGTTTAGTCCCGAAGGTGTGGAAAGAGGGGAAAATAGTTTCACTGCATAAAGGAGGATCCAAGACTACGGTTGCAAATTACCGACCGATCAGCATATCAGGAATTGTTGTCAAGGTCTTGGAGAAAGTAGTCAAGAGAAAAATACAGGAATGGATTGATGAAAATGAGATACTGTACAGGGGACAGCATGGCTTTGTAAAGGGTAGATCATGCCTGAGTAACTTGCTCAAGTTTTATAACAATGTGACAGATGAACTGGATAAGGGAAATGGGTTTACAGTGATACTGCTGGACCTGGCAAAGGCATTTGACAGGATACCACATGGAATTCTAATCCGTAAACTACAACATATGGGAATGGATGTAGGGTTGGTGAGATGGATAGCTGGGTGGTTGATGGAGAGATATCAAAGAGTAGTTAATTCAGGAGTAGAGTCCAAAAGACGGCCTGTGACTAGTGGTGTGCCACAGGGTTCTGTTCTTGGACCACTGCTGTTTAATCTGTTCATTAACGATATAGGGAAGGATCTAAATGGAACAGTTCATTTGTTCGCTGATGATGCAAAGTTCGGGAGGGCGATAGTGATTGCAGAAGATGTCAAAGTCTTGCAGGATGACTTAGATAGATTGGAGTTCTGGGCTAAGGAGAATGGATGTCAATTTAATGTGACAAAATGTAAGGTTATGCATTTTGGGGTGAAAAGATTAGCAGCAGTATACCACATGGGTGGAACTGTACTCCAAGAGATTGATGAGGCCAGGGACTTGGGAGTGTTGGTGGATAGGGAGTTGAAGTTTAGGGGGAACATTGCGAAAGTAGCTAAATCAGCTCATCAACTCACTTGGTTGTTGAAAAATACCTTAACAAGCAGAGACAGGCAAGTTATTGTACCTCTGTACCGAGCCTTGATAAGACCTCATCTTGACTACTGTGCCCAGATTTGGTCACCTCGGTTCCTTCTTGATGGGGAGGAGGTGGAGAGGATCTAGAGGCGAGTGACTAAGATGATAGCAAGTGTATGGAATGAACCATATGAGAACAGGTTGAAGATTTGTGGGTTGCAGAAACTGGTTGATAGGCGGAAAAAGGGGAGATATGATTAAGACATTCAAATTGCTAAAAGGATTCTATAAGATTAATTCAGAGGATATTTTTGAGATCAGGACTGGTGGTGGGAGAACTAGGGGACACCTATGGAAGCTGGGCAAGAGTGTGGTTAGCAGTGGTGTTAGAGCTGGGTTCTTTACTTTTAGAGTGGTAGACTCATCAAGGGAGGCCCTAAACATCATGTCCACACAACTATACAACATTCTCACAGTATCTATCATACCTTGCCTTGAACTCACTCACTGTCATAGCACCCACAACAGACTCTGGCAGCTTATTCCACTCATTTATGGGTGCTATGACAGTGAGTGAGTTCAAGGCAAGGTATGATAGATACTGTGAGAATGTTGTATAGTTGTGTGGACATGATGTTTAGGGCCTCCCTTGATGAGTCTAAGGACTCCCTGGAGTAGCCCGAAAATAATAATAATAATAATAATTGAACAATCTTTGTTGTATTACATTCTTGGTTAAATTATCTTTCCATTGATATATAATTTTATGGTATTACACAAAAAAAAGTGGTGTTATGAGTATCAAACCTCAAAAATACACTTTTTCCAAAAAGGTTTCCACAGTCTTGGCCATTAGTGTACAGGTATGAATTGGGTGAAGTATTAAAGAGGAATATAATTTCTTGGCAACTTTAATTTAGGCTACATCCTTCCATGTTCAGATACATTTCATTTTTCACATACAGCTCTCTTCTGTTCTCAAAATGTACTCCAATCATCCACAAATTCTGGACCTCTCTTTCAACACACCCTCTCACTATCATGCCATTCATTATTGCTGCTCTCCTCAATTCTCGATTATCATATCTGGGTAGTATGCTATTTTTCTCTCACACTTTTTTGCTGCACAGTCTCTTACATTAACCTCAGATCTCCCACTACTCAATTCATACTACCTGTCTTTTCATTTGTACCACCATCACTCTCATGCTATCCCAATTCACACCTCACTTTATTGGCATAGTCATACCCTTCATTAGTTCCTCCAAGCAAGCACTCTTCTTGCATTGTATTCTGCACACCACAAATCATTGATTCTCCATAAAATGCTCCTCTCACAGATCCATTTATTTCTTGCTAACCTGTATCCCTCTCTCTCTCCCCTCTGACAATCTCTCTCCTTGTTCTCTCACTTATTATTATTACTATTATTATCAACAGACCCCTATGGAGTCAAAAGACTCACTATGGGAGGTCCTGCTCTCACATGCATAGCTCATCATACCTTGACTTAAATGCATTCACTGTCCCTGCACTCACCACACTCTCAGGCAATGCATTCCAATAACCCACCACTCTCCATATAAAAAAATCTAATCATTATCCCCTTGCTTGCACCCACCTTATACAGGTTTCATAAATGGCTTCTCATTCTCCCCCTGTCTCCAGATATTCTATGAAAAATCTCATCCATATTGATCTGGTAATTACCCCTTATCAACTTATATGTCTCGATCATGTTTCCCTTCTTCCTTCTATCCACTAACCTCTGCAATTTGCATTCTCTCAATCAGTCCTCATAGATGCTCCAAAGAAAAGAAACCAACTTATTCAATTGTCTCTGGAGCCTCTCCAACATCTCACCATCCTTTTGAAAACCTGGCAACCAAATCTGCATAGTAATCCATATACAGCCTGATCAAAGTCTTGTACAATGGAATCATAACATCCTGACCTCTATGTTCTCTGCATCATTCCCATAATCTGCTGTGTCATCACAATTTTAACAAAATGTCCACAATATTTCAAGTCTCTATTCACCACAACCCTCAAATCCTCTCCCACCAATCCTATACTTTGCATCATATCTTTGCTTCCTAGATTTTAAAACCTTATACTTTGCAACATTAAACTGACATCCCCACACACATTGGCCTATTCAGACAGTCTGTTTAGGTTCTCTTGCAAAGCTACAACATCTGATCTATATTTCGTAACTCTCCTCAACTTTGCATCATCTGCAAACAACTATATAACACATTTAATCACACTACCGGCCAGGACGTATATAACGTCCACATTTCCATGGATGCGAAGTGCATATTAAAATTGTAATACCATTGATATTACATTGAAATTTATGATGGATACGAAACTTTTGAGGGTGCATATTTGATCTTTAATGGCCGGTAAGGTGGTTAAGCCATTTTCAATATCATTTACATACAAATTAAACAACAGTGGCCCAAAACAGATCCCTAGGGCATGCCAATAGTGACTTTCCTCTTTTGGGATATCCTCTCCATACACAACTTGCTGATACCTATCAGACAGCCAATTCCAATCAAATGCACTAATCTACTATCCAATCCTATCTGTTCCTACTAATTTAACTACTAGTTGTCATGTGGCTTCTATCGGATTCCTTTGCAAAATCAAAATATACTACTGTATATTCATCCTCCCTGTCCAGTGCATTCGTCACCTTGTTATAATATGTAAGCAGATTGCTAAAACATGATCATCCTTTAGTAAACTCATGCTGTCCATTAAAGAGAATTCTGCTGCTGTCCACCCATTTCTGAATCCTTGTCCTCACTAGTTTCTCACACCTAGACCACAACTCTAGACAAGCAGATTGGCCTATAATTTGAAGTCTTAGTCTTTTTCCCTTGATGAAGTGGAACAATTTTGCCATCATTCCACTCCATTTGGACATAGACTAATCTAAGAGTAATGTTAAAAATGTATATTAAAGGTGCTATTGACTTCCTGGAACATTCCCTCAAGACATGCAATGATATACTATCAAGTCCCATGGCCTTGTTGACATCAAGTTTACTCAATTCCTTATATACCTCCTGCTCATTCACCATCAGTGGTTCCTTCTCCCATTCCCACTGCTCTCAAGTTCTGCATTATGTTACAATCACAAGGATGGAGCACTTTAATGATCTGCTCACTTAATACCTCTGCTATATACTCCTCAATATTTATCATTCTCCCATTATCACTGATCAACATCATCCTCCCATAATCATTCTTCCTTCTACTGGACACATATCGAAAAAAACCTTTAGAATTTCATTTAGCATCATTTACTAACTGCTCATACTACATGTTTGCTACCCTTACTAAGTGAGTCACCTTGTTACTTGCTCTTTATACTTATCATGTAACTGATTATCTCCACTTATCTTGTGCCGCCTTCACAATGCCTTTTTCTCCAGATTGCATGCTTTGCCTCTTCAGTCATCCATTTTACACCTGCCTTATTTAATTCCTTACCTTTGGATTCCTTACCTCAAGAGCAAATACTGACCACTGTCAGTATTTGCTCCTGGCATCTCTACCCTAGATTGGCACACTTCCACTGCCATCATTAATAACATCCCTCCTTTCTTTTTGCTTTGTCTGTCTTTGCAAAAGACTACATATCCTTCCATCTCTATTCCTGTCAGAATGTCATCCTTGTTCAACCATATTGCACTTATACCAACAATTTTTTGGGCAAATGAACTCCATCAATGCTATAATTTTATTCCCCTTATTTTGACTACTTCTAGCATTCATAAACATACACGCTATCTCATTTCTGCTTCTGTAACAAGTCCCGCTAACTCCACTTCTTGGACATGACTCCTCTAAACTTTCCCCTATCCATTCCTGTCTATAACACTGATACTACACCCTTCCCCAGACCTAAATATCACCCTACATCCTTCACTGTCTCAATCCTTTCTAACTCTCATGTCTACTCCTGAAACCATCATCTGCACTTTCCACACAGCCCCCCCCCCCCATCCACCCTGACCTCCCCCATTTCCCTGTGTTCCTTCTCTTTTATTTTCTTCACTTATGCCACTCACCTCTTCATTGACAAACTTGCCTACTTTACTCTCCTGCTCTTCCACAACACATCTTGTTTCCTCAGGTCTTACATTCACTTCAGTCATTCTCTCTCTCTCTCTTGCAGTATCAGTTTCTCCAACTGACTCACATGAAATCCATTTGAATGTAGCCTATCTCTTTTCTACACCTCTATCCATCTCTCAAACTCATCCCACACATTCACAAAATAAACTCCTTTCTCCTTACATAATTCTGCTAGCATACCATTCAAAATCTTCACTCGCCTCCTCAACTCATCATTATCATATCTAAGCAACATGCTGACTACCTTACCTACCACACTGTTATCTTTCACTCTCCTTAACAGTCTCATGATATCTCTCATGATAGCATATCATTCATACCAGCTACTACTACCAACTCTTTTGCTTGCATACTCCTCTTATCCAATGCTTCAAACCATTCTGCTAATTCTACTTTCCAGAAAATAGACCCGATGCACCTTTTCATTCACCACACCTCTTATTATTGAATCTCCATACATTGCCATTCTCAAATCATTCTATATTTCTATTAAATCTTTCCTCCCATTCTTCCTCACATTCCCATTCAAATACTTAATTCTCCTCAGTTCATTCCTCATACATTTAAACTCTTACCTCATCTTTGCCAACTCCACTTTCATATCTTGAATTAGTTTTTAGTGTTCATTTATGCATATCGTATTTTCACTACCTTTCATGTCCACAGTTACCACTGGTAACTCACCGGCTCTCATACCACTTACTACTGCTAACTCGCTGTCATTTATGGTTGCTGTCTTACCAATCGGCATTGCTCATTGCCACATTCACCAACATTGCCCCACCACATTGCCACAATGATATCTCATATCATTGTGGCAATGTCTATATCATATCCCTAGACAAAAATAATATTAAAGCAACTGATATAACTACAAAAAAAAACATACTAGTAGCAGAGTTATGAAGTTATCTTATGTTCTTATATCTTTGTATGCTCTTTCTTGTTGTTATATCAGTTGCTTTAATATAATTTTTGTCATAATGTTTATCAGAACTTTCATACCCCCTCATAAATATCTTCAATCTCTCTCTCTCTCTCTCTCTTTTTCTCTCTTCCCCCCTCCCCATCTCTCCATGCCACTTATATTTGCCTTTCAAGCCATCTTATGTTCCACTGCCATTTCACTCAAGCTCAGTGCTGCACACAAGAAACACAATAAATATAATACAGAATTATAACTACACTGAACACTGCCTACCAATCACAATTATCATACAAATATTTAAAAAACTAACTATTGCCAATACCACATGCAATTTGAAAATTTAAACTCATCTATTCACTGCAATTTCAACAAATACAGCTTTCTCTTTACCACCTAGTGCTGACATCCTTTCATCTGCCTTCCTTTTATCTCTCTCTCTCTCTCACTTTTTGCTATACTCTCTCTCTCTCATTTCTTCTCTTTCCCCTGGTTATTTCTACAAGTTTTCGGTGACCCTTGTTTAGCTGCTTTTACATGTAGCTTAGCTTTCCTATATTTTTCCATATACTCTTTAAGAGCACATGCTGACTCACTTGCCCAAAACATTTTTATATAATGTGTTCTTCTTGTGTCGACCCTAGAGATCATGTTTTTCTATCTTTGTAGATAATCTGACCATGTTGAATCATTTAACGTTTTGTTTGGATTTTCTAATCTCTTATAAAGTTTTGTTTTTTTTGAAATTCCTTATTTCTTTCCCAAAAATATTTGTATAGTTGACTGTGTCTGCATTTCATGTCTGTGGGTTGTATATCTTTGATTCTTTTCTAGACTTTAGAACATACTTTTTTGTACATAGACTTTAGTACATATTTAGTTGGATGTTGCTATAGGCCTGGGAATGTGGAAGGTGGTGATAAAGAAATGTATAAACAACTTGGATTAATGAACAAAGAAAGGGTAATTATTATGGGTGATTTCAATTATGGTGGTATAGATAGATCGGAATGAAGAGATAGCATCTGGGAATAAGGAAACTGAATTTCTCGAGTTCTTGAGAGATAACTATCTCAGGCAGCACATAAAGAAGGGCACGGGAGGATCCAGAGTTCTAGATCTCATCATTTCATCAGAGGATGTAATTGTTTCCTCCAGTTGGTGAAAATGATCATGAAGTAATCTCCTGCATTATGGCTAGTCATGCAGACTTTTGTGAGGAAAGGATGTATGTGGAATTATAAGGCTGGTAATTATGTAAGCTTAGGAGACAGCTTGGAGCTATAACGTGGAACGAGGAGTTGAGTGGTAAGGAAATAAATGCTGCATGGGAAGTGACAAAGAAATACATAACAGCATCAATGGACAACTGTATTCTGAAGGCCAAAAGGTTGAATAAGGTAAGTGTAAAATGGACGAATGTGGATCTTAAACATGAAATCTGGAAAAAGAAGGTACTTTGGAGGAAGTACAAGATGAATAATCGTAATAATCAGCCACATGAAGAATATAAAGAACAAGCCAGGAGAGCGACTCAGTTAGTAAGGAAAACAAAAGTAGAGTATGAACAGAAATTTGCAAATTAGGCAAAGAAAAACCCTAGAGAGTTTTTAGATATGTGGCAAGTAGAAGGAAGAATGATCATGGTAAGATGAAGTTAAAGGATGAAAGTGGTAAAATGGTAACTGCTGCAGATCAGTGAACAATTTATAAAAGTATCCTGATCAGGGTGGAATCATGAGGAACTTAAGTGTAGAGGACACAGGAGAGGATGGCTTAATTGTGAGTGAGCAAGAGGTATTTGAGGAAATAAATAAACTTGATGTCAATAAGGCAATAGGATTTGATGAGATATCGATGCATCTTAAGGGAATGTTCCAGGGAATTGGCAGTAGCATTGCCATGCCTGTTTAATAAAAGTCTTAAAACAGCACAAGTTTCCAAGGGAGTGGAAGGAGGATAAAATTGTTCCACTGCTTAAAGGTGGTGATAAGGCTGTAGCTTCAAATTATAGGCTGGTCTGTATATCTGGAGTTGTGGTGAAGATCCTGGAGAGATTGGTGAGAAGTAGGATACAGAAATGGGTTGATAACAGCAGTATTCTCTGTGGTTATCAGGTTTGTTAAGGGAAGATCATGTTTCACTAACTTACTTATGTACTATAACAAAGTGACAAATACTTTGGACAGGGGAGATGCATATACAGTAGTGTACTTTGATTTGGCAAAGGCTTTTGATAGACTGCCACATGATAAGCTCTGAAATAAATTGAAACAGATGGAATTGGATAACAGACTTCTGAGTTAGATCAGTGACTGACTGGCTGTCAGATAGGTATCAGAAAGTTGTATATGGGTGCGATATCCTGAAAAAGAAAGGTAACTAGCTGTGTGCCACAGGGGTCAGTTTTGGGGCCATTGTTGTTCAATTTGTATGTTAATGATATTGGGATAGGTTTAACTAGTGATATCCAGCTGTTTGCAGATGACACAAAACTGGGGAGAGCAATGCAGAGTCAAGCAGATGCTATTGCCTTACAAGAGGACTTGAATAGATTGCATGATTGGGCAGGTAAGTGGAACTGTCAGGTCAATGTTTCATAGTGTAAGGTTTGAGATTTGGTAAGCAACGATGGGGATGCAAAGTATACACTTGGTGGGGAAACTTTAACGGAAGTAGAGGAGATGAGAGCTCTAGGAGTGATGGTGGACAAGGACCTAAAATTCAGAGACCCACATTGCACAAGTTGTGAAGACATCACATCAGATAACAATGATGCAGAGGACCCTGACATGCAGAAATAGAGAAGTTATGATTCCATTGTATAAGGCCTTGATCAGGCTCATATGGATTATAGTGCTCAGATTTGGTCAGCAAGTTTTCATGGTGACGAGGATATGTTGGAAAGGGTCCAGAGAAGATTCACAAAGGTAGTCAGTGGTCTTTGGAATGTGGAGTATGAGGACAGATTGAGAGAATGTAAGTTGCAGAGCCTCATGAATAGGAGGAATGAAGAGGAGAGGGGGTATGATTGAGACATATAAGCTAGTCAGGGGTTGTTATTGGGTCGACATGGAAGAAATTTTTCATAGAATGGGAGAGGGAGGGGAGTAGAACAAGAGCCATCACTGAAAACTGTATAAGAAGGGCGTGAACAGAGGAGTAGGTTCTTTGCATGGAGGGTGGTTGGTGAGTGGAATGCATTGCCTGAGTATGTTGTGGGTGTAGTCACATTGAATCAGTTTAAGGCACGGTTGGATGAGTGTTGTGTGCAATAGTGTGACCTCCCACGATGAGTCTCTGACTCCATGGAGGTCAAATGTTAATAATAATAATACTTTTGTTTTTAATGGGGTACTTGTTTTCATTCTGTTCAACACTAGTTGATGGAAAGCATAACTTTTAAGCAATGACATATCAATAAAATGTTTATTTTGAACATGTTCTTTTAGTTTGAATTTCCTTTGATTCCTTCTCTAGGTCGTGTTGACCATAGGCCCAGATAAATTTCATTGCCCACTATGAAATTTGTTTGCATCGCTACGTGAAATTGACTCGTTTTTCAAGAAAATCTTCATATTTCATGCTGAATATTGTAGCTACTCCCACCTTTTGTGAACTTTACTGACTATATATGTTTAAGATAAGTATAAACTTATTTAGAAGGAACATACTTATTTTGGTTTTCTTATTATATCAATATGGCATTTTTCTAATTCTTCTGTTAGCTCCTCTTACTATTGCTGGTACATGTCTTGAAATCTTCTGAAGTTAAGATTGTTCCAGCATCTCACTTTTTACTGTTTTCCCCTGTTCCCTGATGAAATAGTGAGGCCCTGTATAACAGTGATGACTCAGCTTTTGTGATATCTGATCATGGTTTTCAGTTGTAATGTCTATATTAGTTTCAGCTAACTCAGAATAGAGTTTGGTCAGCTAAGTCCAAAATTGGTAGCCCATTCTGATTCCTTCATCACCTGAGTTGATATCCATTAACAGAGTATGCTGAAAGGTGAGGATTGGTTAAGTCAGAGAGTTTAAATCCATTTTTCACATTCCTTAAAGACTGTGTGGAGATGTCTTCCTATTTATGTAGCTTGACTCTTAACTGATTCTATGTACATATAGAATATAAAATATTTATATATTCAAGAAAAGTATTGCAGAAGTCAGATCTAAATATATTATTATATATGCATATATTATTATATAATTTTTATATAAATTGTTATTTATATCTAAATATTAATTAATATATCATATCTTTCTGTAATGAGGATGTTATTAAAGGAAATGTATATGTTCTATGTTTGACAGATATTGACATACAACGTTGTGTGCAAGATTCTGTTAGCATATTTAGCAGCACACCCAAAAGCATTACTTTTCGGCAACACGAGCATCCCATTACTAAACCTTTATGGAAAATAAATAGGAATGAGACACAGCAGGAAGATGCTTCACATCCTGAACTGGTAGTATCTTTTAGATTTTGAATTTAGAGCCTAATTTTTTGTTTTCATATATATATGTATCTGCAATGTATTTATTCACATTTTGTATTCATTCTATTTCTTTTTCAAAAATTCACATTAAGAGAATATACAAGATAAGAAAACTGTTATTGCTATTAAATGTGTGGGAAGGCTAATATGTTCGTTGTACATGTTGATTAATTTTAATCGTATAGATGAGAACACAGACTGATAAGAAAATAACTATTTATTAACTTATCGCTGATATTTCACTGGCATTCTATCCAGCATCTTCAGGGCACAAAAACAGTTTGTCATATTACATGAGAAAACCACAATCCAGTATAACAATGAGATTAGTTTGAACAATTATAATCTACAAAGACTAAAGCCCTAATTAGGCAGCATCTATGTAAAAAAAAAAAGTAGGTACTAATTTAATCTTAAGATGACTGTCTCCCTAATCCTTCGCAAATTTATACAGCCATACTTGTTGAGGTTTAGAGTATGTTTTAAGGCTTCTGTTGATTCCAGGAACAACCTCTCTGACTTATAAAAACTTCTGTGCAGGACTTTTGTTTTTTTTCCCAATCAATCCTGTGTGTAAGGGTATCTAAAGTATGGTCTGCTAGATCTGACTTGCCATAGTGATAGTGCCAGATGTATTTTTTTATGTTCATTGAGAGGGGGGGGGTGTCCACAGTTCTTTCTGTCTGTCCATAGTAAGCTCGATCACACGAACATGGCATTTCATAAACTCCTGGATTTGATAAAGGAGAGATTCTGTCCTTGGGTGAATGGATGGAAGTTGCCAATTTCACATACGGTTTAAATACGGTGTATAGTTGATGTTTATTAAGCACTCTAGATATCTTTTCAGACGTGCCTTTAATGTATTGAATGTTGACAGTTTTGTTGTAGTCTTCTGTGTATGTGGGGGATTTCTGGGGAGCATTTAGTATTTTGTCTATCTTATGGGGATTATAGCCATTGGCCAAGAAGGCGTGATGTAATTGTGTGAGTTCAGAAGTGAAAGTAATGTCATTAGAACAAATTGCTCTAGCTCTGTGGGTTAGCTTGTCCGAAGAGTTCATTGCTGACAGTTCATCATGGAGACTATTCATCACGAGGAAAATTCATTGCGCAGACTATTCATCACACAGATTATTCATTGCTGGAAATTTAATCGCACAAAAATTCATCGCAGATATATGTGAAAAAAAAAAAACATTTTAAAATAAAGTAAACAATTTGTAACAATCGGAGGCTGTATTTATTTTAAGATTCAGATTTTTATGAATTTATAAAATAATTATCTTGAATCAAGTTCTGGGAGAATGAAATGTATTGACGACTAAGATAATTAGCAAAAAAAATGATAGTGACTTTGTGATACAATCTTAATTGAAGAAATATGAAAGGATCTCTTATTTGCACTGGCATTAAAAACTGTAATTATATGATAAAACAAGTAGAAAAAATAAATCTAACATGTAGGTAATATAATTTAGATTCTAATTACCGAGCAAATGGTTGATATATTTTTCCACTATTTTCAACAGTAAATAAAAAAAATAAAAATAAAATAAAAAAGCCTAAACCAATACTATATTGACATCGGAGTTCACAGTATCTGGTTAAGTGTTCTCATCAGCATGAAGGTAATATGATTAAGTGTTCTTATCAGCGTGAAGGATTATCACACTTTCTAATGGATATGACGATCAAATGCACTTGATATCCATGTTTTTTCAACAGGTGGTCTGACTCGTATCCAGGATTTGCTGGATGTATATATACAACCTCCCAACCAGCCAGGATGTATATCCTGGCTGGTTGGGAGGTTAACCCTGCGGAGGTCGCGGTCGAAAAAATTGCAGCTTAGGTTGCATGTATCTGAGAGATACATTCATTACTAGTATGTGCTGAAATACAATAAAACTTTAAAAAAAAAAACACTACAAATATAATACATGATGGTTTATTTATTTTCAGTTACAATCTAGAAATTATTGAAAAAAAAGAAACAAATAATAAAAAAAAAACAATACTGTACTGACATCGGAGTTTGCAGTATCTCTCAGATACAATTTACTATCAAATATCACTTTCGCATTCAACTCTATCATTCTCACCATCAGATGCGAGTAACATTCACTGAAACTCTTCAACATCTGATGGATTGTCCTGTTGATATATTTTTCCAGCCATTTTTAATGGTAAATAAAAAAAAAAAAAAAAAAACTAAACCAATACTATATTGACATCAGAGTTTGCAGTATCTCTCAGATACAATTTACTACCAAATATCACACACCTCTACATGTGTCAAACCAAACTGACTTCAATTTTCTAGTGAATAACAGTTTCAGCAAATTTTTTTTGTGATAATTTTTCCTACAATGAATTTTCCCCCGTGATGATTTTTCCTTTCAATGAATTTTCCCTGCAATAAATTTTCTTTGCAATGAATTGTCTGTGAACTGTGGGTTAGTGTTTTTAGGATACCGTATTGTTGAGATGGGTGATGATGTGATTGTTTGTGTAAATATCTCCCTGTATATGTGGGTTTTCTATAACCTGAGAATGATAAGGAACCATCTAGAAGATGTGTGATCAGTGTATCCAGGAAGGGCAGACAGTCATTAGCTCCCGGTTCCATTGTAAAGTGGATTTTTGGTGTTGGCTATTTAAATGCACTAATAATGTATCCAATGTATCTGGGCCATGTGGCCAAATAGTAAGCACATCATCAACATAGCATAGCCAAAGCCTTGGTTTAAGTGTGGCTGTATTGATAGCTAGCTTTTCCAAGTGTTCAATGTAGATATTGGCTAAGGGGGGGGGGGGGAAGGGGCCCATTACTGTTCCATCTAATTGTTTGTATATTTTCCCTTTCCATGTAAAATAACCTGCCTGTATGAATTTAAATAGTTCAAATATATCAAGGAGGAAATTGTGACTTTAGTAAATCAAGGGTTTCAATTAATGGTACATTTGTGAATAGTGAGGTGATATCAAAACTCACCATTATGTCTGAACTTTTCAATGTATGGTTTTCTAAAATACTTTTTAGGTGGGTAGAATTTTTAACAAAAGAGGAGAGTTTTTAACAAAAGAGGAACTAGCCACTCTCACAAACAATTCTTCTGAGAAAGAAGACTGTATTTAAATGGAGTAAATGGTGAATTATACTAGATTTAAGTTCTGTTTTGAGCATGCTATACTGTTGAGATGAGTGATGGTTTAAGTACTGATGGAAATAGTGATCCTTACGTAAGTACCTTCGGTTGTGTTTAAGTTTGTATAAACAGAAAAGGATAATGAACCATGTGGTAGTTGTGTAACTAGTGTGTCTAAGAAGACACACTAGTTAGTTTCTTTTGCCTATGTTTGAAGGGTGACTTTTAAATGTAGTAAAAATGTATTAATGTATCTGGGCCACGAAGCCAAAGGAAACATGTCATTGCACATAAACTGCTGATATATGTGCAGCTGAGTTGTGTGCCTGATTTTCTAGAAATTTGCTAAAAATTCATGTACAAATTGGCTAGGAGGAGTAAACAGAGGAATTCATTGCATTATCATCTAGTTTGATATTTTTCCTTTTCATAACAAGTAAACCACACATTCAGTTTTGAAACCTTCATCCTCTTACACATCCTTTAGTATATAAAGTTCTTTGCACACATGTAACTTAGGCAACTTTGAACATGCTGGTTGATCTAGTAATATCTATTTAAATGCACTAAGAATGTTACACATTATCTGTAACATTTTGCTGATTTCCTACAGACATAATTAAATGGAAAAAGACAACTGTGCTGCATAGAAGTCATGTAGATTTGAGAGACTATTTTAAGAATCAGCATCAACCATGAAACACTCCCTTAACCTCAACAAATACAGCTGCATTAATTTGCCAAAGATATGGGAGACTGTTATTAAGACCACATTAAGCTTTTCTGCATTAACTTCACCTTTATCTGGCACATTATTAGAAGATTACTTCATTTTTCAGTTACACTTTGAATTGTTTCTTCAACTATCTAATTAAATGCTGTGTGTCTAACATATTTTTAATTTTGTAATAAGGATACTAGTTAAGAATCCTGGAAAATTATCAGTAGGTTCAATTAATTATTTTCTTCTGATGTTGCTTTACCATGAATCATTGTTTATGTATGAATATTGGTGTGTTGATTTGCATTTATGGCAATTTAGTACGAAAATAAAGTTAACATTCAATTTCAAGATGTTCATAACATGATTTTACCAGAATGGATTCTATAACTTTTTTATTGTAACGTATCTAAAATTGAATTTTTTTACAAGAAGAGTTAATTGAAATAGCTGGAAGATTTGTAGGCCAAAGTAGATTGCTCATTGGAATTCTCTTACAGAATGTCAGCAAAATGTTACAGATAATGTGTGTCATATAGATAAGTGATTTTATTTTAGAAAATATTTATGATATCAGTGATTAAATAAACTAAATATGCCAAGAAATTATATTCTTGTTTTAATCCTTTATCCAAGTGTAAGCAAACAAAGTTTACACGTGAAGTAACTTCAAGACTGGGCAACTCATATATGTAGAGGCTCATGACTTCACATCACTTGTCTTACTATCCCATAATGCAAAACATATCGTTATAGACATGTATAATGCTATGCATTATGGGAAGGGCCACTGCTTAGATTGGTTTCGACCTTTATTGAGATGAAAAGTAAAGAGATGCACCTCTATTCTAGAGTAGTTAGAATAGAGGTGCAAGAAAGCCTGATAGTATTAAGCAAAAGAAAAGACAGATAGATAATATGAGAGAGAAAAAAGGTCTCAGCTCTTTTATATTATCATATAACCAAAGGATATCAGTTTTCCTTTTTCACTAATCTCATATAAATTAACAACTGAAAGATCAATTGAAACTAAAGCACAAAGCACATACTCAGGTGATTAGTCTTATCTGAGTTAATTGCCTTGAGTTGGCCTTCTCTGCCTGGGATTGCTCTCCAGTCATTCCTCCAATTATTATTATTATTATTATTATTATTATTATTATTATTATTACGGGTATCTCCATGGAGTCAGTAGACTCATCGCGGGAGACCCAAGCTAGCAAAACAATATCTGTCATATCTCTTCTTGAATTCATTTACAGATGAAGAGCTCACAACAAAGTCAGGCAATGAATTCCACTCATTCACCACCCTCCAGGCAAAAAACCTTGTTCTGACACCTTTGTTAACCACACTCTTCTTTAATTTCCAGAGATGACCTCTTGTTCTTCCATCACTACCACACAGCTGAAACATTTCCCCTGCATCAATCCTATAAAAACCTTTTAGTAATTTGAATGTTTCTATCATATCCCCTCTTCTTCGCCTATCAACCAATCTCTGCAATCCACAAGCTCTCAATCTATCAATGTAGGGAGCATTTTTTATATCACTCACCAACTTGGTCACTCTTCTCTGAACCCTCTCCACAGCCTTCTCATCTCCAAGGAATCCAGGTGACCAGACCTGAGCACAGTAATCCAAATGTGGAAGTATCAATGCTTTATAAAGGGGAATAATAACCTCTTTATCTCTGGATGTCAGTGTGTTCCTCAACAACCAAGTAATCCTATGTGCAATCTTGGACACCTTAGCAATGTGTCCTCTGAACTTCATCTCCTTATCTACCAATACCCCTAAGTCCCTAGCCTCATCAATCTCTTGGAGTACCTTTCCATCGATGTAGTACACAGCTGGTAATCTTTTAATCCCAAAATGCAAGACTTTACACTTTTCCACATTGAACTGACATCCATTTTCTTTTGCCCATTTTACCAGCTTATTTAAATCCTCCTGCAAACTTTCAACATCAGCTTGATTTTTTATTGCACTACACAACTTTGCATCATCATCAGCAAAATTTGACTATAAGACCACATTGATTTAAGGATGGAACCATTTAAAAAACCTCTCATAGCTAAAATAGACAGAATTTTATCCTCCCCTCTCCCCCAGTGAATATTGCATAATGTGGGTGGTCTACACCATCTAATCAAAAATTTGATATCTCCGAGAATGCTTCTTTTTAAATACAAAAATTGTCTAACTGAACAGTAAAATTTCCACAGTACAATATTATAAAGCATTTGGATGTCATATTGCTGGTTTTCAAATTTATGTTTCTTTCATAAATGATATATATTAATTCATTAATTATAAAAATCAAAATTCTCTTCTCATTGCTGACAAGTGGTGGGAACTGCAAAAAAAATAACCTGTTCTGTTGTAAGTAATGGAATGCTCAACACATTACATAATCTATATAAGATAATAAACCAGAATGAGAATGGGGAACTGGACAATGAGACTTATTTGTGCCTATGGTCCCACAGAAGGTTCTACTAAGGTAGAAGTGGAGAAATTTTTTGAGGCTTTAGAAAAAGCAACTGACACAATGAAAAAGGAAAAGTTGGTCCTTGTTGGGGATCTAAATAGTAGAGTAGGAAATGATTGTGAGACATACAAAAATATTTTGGGAAAATTTGGAGAAAAGAGCAAAGCTAATAATAATGGCAAATATCTGTTGGATTTCTGCTCAGGACATGGACTGGTTATTACTAACACCATGTTCCAACATAAAAATGTGCACAAATTCACATGGAGAGAAGAGGCTAGGAATAAGAAAAGTCTCATTGACTATGTTATTGTTGATAGTGATGTTTTCTCCCTGGTGCAGGACACCAGAGTGTACAGAGGATTTGAAATTGGAAGTGATCACTATTTAGTCTTGAGCAGGATAAAATTGAATTTCATATTGAAAAGAATAACATGTAAGAAAGTTTTAAAGCGAATAAAAGTTGAGCAGCTCTCAGATGTGAACTGTAGACTAAAATACAGAAATATTATTGAAAAGAAAATGAAAGAGTTTGAGAACAGGAATCAAACCTTGGAGATTCAGTGGCAAACTCTGAAGGAAACATTGATTGATTCTGCCAGAGAGGCATGTGGTGAGGTTGTGTGCAAGGATAAAAAAATCAGAACTCCCTGGTGGACACAGGAAGTTAAAGAGGTAGTGAAGGAAAAGAAGAAAGCATATCAAAAGTTCCTGGCAAATAAGTCAGCTTTTACTCTTACAGAATACAGAGACAAATGTAAGAAAGCTAAACAGTGTGTAAAACTAGCTAAACAAAAGTCATGGGAGGACTTTGGCAAGAATATAGAAAATAAATATCAAGAAGGTGGCAAAATATTCTGGAGGTTGTTGAAGAAGCTTAGGAATGGAGGAAAGAGTGCTGTAAAAGGAATTAGAGATGATAAAGGTGAAATGAAAACAGGAGAAAAAGATATCCTTGAAGTATGGAGTAATTACTTTGAAAAACTGCTAAATGAAACAAGCAGTGATGACAGCACAGTGATAAAAAACACTGACCAGGCATGCAGTCAGGAATACATATCCATACTTGAAGTAGAAAAAGCCATCAAAGGCTTGAAATGTGGAAAGGCAGCAGGAGTAGATGATATTCGACCAGAAATGCTGAAGTATGGTGGTATAAGAGTCTTACAGTGGCTGCACTGCATAGTTCAGAAAGCCTGGACAGAGGGACGAATTCCCAATGATTGGAGTAGAGCTCTCATAGTACCTATATATAAAAAGGGAAATAAAACTGAATGTGAGAATTACAGAGGTATTTCCCTACTGAGTGTTCCTGGCAAGATCTATGCAAGTATACTTGAGAAACGGTTGAGAAGAATTGTGGAAGAACAATCTGGATTCAGGCCAAATAGAGGCTGTCAGGATCAAATCTTCACCTTACGACAAATAGTCGAGAAAGCATGGGAATATAACAAAGATCTGTATTTAAGTTTTGTCGATTTGGAAAAGGCATATGACAAGGTGCCAAGAGAGAAGCTATTCAATACGCTGCAGTTATATGGTGTCAATGGGGCATTATATCAAGCAATACTTAGTCTTTATTTGAGTTGTGAGTCAGCAGTTAGAATTGAAGGAAGTACAGGAAGATGGTTTAATGTTAAATCTGGTGTGAGACAAGGATGTACATTATCCCCTCTGTTATTCATTATCTATATGGATCACTTTATGAAGGAATGTGGTATTAAACCTGATATCAAAATTGGAGATGTTAATGTCAGCTCTTTGCTTTATGCGGATGATGTTATACTTCTAAATAAATCCGCTACAAGTCTGCAAGATTCTCTGACTAAATTGAATAGCTGTTGTAATAGATATGGTATGAAGGTCAGCAATAAAAAGACAAAGACAATGAAGATAGGCAGAATCATTGAAAATGTCAACTGTGTTGTGAATGGAGAACCTGTGGAACAAGTAAAACATTTCAGCTACTTAGGCACAATTTTTACTGAAGATGGTAAACTAAATATAGAAATAGACAACAGAATCAGCAAAGCTGGTATGGTGGGAAGTCAATTGAATAAATTCATATGGAATAAGAAAGAAATTAGTCGGAACACTAAATTAGCTGTATACAAGACTGTGTTCAAACCAATTTTAACTTATGGATCTGAGAGCTGGGTCAGAAGTAAAACACTTGACCAAAGACTAGAGACCGCAGATATGAGAGTCCTGAGAAAGATTAGAGGTGTGAACAGATGGCATCAATGGCAATATCATATTAAAAATGAGGATATTAGGAAAGAACTTGACATTGTCAGCATCCAGGAATGCGTTAGCAGAGCTAATCTCAGATGGTATGGTCACTTAAATAGAATGGGAGAGGAAAGATTAGCAAAACAAGTGTTCTCTGCCAGGTTGGCAGGAAAACGACCCAGAGGAAGACCAAGATATAGGTGGATTGATACAGTACAAAGTGCCTTAGACGATAGAAATATAAGATCTGATAATGTTGGAGTCTTGACAAGTAACAGACTGATTTGGAGGAAAATTGTAGATAGGAAGTTAGTAATGATGTAATTTTTTCATGTAGTACTGTCATATCCTGTACACCCCTTGAGGGTACATGGCAGGAATTTGATGATGATGATGATGATGATGATAATAAACCAAAAGGCTAACTGGCGAATTTGTTAATTAAGAGGTTTAATTAAAATAAAACGGGATTTAACATCTCCCTCTTAACATTACATAATCTGTTCCAAATGCACAGTGCTAGAGGGCAGCTGTAGAATGCATGTTCGACTGTTTCCAATCAGTAACAGATATCCACATATTGGATCTCTAGTGTTAAAGTACCTCCATTTGATGTTATTGACTGGTAGGTGGCCATATGCAATTCTACACGCAAGATCCCTCCTGTTAGGGTATCCTTGAAACTTTAATAAGTTATGAAACAAAGTGTCGTTGTCAGTACTGAACTGTGGAACTTCATGGCAAAAGAGATTAAAGATTTCTTTATGCAAAATTATGTTATTACTTTTTTAATGGAAAGAATGTCAATGCCAGAGTGTTGTAGCAGTCTTAGAGTTAAGAACGGAGTGTTGTAGTATTCAGGAACAATCTCAGATTTTTGAACTTTATAATCATTTACTCCAAACAGGGAAAGACGAAAACCCAGGTAGTACAGGAAAAGTTCTGCACATGTGTGATTATTGTGCAATATTTTATGGATTTTTGAAGCTGTATTGATTAAATAGCAGAATTTTAAGACTGGAAGCCCAAATCTTCCATGCTTCTGTGATAGTTGAAGAAATTCCTTTTTAACTTCTTGGTATTGGCTGGACCAAAAAAATTGCATAGGCTTATTATATAATTGCTTTTCTTCTTTAGCTTTTGTAATGTCTGTAATATTTATGATTATACAACTGAGCAGGAAAGATTATAGTTTTGAGTACTATGGTTTTAGAAGAAAAGGAAAGTGGCCCTATTTTTCAGTCTTCTAATGTTTCAAAGTTCTTGAACTGGTAAGTGGAGAATTCTTGAATTGGGTAAGTGGAGAAGAGAATTCCAAGTGTAGTGAGGAGTTCTCTCTTGGGGGGGGGGGGGAGTCCAAAAGGTATGCCTCCAAGATCCCACTTTCTAAACTTTTAATTTTGTCTTGTGTGCATCACAGATCTTGCTGAATTTTTCCAAAATATGAAAAAAAGATATATGGAATGATTATCCTTCAATGCCCATTACATCATCAGCACATGCTAATACCTTATTTTCCTTCATAGTTGAAGGAACTGTTATTCCTTGTATAACATGTTTATTGTCAACTTTCTGTAAGAAAGGTTCAAGAACCAATGCAAAGAGCAGTGGAGTAAAAGGCAACCTTACTTCACTCCTTTTGAATTTTGACCGGGTTTGACAGAAACCCATTACTAGGAGGCGGGTGGTTGAATTGGCATAAGCTCCTTTGATAATGGATAGCAGCTTTTTTTACCTACAACAGTTTACTGGAAGATGTGGAACAGAAAGGGATGCCAGACATTATCAAATGCTTGAGTAAGGTCTACTTGATAGTACTGCCATTGACTGCTTTTTCATATTAACTAAGCGGATTAGATCACATAGCAGAAAAAGAAATTCTACTACTTGGCCTGGAACTCCATACACCTGTGTGCTTTTAGTTATGTATCTCATTTCCACTTTGAGCCTGTTATTGGTAATGTGGAAAAATATCTTCTAGTCATTATTAGATAGAGAAATAGATCTCCAGCTGCTGATTAAGGTGTGATCTCTATTAGGTTTTGGAATGAGGACAGTATGGCTTGCTACAAATTCACTTCATATGTGTCCTGATGAGAGAAAAGAATTAAATAGTATAACTAGAATGTAAGAATAAAATCCCAGGCCTCGTGGTAAAGTTATATCCCTAGACCATCAGGTCCTGGGGATTTTCTTGTCTGGCATTCTTTATAGGCTGTGACTTCAGATGCCGTAATTGGTCTGTCAAGCCCATCTTGGATATGAAGAGGAAAGCCATTAATGTTCCAAGAGTTATAAATTCCAACAGTACTGTTGTCTTCAAACATATTTTTGTAGTGTGTTTGAAAGGAGTGGTGGACATATCTTTACCATCAATTCAGATTTGAGTGATAGTTTAATAAATTTCTAAATTTATTATACTCTAACCAAGTGAAAAATAAACTTTCAACATCTTTCTCTAAATCCTGAGTGATAGTTCTTTCTTTGCAGAATTTTGTGAATTGTCTATTGATAAATGCAGCTGAAAGGTCTCTGCTAAATGCTGCTGTATTCTTATCTAAATATTCTCTCTTCTACTCGTTTTTGCTTTTCCACTTCTATCTCTCTGTTAATATTTCTAATGATGTTGCTACATTGTATATTACCATTGCTTTGGCTTGTTACAAACAACTTCTCTCTTTATACAGGTCTTTAAACTTTTTTTATTTTGATTAAAGCCTGTTCCTTTCCCCATTCCATCATATTCTGTTTACTGCTTGTTTGAATTTTAACCACATATCATATCCCAATTCCAGGTAACATAATTCCAAATTGTACAGAGGGTTGGAATATGGTTGAAAAGGTCAATGGAAAATTTGGTGGAAGTCTCCATGGTACAGACCTGATCTCTGCTTCTTCCATGCAGTGGAACTTAAATAGAACTAGATCTTGATCTGACATGTTGATGTTAAGATGTTTTATCTGAATTATCCTATTTATAAAGAAAGAAGAGATATAAATTCAATCAACAAGGGTACCAATACTTTAATTCATGTGCATGTAAGCCTAGGGATTAGGACTGTGAATCCTCCATATGTCTACAGTTGAGCATTGTCAAGACATTTTTAACTGTGCATATCCCATTTTTCTTCTTGGGGTGTCCTAATTTGTTTAAATGTAAGGTTTTCAATACAATTCAGTGTCCAGCTGCTTTGATGTAGTTTGCACCATATAAATATGGTTCCAATTCCTGGAGGAGCATAAACATATATATACATTATTGCACATCCACACTATTTTCCATCTATTGTCAAGATTCTCCCTTCTGAATCCCTTTGGATATTACAGAATAACCAAAGAGGGGGGGGGGGGGGGCAAGAATAAGAACTCCTACTCCAGCCCTGTTAAATCTTCCAAAGCTCCAATAAAATAGAAATGGATATCTATCTGTTAAAGTTTTTATATCTTTATATTTGCAGAAGTATGTTTCTTGGAGAAACAGAAACCTGATATTATGCCGTAGCATAAGTTTCCATGTAGTTTCTTGTTTAATTTGCCTGTGGAATCCTCATACATTTAATGAGGCAATGTAGAAAGGAGATGCTATGATTAGTGAAGTGTCAATGTTAAGTTTTTAACTTCTAGATGTTGGATAAACTTGTGAGGTCTTCAATCTGTGAAGGAGCAATTGTGTAGCCTGCTTCTTGTAAACTGTTTTCCAGTATTTTACAGTTGCTTTCTATTTTTTCAGTTTTGTGCCTATCGTTCTTGATTTGGAATCTAGTTATTTCCTTTTCATGTAGATGATAATCATACTGAGAAAACTTTGAATCAGTAAACTTTATTATTTTTTCTTTAACTGTATTTCTCACTTTCCCTTTATTAGCATGAGATGGTTTATGAACATAGTCCATAAACTCTTCTGAGCCCTGAAGAGTTTTCATTTGATGATCTGCAACCTTCTCCATCTTGAGATCTTTTATTATTTCTTTTTCTTTTAGATTTAGTTCCATTTATTAATATTTTTATTTATTTATTTATTAATTCATCTTTCCTTTTTGATGATCTTGTTTGCATATTGTTCTTTTAGTTGTCTTACTTGCTTTTCTGTTTCTTCTCTAGTTTCTCCTTGTAGAACAATGTTATGTTTTTCCTCTTGTATCTGCTCAGTTGTTATACTAGGTTCATTATTGGTAATTTCAACTGATGGTGTTCCATCCATATTTAACTCGGAAAGTGGCTCCTGCGGTTCTGGAATTTTGGAGCTAATTTCTAGATGACTTGATCATGCACTTTTTGTGATTTTTCAAGTGTAGTTTCTTTAAAAGCGCCATCTTTACTAGACTGAATTGCAACATCCAGGAACTTTTCATTATGGCTCACTGATGTATATGGTGTTCTAATTGGCTCTACCAGTGCTCCCACTAAAATGACAGATGGTAACATGGTGTTCAGAACTTTTACATTTCTAACAGGGTGTGAGACACTGATTAGCAATATGTCTGATCTCCATGCAGTCGAAACATTTAGATTTGGAGCAGTTACCACCCAAGTGATCATATGAACCACAATGCAGGCACTGCCTTTGTACTCTGGGATAGTTTTACATAAGTTAGGTTGTACCGATGTTGACAAAATTTGGTATGGGTGTCTTTGTATCCATTATTGAAAGTGACATAACTGGCTCCCAACCATTACAGGAATAACTGTGCTGCCTTCGAAAGTAAAACCCTGTAATAGTTTGTCCCTTGTTTCCATATCTTTAACTACAATTAAATACTTCCCTCTGCCATAAGGGGTGAAAGAATAAATCTTATTAGCACCAACTATCTCTTTTAAAACCTTAGATAGCTGGTAGTGCAGCTAATATCTGCATTACGAGATTACTTTTGGTGGTAGCATTGCCTTTGTACTCTGGGATAGTTTTACATAAGTTAGGTTGTACCGATGTTGACAAAATTTGGTATGGGTGTCTTCGTATCCATTATTGAAAGTGACATAACTGGCTCCCAACCATTACAGGAATAACTGTGCTGCCTTCAAAAGTAAAACCCTGTAATAGTTTGTTCCTTGTTTCCATATCTTTAACTACAATTAAATACTTCCCTCTGCCATAAGGGGTGAAAGAATAAATCTTATTAGCACTAACTATCTCTTTTAAAACCTTAGTCACCCATCTTGTTTCTTCGTATCCTGGAATTTCAATTCCTAGAGTTTGCACCCAGAGGAATTGGTACCATTATCTCAGGTGGAGAAAAAGACTAAAACCTCAGTGATTGATTATAAGAGAGGAAAAAAAAAAATTTCAGACATAAGACTGAGAATTAAATAATCCTGTGATATAGAAATAATTCTGCACCACCACCACCAGCAAATGCTCTGTTTGAGCTACTATAAAATGGCGGCTGTGATACCGCCAAAAGTAATCTTGTAATGCAGATATTAACTGCACTACCAGCTATCTTTAAAAAAAAAAAAAAAAAAAAAAAAAAACAGTGCCAGTGGGGGCAAAAGCCACCACTAGCACCAGTAAACTGAAATCAAAGTGAAAAACAAACGAAAGAAAATGGAAGTACTTATCTTGCTGAAATCTGAGATGTCATCATTGGGAACCACACCAAGAACCAAGGTTAAAGTAATGCAGAAGTCATATTTCCATATACAAGTAGCCAAAAGATGTCACACCTTATTACTAAAATACCCTCGATTAGAGATAGATTTTGAAAGTTTTTCCAGTTGGTTATACTACGAGGGTGGTCTGAAAAGTTCTTGGCCTCGACCATAGATGGCAACACTATCGGCAAGATTTTTTTTTAAGTTGGTACATCTGTCATAAGCATCCATGTGAAATTGCAAGTCATTCTACCAATAGTTTGTTTTATACAGCTGTCCGAAGCAAAAATGTTGTCTGTGTCCCTTGAAATGGATAAAATTAAGTATTGCGCGGTTATAAAATTCTTTGTAAAAGAAGGTTTAATGCCAAAAGAAATTCATTCGAATTTCATAAAAGTTCATGAGCACTCTTCTCCTTAGTTTTCGACAATTAAGAAATGGGCTGCTGAGTTTAAGCGTGGTCGTACCAACCTTGAAAATGATCCATGTGAAGGACGTCTAAAAAAGTGTAACAACAATAGAAATCATTGATCAAGTGCATAATATGATATTGGATGACCAACAGGTCAAAGTGTGTGAAACTGCTGAGACTATAGGCATTTTAAAAGAATGTGTAGGATATATTTTGCATGAAGAATTGCAAATGAAAAAGGCTTTGCACAAGATGGGGGCCACGCTTGCTCACAGCAGATCAAAAACACACTTGCATGAAAATCTCGGAACAGTGCTTGGAGCATTTTAACAAGAATAAAACTGATTTTGTGCATCGATTTATTACTATGGATGAGACTTGGATTCACCATTACATACCAGAATTCAAATGGCAGTCAAAACAGACTGCTGTCAGAAGCCGGTTGTTCAGCACAAAAATAGAAGACAAAGTCCGTTCCATCAGCAGGAAAGGTCATGGCATTAGTGTTTTGGGATGCTAAAGGCATTTTGTTTATTAATTCTCTTGAAAAGCGTAAAACAATAATCAGGGAACATTACTCCTATCTTTTAACCAGACTAGATGAAAAAGTTCATGAGAAAAGATCCGGTTTGCAGAAGAAAAAAATCATCTTTCATCAGGACAATGCACCTGCCCACAAAAGTGTTTTCCTGTTTGGCAACAGGAAAATTAAGGGATCTGCACTATGAATTGTTGGAACATCCACCCTATTCCTTAGATTTGACTCCACCTGACTTCAATCTCTTCCCAAAACTAAAGTTTTCCTCGCTGCTCAGCGGTTTTCTTCGAATTAAGATGTGATTGCAGCTGTAGAGGGGTATTTTGCAGATCTTGCTGAGAACCACTACAGGGACGAGATAATGGCCCTGGAGCATTGCTGGAATAAATGTATTAGTCTTAAGGGAAATTATGTTGAAAAATAAAAATAATTTTGAAATTATAAATTCGTTTTTTCGCCCCCCCCCCCTGTATAAGAACTGATAATGTTGTTGTCTTGACAGGTAACAGATCGATTTGGAGGAAAAATGAAGCCATTGATGTGATGGGGCTGTAAGTCCAAGGAGAGAGAGAGAGAGAGAGATAGAAATCTAATCATTTAGTGATTTGTAAGTTACCGAGGATAAGGGACAGTGAGTTGAGATCCCTTTTTTTTGAGAAAAAAGCCAGGCTGCATTTTGGTGGCATTGAAGCGACCAGTTTATTCTTGCCCCATTGAAGGATGTTGCAATGAAGGAGTTTTTGTTATTGTTATTATTATTATCTGAGATCTCCAAGGAGTCAAGGACTCATTGAGGGACACTATACATCACTCAAACCAGCTGTCATACCCCCCCCCCCCCAAATTCATTCACACTAGATTCACTCACTACCCCTAAAGGCAAACAATCCCACTCACTCACTCCTCTATGAGAGAAAAACCTAGCTCTTATCCTTTTCTTGATGGCAAACAAACTTAGCAACCATGGATGCCCCCAGTGTTCTCTCCCCACCTTCCATATAACAAAAAATTTCATCAGATGATATTCTATAACTTCCATTCAGAAGTTTATAGACTTCTATCATCTAAATCCCATAATCTAGATATAATCTTTGTAACTCTTTTTTTGCACCCTTTCCACAGCTTCTTTATCCAATTGGAACCTGGGAGACCACATCTGTGCACAATAATCCAGGTGCGGTATTATCAAGCCCTTATAAAGAGACAAAATGACTTCCTCATCCTTAAATGTTAAGGTTTGTTTCAGCATCACAGTTGTATTTGCAACTTTTGCTATGTGGCCTTTGAACTTCAAATTGCTATCCACTATTACACCAAGATCTCTAGCCTATCAGTTTCTTGTAGCATAACCCTGCTAATATAATATGCTCCTGGAAATCTCATCACACCAAATTGCATTATTAACATTAATTTGACAGCCATTTTCATTTGCCCAAATTTCCAGTCTATTGAAATCATTTTGTAAGTTCAAGTAGAAGATGATTTGCTATGGTGAGCTGTGCAAGAGTTATAGAAAAGTGTGATGCCAGGAGGTTAGCTTTATCACTGTTAGGTTAAACAGTGGCCATCAAGATGTGAGAGAGAGAGAGAAAGAAGGGTAGAAGCATAAGTGGACAGAAATTGGGTCTAGTGGCCATTGGAGAGGGATAGGAAAGCATGGCTTCATTTGGACAGGAGGTATGTTTTTTGCTATTCATGTTTATAAAGTGAATTATTCTTATTTATTAACAGCTTTAGCCATCTTCTTTTGAAGTAGGGCCTGAAAAGTAGATTAGAATTTTGTGTAGAATGGGATATAACGACCTTTACGACAGTGAGGATAACTGCTGTGACTTGCTTAGAGCAGAAGCAATAATCCAACAATGGAAAGGAAGAGGAGTACAAATTCTGGAGGTCATCCTACTTTATAGTGCCAAAGGACATAGGTTTTTGCAGGGGGGGGGGGGGGAATAAGGCATTCTATATGAAAGGAAACTTGCACAAAATTGTGATCTGAGTTGTCAAGAAGAGTGATCTCTACAGTGTATATGGAAAGAGGACTAGCTAAAAACAGATATCAAAGGGTATTGGTAGAGGGAAAAAAGTTATCAAGAATTTGGGTAGGTAGATGTATGATTTGTATTAGATCATGGCTCATAGCAAAAACTTCTGCATCTCATCTAGCTTGGTCTCTGATGTTGGTAAAGGTTGTTTGTAGTTGTGGGCATTAAGATCATGTAGGAAGATAACTACACTATGAGGAGGTTGAACTTTATGGATAGGAAGGTGAAGAGATCAGAGTGGTTTTGGAATTTGGAAAGCAGTAAGTAATGTAGATCTGGACAAGGAAACTTTGAGCCAGAGTTGGCCAATTGCAGGAGAGATTCTAAATTAGGTATTCTGTGGTAGGCAGTGTTGGATCTCACAAAGACACAGGTATGAAACAAATTATGAAATGTGTAATTTGGACATTGAAGGTGGGTTATAGGTTGATCTAGCTGCAATTTGGATTTCTATCAGAAGTAGGGGCTCTTGTCTGAATTCTCTGTAAGTGATTATGGATATCATTTATGTTGGAAGTTGAAGTTTATGCCATGAATGTTGGTGAAGTTTTTGTAGGAATTCCGACATGTTTTGTTTATTTAGTTTATTTGGTTAGATCTGTACATATAATAATGGGTTGGGGAGGATCAGTAAGGGAGAAATGCTTTTATGAAGGAGTTGTCTGATTAAAAAAAGGTTGGGAACCCCTGATCTAACCTTTTGCACATTTATTTTAATGCCTATACACAAATTGTGTGCCTATGTCTATCCAGCATTTAAGCTTGTATGCCTGCATCCTCTGGATTGCACAGGGGATGTCTGTTTAAAAGTAGCTGCTTAGTTATGATTTAGATACCAATAGTTTAATTACATTGACTCAATGCAGTGTCATTTATATAGTAGTGTCTATTTTTTTTCTTTTATTATCATTAAAAATAACTATGAAAAAAACAACAACTAGGGATTAAATCTTAAAACAGAATTATAAATAACAATTTCTTTTGATAATAATTTTGGTTGAGGTTTTGTCATTGTGACCTTGATATGTTCAGAACTTTAATTCTAAACAAAGCAGAATATATGGCGTATGTTACATGTTTACTTATATTACATGTCTTTATCACATTTACTGATAAGTCACCTATATGCAAGACCTAAAATTCACCTTGACTTCTTTGTTTGTTGGATGCAGTTTTTTGGCTACCATCAGCTATTATATCATCATGTGTCAAACAAGTTTTACTGATTCCAAAAATGTTTGGCCCAGGCACGCTGTTATATCTACTCAAGATGATGACCTCAATATGAAATTTAGAATAACATATTAGTCATATTAATTGTAATGTAAGTTGTTTTCCTAAGAATGAAAGTCTAATTTTACATAAAAGATAGTAAGTCACACTCCGTTTTCTGAAAGAAGAAAATTAATTTATAGTACTTTTTTTTGATGTTTTTGATAAGAAAGTTTTCTTTCTAAAATGTATCAGTTTGGCAAGCTCATACTGAAATTACAGTAGACACATAAATATATTTTTATTTAAAAGAAAAATATTCTAATTGATGAATTTTGTAGTTAGAGAAAAGCTACGATTTTGAAATTCTAAAGATTATTATTATTATTCAGGCCTCCATGGAGTCAAAAGACTTATCGTGGGAGGTCCTTCCTAAGAACATAAAGTCTGTCAAGACTCATCGAAGGGAGGTTCCCCCTAAGAAACACAAAGTCTATCATACCACTCCTTAAACTCATTGACTGTTCTCGCCCTCACCACTCTATCAGGCAATGCATTCCACAGCTCAACCACCCTCCATGCAAAGAAACCACTCCTCACCCTCTTGCTCACAGTTTCCTTTCGTAACTTCCAGGGATGGCCTCTGGTCATCACTCTTTCCCGCTGTTCAACCAAGTGAAAGAACTCCCCAGTGTCAACCCTGTAACCACCTCTCAACAGTTTAAAAGTCTCAATCATATCACCTCTACTTCTATCTGCCAAACTCTGCAGTCCACATTCCCTCAGCCGATTCTCATAACTATCCTTGTACAGTCCTGAGACCATCTTTGTCATCCGTCTTTGTATCTTTTCCACAGTTAATTTATCCCCTTCAAATCCTGGGGACCAAATCTGAGAACAATAATCCAAGTGTGGTCTGATCAGAGACTTATACAACGGAATGATAACCCTCTTATCTCTGCAGGTCAGTGTCCTTCTCATAATTGCAGCAATCCTCTGTGTTACCTTCACCACCTTTGCAATATGTCCCCTAAACTTCAGGTTTCTATCAATCATCAACCCCAGATCTTTTGTCTCCCCAACTTCCTCCAGTATAACTCCTACCATAGAGTATGCAGCATCCCATCGATGTTTCCCAAACCTCAAGACCTTACATTTTGCTGCATTAAACTGACATCCCCCATTCATTTGCCCATCTATCTAGCTTATTCAAATCCTCTAGCAGGGCTACCACATCTGCACTATTATTAATAATCCTTCCCAGCTTCGCATCATCCAGTAACAACTGAATATCCCCTTGCAATCCACTGGCAATGTCATTGATATAAAAGTTAAACAATATAGGTCCTAGTACTGAGCCCTGTGGGACCCCACTTGTAACCCTCTGCCTCCTTGAAACTGCTCTACCCTGCACAACGCTCTGATACCTATCAGACAGCCAATCCTGAATCCAGTTGACCAATCTGTCTTCCAGCACCATGTGTTGCAACTTAAATATCAGCTTATCATGTGGCACCCTGTCAAATGCCTTTGCGAAGTCTAAGAAAATTGCAGTATATGCCTTTCCCTCATCTAATGTTCTTGTAACTTTATTATAAAAGGCTAGCATATTGCTAAAACAAGAGCGCCCTTTCACAAATCCATGTTGACTCTCACAGATAACATTACCCTCATCTGCCCAGTGCTGTATACGGTCCCTCACTACTTTCTCCAAGATCTTAACAACTACTGATGATACACAGACTGGTCTATAATTAGACACTTCCAGTCTGTTACCACCCTTATGCAATGGCACTATCTTACCTTCCTTCCATTCCCTGGGCACCTTTGCCGAAGCCAGACTTTCATTGAAAAGCCAGGTTAAAGGCACTGTCAGTTCCCTAGCACATGCTCTCAAAACTCGTGGTGAAATACCATCCAGTCCCAAAGCTTTATTGACATCCAGAGTTCTCAGTATCTGAAACACACTCTCCTCCTGTACCTCTAAACCTTGAACCTGCCCATATCCGTCTAGCATTAAAACTGACTCCTCCAGGATGAAATACTCCAATAAAGTGGTCATTGAACAATTCCACTATGTCCTCTGCATCAGTCACTCTATTCCCATTTTTATCCCACAATATCATTCTTCCACAGTCATTTCTCCTCCTACTAGCCACATAGCTAAAAAATTCCCTAGTATTTTCTTTTGATCTTAGGGCCAATCTCCTCTCATATTCCAGTTTCGCTTTCCTTACCACACTATTCACTCTTCTGGCCTGTGTCTTATATTCTTCACGCATCCTCTCTTCACCTGTCTCCTTATATCTCTTCCATAGCCTCTTTTTCACATGCAATTCCTGTTTAATATTGTTTGTCATCCACTTTACTCCAAATTGTGTCCTCTTCTTCACTCATGGTATACAACTTACCATTGCTGCTAACAAATATTCTTTCACAATTTTCCATGCACTAATGATATCCTGGCCTTCCAATTCCTCCCTCCATGAAACTTCCCGAAGTTGACGTCTAAGACTATTATAATCACCTGCAAAATTCCACATAAATTCCCGTCTCTTTGATACTCCTGCATGTCTATTCATTTTCCAAGTCAAAACCGTATGCTCACTCTCTCCAACTGGTGGGAGAGATGTCATCTCAGTTATTATCAACTCTTCTGATGCTATAACCAAATCTAAAACTCTCGAACCTCTTGTTCCCTCTGTTACATGTTGCCTAAGACATTTGTCCCTCAAGAATTCTAGAAATTCCATTCCACTATTGCTACATGCATCTTCCTCTCTCCAATTTATATTACTGTAGTTAAAATCTCCCGTAACAATCATTCTTCTTGCACTTGCCAAACTTAACTGTCTAAACATCTCCTGGTCCCCCATCCTCCGTGCTCCTGGGTCTGTAGCAACACTCCACTAAATATCCTGTCTTGCCTACCTCTACCTTACACCATATGCTCTCAAAATCATTTGTCTCACTTCCTTCCAAAGTCTCCACTCTTAGAGGACATAGGTCATCACTTATCATAAGCAGTAACCCACCACCACGCTTTCCCCTCCTATCCTGACGAAAAATGCTATACCCAGCGACTTCTATTCCTGTTATTATATCCCCTTCTGTCAACCACGTCTCAGTGATCCCAATAATTTTTGGCCAGGCTGATGCTATCTGCACCACCAATTCCTCTCCCTTATTCCGGATATGCCTGGCATTAGTATAAAGCATAGCATGAACTTAACCGGAAAAATCATATTTTACTGTTCGTAGCAGTTAACCCTTTGCTATCATCAGAAAACTGCAATACTTTCAAGAAGCTTATGTTTGTTATATTCCTTCTTTTTACTCGTGACATAGGTATTGTATGAAATGTGTAATAGCTTTCTTACTATCATACATGATGCCTCTGATGCTATATGAGTTCGTTGACAGCTTTGAGCTAAAGATATTCAAATTTATGAATACATTACACTCTATTATTATTATTCCACCGCCATGGAGTCGGCAAACTCATCATGAGAGGTTCATTCAACTGACAACATATTTATCACAGTATCTTAAAATTCTTAACACTCATTGCATTAACAACACATTCTGGTAATGCATTCCATTCACTGACAATTCTCCATGTAAAAAATCTACTCCTCACAACCCTTTCACCACACTCTTATATAACTTCCAGGGATAACCTCTAGTTTTTCCCCTCTCACCTTCTAATCTTTTTATTATCTCATCTAGATTAATCCAATAAAATTCTCTCACTAACTTAAATGTCTCAATCATATCACATCTTTTCCTCTTAATCACCAGACTCTGCAATCCACATTTCTTCAACCTCTCTCTCCATTGCCAGCATTCCAACGTTCTGATATTGTCTTAGTCACTTGTTGCTGGATCCTCTCCAGTGTTTCCACATCACACTGAAAACCAGTTGACCACACTTGAGTACAATAGTCCAAGTGTGATCTGATCAATGCTTTTTACAGTGGCACAACCACTTCCTTATCCATACATGTTAGAGTACTTTTTATCATAGCAGCACTACAATGTGCAGCCTTTGCAACATTAGCAGTATGCCCTCTAAACATAGGTCTACTGTGAACCATCACTCCAAAATCTCAAATCTCATCCACTTCCTGCAGTATGGCACTGTCAGTATAGTACACAGCCTTGTATTTCTGCACTCCAAAATGCAACACCTTGCACTTATTAATATTAAAACTACAACCCCCACTCCTTTGGTCAAGAGTGGAGGTTGTAGTAAAAGTCTATTCAAATCTAAAGGGAAGTAACATCAGCAGTGTTACTTTTAATTTTACTCAACTTTGCATCATCAGCAAACAACTGAAGATCCTGAGTCAGTCTACATGATATATCGTTTACAAACAAGTTAAACAGCAGGGGGCCCAAGAACAGAACCCTGGGGCATGCCAACTGGTTACCTTTTTTTTTTTGAGAAACTGCTTCATCATACACAACCTGCTGGTATTGTTCAGAGAGAGCCAATCTCTGATTCATCTAACCAATATTATTATTATTATTATTACGTAACACCTCCAGGGAGTCCAAAGACTCATCGAGGGAGGGAACCTGCTCTACAATTCTCCATCTCCACCCTGCCACCAACCACCTTCGTCATCCACACCAACGCCATCTACTGCCGACCACCAGCACTAATATTTTCACAGACAATCACAAACATCCATGCCCACGGCAAACCCATAGCCTTTTGGCTGGAGAGCAGATATGCTAACCACTCGGCCAACCAGGCCGGCATATACTATCTATTTCGATACTCTGCAGCTTGTACACTAACTTATCATGTGGTAATCTATCAAATGCTTTTGCAAAGTCCAAGAATATCACTGTATATGATTCTCCCCTATCTAACACACTTGTTACCTTAATCATAAAATGCAAGTAAATTGCTAAAACAGGACCTAACGATTACAAATTCATACTGACCATCATAAAGAATGCTATGCCCATTGACCCAATCCTGTATTCTATTCTTAACTAATCTCTCCAACACCTTGACCACAATGCAGTTATACAGACTGGCCTATAGTTGGACACTTCTGTCTTAGAACCATGCTTATGGAGTGGTACTATTTTGCCTTCTTTCCACTTCTTAGGAATCCTACCCATTTCAAGACTTTCATTAAATAATCAGGTCAAGGGCATAACCAACTGTGATGTACATTCCTTAAGAATGCATTGTCATATGTCATCCATTCCAACAGCCTTATTAACATCTAACCAACACCTCTGATTCTTTCACTTCCAATTCTCCTAGTACTCGCCTCTCTTCTATATATTGCACCACATCATTTACACCAATATGATATGATATACACTGATAAAGTGCTTGTCAATAGTTGCATTATCCTTTGCAACTTATTCTGCTGCCATGACTATCCACCAATGTCAACCTACCATAATTCTTAATTTAATGTCATAAGTGTCTCTCAAGAATAGTATTCTTTCTCTTGCTTGCCATATAGCGGAAAAATTCCCTTGAGTTAACCTTTGCCTAATCAGCCAATCTCCTCTCATACTGCACCTTTTCTTTTCTTTACCATGCCTGCACTTTATACTCTTCTAGCCTGAACTAACCTGTGCTGCAGGCTAGAGCAACAGCCCTTGTACCTCCTCCATAGCATTTTATTTTCCAGCAGTGCTTTCTTGATTTTACTGTTCATCCATTTCACTCCTCTATTTACCCTTGGTATGCAATAATAAATTTAGTTTAATCCTTTATCCAAATGTGAGCAAACAAAGTTTGCGCCTGAAAATATCTTCAGGTAAGGTAGTACAACACCGGGCAACTCATAGCAGTTATACGTTACTTTTGTCAGATACTGCTTTGTGAGTCTCCATGCATTGTCAGTATATTTTCTGCTCAGCTCACCTACCCAATAACTCACTTTAAACTTCCATTTTCCACATATATCCATTTTTGACAGTAACCTTTTCTTGTTTCATCACTTTCCCAACAAGCACCTCATGATCACTCTCACCAACTGGCAGTAGTGTCAACACCTCATTAACAACTACATCTTGTGACGTTATCACCAAATCCAAAACATAAAAGCCTCTATTTTGCTTCAGTCACATGTTGCTTAAGATATTTATCTCTCAAAAATTCAACAAACTCACTCTCCTTGTTCCCATACACTATCTCCTTCTTCCATTCTATATTCCTATAGTTAGTCTCCCATCAGGATCACCTTCTTTTTACATGCCCAGCTAATTTGCCTAACCATTTCACAATCAGTATTCTCTGTATTCCCTGGCCTATAACAGCATCCTATCAGATATACTAACCTGTTTATTTCAACTTCACATCACAGATTCAAAATCTGTGCATGCACTATCAACTTCCACACTTCACAGACACAATTCCTCTGCAATTATTAACAGCACTCCCACATCCTCCTCAGACAACCATGTTTGTCTGAAGAGGATGTGATGTTGGGAATAGGACATCCTATTGAGGCCATTCTACAAGCACCAACATTCTCCATTCTGGCTGCTATACTATACCCCTCTCTCTTTGGTCTAACCACTTCCGTTTCACTGATCCTTACTCTGATTTCCATTCCTACCTATATCATTCTCACCTTTATGCATTCCACAAACAGTCCACAAATCTCTCACATTTTTCGGTGCATACATATAGTAACTCATCCACTGTGAAAAATCCAACACGTATACATTTCTTTATGGAAACTATTTTCAGAAGCAGACTTTCTTAAGAATATGTGGTGATATGTGATCCATTCCCACAGCCTTATTAACATCTAACCCAACCAACACTTGTGATTCTTTCACTTATATTTCTCCTAATGCTTGCTGCCTCTCCTACATATTGCACCGTATCATTTACACCAGTATGATGTAAAGATGGTCAAGTGCTCGTTCAATAATTCCACTATATCCTTTGCAACTGTTATTCTACTGCCATGACTATTCACCAGTGGTGGATAGTTTATAAACTGATGCCTATGAATTTTTGTATTATTAATTATAATTAATTATTACAAATGACTAGAAATTATCATATTCTTATACAAGGTAGTTAATTTTTAATTCTTAGAATTAAGTCATAAACCTTCTTCCTGTCATGGATTTTAGGTTAAATGGCTTGTACTAGTTTCATGCCATCACTTTCTAGGATCTTTCAATTCCTCTTTTTCCATTTATTTTATATCCATATAGTATTTTTAGCAGGGACTGTAAAATTTCTTGATTTGGTATACCTAGTTGTTTTTCTGAGAAATTTCTTTCTGCTGTTTGAATTCGTTTTTCATTCTTCTTTTTTTTTGGTCCATGTTTCACTTCCATATAATAAAGTTGGTTTAGACAGGGCATTATATAGTCTCATTTTGATGTTTTTTTGTATGCATACTGCAGTCTGCATGCAGCCCACAGGCTGTGTTTTTGGACAGCCCTGCCTTAGATATATATATTTTTCTAGTTCTGTTATAAAATTGTTTCATCTCTCTCTCTCTTTTTCTATGTTTTTTTCCATACTTCTCATTTTACAATTGCCCTGTTTTGGAATTGAGCCATTTCTGGTAACTCTCTCTTTTTTTTTTTTTTTTAATTATGTTTTCTATTTCTTTGTCCCAGTTTAGTAGGCCTCTTTCCCCATTCAATTTACTCTTTATTCCCAAGATTTCTGTTGCTGCTTTGTCTGGATTTGTTTCAGATTTTCTCATTCCTCTTTTCTCATTTGATTCATGTATGGTTTCTGTTTTTAAATCAGTGCATTTGTGATATTGTTGCCTAGTATCGGGATCTTATAATGAATTTTCTAACTTGATTGATAGTTATTTTCTACCTTTTAGCCATTTTGGTTTAAATCGAATTTTTGCCAATACCATATAATGATCAGAGTTTAATTCAAAGCCTTGATATGCTCTTAGGATTAACTTGTGATAGTGACATTATCACTAATTTAAAATTTGTGATAATGGTCAATGATTGACTTGCATTCTCTGGCTGATCATATATATTTATGTATTTCTTTATGTTCAAATATGGTCATAAACCATATGTACTGTATTAACTATTCATCTATATCTAATAGAGATAAAATGTAGTCTTTTTCCCATCTGAATGAGCAAAAAATGCCCATAACAAAATACATAATGAATGTAAATTGTTCTTACTAACACAAGATATATAATTATATAGTCATTTTTTTTTTATAATTATGAAATTAAGAAAAATGAATATAGATTGTCCATTACATAATACACAGATACACAATTATAAATCTTGATTTCCTCCCACTCACCTTATCAATGTTTTTACAAGGGTTTGGTCAGCTCTTTAAGTGTTATAGGAATAATGGGGAAGGGTGGGAATAGAGATGAACAAATTAATTGAATGCTGATTTTAATTTCCTAAGTTTCAAATTACTTTATCTGCTATATGTGATGGTTGTATGTGTATACATGTGCATAATCATATGTTTTTTACTTTTGATTAATGGTATTCATTTGCAGGCTAAATCACCCCTTCCATTAAATATACTGAAGTCTGAATTGTGTCCAAGAATATCAGCAGAAGATCTTCTAGGATTAATTGACCTTCTTCCTCAAGTTAATGATAATAAAGTAAAGATCAGGATTTCTAAACCAAAAGTATTGGTAGTAGATGTCAGAAATCATGAGGAGTATCCTTGTTTTTATTATATTAAGTTTCATGTTATTAAAACCATTAGCCTAAAGTTACTAACGTGTAATTTATATGATAACTAAATATTATCATCATTCTTATTTAATCCCAAAGGTATGAACATTTGAAGAGTCTAGACTCTTTTGGCTTACTTACGAAATACTTGTCATATCTAGCTCTTCTCTGTGGTACTTGTTGAACTTCCTGTTATAGAAAGTACACTGGTTGGCTATTTGGATTCCATCCATACTGTCAGTGAGATAAGGGTCATGTAATCCCAAAACTCTGCTCTAGGAACCAAATGTGGAACTTTTGTTTGAGTCACTTCAAGCATCTAATAAGCATCATGGTGCTCTCAGACTGGACAATGAACAGTGAAATTCATCTAACACCTAAAGTTAGTTGTAAAGGTTTTGTAAGTATTCATGTTTGCTTGCTTATTGGGATTTGCAGTAAACTTACCTTCTAAATGTAGGAACACCTCAGACTCAGAACCAGTCTAAATGTGTCATCTGACCAAATATAAAAAGAAGTAAATTTTGTACAAATATAAAAAAAAATGAAAATGTGTTGTTACTGAGATTGTTGAAATCTGGACTGTCTAGAGATCACATTAAAAAAAAAAAAAAAATACAGATAGTATGAAGGCTTATTTGAAACTTTGTTTCATCTAAAATCTATGTCATTTCATCCAAACTTTAGATCATATGACATAAATATCATTATTTCTTAATTTCCAATGAAATAAATGAGCATAAAAAAGGCAGCATAGAATAGGAGTCAACTCTGAAGTGCAAATCTTCAGGATGGTGATGCTAGGAAAGTGACACTCATTTTTAAGGATAGCCAGGTGTAACATGAGCAGAAATTAACCCATCTTACCAAGAAAAATCTCAGAGAATCCTTTCAATATGTTCCCAGTAGAAGAAAGAATGATTATGGAGAGTGATATTAGTTGGTGAAAAATAGTAGGCACTGAGGTGGGTATAGATCAGATATGTAATGAACTGTTCATTAGGTATTTCTTCATCATAAGTGTGAACATCATGCAGAGCTTGAGTGCAGAGGGAATGGAAGATGTGGAACTGATGGTGAATGAGGAATTAAATAAACTTGATATTAATAAGGGAGTAGAATTTGATGATATATCACTGCATGTTTTAAGGGAATCTTCCAGTGAGTTAATTGCAGCCCAGGCCAACTTATTTATCTTGCAACAGAGCACGGTTGAAAAGAAGTAGAAATAGTGCAGAAGTTGCTCTTTAAGGAGGTGATAAAGACAGGCAGAAACTTTGAATTATAAGCCAACATGTGTATGTGTGCATCATTGGAGTTGTAGTTGAAATTGCCGAGGGCTAGGATTCAGAATTGGGTTCATAATGCTCATGATAAAAGTTTAATGAAATGAAACAGCACTAGGAAATGATTAAAAGTAGTATTTAATGCTTCCAATATTTCATCTGTTATAGAGACATTGTGAGGAAGTACAAAATGAGACCTGTAACACACACACACACACACACACACACACACACACACACACACACACACACACACACACACACACACACACACACACACACACACACACACACACAAAACTAACTCAAACACATGAATGAAGGACTAGAGTGGTGTCCATGGAGGTGGGGAACCCTCTATGGATGCCTGTCAATGGCCTAGGATGTAAACTGGGATCTTGAAGTATTAGTGTTTCCCATAATTTTTGGAAGTTTTATTCAACCCTGTTTATTTAAATTAGGCTGATTTTTAAGAGCAGCAGCTGATTCTAAAAATAGTCTTTCTCTTTGAAATTTACTGTGACGGAGCATGATGATTTTTTTTCCAATTGATTGTATGAGCTTTATCCAAAGCATGGTCTGTCAGGCCAGATTGACCATGGTCATGACTTCAGATGTATGATGTATTTTTTATGTTCTTCCATTTGGATGGAAGCTGATCTTTCTATCTGTCGATAGTAAGCCAACTTGCAGGAACAGGGAACTCGATATACACCTGAAACAGAGAGGGAATTTGGAAGCAGATAAGGGTAGCTAGTTTTGAGTGGGGGGGGGGGGTTGAAAGTGGTGAAAAGATTGTATTTCTTTAATATTCTGGATATTTTTTCTGATGTGCCTCCAACATAGGGGATGGTGATAGTATTACTAAAATCTTTCTGAAGAGAAGGTCGTGAATTGGCAGGAATGATTATTTTTTTTGATAATGTGGGAACTATAACTATTAGATAAAAAGTATGTGTATATGATTGAGTTCTGTTGCAAGAGAGGTCTCGTTGGAACAAAAGTTATAAATTCTATGGATTAGTGTTTTTGACACCATGCTGGCCTAGTGGTTAGCGTATCCATTCTCCAGCCAAAAGGCTGCAGGTTCAAATCCTGCTATGGGCATGGATGTTTGTGATTTTCTGTGGAAATACTAGTGGTGGTGGGTGGTAGATGGCCTTGGTGTAGTTGCAGTTGATGGATTGTGAGTGGTGGATGTTGAAAGTTTTTGATTTTGATTATATTAATGTGAGTGGTGAAGACAGTCACAGAGTAGGTACCCTCCCTCAATGAGCTTTGGACTCCCTAGAGGGGTCATAATAATATTAATATTTTTGAGGGGGGGGGGATTTTGATCTGTTTTACCTTGCACAGAATCAAATGGAAAAGAAACATCTTTGTTAATAGATCTTGTGCAATACATGCAATAAATCCTTTTGTTACTTAGATGCTGCATATACATGCAGTTTATAAGCAAATTATGTGAAGTTCTAGAAATAGGAAATTCTAGGGTTTAATGCACCAAAACTGCTAATGTAATATTTCTCATTTTAATGTTGACCTTTTTTCTTTTAGCTATAACCAATAAAATTGCAGTCACTAAATTACTTTGCTTAATCTGTGTAGCTACAAAAATCCATCACTGTTTACATTAGTTCAAGTGATTGTACTGTCTAGACAGTAGACTCTCTAAACAAATATGCATCTACAACTGACTAACATGAGTATCAGTTCACCCACATAATTATTATTAGACACCTCCAGGGGGTCCAAAGACTCATCGAGAGAGGGCACCTACTCCACAACTATAACGAACTGCAACTACTTTCATCATTTACACCAATGCCATCTACCACCACTACCATATATTGGTATATGGTATATAGTGCATTAAAAATTATTGACTGCAAATTAAAATTTTGAAAGCAAAAATTTTGTGCATGCAGTTAGTAGGTGTGTGTGTGTGCACGCGCGCTACTTTTTTGACTATGAGCATGTGCACAGCTTAGAGGGAACATTGGTGGTGGTGGGGAGAAAAGAGAAATAGGGACCATCCCTGAAAATTGAACAAGAGTGTGATAAGCAAGGGTAGAATTTTTTTGCTCAGAAAGTGGTGAATGAGCTGAATGGGTTGCCAGAGCTGTTATGGATGCTATTTTTGATAGTTTGTAAATATTAATTAGTGCTTGACATAATGTTTAGGGCCTTTCTGAATGGGTCTGTGGTCTCCATGGAGTTGTCTGTATAATAATAATAGTAATGATGATGACTTGTAGATCAGCACTTAGGACTGAAGGATGCAGGAAGGTGGTTTGATGTTAATTTGGGTGTAAGGCAGGGTTGTCCACTACTTCCACTGTTATTTATATGCATAGTAGATTTTAAACTTAGTTCTTTACTCTGTACAGATAATAAATCTGCTCCAAGTCTTCAAGAGACTCCAACCAAATTTATAACTGCTGTCGAATCTGATATGAAAATGAGCAATAAAAACTAAAACGATGAAATCAGGCTGGGAAACAGAAAACTTCAGTTGTATTCTAAGCAGTGAACACTTTAGCATTTAGGTACAATTTTTAATGAAGATGGCAAATAGTTGAATAATAATAAGGTTAGTATAGTGAGATGCCAGTTGCTAAAGAAATATCAACCAGTAGCCCCAGCTAGCAGGATTCAGTGTTTAAACCAATATTTCCATATGAATCAGATGCTGGCTTATAAATCCAACAGTTGTTCAGAGACCTGGAGATCAGATATGAGAATTCTATACAAAATTATGGGCAATGAATAGAATTGCATCACCATACATGTATTAATACAGTCATTATGGGCACCTTACAATGTACACGCCCTTTCTTTAGTATTGCCTTACTGTACTGATGATGTCCTAAGATACCTAGGACGAAATATTTATGTAATAAAAAACCTACTACTGTGGTTCACGTGTGTTAAACTTAGTCATGAATTCTCCACAGGTTTCTCTAGATAATCAGCCATACAAATTGTATAGTTCAGTACTCACCCGTGGAGTAGAATGCAACAGTTCATTTTGTATTTCCAGTTTGCCTTCTGGCAGGCATGTGACAATGATTTGCTGCTTTTAGGATATATAAATATTATTATTATTATTATTATTATTATACGGGGCACCTCTATGGAGTTCAGAGACTCATTGCAGGAGACCCAATCTATCCACACCATTTATCATACCTCTCCTTGAACCCATTAACAGATAAAGCACTCACTACTGACTCTGGCAACCCATTCCACTCATTCACAACTCTCCAAGCAAAAAATCTAGTCCTCACACTCTACTAAGCACACCTTTATTCAACTTCTAGGGATGACCCCTTGTTCTGGTCCCTCTAGCAAAGTGCTGAAACATTTCCCCTGCAACTGTCCTATAAAATCCTTTAAGCAACTTAAATGTTTCTATCATATCACCTCTTTTTTCTCTTATCAACCAACTTCTGCAATCCACACAGCCTCAATCTATACTCATAGAAAACATTCCACAGGCCATTCACCATCTTTGTCACTTGCCTCTGAATCCTCTCTACCACTTCCTCATCTGCAAGAAAACCTGGGGGACCAGGCTTGAGCACAGTAATCCAGATGTGGGTGTATCAAGGCCTTATAAAGAGGAATAACAACTTCCTTATCTCTACCTGTTAATGTGTTCTTCAATTGCCAAGTAATCTTATGGGCTACCTTAGCAATATGTCCTCTAAACTTTAACTCTCTGTCTACCACCATCCCTAAAGTATCAGGTAATTAAGATAATTTCTATAATTGGTTGGTATGTTTAAATTTCTAAGAGGTATTGATAATGATATTTAATCATGATTTTATCACATATGAATCATTTGTGTATGAACATGTCTAAGAAAAAGAATAAGCTAAGCATGAATGCAAACAGATTTTTTACAGATAAATAAATATCAAATTTATAGTTGTGGTGTTATGGGTAGTGCAATAAATTCTGTGATAGGGAATGAATTACACATCTTATAAACTAGTTATGCATTTATGAAGAGCTTCAATTATTTTACTGCCTGATTTCTGAAAGTACATGTTACATGGTCAAGTGAGCTCCTGCTAGATGTGGCATATGAGATAAAAATAGCGGAAAAGAATCTGACATTTTTACCATCTCAGAATGTGTAAGCAGAACCTTTCTATGAATGAACAGAAAAGAATTTGATATTTAAATCATACCAGAATGTGTAATCATAACTAAAATGGCAATATCATATGATGTTAAACAGAATGAGAGAAGAAAGATTAGCAGAGTGAGTGTTTGAAGTAAAAACAGCATGAAGGACAAGATATAGGTAGGTTAATGTAGTTGGAAATGATTTAGAAGACTGAAATTTAAGGGATAATCAAATCAATGACCTAACAAATAATAGACCAATTTGGTACAATTTGATACATGTCGAAGTTTATGGAATAAAACACTATATAGACTGGAATGAAAATAAATAATTTACTACCTAAATTGATTATTTAGAAGCTTATGTTTTGCCAGCTTAGGCTGCATTATCAAAGACAGACAGACACACGCACACTTAGCAATGACTAAGAATGAAATGACCTAAGAACAAGGGCAGTTGTGTGGAGGACAATAGTAGTGCACTTCTTGATGATCTTCTATAGTTATTACTGATGAGAAGATAGGGTTGCACACCAGAATTTGTGTAGGATCACACCATTAGTTCTCTTGCAGTTAAATACTGTTCCTGGAAGCGACTCAAGATCTGAGAATCCATTTAACTGCAGTAGAATGTATGGTGTGATTCTATATAAATTTTGGCATAACCACTCTATCATCCCATCAGTAATATCCACAGAAGATCACCATAAGTAGTGCTACTGTCACATGTGCCTCTGCACATGTGAATAGTCCTTGTTCTCGAGTTTATTTCATTTTCAGTCTTCATTTGTGTGTGTGTGTGTCTAAAGTGCCATTGATAATGCCAACTTGAGCTGGCAAAATGTTGGCTTATAAATAATTTAGATAGTAAATTCTTTATTTTATTGTGTGTGTGTCAATTTTTAGAATCTCTGTTGCACAGCATCATTACTCCTCGGAATCTATTTTGTGCAACATAAATGATTTTTTGCTCTATGTGAAACTGACTGAGGGAAAGCTGTGTAAATGTTGGTTTAAAAGACTGTGAATGGTAAAATGAAAACAATTGAGACTGTGGGAGTGAACATATGAATGAAGGAATGAAAGCAAGTGACATTACTGAAGTGAAAGAAGGTAGGAATGAAGAAATGAAAGTGAGGGAAGCAAAAGAAAGGAATGACAGAACAATAGGGAGCGAGACTGTGGGAGCAACAGTGAGTGAAATTGTCAGAATGCAAAATTTGAAAAACAAGTTGTTTAGAATGAGAAATGAAATGGGAATTTGTATGATATTAAACATTTGGTGTAAAGGAATGAGAAAGTGCAAAAGAGGAGAAAAGTGGTGAAGGATGGTTGGAGAATAGCAGTGTATGGAGATTCCATTATATTAGAGGTTTAGTTTAATGAGAGGATACACAAGGTCTGTTTTCCAGGAGGAAGTATGAGCAAGATAATTGATATTTTCAATGTGAGAAGTAAATGAGCAAGAGAGTTAGTAGCGAAGAACAAACAATCTGGTTGGACATAAGGAGAATATAAGGATGGATATTAGGAGGTTATTGAGGAGAGTGGAAGATAATAGTGTGGTAGTTAAGTTGTCAGTTTGTTGCAAAGATATAACAATGATGTGTTGAGAACAGAGAATGAGAATCATGATTGGTATGCTGGCAGATTTGTGAAGAAGGGAGTGCAGTTTGTAGATATGTGGCATGTATTTGAGGGAAGAATGGATTTGTGCAAAAGTGATGGTTGAATTTCAATGGCTTGGTTTAAGTCAACTGTGGAGAGACTTGCTAGAAGGAAGTGCAATGAGTGATACAAGCAAGAGATCAGGAAGTAAGAAATGAAGTGAAAGATCAGGAGAGTGGAATGAATGAGACTGAAGTAGTTGTTAATGGAAATATTAGGAGTGAGAGATGATGAGAGAATGGGAATGCAGAATCATAGGAAAACATGATGAATTGGGAATGGACATGGAGACATAGCATAAGAAAAGTGAATGATGAATTATTAGTGAATGTGTGCATGGGGATGATCAGTATAGGAATGGAATGGCCTGGCATGCAAGAGGTGTTGTTGAGTCTGAGGAAATATATGGGGTAAGTGGATAAGGGTGATTGGGCATGGGCATTTGTGGAGGGAAATGATAACCAGTGGGTAGCATGGGGTAGGACTTTATAGACCTACAAGAAATGATGTGTTTATTTACGAATGTGAGGAGCATCACAAATAAGGGAGATGAAATTGTTTTGCTGATTGAGTTTATTCGTCCAAATTGTTGGAATATGTGAAACATGGCTGGGTGAGGATAATATCTTGACAGGAATAGAAATGGAAGGATATGATGTTTTTCATGACAATAGAAAGGACAGGAAAGGGGGAGGACTGTTGATGATAATAGGAGTATTATGTCTGCATAAGTCAAAATGTAAGAAGGAAATAGTTGCAACAGTTTTGAGGCAGTAAGCCGTGAGATGGAAGTTGACAGAAAGAGAGATTTCTGTAGGCCAGTGAATATGGAGAGTAGTGATGAAGAAATGTATAAACAACTTAGGTAAGTGAACAAGGGAAAGATTATTTTAATTGTGGAAGTACAGATTAGAAGGAAGAGATAGCATTGGGGAATAAGGAAAATGAATTTCTTGAGTTCTTGAAAGAAAACTCTTAAGCAGTATGTAAAGGAGAGCACACAAGGATTGAGGGTCTTAGATCTGAGCATTTCATCTGATGATGCTATTGTGACTGGGGTGGCACACTTCCCTTCATTTGATAATTGATCATGAAGTGATCAACTGGATGGCGGCTAGCTGTATGAATACTTCAGGCAAGGTATATGTGAAAATACAAAGCTGCTGATTATGAAAAGATTAGAAGAAAGCTAGGAGTTAAGCAGGAAAGAGACAAACACTGCTTGGTCATTGACAAAGGGAAATTTACTGCATCGATGTATGAAAGTATTCTGAAGATCAAACGGTTGAATAAGATGGGTGTCAAATGGATTAAGAATGAACTCTAGAAGAAGAAGGCACTGTGGAGCAGCACAAGATGAAGAAGCACTGTACTTTCTCTTAAATCTCAGTTTTGCACACTTTTATACTTTTCCCATTCATTTCTCTTTCATTCTCCCTACTGTTGTACCTACACACCAATCGATTCTCCAGTCATTTGAGCTCAAATGACTGGAGAATCGATTGGTGTGTAGTTTTGTCCTGTGAAGAAGTTCACCTAAGCATGGTATTGAGCACTGTCAGCTCATCATCCACATTATTGCTTTCATCCACTTCATATTTTGAGTCGGATGATGCAGTAGTTTTCATGTGGAAACCGTTGAAGTACGAGAGAGTGTGAGTGAAGATTGTCAGAAGTTGTGTCATGGGGCAAAGAGCTGATAAAAGTTTACTGTAAATTAGGAAAAAATGACAGAAATGTACCAATAATTAAAAAAAAAGTTTACATGACTGGCTGAGCCATGCATAAGTGTTCTGCTGGTTTTCGATGTTTAAAGTGGAGACAGAGTCTCTGGAGTTTATGCATGAATAAATGAAAATGTGATGAAAACAAGTGGAATTGTTGCCCATGACAGGAAAATAACCACTAGGCTACTTGCCATACAGCTTAGTGTTGGTAAGGAAATGGCCAGATTAATCTTAGAAAAGACCTGCACAAGAGGAAGATTTGTTCGAGGTTTGTGCCACTCATGTAGACACACAGAGAGAGCACTGGGTTATATGGTGTCAAAATTTCATCCAAGCAGTTGACCAAATTGTGATATGTTGCAAAGAATTGTCACCAATGATGAAAGTTGGCTTTTTCAGTTTGATCCAGAAACGAAATGCCAGAGCATGGAATGGCATGGAACATCTTCTCCCTGGAAGAAGAAAGTCAGATTGCAAAAATCACATGTCAACACAATAATCCTTGTTTTTTTTCAATGCTGCTGGAATTATCCATCTTGAATTTGTTTCTGAGGGCACCACAGTGAATGGTCAGTATTATTTAAGGGTAATGCAATGTCTGTATGCCGCCTACATGCAATATATCAGGAAAGAACTGTTCCACAACAACAACAATTGGTTTCTATTGCATGACAACATGCCCACACACTGTGTGCTGCCTGTGAAATAGTTTCTGGCTTTGAAGTCAGTCTGTGTGATTGACCCCCCCCCCTCCAGTTCACTAGATTTGGTTCTTGCAGACTTTTCCTCTTCCCAAAGATGAAGTGTGTATTGAAAGGGGAGCGCTTCAATGACATTGAGGAACTCCAATGCCATGTAATCCCCCCCACCACCACACACTGAAGGAGGTTCATTCAGGATTTCCATCGTGCCTTCGAACAGTTGTATGACAGATGTGAATGTTGTGTGGAGTTGGAGGGAGATTATTTTGAATCTATGTAGTTGACAATTCCAAATATAGTTCTTTGTTTTGATATAATAATTGTCTCATTACTTAACAGATACACCATGTATTGTATGGGAGTTTGATGAGAAATGGTGTAGTTAATGAGAAAGCATGTTTCCAGGTATGAAAATCAAGGATGTTTGTGAAGCTTTTTGTTTGCAGAAGGAAGAAGCGAATGAGTTGAATGTTTTGGCAGGCACAAACAATTTGAAAGGTAAGAAATATGCAATGACAGAGGATTTGAAAGAAGCAAAAATGAAGAGTAAGAAAGGAAAGATTGTGAGTCTGCTGCCTCAGTACGATAGGACAGAATTGAGAAGGGCCATGATTGCTAATGAATCAATGAAGATTATGCAGAAGTAATGTTGTGCAGTTTCTAGATATATGGAGAGAATTTGATGGATTAAAGGACTTGTATATGCTTGATGGACTACATTTGAATGGTTTTGGAATTAGGGTGTTTTTGGTTTTGTTATATATATGATGTTTTTGCAATCGGGCCCAATATGAAGAAATATTACCTACTTGTTTTTATCCAATATAAACAATCTACATCCATGAATTAAATTTAGTAGGGGAAAAAAAAAAGACAACAAATTATCCTTTTTAGATATTCTCTCCTCCATTTACCATCAGGTGAATTAATTACTTCCATTTATTTGAAAGCTTACTTTTACTGGGCACTAAATTCATGAGCAATCTTTTCACCATCTTTCACAGGAGACTGGTATTATAAAAACTCTAGTATGGCGTGCTTACAGTATATGTTCTATTCCTCAACAATTACAGCAAGAACTCTTAAACATCAAAAGATATACGAAACTCAATGTCTTCTTAGAAAGGACCATACAACAGTTTTTTAATTCCTATAACCCTATCTCAGATAACAAGAAAACAGCATGTTGAGTCCCAATCCTGTACAGTTTCTGGCATCTCAGAATCCATTTCCAGAATTCTTAGGAAATACAATTTAGTGGCTACTTTTTTTGCTATCAACAAATTATAATTATGATTTTCATCTTCCAAAGATAAACATTCTCCTCTGGCTTTTTCTACCAAGTTCCTTGTGATCGATCTTACTTCCAACAAACTGGACAGTCAGCAGAAAAGTGAATACCAGAACACTAATCTTACATTAGCAATGGGAAATCTGGCTTGGCACAGCATGGAATAGATATAGACCACACTATCCTATGGTCTGAAACATGCTTACTTCATTTGTGTTGCTATAAATTTGAACATTTGTTTAAAGAACGCACTGAGACCTTACTTCGCTGTCTGAACTTAAATCATAACAACCAACTGCCTCTTGTTATCTAAGATATGGGAAAGTTTTATGCCTCATTGTAACGAATAAAGTTTTTTTTTTTTTTTTATACAGCTAAGCTACAGCTAAAAAAAAAAAAATCAGCTAATGCCTTTTTATTCCCATATATAGGGAGTAGGCGAGGCCGTTTTTAGCCCTATCTAACTTTTTTATACAGTTAATTAATAATTAATAATACGTTTCCTCAGTTATGCCATTGCATTGTTTTATGTATAAAACAATGCAATGGCATAACATCACACATTCTATCTTGTAATTAACAATCATTGCCAATGATGATGGCCTGTAAATATTGAGACTGAAATATTTGGCTTTAAATATATATTATGACTTATTTCCTTGTTTTTTGTGCAAATTAAAAAAAAAAAAAACTCACGTGGCACAAGTATCTGTGAAAATTTGGAAGTGCAACAAAACTAGATAAACTAGATATACTTGGGGGGGGGGGCAATCAAACATTGTCTAATTCCAGAGACAAATGAGTGCAGGAATGACCATGAAGAAATAGCCACCCCCCAGGATAAATGAACTTGTGTGTGCAAAAATGACTGTGAACACCATTGGTTGCAGTTTCCCAGGTTTTGAATCTGAATAGTCTGTTAAGGACATTATGCAAGGGGTAACTGTGAGCCAAAGGGGATGCTGAAATGTATGCACATGAATGCTAGATGTATCAGAAATAAAGGAGGGTAGTATTTGGCATTGGTCAGATCGACTTGGCCAAATATTATTGGCATCAGTGAAATCTGGTTGACATAGAATGATGTAGTTACAGGGATAGAATGTAAGTATATTTGTATTTTCAGAGAAGATAGAGGATAGGACAAGAGGATTTTAATGTTAGCTGAATAAGTACAACTAACAAAAACAGAGGTTAAGGAAGATTGTAGATCTGACGGAGATGGTTCATTTGAGTCTGCCTGGTGTGAGATCGAGGCACATAAGACAAAATATATTGTTGGTTGCTGTATAGACATGGGGGGAAATATGGATGTGATACATTGATAGACTAGCATAATGTCTGCAGGCCAAGCAATTTTATCATGGCAGTTTTCAGCTATGGGAATATAGACTGGAATGGGCAATGACAAGGTGGAAATGAAATTTATACAGTTACTAAGGGATAATTACCTGAAAGAGCATGTGATATAGGGCAGTGGTCTCCAAAGTGGGGTATGCGAGTCAATATGTGGGGGTACATCAAAAAAAGTTTTATACTGATAGGAAAAAAATTAAGTAATTAATTAAAAATAAAGAATATTACTTTCTTTAATCAATTAAATATAAACATATATCTAATATAGACAAAGACGTTATAAAGATCCTGTAAACTTAAATTTGCGAGTAGTGCACATTGGGCGACTTTGCACACATAATCGTCCGTGGCAAAGCTGTCTCGTATTTTAAAACTAGGGTAAATCTCTTACTTCTTATCATTGCATTGTTTGTAGAGCATCCTAGTGTTGACAAACCCAACTAGAGAAGGAAAATTGCTGAGTTATCCTACTCTTTACAGATGACACCACAGTTGTATTAATTATTTGACTATTAGTAGTAAGTTTAACAATTTTGAGTATATATTGTTTCTGTGCAATTCCAACGCCTTTTTGTGCTTACTTTTACGTTTACACTAGAAATAGTGAATTATATTTAAATTTTATAAATTAACCCTCACAAAATGGATAAATGGTTAAAAAAATTTCCTCCAAAGAAACCGCGAATTGAAAATAATTATGATAGTACTTCTACATCAGACGAACAACAAGGAAAAGATAGGATTGATTCTTCTATTCAAACAAGTTCGTTATCAGTCAAATTAAGTGATAAAAACAGTAATCTGAAACTTAACAAAACAGTAATCTGAAACTTAACAAAACCCAAGAAAGTTCGAAATTATCAAGAAGACTACTTGAAATGGGGATTTACATCAACGATAGTCAACAATGAACCTTGTCCTACATGTGTATTGTGTCATGAGATGCTATGTAATGGAAGTATGGAACCATCATTATTAGTAAGACACTTACAAATTAAACATCCTGAACATGAACAAAAATCTTTACAATTCTTTGAACGATGTTTGAAGACATGTAATTCTCAATCCAACAACTTAAAAAAATTCACTAAAATTAACGATAAATATTTGGAAGCATCTCTTGAGGTTGCATTCTTAATTGCAAAAGACCAAAAGCCACACACCATTGGGGAAACACTTGTACTCCCAACTGCCATAAAAATGGTAGAAATAATCCATGGAAAAGAATATGCAGATAAACTAAAATGTATTCCCTTATCAGCAAATACTATTGGTAGATGTATAGAAATCATTGCAGATAATTTAAAGAAGCAACTTAAAACAAATGACTTAATGTGGGAAATTTGCTATACAGCTTGATGAAAGCACAGATGTTGCCAACATGTCTCAATTATTGGTATTTACTAGATATTATTTTAATAATGAATGACACAAAGAACTACTTTTTTGTGAGGCACTTCAGGAAAGATGTACAGGGCAATTATCTTCTCAACAGTAAATAACTTCTTTGTTAAAAACAATATTTTGTGGAAAAACTGTTTAAGCATAACTAGAGATGGAGCAGCTGCTTTAATTGGTACAAAGAAAGGATTCAAAGGAAAAGTAACTGAAATAGCACCACATGTCAAATTCATTCATTGTATTATCCACAGGCAAGCTACTGCAGCAAAAAAAATGCAGCCTGATATACACAAAACACTGCAGAATGTTATCAATATAGTTAATTTTATAAAAACGAGGCCTTTGAATAGTAAAATATTTACGGTACTATGTCAAGAGATGGGCAGTATCCATGAAAATCTTCTATACCACACGGAGGTTCATTGGTTATCTCGAGGAAAAGTGCTTAAGAGAGTTGTAGAACTAAAAGATGAGTTACACATTTTCCCACTGGATAAAGATAAAAAATTTGCAGATCTTTTCAATGATGATAAGTGGTTATTAATACTCTGCTACCTAGCTGATATTTTTGAAAAAGTAAACATGCTCAATTTGTCTCTTCAAGGAAAAGGTAACATTTTAACAATGAATGAGAAAATAACTGCATTTCGAAAGAAAATGGTGCTGTGGAGAGAGAAATTTGAAAAGTGATGTTTAGAAATGTTTCCATCTTTATCTGATTTCATTACAGAAAATAATGTAAAACAAACAAAAAGTCTAATATCTGCACATTTAAAAAGTTTAGAGACATATTTTTGTAACTTATTCACAGATCTTCCTAGCGAAGAATTTAAATGGATTTTATACCCATTTGCAGAAAATGTAAAAATTGACCACCTTCCAATTATTTTTCAAGAGCAATTAATTGACATTAGATACAACACATCTTTGAAAAACAAATTTCAACAGAAATCTCTTCACAATTGGTGGATGGGACTGAAGTCCGAGTATAGCAATTTAGTAAACACAGCAAATGATTCACTCCTACCGTTTGGTTCTACTTATTTATGTGAGGTATCATTTTCTGCAATGGCAGGTATTAAAACCAAATATCGAAATAAATTAAACTTGGAACCAGACCTTTGTATCGTAGTATCAGACGCCATCAAACCAGAATTTCAAGAAATTATGAAAGAAATGCAAGGCAATTGTTCACATTAAATATTGTAATAAATATGTTTGTAAGCTGTTAATAATAAAAATAATGTGTAAAAATATCTAGCTTTTTTAATTATTATATGATAATACAAGGCATATTTCTCCTTTATAATACTTATTACAATAGATTTTTGCTCAATCAATTGGGGGTACATGCTATTTATTTTTTCTGTCTTGGGAGTAAGCGAACAAAAAAGTTTGGAGACCACTGATATAGGGGACCAGGAGTTTGAGAGTGTTGGATCTGGTAATAGTATCAGATGATGTATCCATAACTAAGGTAAATACTGCCTCCAATCAGGGAGTGTGACCATGTAGTCTTGTTCTGGGAGGTTGTTAAACATGTGGGATTCTCTCCCAAGAAAGGATTCATGTAAAACTATAAAGCTGGTTACAATGCCAAACATAGGTGGTGGCTTGGAACAGTGCCATGGCATAAGAAGCTGCAAGAAATGAATGCCAGTAGTGATGGGAATATATAGAGATTAAGAGAATGAGTAGAAATATAAAGCGGGATCTGGAAAAAAAGAAAGCTTTTTGGAAGGAATATAAAGAAAAAGGTGGTCAACATGTGCATGAGCAATACAAAACACAGTTAAGAAGAGGTAACTAGAATGGTAAGGAAAAGTAAATCAGATTGAGAGAAAATTAGCTAAGCAGGTCAAAGCGAATCCCAAAGGATTTTTTTTTTTTTTTTTACAATGTAGCAAGTAGAGAAAAAATGATTATGAAAGGATACCTTTACTCAGTGCTGATGGTAGGAAAGTGACAGATGCAGAAGTAGTAATTGAGTTGCTAAGTGATCCATGTGGAGACTTTGCAATTACGGATGTGAGAATTGAGGTAGACAAACTGGAGGTGCTCAGCATATTAAAAAATATCACTGTGAATACAGAAGTAGGACTGGACTGTATATGAGCTTGTGTATACAAGAATGTGCAAGAGAACTGACAGTGCAGTCCTTCTAACGAAGTTGTTTCTGATTCTCAGCTTGCAAGGTTCCAAAGGAGTAGAAAGAGATTAAGATGGCTCCCAGATAGAAGCAGCATATTATAGACCAATTAGGTGTCTCTAGAGTGGTGGTTAAAGAATTGGAAAATTCAGGAATGGGTGGATAGGAATAACATACTATATAAGGGATAGCAGTTTTGTAAAAAGTAGGTCCTGCCTCAATAATTTATTCACATTTTATGAGGTGATAGTGGAATTAGATAACGGAAATGACTACACTATGATATTGTTGGACTTCGCAAAGGTATTTGACATGCCCTAGTAATGGGAATGAACATCAGGGTGATATGGATGGGGGAGGTGGTGGCTGACAGACAAACATCAGAGGGTGATGTATGGTGCAGTGGAATCAAGGCAAATGAGGGTGACTAGTGGAGTCTCCCAGGGCTTAGTACTAGGGCAACTATTTAATTTGTATAGTGATGTTATAGCGGAAAATTTAAGAGATAATATTCAGTTGTTTGCCAACGATGCAAAACTGTGGAGGGCAGTAGTTGATAAAGGTGATGTAGTTATTTTGAGGATTATTTACATAAATTAGTGGTGTGGAAAAACGACAATGGTTATTAATTTAATTTTGCAAAATTTAAGGTAATGTGTTTTGGGATGAACGATTGCATACTTTTTATCATATTGATCATACTGGATTATAAGAAATTGATGAGGCTAGGGATTTGGTGGTGATGGTGGATAGAGATTTAAAGTTCAGAGGACATATATCAAAATTTCAACAGAATAATCCAAAGGATTACTTTAAAGAGGCTAAGGAACACATTGATGAGTAAAGATAGGGAGTTTATTATCCCTCTTTATAAGAGGGATAATAAACTCCCTAGTCAAGATGTGCACAAAAAATCTGTGCACATCTTGACTACTGTGCACAGATTTGGTCACCTGGGTTTTGGAGATCAAGAGGTGGCAGAGAGGATTCAGAGAGAAGTCACTAAGCTGGTGACAGGTCTGTGGAATGCTTCCCCATGAGGACAGATTGAGGATGTGTAGGTTGTAGAGTTTGGTTGACAGACAGAGGAGAGGGGACATGATAGAAGTTACTACTAAAGGGATTCTTTAAGATTGACACACAAAAAAAATTTAACACATGAGTGATAGGGTGAGAACAATAGGTCTTCCCTAGATGTTGTGCAAGATTGTGAGTAGCAAAGCTGTGCAGACTAGGTTCTTTGCTTGGTGAGCGAGTGGAATGTGTTGCCAGAGGTAGTTATGGGTACCTCAACAGTGAACAAGTTTAAGGAGGGATATGATAAGTTTTGTGTGAATAATGGTTGGTGTGGGTCTCATGTGATGAATCTTTTGATTCCATGGAGATATCCATATAATAATAATAGCAGTAATAATCAGTTGAGTATAAAGGACAGGCCAAGAAGGTGACTGATTTGGTAAGGGCAGTACAACTGCAGTAATCAGAAATTAATAAATGAGGTCATGAAATATCCTAGGGTGTTTTGTAGATATATGGGAGTAGAAAGAAGAATAATTATGGCAAGATAATCATTCTTCTATCACTAGGCCAGCCTGGTTGGCCTAGTGATTAGCGTATCCGCTCTCCAGCCAAAAGGCTGCAGGTTCGAATCCCGTCGTGGGCATGGATATTTGCGTAGTTGGTGGATTGAGTGGTGGAGATGGAGAGTTGTGGAGTTGGTGTCCTCCCTCGATGAGTCTTTTGACTCCCTGGAGGTGTCATGTAATAATAATAATAATATTAATGGATGAAAATTCTGGATTGGTAACTGTTGCAGAGCATAGTCAAGGTATTCATTAGTGTAAAATCATGAGAAACTCAAATGTATAGGAAATGGGAGAAGACAATGGTGAGTGAGCAAGAGGTATATGAATTAAATAAGCTTGATGTCAATATGGCAATAGAACTTTATGATATATTACCACGTGTCTTAAGGGAATGTTCCAGGGAGTTAGCATCATCCTTGGCTTCAATAAGAGTCTTGCAACAGCACATGGCCCAAAGGTGTGGAAGGAAGTTAAAATTGTTCACAAAAGGTGATGATAAGGCTACAAATTATAGGCTGATGTTTAATAAATATCTGTAGTTGTAGTTAAGATGTTGGAGTGAGCCAGGATACAGAAGTGTGCTGATAACAACAGTATTCTCTGCAATTGTCAACATGGGTTTGTTAAAGGCAGGTAATATTTAACCAACTCATGTGCTATAAGAAGGCAAATGCTTTGGACAAGGGAGATGCATATACAGCAGTACTTAGATTTTGCAAAGGTTTGCTAGATTACCATGTAACAAGTTGGTAACTAAATTTGAGAAAATGGGATTGGATGCATGATTAGTGTGTTGAATAGGTGAGTGATTATCAGATAGGTATCAGCAAGTTGTATATAGTGTGGTATTCCAAATGAAGAAAGTCACTAGTGGTGTGCTACAGGGTACTGTTTTGGGACCATTGTTGTTTAACTTGTATATTATTGATATTGGACTGGCATTAACTGGAGACAAAGGACCTGGAAGGGATAGTGGTGGTGGACAAGAACCTAAAGTTCAGGGATACTACTGCACAACTTGTGAAGTCATCACATCAGAGTATGGCAATGATGCAGAGGACCTTAATGTGTAGAAATGAAGAGGTTATGATTCCATTGATAAGAAGAGGTTATGATTCCATTGTGATAAGGCCTAATATGGATTATTGTGCATATGTTTGCTTTTCTAGTTTTCATGGTGACTGGTCTTTGGAATGTGGGATATGAAGACAGATTGAGGAAATGCAATTTGTCCAGTCTCATGATTAGGAAGGAGAAAGGGATTGTGATTGAGATGTTTAAGTTGGTAAGGAGTTGTTACCGGGATAATGAAGAAGAAATTTTTCACGGAATAGAAGGGACTAGAACAAGGGAGCCATGGGCATAAAGATCAGATTCTTTTCATGCAGAGTGGTCAGTGGAATGCATTGCCTGAGAGCATGGTGAATGCAGACACATTGAATGAGTGTAAAGCACAGTTTGATAAGATTTTTGTATAATAGCATGCATCAGCCACAATGAGCCTTATGACTCCACATGTTAAGAATATAATAATACTAAAATGCTCTGCTGCATTTTATGATTTGTTTATTTGTTTTAGAATTCTGTTTATTACTTATTTGTAATAAATGTTATATATTTTTTTTTGGTATAAGAGCCTGTGTTTTTGACCTTTACCATATACATACAGTTTTGCTCGTGGTACTATCCCAGACAGCATCAACATTCCTTTCCAGACAGCCTTTAATCCAGATGGTGCCTTAATTCTCACTCCAGAAGTCAGTACCCTCATAGCCCATAAAGGGAAAATGATAATTATAGTTGGAAGTAGCAAAAGTAGTAATGCTGCTGATGTAAGTATCCAGAATAAAAATATTTATTATTTCTAATAAATACAATGATCTGTTCCTTAAACAACTCAAAGCTCATATACCTAGTTGTTTATAATAATAGTATATCAACTTATATCTGCATATATAGTCAATTAAGTGCATTCTCAATTTCCAAGATAATTCAGATTGCTCTAATCATTATTTTTGACAGCAAATGATTTTTTGCATTTATAATACATTCAACCATCTCTTTGATAATACACTATCATACTAATACTTGACTGAAAAGTGCAATTATCTTTTTTTATTATGTTTACACTACTATATGAAATATATACTATTGTAAATGGGTTATGATGGGAATATATGTTACAAAAGAAGTTTATTTAAAGTTGAGACAAAAGACATTTTTCAGTATGCGTGGTTAGCCCAATGGCTATGCACTTCATAACCATACCTGGGAAAGGAGTGTCCTGGGTTCAATTCCTGTTGTCAATGTCAGGAGCTTAAGGATCTTTCTCAGACATAGCCAAGTTAGCCGGTCTTGGGCGTGGACTGCAGGATTTTTCCTCTCACAAGCAGGCAAATCGGCCCCGTGAACACGCATCTGCAGACATAGGACACACCGGGAGGCATAGGGCTAGCTACCTTATCCTCGGGATGGGTATGGCTTAGAAGGGCTAAGGATAGCTCCATAACAAGCCACTAGGCCTAATACGTGAAGGGAAGAAGAAGAGAATAAACTGTTCATTATAATTACTTTGGCTGCCGTAGTGCAATTGTAAGAATAGCGGAACACTATGCCCTTCAATTGGAAAAGACCTGGATTCGATTCTTGTCGTAACAAGGGGAATCCTTATATAGGCTTTTTCAGTGGAAGGTGAGTTAGCTGATCTCATATGGTGGTAGCAAGGTTTTTCTCCTGGAAACTCAGATTTTTCATCCTGCATATAGACAAATCAACCTTCAGAATGCATGCAATTTACAGACAAAAAATACTGCTGTTGGTGGTGATGGGCAATAGATGGCATTGATGGTAGTGGTGTCGTCATTGGAGAATTAAGTAGTAGTGGAGAGGAAGAGATATATTTAGTAGAGTAGTGTGCCCTCCCATGATGAGTCCAAGGACTCATTGTGGGAGTGCACACTACTAAATGAGTTTCATTGCAAATGATTTAAAAATATATTATGATGGATTTGTTTTAAAAACTTAAGGGTTAATAATTGTTTATTACAATAAATGCATCAATTCCATTAATGACAGCCTCTGACAATTAATTCCAAGATTTCTATAATCATAATAATGACTATAATTCTTCCATGCCATGATACTTAGCATATCTGCTATCAAAAATGAGTTTCATTGCAAATGATTTAAAAATATATTATGATGGATTTGTTTTAAAAACTTAAGTGTCAATAATTGTTTATTACAACAAAGTACTGCTAAGAATATTAAATCAAAGATTGTATAATAGAGTGGCGTATTTTCTGGGGGATGATCAATTTGGATTTAGAAAAGACAGAGGAACTAGAGATGCAATTGGAGTAATGAGGACCATATGCGAAAGGAATATAGAAGTAAATAATGAAGTTTATATTTGTTTCATCGACCTTGAAAAAGCATTTGACATGGTGAAATGGGAAAATCTGATGGAAATATTACGATTGGAGAGACCGAACATTAATAGCTGAATTATATATGAACCAGACGGCCATAATAAAGACAAAAGTAGGAAAAACTAAAAAAATGTGTGATTGGCAGAGGCGTAAGACAGGGATGCTGCCTGTCACCGACGCTCTTCAATATATTTGCAGAAGAAATTATAAAAGAAGCATTTTATGAAGAGGAATCACTATTGGAGGAAGAACAATACAAAATATTAGATTTGCAGATGATCAAGCAATATTAGCTAATACCGAAGATGAACTACAGCACCTAATGAAAAAATTTGAAATATATGCAAGAAATATGGTATGAAAATTAACGCAAAGAAAACAAAAGTGATGAGAGGCTCCAGGAAACCAGGAAGTATCTAGGTGATGATGAATGGAGAAAGTGTAGGGCAAGTGAGACAATACAAATAAATCAAAAGAAAAGGCTGATTAAGTGCTATATTTGGAGTATGACCTTATATGGGTCAGAAACATGCACAATTAGGAAGAAAGAAGCTAAAATGTTGGAGGCATTTGAAATGTGGTTATGGAGAAGAATGGAGAAAATAAAGTGGACTGAAAAAATCACCAATGAAGAAGTATTACAAAGAGTTGAAGAAGAAAGGAATTTACTAAAGACCATAAGAAGAAGAAAGCATAACTGGATAGAACATGTATTAAGAGGAGACAGCCTACTGGAAAGAATGATAGACGCGAAAATTGAAGGAAAGCTACCAAGGGGAAGAAGACGACTAATGATGCTTGATGATATAATGGGAACAAGAAGATATCAGGAAATGAAGGAGGAAGCAAGAGACAGAGGAACTTGGGGGAAGAGAATCTGCTGTTATACCATTCGACCTGTCAAGAGACAGAACACTAATGATGATAATGATGACAATAAATGCATTAGCCATTTTCCTTATACATGGAAAAATCATAAATAGTGGCCTATGTGTAGGTTTACAGTAGACTGTGAAGGAGAGAGAGAAAGCCTGAGGGATGATGTGTGATAAGTGTGTCTAGAAAAGGAAGAGTTATTGTTTTCAATCTGGATGGTGAATTGGATACATTTGTGTTGTTTGTTCAGGTGGCTTAGGAATGCATTTAAGGTTTGGAAGCCTTGGGGACAAATGACAAATATATCATCAACATATCTGAGCCAAATTTTGCACTTCACATTGCTGATTCTAGAGCTCGTTGCCTGAAGTCTTGCATGTATATAAGGGGAATGTGTAGCTCAGTGGATGTGGTGTTTGCACACCACGGCGCTTAACCGCACGAAAGAAGACTTTGTTTTGAATCTAGTCGGCGACTAGAGGAAATTTTTCTAAGCCTTTTTTGAAGTCCCCGTTAGAGGGATTCATAGTGTGTAGTGTTCGTGAAAGCTCCAGATAAGATAAGCGCTATTTTCAGTTATCGTTGATAAATTTACTTTAATATTGCGTAGTTTTGTTTGCCTTGTGTATCTTAGTGTGTCTGTTTGTGTGTTTTTGGTGTTTATAATTTATAATTTGATAAAATACGTTACTAGTAAGTATGGCTCCAGTACGAAGGAAAATGGCGGCCAGTAATGATGGTTCGCCATCTTCTTTCAAGAATGGTAATGCAAAGGAGATGATTCAGTATACTATCTGCGATATGTACGCTTTGCAGAGTGCGGTCAGAGTGTGGTTAGATGATAATAAAGGAGTGAATGTGTGTAGAAAATGTAGGGAGAATGAGGAATTGAAGTGTATTTCGGATCATGAGTGTGATATTTTTGTCAAACTTCAGAATGAAGAAAATAGGGATATGACAAGAAACGGCGAGGTTGTACCAGAGAATTGTGAGAGTGTGAATGTAGAAAGTGTGAATGATAGTATTAATGGTTTTACAGAGAATAAAAAAGACGAGAGAGATGCAATGAGTGAGATCGCGTTGTTAAATGGTGTGATACAAAGGGCAAAACAGCAGCTAGAGCGTATGAGCAAAAGTCGACTGAATGAACCAACCAATAATAAAAAGTATGACAGGAAAAATAGGCGTATGAGTGTGAACATGAACAAAAATGAAGGATAGAGTGCTGTATGAAGACTCGTTAGTACGAGGTGTGTTAGTAGAGGATTTGACAAAATCGTACCAACCTGGTGCGATCATAAAGGATGTAACTGAGTCTATTAGAGAGCAAAAGGAAAGGGTGAAAGAAATGATTGTTGTGGCAGGTACGAATGATTTGAAAGGAGATAAAATAGAAATGATAGAAGACCTGAATGAATTGTTTGAGGTAGCAAAAGAAAAGAGTGAGAGAGTTAGAATGATTAGTCTTTTGACACGGTATGACAGTGAAATGTTTAAAAGGAGGGCCATAATTGCGAATGACTTTATGTGTGGTTATGTATGACGAGTGGTGTGGAATTTGTGGATGTGTGGAGTGAGTTCGATGGGCGAAAGGATATATATAAGATGGATGGCTTGCATTTGAATGGTTACGGTGTAAGGAGACTTGAGAAAGTGTTGCTGAATGTAATGGAAGTGCAAATTCAGGGAAACTAGATTTATTAGGGGGGGGGAGGTAGATATACAGTCCTTAGGGAGGCAGTTGAATGTATGAATGAATATAATATGCCCGAGAGAATAAGGACAACAAATCAGAGTGGGATAGTTAATATAAGGCATCAAGGTGGGGTTGGGGCTAATGGGGGTCTTAAATTCATGTAAACTAATGCTAGGAGTATTAGGAACAAGAAGGAAGAGTTTTTGGCCATGGTTGGCACTTCCAGACCACAGGTTATTGGTATTAGTGAATCATGGCTGACTGTAGATGATATAGCTAGTGGGATTGAATGTGATGGGTATAGTGTGTTCAGGAACGAGAGGGAGAATAAAATGGGGGGAGGAGTATTGTTGATGATAGCTGATGAGCTACAGCCAAGGAGAATAGAAGTTGAATTACAGGATAGAGAAAAGAGCACATTTGAGGCCATTTGGTGTGAGATTCTGGCTAGCAGAACTAAATATACAATTGGGTGCTGCTATAGACCAGGTGATGGAAAAGATGGTGGTGATAGTATGCACAAGCAAATAGAAGAAATGAGTGGAAGGAGGATTATTATTATGGGAGATTTCAACTATGGTCGCATTGATTGGAGTGAGGAGAGGACAGCAGGAGGAAGGAATTGGATTTTATGCGGTTATTAAGGTATAACTATCTGTGACAGCATGTAATGGAAAATACTAGGGGTCAGAGAGTGCTTGACCTAGTAATTGCATCTGAGGATTTGGCTGTAACAAATATGACCACATTGCCACCAATTGGTGAGAGTGATCATAGGGAGGTGGTTAAAGGTGTGGAATTTTCAATTAAGACAGGGTACATGTGGAATTATCGGGCTGGAAAGTATGACAAACTTAGGAGTTTGATTGGTTCAGTGCCATGGCATGTACAACTGCAAGGACTAGAAGTTGATAGTGCATGGGAGGCAGTTAAGAAGTGTTTGCATGAAGCAATGGCTGACTGTATACCTAGAGTTCGAATAATAAATCAAGTAGGGGTTAAATGGATGAATAACACCATTAAGCTTGAACTGCAAAAAAAGAATCAACTATGGAGAGAATTTAAGGAGAAAGGTGACCGGCAGGCACATGAACGGTATAAAGCGCAGGCCAGAAGGGTAACGAGTGTGGTAAGAAAAGCAAAAAAGGATTACGAAAGAACATTGGCCATGCAGGCTAAAGAAAATCCTAAACAGTTTTTTAGATATGTGGCAAGTAAAAGGTAAAATGTACATGGCAGAATGAATTTAAAGAATGCTGATGGTAGGGAGGTAACTGAATCAGTTGATATAGTTGAGTTACTGAGTGAGCACTTTGCAAGTATATATCATCCAGTTGGTGACATTGCAGAAACGAATAAACCAGTAGATTATATGGGAATTGTGGTGAATGAAGTGGAGGTGAGTAGTCTATTGCATAACCTCAATGTCAATACATCCGTGGGATTGGATGGTATACCAGCTCGTGTCATACGAGAAGCAGCTAAAGAATTGTCAGTACCCTTGACCATTTTGTTTAATTTGAGTCTCGGGTCTGGGTTAGTCCCGAGGGGGTGGAAAGAGGGGAAAATAGTTCCACTGCATAAAGGTGGTTCCAAGACTGTTGTTGTAAATTACCGACAGATTAGCATATCAGGAATCATTGTCAAGGTTTTAGAGAAATTAGTCAAGAAAAGAATACAGGATTGGATAGATGAAAATGGGATATTGTATGGGGACAACATGGTTTTGTGAAGGGTAGATCATGCCTCAGTAACTTGCTCACGTTTTATAACACAGTGACGGCTGAACTGGATAGGGATAATGGGTTTACAGTGATACTACTGGACCTTGCCAAGGCCTTTGACAGGATACCACATGGAACCCTAATCAGTAAACTGGAGCAGATGGGAATAGATATAGGGTTGGTGAGATGGATAGGAGGGTGGTTGAAGGAGAGATACCAGAGAGTGGTTTATGCAGGAGTGGAGTCTAAAAGACTGCTTGTGACTAGTGGTGTGCCGCAGGGGTCTGTTCTTTTACCACTGCTTTTCAATTTGTTCATCAATGATATAGGAAAGGATTTGAGAGGAAGTGTTCACTTGTTTGCTGATGATGCAAAGTTGGGTAAAGCAATTGTGAGTGCACAGGATGTCAAAATTTTACAGGATGATTTGGATAGTTTGGAGGACTGGGCTAGGAAAAATGGATGTCAATTTAATGTGGCAAAGTGTAAGGTTATGCACTTTGGGGCGAAAAGAATAGCAGCAGTATATCGCATTGGTGGAACCGTACTCCAGGAGATTGATGAGGCCAGGGATTTGGGAGTGTTGGTGGATAGGGAATTGATGTTTAGGGGGCACATTGCAAAAGTGACTAAATCAGCTCATCAAATCACTTGGCTTCTGAAAAATACTTTAACATGCAGAGACAAACAAGTTGTTGTTCCTCTGTATCGAGCCTTGATAAGACCCCATCTGGACTACTGTGCCCAGTTATGGGCACCAGGGTTTCTTCGTGATGGGGAGGAAGTGGAGAGGATCCAGAGACGAGTGACCAAGATGATAGAAGGTCTGTGGAATGAACCTTATGAAAATAGGTTGACGATTTGTGGGTTGCAGAGATTGGACGATAGGCGAAGGACGGGTGATATGATTGAGACATTCAAATTACTGAAGGGTTTCTATAAGATTGATCCAGAAGATATTTTTGAAAATATGACTGGTGGTGGGAGGACTAGGGGCCATGCATGGAAGCTGGGCAAGAGCGTGGTTGACAAGGGAGTTAGAGCTAGGTTTTTTACTTGGAGAGTGGTGAATGAGTGGAATAAGCTTCCAGAGTCTGTTGTGGGTGTTACGACCGTGAATGAGTTCAAGGCAAGGTATGATAGATGCTGTGTCAATGTCGAATAGTTGTTCTTGACATGATGTTAGGGCCTCCCTCGATGAGTCTGTTGACTCCTTGGAGTTGTCCAGAACAATAATAATAATGTAAACGTTATGGGGGGGGGGTGAGCCCATGGCCATACCTCTTTTTAGAGGTAGAAATTATTTTGCCACATAAAATACTTGGAGTGAAGTATATGGGCAAAGAGGCCATAATATCAGGCAGAAATTTGTTCCATAGGAGAAGAATCATGTAATTGATCAGGTTGTTGTGAAAAGGGCAGTGACATCAAAGCTGATAATAAATCTTCATTGTCAAGTGTGATTTTTTTAATTTTGTTTATAAAATGTATATTTTTTATGTAGGAGGAGGAATGACCTAACAACTCCTGGAGTGTCGCCATTTGTGTATTTTTGGCAAGCCATAAATTCTGCATTTTGCCCGAGCTCGAGCAAAATGCAGTAACAGCTTTTAAACTGTTTCTACTGGTCAAGTAGTCACCACTTAGACAGTGGAAACCTACACACATACACAGGCCAATATATACACAAAGATTCATACCTCCATCCAACACAAAAAATAGGGATCATTCTTCAAACACAGGGCCCTAACAATTTGCTCTAAGGAACAGTTGCTGAAGAATGAAAATGAAATTATTAGCGAAACCTTTATAAATGGGTACAATAAAATGGGTACAGTAAAAAAAAAAAAATGGTTAACACGATTCCCTACAATAATGTCATAAAAGGTATGAAAAGATTACAAAAATACCATAGCCATACCATACATTAGGGAAATATTAGAAAAAATAGATAGAACACTGCAAAATACAATATTGAGGAAACATTCTAATCTCCTACAAAATTAAAAAAACATGTTTAGCTCATTCAAAATCCAGTGTAGCTGCAACTTGCCCCACATAGGGGAAACAGAATGCACAATTAAAATAAAAAAAGATGAAAAACAAATGCCACATTAAATTCCTTCACTATGGTAAAACAGGCCTGTCTGACCATGTACTCCAAACTTGTCACACAATTAATTTGAAAGGCTGCAACTCATATAGCATTCAGAAGAACACGATGGAAGAACTCCAACACAAGAAATCCTGATCCAGTGGACAGAACCTAAAGCTAACAGGACTGTGAAGGTGCAATTGATGTAGTTCCACATTTAAAGTAAGCAAGGCAGTGATCTCTCATATAAAATGACATTCAGAAGCAACCATGTCCATAGTGGGATTTGACCCCATGACTTATTGGTTGGAGGACAGAAATGCTCTCTCCACTTGCACAGTCAAGTAAGCTAGTATTTCTTACTTTCACAAAATGATTATGAAGCTGCTTTTCAGACCTTGCACACACACACTCATAAGACAGGAACTGGCATTCTACAACATTTTAAAATCTTTCATGACAGGGGCAACTCGTTGTAAAGGTGGAGTAAGCTCTGATCACTATCCTTAAGTATTTCCCATAATGTAAAACACATCTCCTAGCAGACATGTATGATGTTATACATTATGGGGAAGGGGGGAGGAGTCATTACCCAGACTGGTTTCGACCTTTATTGATCTCATCAGTGGGAGCCAGACCCAAATGTAAATACAATATTCAGGTTGGAGTGATGTAGAACTTATACTTTACCATACGAGTTTCTAAAAAAAGGTATCACATCACAAAAGGCACCAAGAATTACTGAAAAAGAGAGCCAAAAGGCTTCACTTCGGCGATATAAAATTATTCAAATTAAGTGGATATTGAATCTGACATTATTTCAAAGTCAAATAGAGAAACTACAAGAGTTTCATGCCGAATATAGAAACTATAAAAGTTTCGGAGGATCCAAGCTTAAGCAAACCCTTCATGACAGGGACAACTTGTAGTAAAGGTGGAGTAAGCCCTGATCACTATCCTTAGTATTTCCCATAAAGTAAAATACATCTCCTAGCAGACATGTATGATGTTATACATTATGGGGTGGGGGTCACTACCCAGACCAGTTTCGACCTTTATTGAGGTCTCATCAGTGGGAGCCAGACCCAAATGTAAATACAGTACTCAGGTTGGAATGATTCGGAACTTATACTTTAGCATATGAGTTGCTAAGAAAGGTATCACATCACAAAATGCACCAAGAATAACTGAAAAAGAGAGCCAAAAGGCTTCACCTTTTTTAGCACCATGTGACACCTTTTTTAGCAACTTGTATGGTAAAGTATCGGTTCTGCATCACTCCAACCTGAGTATTGTATTTACATTTGGGGTCTGGCTCCCACTGGATGAGACCTCAATAAAGGTTGAAACCAGTCTGGGTAGTGACCCCCCCCCATAATGTATAACATCATACATGTCCACTAGGAGATATGTTTTACATTATGGGAAATACTAAGGAGAGTGATCAGAGCTTACTCCACCTTTACTATGAGTTGTTCCTGTCATGAAAGGTTTGCTTATGCTTCGATCTGCCGAAACTTTTATAGTTTCTATATTCAGCATGAAACCCTTCTAGTTTCTCTGCAACTCTTGTAGTTTCTCTGTTCGGCTTTGAAATAATGTTGGATTCAGTATCCACTTAATATGAATAATTTTGCATTGCTGAAGTGTAGCCTTTTGGCTCTCTTTTTCAGTAATTTTAAAATCAGTTCCAATCTCTATATTAAGGTTTTGATGTGGATGCCATTTTCTGTTACTTGTACTATTGCAACTTTTTTTTTGGTGATACATAAAATGGCAAATGCATATATATATAAAAAAAAACTAGTGGTATTACAAAACAACAATAATAAAAAAAGAGCATAGTAAAAATTTTATACTGCTATACCCAAATACATAACCCTGGAAGTGATAAGAGGAATGTGTGTTCATCATATATCCAGTAGTATAAAATCATTTCAGTCTTCATTGCAGTAATTTCTAAGGTCTCAGCAGTTTTTAAGTCTGAATTTATGGATTACAAATAGGTTTTCTTTAAGTAAAAATGCACGCTACACCTGTCACGCAGATGTGGTATGCATTTGTGATCTGTCTGTTCATTCTGCTTTATACATGTAGTTAGATGTATCAGGATAACTCCAGTGAAATTCAAAATAAAATTATTTTATTTTCTATTATCAATCAGTAACTTAAATCATTATGATTGTATTGCAGTTATTACAGCTATATAAAATCTTAACTTAGTCTAGTTTTTTGATGATTTTAGCTCTTTAATCAACATTACTATTTTACATCACTTTAGGAAGGTGAATTTCTTTAACTTTTTTTTATTTTTTACATTTCAGTTTGCTAGCCAGATCGTGCGACTTGGTTATCCGCGAGTGTGTACTCTTCATGGAGGAATTGATGTTTTGAGAACAACACGTGTACTTGTTGTTAGAACTGGAGACCGATGATTTGAATCACTGCTATAAGTAGGATTCAAAATGCACAGGGATCAATTCAAAAGGACTTCATGTTATCATTTGACAGGCTTGAGGTGCAGGATTTTCAAAAATATGGCATTACAAGAAAACATAAATGTCTAGTATTATGTACAATAGGACATTAGAAATTGTTACTGTTCTTTGAGAGACTTGAAAAATAAATTGGCCAAAGAAATCTAATATAAGAAAACAAATGAAGGTAATGTTTACAATAATGTGTATACTGCATATAGAGTAGAACAGAGTTGTGTATTTTTAAATTTCTTAAAGAAAATAATAGAATTAAATGAGAAACAACCTAGGAAAAGATACAATGATAATAAAAGGAAGGAAATTACACAAGTACTTTTATAAATGCAATGATTACTCAATTATCCAGTAACTTGGAATAACCAAAACCTTCAATTTACTGGTCCCTAAATAGGTTAGTATATCAACTCACAACACGAACAGTATTATGAAAATTTGCCAGCCAGTTTGGATGATTGTGAATGTTTTTAGATAGCAGATCTTGAAAGTTTATTTTTCAGTTGGTTAGACTATAATAAATTTAGTTTAATCCTTTATCCAAGTGTGAGCAAACAAAGTTTGCGCCTGAAAGTATCTTCAGGACTGGGGTAAGGTGGTACAACACCAGGCAACTCGTTGCAAAGGTGGAGCAAGCTAACATCACTCCTATCTCATTGAGATAGGAGTGATGTTAGCTTGCTCCACCTTGCTCCTAAGGTAGTACCACACCAGGCAACTCATTGCAAAGGTGAAGCAAGCTAACATCACTCCTATCTCAATGAGATAGGAGTGATGTTAGCTTGCTTCACCTTTGCAACGAGTTGCAACGAGGAGCGATGATAGGAGCGATGTTAGCTTGCTCCACCTCTGCTAACATCACTCCTATCTCATTGAGATAGGAGTGATGTTAGCTTGCTTCACCTTTGCAACGAGTTGCCTGGTGTTGTACTACCTTACCCCAGTCCTGAAGATACTTTCAGGTGCAAACTTTGTTTGCTCACACTTGGATAAAGGATTAAACTAAATTTATTATAGATGGCAGATCACCTCTTATAAGGCCACCACTCTACTTATTGGATGCTGAATCTTGAAAAAGTTCTTGTCTCTAGCCTTTACCTACCAATGTTACTAATGTACTATAGGTTTATAACATTTCCTGAGCAGGACTGACATATGAAATGTAATTACACCTATTTAACTCAGAAAATTGATTTTCTTATGTGACTAAGTTGTGTTGCCACTGTGAAGCTAGAACAAGATGCTGTTGATGTTCTACAGAATTATAAATAACAAATAAAATAACTGTATTAAGTACAGGGTTTTTCAAATTAAAGTACCCATATTGAGAGCAATCAGTAAACTCTCAAACTTGGTAGGTACCCAAACCAGATCATGGAGAGGAGATTTTGACAAAAAAAAAAAAAGAAAAAAAAGTTCAAAATGATTAAAAGGGGAAATATGGTGCTGTTAGTGGAAGAAATTTACATTAATATGAACTAGATGGTATATGATTGAGAAATGATTTAGAGTCAATGAAAAATAAAGTTATTCCATGATGTTTATTTTTCTAATTTCGTAAAATTATGTGATACAAAAAATATATTACACAGAGTTCACATGCTGCAAGGAGCTGCAGATGATCAATGGAGATGACGTTCAGTGTGTTGGCTGTTGTGCAGGACCAATAGTTGATACTGCCATACAATCATTGTCCACAGCAAAACACAACTGATCTGTTGAAAGGTTTCATACATGATGTGACATTTTTCTCTCTCAAATCTAAGATTCCAGGTGAAGAACTTTGCCCTGATGTACTTATGCTTTTAACTCCAAAGCCAAAGATCTCAGGAGTTAAAGTCTGGTGAACACGGTGGCATTTCATAGAAAATGAAGAACTGATTACTCTGTCCTCTGTGAAATGTTGATGAAATAATTCAACTTCATGTCCCATGTTGGGAGGCATTCCATCTTGCTTCAACACTGTTATGTTCAGGCATGTTCTTTGCTGAAGTTGTGAGATGATGAAGCTGCTTGACACGTCCTGATAACGTGCAGTTGTGACCAAGCCGGTTACAGCTCCGGTTTCATGGATTTCTTTGAAGATAAATTGCCTGATAACAAACTTGACCATAAATCCTATCCATACTGTGACCTTTAGTGAATATAAGGGAACATGTTGAAATGCACTGAGATTTTCTGTAGTACAGATTGTGGCAGTTTTGAGTGTCTACTGTTCCACAAACATGAAAATGTGCTTCATCTCTCCATAGGATATTCCAAGGCCAATCCTCATGCACCTTATGCATGCCAGCAGTGTCAATACAAACGTTTTTCATATGCTGGCATCTCCTTTTTGCAACTCATGGCTGTGACAGAGTTTACATGGGTAGCATTGCAACATTTCATGGAAAGTTCTCCATACCGTTGTGTATAGCAAATCTAAGTGTTGGATCTGGTAATAGCATCAGATGATCTATCTATAATTGCAGTAGCAACTCTACCTCCAATCAGGGAAAGTGACCATGCAGTCTTGTCCTGGGAGGTTGCTCAACATGTGGAAATTTCAATCAAGAAATGGTTTATTCATAAACCATTTCTTGATTGAAATTTCTACATGTTGAGCAACTTGGAGCAGTGCCATGGCATAAGAAACTACATGGAATGAAAGTGGTCACGAAGTTTGAGTGAGGCATTATCAGAGTGCATACCCAGGGTCAGGAAGATAAACCGAGGTAGGGATTAACTGGATGACTAATAATGTAAATCAGGAACTGCAAAAAAAAAAAAAAAAGAAAGAAAGAAAGAAACCATTGTGGAAGGTATATAAACAAGGTTATCAGCATACCCATGAGCGCACAAGCAAAAAAGCATAACTAAGGAAAGCAAAATCAATTTTGAGAGAAAATTAGCCAAGCAGGACAAAGTAAATCTGAAAGAGATTTTATGTCTTACTTGCTACGTAGCAAGCAAGAGAAAGAATGATTATGGAAAGAGAATGTTACTCAGTGATGATGGTAGGAAAGTTACAGAAGCAGAAAAAATAGTTCAGTTACTAGATGATCATCCAGGTGGTGACCTGGCATTTACTGAGGTGATAGAGTGATGTGAGCATTGAGGCAGATGAACTGGAGGTACTCAGTATGTTGAAAAATATCAATGTGAATACAGCAGTGGACCTGGATGCTTGTGTGCTACGAGAATGTGTAAGTGAACTGGCAGTGCCTCTGACAAAGTTGTTTGATCTAAGTCTCTGATTCTAATGGAGTGGGAAGAGTATAAGATAGTTCCATTACATAAAGGTGCCTCCAAGACAAGTAACAAATTACAGATCAATTAGTATCTCTGGAGTGGTGGTTAAAGTATTGGAATAGTTGGTTAAAAATAAAATTCAAGAATGGGTGGATAGGAGTGTGATTCTATAGGGGCAGCACAGCTTTGTAAAAGGTAGGTCCTGCCTCAGTAATTTATTCACATTTTATAATAAGGTGATAGTAGAATTGGATAAAGGAAATGGCTACACCATGATACTGTGGGACTTTGCAGAGGCATTTGACAGAATATCGCATGGAAAACTATTACTTCGGTTGAAACAAATGGGATGGATATGAGTCTGGTGGCATGGATGGGGGGGGGGGTGATAGACATCAGAGAGTAGTGCATAGTGGAGTGGAATCACTCCATTCCACTATGGCTAGTGGAATGGCCCATGGCTCTGTACTAAGTTTACTCCTCTTTAATTTGTACATTAATGATAGCAGAAGATTTGAAAGTGAATATTCAGTTGTTTGCCGATAATACAAAACTGGGGAGGGCAATAGTTGATGTACATATCTTACAGAATGATTTAAATAAATTTGCAGTGTGCGTAAAGGACAATGGTTGTTAATTCAATGTTGTAAAACACTTTGGGTAATTCCGTAAATTAAAGATACCAAGAAATTATATATTTGGTTTAATCCTTTATCCAAGTGTAAGCAAACAAGTTTGCACCTGAACTATTTTCAGGACTGGGGCAACTCATATATATATAGAAGCCTATGACTTCACTTGCCTTAGTATCCAATGATGCAAAGCATCCTTACGGAGACCTGTTTAAACCTTTATTGAAGTGTCATCAATGGGAGGCAGACCCTGAGGTGATATCAAGGTTGAAGTAAAGCAGAAGTCATACTTTCATATACGAGTTGTCAAAAGGTGTCACACCTTATTATCTCTGGATTAGAGATAGTTGTTGGAAGTTTTTTTCACTTAGTTATATTGTAATTTAAAGATACCAAGAAATTATATACTTGGTTTAATCCTTTATCCAAGTGTAAGCAAACAAGTTTGCACCTGAACTATTTTCAGGACTGGGGCAACTGGTATATTGAAGCTTATGACTTCTGTATACAAGTTGCCCTTGTCCTGAAAATAGTTCAAGTGCAAACTTGTTTGCTTACACTTGGATAAAGGATTAAACCAAGTATATAATTTCTTGGTATCTTTAAATGACAGTATAACCAAGTGGAAAAACTTCCAACAACTTTGGGTAATTCGGTAATGCACTTTGGGATGAAAAGATTACACATCATATCATATTAATGGTACTAGTTTACAGGAAATTGATGAGGCTAGGGATCTAGGGATGATGGTGGATAGAGAATTGAAATTCAGAGGACATATTGCAAGAGTTGGCAAAATAGCTCAGAGGAGTACTTGGATGCTGTCATTAAGGCTATGATTCAGGCACATGTTGACTACTGTGCACAAATTTGGTCACCTGTGTTTCTTGGGGATTGTGAGGTGTTGGAGGGGGATTCAGAGACGAGTGACCAAGCTTGTGAGAGGTCTGTGAAACATTCCCTTGTAAGGATAGAATGAGGGTGTGAGGATTGCAGAATTTAGTTGGCAGATAGAGGAAACAAGATATGATAGAAACTTATGGGGATTTTTTTATAAGATTGACACAGAAGAAATTTTTCAATACATGGAGAGTAGGGAGAAAACAAGGGGTCACACTTGGAAGTTGTCTAAGAGTGTGGTTAGTAAAGGTGTGCTGACTGGTTTATGGAAAAGTCGCCCCCTGTAGATAATGAGTGAGCTATAAAAATGTAAATAATACACCTAATTTTTTAATAATTCTAATTTATTTTAATAGAATAAATGCACATTATTATTGTTTAAAACTCGAAGTTGTATGCAATGCCTTTAAGGTAATCAATTACATTACGACTTTGAAAATCTTGGACTATTATTTTGATTCTAGCAGAAATTGCAGCATACTTCTTGTTTCTTTGATTGCCTGAATTACCGACAATTAGTTGTGTAATTTTGAAATTGTGCAGCCCTTGTTGTTTCTTTAAAAAATCAATGAATCGGTAAATATTTGGGAATAAAGTAGCACAAGTTTCCTGAAATCCCCTGTGCCACCCACACAGGGGATTTCAGGTTTTTGTTGTTGGTACGTTGCTGATCATTCAGCGTTCATGTGTAAACATTCCACAATTCAATGGCAAAAATGGGTAATTGCCGGCCTCTCCATTGTCTTCTTCCAATATATGTATCTTCAAAGTAGTTTGCAATCACCATAGCTTCAATGGGGAAGTCATAAGCTTCAACCAAATCTTCAAATGCTTGAATAACGTTAGCAGGAGGAATAAATGCCAATGCCGGAATCAACTAAAAGTTAAGTTGCATCAGAAAACCACTCCTGGCTATGTGGCAATAACTGAAGATTGTTACTAGTGGAAAAAATAAGCATACGACCCGGGAGCAGTTTGTCCTGAGAATCATACATCAAAAACTGTTGTACATTGCCATTGATAATAATTTCTTGATAATTTTATGGAATTACTAGGTCCTGGAGATTTCTTGGTAAAGCAGGAGTACCATTGTTGCACCGAACATGACGAATGATTCGTTTAAGTCAGAGATTTTCAACTGGTGTGCCGCGAGACTTGTGAAAACAAATTAATTGAAAGAAATAATGTCGTAATTTGCACATTTATTCCCTTGAAGCTCCCAAAAAGGATAAGTAATTACTATTATCAATATCTTCTGAATGTAAATCAATCAAAAGTATGTCTAATTTTTACCAGATCGTCAAAAAATTAAAAGAATATATTTTTAGTGTGCTGCAGAATTTTAATAATTAGTCTAGGTGTGCCATATTATGAAAAAGGTTGAAAATCACTGGTTTAAGTGAATCCTTTTTAGGAAGTAATGCCGTGACATTGGCATGAGCCTTTTGCAATTACCGATGCAAAATTTGCTGTGGCCGTTCATTCGTGGTTGTTGCATGTTGCTGTATTTGACCAATCAATTGCAATGCTTCCGACCTTGCAGCTTGAGCTGCATGGTTATGTTTAGTTACGACTTTCGCAACTGGGCCTTCCAAACCATCTGTCCAAACATGCCCTTTGCAGGTGGAATGTTTTTCACAAACCCAAATTCCATGTTGTTCATCTACAGTTCTCTTTGAAAACACGTAAATGTGGTTGTCATCATCTACCAATTTTCTTTTGCCTCTTAATGATGGAACAATTTTTACCATTGTACACACAGGATTAATTAATCAAGATGGAAAAATAATATGTAGATATTACACTGCCTGCGACGCTCAACTTGTTCACGCGATGCACCACCGGTAATGAGGCAGCGAAAATTACAAACGAGCGCTGTCCACTGTTCCCTTCCCCCATGTCCGTCACTAACTACGTGACTATCGCCCTCGTGGTTGAGTATGGATTCTTTCCATTGTGAAAGGATTAACAGTTCCAGTTAATACTTTCACAATGGAAAGAGAACCCTGAAGACATACAAAAGGGGAGAAATTAGTTTAAAAGCTATGTGACAATTTGTACACGAATGTAATTTTGAAAATTTGTTTGGAAAAGTTAGTTATCTGAAATTCACTTCGAGTAATCAACAAAGTTTAACATTGAATCTCCACTAAAGGGGTTACATTTTTGTAACCTACTCATTATCTACAGGGGGGGGGGAGAATTGTGTCGGCGGCGAAAATGTGCTGGGGGCGACTTTTCCGGAACCTAGTGCTGACTTGGTTCTTTACTTGGAGTGGTGACTGAGTGGAATGGATTGTCAGAGGTTGTGAGTGCCCCAACAGTGAATAGGTTTAGGGAGATGTATGACAGGTATTGTGTTAATACCTGTCATATATCTTTGAAGTCAAAAGATTTTGATGAGTCTTTTGACTTCATGGAATGCCCATATAAATAATAATAATAATAGCCTTGCTATGGCAAGGGCACTGCATGACCCCCTACAGCATTTTCATTTGACTGCTCAACATCTTTAGTCATTTGTGGAATTTCAGATTTACACCCTCTTCCTGGTTGGATTGGCAAACTGCCTATTCAACTGAGTTAACTGCATTTGGTGTCGTTGGGCCTTTTTGCAAAGCCTTTAGGTGTCTGTACTTGCAAAGTGATGCTACAGCATTTTCTCTATTTCTATAGAAGCACTTCACAAGCATAAATTAAAGATGCCAAAAAATTATATTCTTGGTTTCATCCTTTCTCCAAAGGATAAAGTTTGCAAAAAAGTTTGCCAGTGAAGTAACTTCACGACTGGGCTACTTGTATATAGAGGCTAATGACTTCACATCAATTGCCTTAGTATCCCATGATGCAATGCACATATCCTTATGGGCATACATAATGCTGTGTATTATGGGAAGGGCCACTACTGGTTTTGATCTTTATTGAGGTCTCATCAGTGGGAGCCAAATTCAGAAGTGTAGCCAAGGTTGAAGTAATGCAGAAGTCATATTTCCATATACAACGCTGATTTGGATCATGAAATCATTGGCCAGTATGTGTCTGGGCACAATGCAGAGTTTTGGCCATGACTAAGTGTTAATGGTGTATGCTTTGAGGATAGTGGTGGATAGGTTAACAATGCTGTTTTCAGTTGGTCTTGCAGGCAGTGATACATTTTTTGCTAGGTTGCCCAACTTTTAGATGTGCTACTTTTTACTTTTTTGAATTCCTTGCAGCCGATGTATTTGAGACTTCTCAGAGGATTGTCCAAAGGTTTGCATTCAGCATGGGGAAGAGCACCTCTTGTACCATAGGGATAGCTTCATTAATGTCTGCAAGCACAGTGTGCTTCATACTAATTTATTCTTGTAATAAGGCAAAGCTAGTCTGCTTGTAAATGTGGAGTGCCTTGTTTGAATGTAACTGGTGTTACATTCAAACACAATTGGGAATGACTTTGTTTTCCTTACAATGTTTAAAGAAGACCTGTTAAGTTCTCTTGCTGGCTTTAAATTTTACTTACTGAACTTGTGGGACTTTTGTGCAAATAAATCTCTGTGGATAATAGTAATCCTGGTGTGTAGGCTTACACATTGATTCTCATGCACTGTGTTGTCTCAGGAAATTGATAAAGTAGATAATAACTAAATTATTTTAATTATTACTTCCTATATTTTGGCAAAGTTTAATTAGCAACTTCAGAGATAAATAACTGGTATCAAACATGGTCATGCAGGCACACTTCAGTAACAAAAATGCAACAGGGGAGATACAGGATGACCTACAATTACACCACCTATTGGCTTTAGTGGGTGTTCTTGGCTGTTGGGCTGAATGTCTGCTGATGATGGTTTCCCATATAAGAGGCATTTTAATAAACCATATCTTTTTAGGTTGAGGTAGTTGGTAAGAGCTGCAGCAGATTTGAGGAAAAGTCTCTCAAACTTAAATTAGCTTTGGTGGAGTAAAGTGGTTTTCTTCCAATGGATCTTATGCTGGGTATCCAGGGCATGGCCTGCTAATCCTTAGCTGTCATAGTAATGGAAATGGACGTAGTCCTGGTGCTCTGATATATGGATGTTGGCTGTCCTGCCTGTTTGGCCATAGTATGAATGATTTGCAGCTGCAGGGTACCTGATACACTCTACGTAAATACAGTGACTGTAGCTGGTCTTTGGAAGAGTGGATAAGGGTTTATAAGTGGTCACCAGATTGTGCTTTTTAAGATCTTGGCCACCTTTTTTGAGACAATACGAATATAAGGGATAGTGATTGACTTCTGGTAAGCTATGTTTGTAAGAGGGTGGGTGGTACATGGTGATAGAATTCTTTTTATCTGGTGGGAGATATAGCCATTGGCCAAAAAAAGTGTTTTTATATGGGTGAGTTCTGTGGTGAGCGCAAATTACTTTTGCCCAATGAATTAAGGTTTTTATAATTCTGTGTTGTGTGTGTGTGTGGGGGGGGTTCCCTGTTAGACAGTGAAGGTCAGAGATCCATTTGATTTTCTTGTAACCAGGGCATCTAGGAAGGGCAGACTGTTGTTATTTACTATTTCTGTTGTGAATTAGATCCTTGGATGTTGTCTGTTCAAATGGGATAGGAAAGTGTGTCACATGTCCAGGCCATGTGGCCAAATTGTAAACACATCATCCACATAGCATAGCCAAATAGTCGGTTTAAGGAGGGAAGAATTAAGGGCATAGGGCATTCTTTTCAAATGTCTCAATAGCCAAGGAGGAAGAAAGAGGGGAGCCTATGGTTGTTCTCTCTATTTGTTTGTAGAATTTTCTTTGCCAAAGAAAATAGTCTAAGTTCATGGTGAACTAAAATAGCTGAGATATTGGGAGGAGATTCTCCTTGGATAAGAGCCAATGGCTGTTATCAAGACATTTGGCCAATGGCTATACCTCCCACCAGATAAAAAGAATTCTATCACCACATATCCACATCTCCACCTTTCCAAATATTGATTGCAACAAAGCCATCACCATCCCTTATATTTCTGGCAATTCAGAAAACCTGGCCAAGCTCTTACAAAGAAGCACAATCTAGTGACTACTTATAAATTGCACAGAAAGTTAGCTACCCTTATTCTTTTACTTTACTTAATCCTCTCTCTTCTAACTTTACAGTGTTGAGGTTTTTTCCAATTATTCTTGAACTTGCAACCAGAACTCTAGGATAAGGTGGTTAGCCCTATGCCTCCCGGTGGGTCCTATGTCTGTAGATGCGTGTGTTCATGGGACTGGTGTGCATGCTTTGGGGGACAAAAAACCCGGGTTTCCAGGTGGGGAAAAACCCTCTACCTCTATATAAGACCATCGAAAGAGACCAGATAAAGGTTCCTCATTCCACTGATGGGAATCGAACCCAGGTCTTTCTGACCAAAGGGCTTTGTCTATATTGAGTGAGCTACGGAGGCTTACAACCCTTATCCACTCTCCCAAAGACCAACTGCAGCCACTGGATTTACCTGGAGTGTACCAGATACCCTGCAACTGCAACCGTTCATACTATGGCATAGTATGCACCACGAATGTCACAAATGCAGGAGTGTTCTTATGACTGTTATCACCTCCTCTCTTTCTCCTATACATAAATGACCTACTCTCCATTCATCCTACTCATTTGACAAACCATACAATGTTCAGTATTATCCTTCAATGGGGCAAGAGCAATCTGATGATCTTCTACGCCACAAAACAAAGTCTTGCATTTTCTCTCACAAAAGAGATGTCAGCTCACCTACTTTCAGTAGTACTCAAATCACTGAACAGGATCAGATCTCTCTGCTTGAACTGCCATTTGTCTCTGGTCTCTCTTGGCATACACACATCACATCAGTAGCTTCCCGGTATTTAAAAATCTTGGCATTGTCTTTTACTCAAGATACTATTTTTCACCTACCCAACTACTAACTATTCAAATCCCAAATCTGCCCATTCCTAAAATACTGCTCACATGTTTGGGGTGGTGTACCTAAAATTTCTTGATGCCATCCTGAGGAGAGCAGTTCCTATTATAAATTGATCTCATCATCACTGGCATAATATTATTTTTTTAAATGACAGTTTCACACATGTAGTGAAAACTAGAATTTATTAAATACTTCTATATAGATATTTCCCTCAATGTAACATAAGCATCATTCAAGAAGAATTGGCTACATTTAAAATATGAATACAAGAATGATCATACAGCATGTGTATACCTCCACATGTCTTTGTCACAGCTGAACAAGTAGGAGGAATAACTATTAAAGTTCAAGGGAAATCAGGTATAGTTATGCAATTTAAAAAATATATATATATAAACAATTCATTGCAATTACTTCCCAAAGCTTAGAGATAGGCATACAGTCTGTTTGATTAAGATTAACGAGGTGGCATAGGGCTTCACACCATTCAAGAAATAAATAGACAGTCAAATTTAAAACTATTATAATGCAAGATCTTTCATTCCACTGAACTTTGTCTCTTATCAATGGCATGAAAACCAAGGCCTGAACCTTCTGATTCCAGAAATCTTATATAATCTTGTTCTTTGATTCTGACGTTAGCAGAATGGCCAGTCTGTCCAAAGTAGCAATGTCAACAGGAACAAGGTATTTGATAAATACTTCAAGGACAGAGGTGATAATTTATCCTTAACAGGTGGTAGGAAAGGAAATAACTTCTGAGCTAGTTTGAATGTGGCATACACATTATATTTGAGAAGAATCCTCACTATTTGTTCAGAAATACCTTTAATGTAGGGTATGCAGATCCTTTAAACATCAGATTGCAGTCTGGCAGAAGGATAACTATCAATTATTTTCTATCATAGTTTTATATCCATTAAGTGACAGAGTGAGTTTTATTTTATTTAATATTTCTAACAGAAGAGAGTCGAAAGAATGGATTGTGCGTGTGCACACGCGCATGCATGCATGCATGCTTGATACAAAAGACTTTTAATACCTGTTTTTTGTGAATGATATGAAGCTGTGTGGATATACCTGCTAGCGAAGATGGCTTTCTCTAAATGGAATATTCAATATTATCAATAGAGTTATGAAGTACTAGGGTATCCAGAAAGGGAAGACCGTTGTTAGATTCATGCTCACTAGTGAACTTAATGCAAGTGAATAAGGATTTAATTTTGTCCAAAAACTGAAGTGCTGTTTCAGAGTGAGACCAGATCACAGAGATATCATCAACAAAATGTAGTCAAAGAGAACTGGTGTTCAAAATTCAGTTCTCTACGTGCTCCATAAAGAAATCAGCCAAAGCAGATGATATAGGAGATTGCCCATTGCGGTACTTTTGATTCGTTTAAACAGGGATATCTCCATGTAAAAGTTGTAGGGTTTCTTGGAGTGGTATGTTTGTAAACATAGAAACCATGTTAAAAGAAACTATCATTTCGGACTCTTGAAGACAAAGATCTTAAATTTTTTCTATTAAGTCAAAACTGTTTTTGATAGAAGTAGTAGTTTTGCCAGGGAAGTTTCACAGAAGACTCAAGATTATTTTTCCAAATAATGAGGAGGAGGTTTTATGAAATCAACTATTGGATATAACTGATAATCAGATATGTGCATTTTAGGAAGGCCATAAATATATGGTGAATTCATAACTTTTCAACAGAGTGAGTGTCTAAAGAATATGTTTGAACTAATAATTTATTTAATAATTTGTTTAACTAGTGTTGATGTATGTTTGGCATCACAGCATTGGATCACAAAAGGAATACTTGGATACAAACTCAAACCAAGGTCACTGACATTATAGAAAGGATGAAACATTTGAAGCAATAATGGGCTGGGCACATTGCTTGAAGACAAGAGCAACGATGGACAAAAAGAAGTACTTGTTTGAATTTCACAAGAGAAAAAAAATGACCACGACACTGGCCAAAATTGTGATACAAGGGTGAAATGGGGAAGAAAAGCCATTGATAGACAATCTTGGAGTCAACTTGGACAGGCCTTCATCCAGCAATCAATCGATAATGGCAGATGATCATGCATAATAATGTAAAAAATGAACATAAGTAAATCATGATTATGTGAGATTTTTACAGGCTAACAATAATAATTTATTTCACAGTTGGTTAGGATAAATCTTAGGATATAAATCAAATTTATATCTATCCTTGGTAGTGCACTAATTTCAAAATCTTAAAATAAAGTATATTTATTGTCAATAAAATGAAGATATACAATAATAAATTAATAGATAATAAGTCATACTTAAGCTCCCTTGTACTTCTTGCAGTATTAGAAATCAGATCATATTGTTACAATTATTGGCTTCTAAAAACAGCACAGTTACCACAGTGCAGCTAGCATTAATTTTATTTTTTTTTACTGACCGATTCAGTACTAAGCTTAAATTACAAAGTCATTTAAGCTCACTACTGAAATTTATTCATATTTAACTTTAAGTGTTAAGAGAGGGAATGGCAGTGTTTACTCTCTAACTCTCACAAGGTAACTTCATCTGATAATTACAACAGACATTTAATTTTATTTTTAATTATTATTTTTTTTTTGTATGTAATCACCTCCATTAGATCATTACAAATAACATTCAGCCAAAAAAGTTACATCCAATTTTATGGTTCATCCAAAAAAAACCCCCATTAAAGTTGCTCTTAATCACTGTCTTCGTGTCTTTATTCTGATTTCTACTTATTCAATCTTTTACCCTGAATATGAATTATTCACTTCATAAATCTTGCAGCATGCAACAAAACTCTTTTGTTTAAAATATATACATGTAAATTTCTTCTGTAGAACATATCATTCAGGATTATTCCTTTTAAGAAGAAGGGTATGAAGAGAGTTAATTCTCTCTCATTTCTCAAATTAATAAACATATTAATTTGAGAAATAGTGGAAGGCTGATTTATTTGATGCACCTGTGAAATTCATGCCTTTTACCTGTTTTATTATTTTTTTTTATTTCTTTGAATAATTAGTTTTTTTACAGTATATTACTGCTGATTTTCATGTCTTTATAGTATTTGGGATATTGTCTGATATTTAGCTTGAATACTGAAAAATGGAGCCAAACCCTCACCAGAACAATAAAGCAGCAACAACAGAGAGACACTGCATAATGATAATCAGATAGCTAAAGTCAGTCATAAAAAGAAGGATATTATATGGCATGGAGATTCATTATAAAACACATGATTCATGACTGTATTCCTACTTTGAGTTTTTCCAGCTAAAATAAAAAATTTGACGAATATACTTGCAGAAAAGAAAAGAGATGGTGGTTCTGGAACAAATGATTGGACCAGTAATAAATTTAGTATGAGAATGAAAGGATTGCTGGAAGCAGCTGGAGTGAAGAGAGAGTGAAAGTGAAAATAGTATAGATAAGATATCATGAAATTAAAAAGAAGGGCTATGATATCAACCAATTCAATGTGTAGCCTTTGTAAAAAGAATGATTGCAAGTTTTTTGGATGTGTAGATTGGATGTTAGAAGGGAGAGCGGATTTATATGAGAGAGAGCCTGCACTTGGTATCAGGGGTCTGGAGAAATTATTTATTGGTATGAGACCTAATAAAGAGTGAAGGAAACTAGATTATGATGAGAGGAATGGTGAAAATATGCACAATAGTGACTAAGTGATGCAACTACAGTATATTAATGATATATATAAGAATGCTTAATAATGGAGATTATTACAACGAAAAGTTGATTGAGTGTTCATTGAGTTTGGACTTATTAAGTATATGTACAAATGTCTGTATAAGAGAAGCATAAAATATGAACAGGAATCTTAAAGTTGTCCAACCGAGTCATGCAAACTACAGAGATGTGTGTACAGAAAAAGCATGGGGGATAATAACTTATGGCTTTACACAAATACCAGAAGTATGAAGAACAAAGGGGTTGAGTTTACTCCCTTAGTGAATACATTGTGGCCTCAGGTTACTGGCATTAGTGAGACTTGGCTCTCAGAAACAAATGTACTAACTAACATTTATTGGGTGTAATGGATATGGTATTTTTACGAAGGATAGACAAGATAGGAAAGGGGCGAAGAGAGAGATGTTAATGATATCAATCTTTTAATCAACATGGGTAACTTTAAACATCCAAACATTGATTGAATGACAGGAAATCTCATGAGAAGAATGAAGCCAAATTTAATGAGTTGTAACTTAAGCCGCATGTGACAAAAAAAGAACTTGAGGTCAAAGATGTTGATTAATTTTGATGGTGTATATATTAGAACACAACTGATAAGTAAATAATTAATCTACTGATTTTTTTGCTGATATTTCGCTGGTATTCTAACTAGCATCTTCAGAGCACAAAAAACAGTTTGTCACAGTGTGCGAGACAACAACAATCTGGTGTAACAATGGGAGTAGTTAGAACAATTGTAGCTACAACACAAAGACTAAAGTCCTGATTAGGTATCTTCTATGTTAAAAAAAAAAAAAAAAAAAAAAAAAATGCAAGTGATAACAGGTATTAGTTGTCTTAAGATGACTGTCTCCCAAATCTTAGGCAAATTTATACAGCCATACTTGTTGAGGTTTGGAGTATGTGTCAAGGCTGCTGTTGATTCTAAGAACAATCGCTCTGACTTGTAAAAGCTTCTGTACTGTACTTTAGTTTTCTTACAGTTGATCCTGTGCAGGGGGTATCCAAAGTATGGCCTGCTAGACCTGACTTGCAATAGTGCCAGATGTATTTTCTATGTTTACTGAGGTTTGTCCACAGTTCTTCCTCTTTGACCATAGTATGCTTGATCACACGAATAAGGTGCCTCGTAGACTCCTGGATGTAATAAGGGAGAGATGCTGTCCTTGGGTGAACGGATGAGAGTAGCCAATTTCACATATGGTCTAAATACGGTGTGTAGCTGATGTTTATTGAGCACTGTAGATATCTTTTCCAATGTGCCTTTAATTATGGGATGGTGATTGTTTTGCTGTAGTTCTCTGTGGTGGACAGTGGGGGATATTTATGGAGAGCTTTAGTATTTTGTCTATCCTGTGAAGATTATAGCCATTGGCTAAGAAGGTGTGCCATAAGTGAGCGAGTTCAGCAGTAAGAGCATTGGAATAAATTGTTCTTGCTCTGGTTAGCGTTTTTTTAGGATACCATATTGTTGGGATGGGTGATTGTTTGTGTGGATTTTCTATAAACTGAGAATGATAAGGAACCATCTGGAAAATGTGTGAAGGGATATCCAAAGCAAATGTCTAGCTATCGCACCCCCCCCCCCTTAGCCAACTTCTACATAGAAAACTTGGAAAAGCTAGCTATCAATATAGCCACTCTCAAACCAATGCTTTGGCTATGTTATGTTGACAACATACTTGCTATTTGGCCACATGGTCCAGACACATTGGGGTGTGATTAGTGTATCCAGGAAAGGCAGACAATTATTAGCATCCAGTTCCATTGTAAAGTGGATTTTTGGGAGTTGACTATTTAAATGCCCTAAGAATGTATCCAATGTATCTGGGCCATGTGTCCAAATAGCAAGCATGTTGTCAACATAACATAGCCAAAGCATTGGTTTGAGAGTGGCTGTATTGATAGCTTAGCCAACTTCTACATAGAATATGTAGAAGTTGGCTAAGAGGGAGGGGGAGCCCATAGCTAGACATTTGCTTTGGATACCCCTGCACACAGGATCAACTGGAGGAAAAGTAAAGAACTGCACAAAGCTTTTACAAGTCAGAGAGATTGTTCTTAGAATTAACAGAAGCCTTAAAACACACTCTGAACCTCAACAAGTATGGCTGTATAAATTTGCCTAAGATATGGGAGACAAGTCATTTTAAGACATAACTAATACCTGTTATCTCTCGCATTTTTTTTAACATAGAGGGCACCTAATCAGGACTTCAGTCTTTGTGTTGTAGCTACAATTGTTCTAGTCCCATTGATACACCAAATTGTTGTTGTCTTTCGCACTGTAACAAACTGTTTTTTATGCTCTGAAGATACTGGTTAGAATATCAGCAATAAGTCAATAAATTAATTATTTACTTATCAGTCTATGTTCTAATATATACCATTAAAATTAATCAACATGCATGATGAACACATAAGCCTTTCTACATGCTTGAGGTCAAAGAGTACTAGACCTCACTGTTCTACCTCCAGTTAGTGACAGGCATGGGAAGTGTCTGAATATTCCACTCAAAAAAGTTACTTGTTTAACTACAAAGCAGAAATTGTAACCAACTGAGGAGGATAGGTTTGATCACATGGTATGAGTTGCTGGATGGGAAGCATTAAAATAATACATTAATGATGTAATTTTGGAATGTGTGTTTAGAGTTTGAAGAGTAAACAGGGTGGGATGAATAAATAGTGAAATGGATGTGCAATCTTATTCAGCAAGAGATTCTTAAGAAAAAGATGATGTGGAAAGAATACCATGTGCATTAGGATTATGTTAGTTATAAAAATGATAAAGGCTAGAAGAGACATGGAAAGTTAAGTGTGTATATATATATTAAAAAAAAAAAAAAAAAAGGCTCTGCAAGCTAAGGACAATCAAAAAGAATTCTATCATTATTAATTATTATGGCTATTTTGCCTATTTTTATTTAGGAGTATCTCTTTTAATGATGTCATTGGCTTATTATTCAATTTTTAGGGCATTACTGATGTTTTAAAGATATACATATATATATATATATACGAAGAATATAAGGAAGGAATAACATAAAAATTAATTATTTAAATCAAGGGGATATTAAATCCCACATTATTTCAAAGCCGAATAAGGACCTCAAAGATAGAAATCTAATCTAAGAGTTTCATGTGAATATAGAAACTATATAAAGTTTGGCGAGTCCAAGCGTAAGCCAACACCTGGTAGTGCAATGCCAGGGCAATTTGTTGCAAAGGTGGAGCAAGTTCCGATCACTGTTCTTATTATTTACCCATAATGTAAAACAGCAGCTCCTAGGAGATGTATTACTGTTCTACATTATGAGAGAAGGTCACTACCCAGACTGGTTTCGACCTTTCTTGAGGTGTCATCAGTGAGTAGGTAGACCTGAATAATACTAAGATGGTAGTGAACAGAACTTACATATATACTCTGCTGTACGAGATTGCTAAGAAGGTGTACAAATAAATTATTTAAAATAAAGAGCCAAGAGGTTTCAATTCGGCAGCATAAAAATTATTTAAATTGAGGGGATATTAAATCCCAGATTATTTCAAAGCCGAATAAGGAACTCAAAGATAGAAATCTAATCTAAGAGTTTCATGCCGACTATAGAAACTATATAAAGTTCGGCGAGTCCAAGCATAAGCCAACACCTGGTAGTGCAATGCCAGGGCAACTCGTTGCAAACATCTTTGAGTTCCTTATTCGGCTTTGAAATAATGTGGGATTTAATATCCCCTTGATTTAAATAATTTTTACGTCGCCGAATTGAAGCCTCTTGGCTCTTTATTTTAAATAAAATTAATATTTATTTAGAGAAGTAAATATCTATCATTATGTTTCAAGTATAGAAAAAAAAGTATGAATGCAAAGGAGCAACACTCCTGAATGCAGATGTCATGTGGGTGGTAGATGAAGAAGAAATGTTTAGTACCCATTCTTTTAAGTGCTATAAACCTGGTGTATGCAATATAAAGTTACTTCTATGTGAAGAAATTCAGGTGTAGGAGGATGAGGTATGCTAGGTATGCTGCATAAATTGAACAAGAATTTGAAAATAGGACTGATGGAATCAGCATGGATGCTAAAAAAGTTTCAGCTGAATTGGCTCTGATCTGACTATAATTTGAGTCTCGGTACAGTGAAGATTGCACAAGGGTGGTGCAAAAACTGACATATCTAACCATCAACCTATCAGTATAAACTGTTGCATAAGTTGGAGGATATGGGACTGGATTATAAACTGTTAGTTTGTATAAGAGGATGGCTGACTGACAGATATCAAAAAGTTGAGAATGGGTGGGGGTATGAGTGCTAGATTTAAAGTGACTAGTGGTAGACCCCCAAGGATTAGTCCGTGGTCCATTGTTATTCGATATTTACAATAATGACAATAGAATAGACATTTGATAGTAGAAGTGTCTACAATCTAAAACAATTTATAAACATACATGTCACAATAGGATTAACGTGACCTGCAGATTAGAGATCAAATCATCTTAGCCAACCTTACCAAACAGTGATAAGGTAATCAGGAATGTGATTGATAGGCAATACTTGCAGAATAATTTGAATAAGGCTGGAATTGTGGACAATGTGAAAATGGCTGTCAGTTCAATGTTAGTAAATGTAACGTTATGCACTATGGTGTAATGAGATATCCAATGGTATATTATGGTGATAGGATTAGGCTAGAGATTTTGGAGTTTTAGTGGATAGGAAGTTGAAGTTCGGGGACCATTAGCAAAGATTTGTAAGTATAACTCAGAGGATAACTTCAGTGCTGAAATGGCATTGACGTGTAAGGATAAAGAAATTATTTTGTCTCTTTACAAGGCTTTGATATTATCTCATCTACTGTATGCAAATCTGGTCTCCTAGTGTCCAAGGTGATACAAATATAATCAAGAGGGTGCAAAGAAGAGTGTTAAAGATAATCTTGGGATTGTAGATTGTGAGGAGAAATTGAGAATTTGTGGGCTGCAATGCTAGCAAACAGGAGAAAGAGGGATTGATACCTATAAACTTCTGAAAGGTCATACATGATTGATGCCAGTAGATGGAATTTTTCATTTTATGGAGGCAGGGAAGAGGACGAGAGGGGGAACTAGACTTTTCATTCAGAGTGGCATGTGATTGGAAAGGTTTGCTTCTGAAAGTGGTTGAGTACAAAGAGCATGAATGAATTCAAGGAAAAGTATGACAGGTGGTGTTAATGATATGTTGCCTCCCTTGATGAGTCCCTGACTCCATGGAGGTCTCCTGTAATAATAATAATATTTTATGAAAAAACTTCAAGCTCAATTTTCCTAGAGAATGTTATTACAAAAATTGAAATCATGCCTCCTTACAAAATGCCTACAATGCCTTCCATTAAAAAACATTTATAGGTTTGCTGCTACTTTTTAAATGAAGATATATTCTGTTTGCAACTAATTCAGAGCATGTAATTACTCCAACTGAATTATGAAGGACTTATGTGCTGTCAGTTTCTGTTTTTTTTCACAGATTGTAGAAAATCTATAAAATAAGGTTTTGGAATTTCCCTATGAGTTAACTATTTTTCCTTCTCAATTCTTATTCTGTGTAGCATTTTTCATATCAAAGTAACAATTTTTGGATATTTTAGCCATTGTGTACATGCTTGTCACTATGCAATAATGAAACATTGTCATAACTTGACTAGTATCAGTATACATAGTAATGTAACATTAACAATAAGAAAAAAAGAACAGATTTTCATTAAAAAAAAAAAAGGTCAATGTGTCTAAAAGGTGTATGTTTACAAGACAAGCAGTTTAGCTATTACAATATTATAATTTTACATCACATGATGTTTGTCTGTTCAATGGCAGTATCTACTCATCGCGAAATGCAATACCTTAACTTATATCAACAAAAGTTACAAATAAATATAACAGCAGTGCTTTCATAAATACATAGTTTACTTTCATATATAAATAAATACCTATCATCTCTCTCTCTCTTCAAACACATTGCTGAAGAATTACAACAATATCTGTTAACTTGTTCCACACATGCTTCCTAATAACATCTCTGCAGTGTAATAAAGTGTTCTTCTTCAGCATATCTTGTGGTGGGTTTCCAAAGCATGGTCAGCAAACCCTGAGTGGCTGTATTTGTGGAACTGGATGTAGTCCTTGTTTGTTCAGATATTCTGATATTGGCTGTCTTGCCTGTTTGGCCATATAGGACAGTTTGCAACTGCAAGGGACCTGGTATTCTCCTTGGGGATGTGGCTGGTCTTTGGTGAAGCAGATAAGAGATGCCAGTTTCTTATGTGTTCTGTAAGTGGTTGTAAGGTTGTATTTCACTGTAGCAAATATAAATATGAAAGACTATTACTAAAGTAAAGAGCCAAAAGGCTTCAGTTCGGCATTCTAAAATTACATAAGCAAAGTGGATATTAGATCCAGAATTATTTCAACGCCAGATGTAGAAACTATGAAAGTTTTGTAAGTTGACTCGAGAGCTTGCTGGAATACATTCCTTGGCATTTCCGAGTTGCCATAGTGTGGACTACTTAAAAGACAGAGGCACTGCCCAAGCATCTATATATTTGTCTTTTATTAGTCCATTTTGATATGGTTTCACCGGCCTGACAGCTGCTTTGAATTGGTTTGTTCTCTTCAGAGATGACTATATAAATAAAGGATCTGCTCCAAAAACTAAGTGATCCCCAGATCACTCTTAACTCAATGAGTGACCCAAAGGATCTTTTAACTCAGCAATGGTTCTACTCAGTGACAGGCTCACCCCACCATGGAGCAGAACTGCTCATATTCCAGAGAAAAGCATTCATCAACACTGCTCCGATAGACCAAGCCAGAAAACACCAACTCCTGGATGCTTAAAATGTTCTCCCAAGGCAGAAATGTTCTGAAGCAAAAACTCTCATTCGGTTTTCTCCAGAGACCAGGCAGAAACCTTAAGAGAGCAAAAAAAAACTCTCGTTCAGTACTAAGGAACTTGAAATGTCAGAGAAATGTATTTTCTGCAAGCTGACTCTTGGTTGTTGCATAAAAGTAATTACTAAACTAAAGAAAAGAGCCAAAAGGCTTTGGTTTGTTGATGTTAAATTACATAAGCAAAGTGGATATTAGTATCATTATTTCAAATAATGTAGAAACTATGAAGTTCCTTAGTACTACTTACGAAAGCAGAAACTCGTTTTTGCTCTCTTAAGGTTTCCGTCTGGTCTTTGAAGAAAACTTACCAGTTCAAAACAGTTGTTAGGCCAGTGAAACTTATCAAAATGGACTAATAAAAGGCAAATATACTGCTCAAAACAATTAGGGAATATTTTAGTTTCTGTCAGATAATTATAACTATTGGGTACTTTATACATGAATATTTCTTACTTATGGATAGGGTATAATTGACGAGATATTATTTAAATAATTGATATTTATTACAAATTTAACAAATTATACATTTTAGTGTGAAATGATTTTAACAAGAATAACAACAAGAATATCCCCTAATTGTTTTGAGCAGTATATATAGGTGCCTATGTCTTTTAAGTAGTCCACGCTAAGGCAACTCAGGAATGCCGAGGAATGTTCAACTTATGAAACTTTCACAGTTTCTACATTTTGCTTTGAAATAATGCTGGATGTAATATCCATTTTGCTTATGTAATGAAAGACTATTCCTTGAATCTGCCCCAGCCTTGAAAAACTTTCCAAACCTCAACAAATTTGGGTGCGACTGCCCCAGATTTGTGAAGCATACATTCTAAGATCGTCATCCCAATGGTCAAGACTACCCAATTTAGCTCACTTGGGGGTGGGGGGGATCTGTTTTGTGGTCCCTGATGATGGCAATGTAACATTGCCAAAATATATGAACAGTATTAAATAAAGTCTTTTATAATTAATATTTCAGGATCCATTATTTTCTGAAACATTGATAGTTACTGTATAATAATGTGATGACTTAACATTTGACTCTTAAACTTTAACTCACGAACCACAAAAACTCCAAGTTTCTAACTTCATTGGGTGCCTGTAATGTTCTCTGCCCAAAATGCATAATTTTACAATTATTTTCACATATACAAGGGGGGGGGGGGTTCTGTAAAGTTCTGATAAACACCTAGAACAAAATTGATATGAAAGCAAATGATATAATAGAAAAGAACATACGAGGATATAAGAACATAAATTACCTTCATAACTATGCTGCTAGTATGTTCTTTCTTATAGCTGTATCAGTTGCTTTAATATTTAATATAATTTTTGTCTAGATATCTATCAGCACTTTCCAGACCCCCCCCCCCCCCTCATAACTATACTGTTCAAATCAGTGTGCAGGGATTCTGTATCATTTCCATTCCTTATCACTCTCCCAAATGACTGGTTTCACATTCAAGTCCTTCCCCCCCCCCCCATTTTCATTAATACATATGTGTTAAACAACAATGGCCAAAAATAGAGAATGCATGGTACTCCTGATTACCCTCCTCCTCCTCACCGACTTTCTGATATATGTTTGTTAGCTATTGTCCTATGTATGCCGCAAACCAATTTTGCAAATCCATTCCTTGGAGTTTGTATAAAAACGTCCAGTTTGGAATCCTTGTCAAATGCCTTGGCAAAAGTGACAAGTTTTATGGTATATATGTTATGGTTAAAGTGATAAATCCGGATATTATTAATAATTACCGGTTAAAGTGAATAATTTACGAGAATTAATCACTTTAACCGGTTAAAGTGATTAACTTCTAGAGGAGTCTGGTAAATGTAATAAAAACATGTTTATAGGTTTTATACATAGGTTTTCATTCTCAATAGAAATTATAACAGCTTAGGTTAGGTTAGTTTATAAAGAAAAAAAAGTAAGAAAGTACTTCTTTTGCACTCAATGAAATCAGAAATCATTATAAACTAACCTGGATGTCGCATGTCGAACCAGAGTGTAGTCGTAGTTTGTCGTGGGAAGATTAATGGGGATGAAAGATAAACGTTGTTGTGTACCGAGCTTAATGATTGCAGGCAGATAAATGGGGATAATAGATAAATCAGAGAGGAACTGATCAGTGTTTTTCTCCATTGATGAGGAAAGAGGTACAGCAATGACGTTTATCTATTATCCCCATTCATCTGCCCACAACAACTTTTATTTGTTATCCCCATTTATCTGCCCACAATCATTAAGCTCGGCCCAGAACAATGTTTATCTTTCATCCCCATTAATCTGCTCACGACAAACTACGACTAACTCTGGTTCGACATGCAACATCCAGGTTAGGTTAAGTTAGGTTAGTTTATAATGATTTCTGATTTCACTGAGTGCAAAAGAAGTACTTTCCTTACTTTTTTCATTATAAACTAACATAACCAATAAAGGTTAGGTTAGTTTAGGTTATAATGATTTCTGATTTCATTGAGTGCAAAAGAAGTACTTTCCTTACTTTTTTCATTATAAACTAACCTAACCAAACCTAAGCTGTTATAATTTCTATTGAGAATGAAAACCTATAAACATGTTTTTATTACATTTACCAGACTCCTCTAGGAATTATTCAATTAGAACCAGTTTAATTCTAATTAATCACTTGTTTAATTAGAATTAAACAAGTGATTAATTCTAATTATTCACTTTAACCGGTAATTATTAATAATAATCGGTAATTATTAATATAACCGGATTTATCACTTTAACCATAACATACATATATATATATAGATTTCCCTTATCCAACTTTTCTGCCACTCTATTATATAACATGAGCAGATTGCTAAATGAAGATCTGCCTTTAACAAAACTATGCTGTTCTTTAGAAGATCCCACTGTCATCTATCCACCTTTAGATGCAATTCCCAACTTACCTTTTCACTACTTAGTTAACCACACTAGAGATACAAAATGGTATATAACTGATTTCATCAGGCTTAGCTCTACCTCTATATAATGATATCTTGCTTGCCTTCTAATCATAAGGAATCTTGTACGTGTTAAGACTCAAGTTAAATAACCAGGCCAGGATCAATGCAGTTTTCCTCATTCTTCCTTTAGTATCCATTTTGATATCCTATCTAGTCCAACTGCTGTATTTGAGTAAAGCTCTTAACAGCATTAATACTTCTAAATCATCTATGTCTATTTTTTCTTCCAGTTCCTTTCTAGCATCAGAAGCTAATGAATCTGCCGAATAGATATATATATATATATATAAAGTGAACATTCAACAACTCAGTTATTTCTGTTGTATTTGACACTTTTTCTACCATTTGCCTTCACAATAGTTATTTATTCTCTTTTTATTTGTTACATAATAATAAAGTTCTCTTGGATTTCCTTTGGCCTAATTGACGAAATTCTTTTCATAATTTGATATCAGATATGCAATTCTTCCTTTAAAATGTGACTCTCTTAACTCTATGAATGTAATCAGAATTCTCAGATATGGCTTACTTTTGGCAAATTCCCATGCATTTTCTCCTGCTAAGGCACTGCCGCAAGCTGCCGTCTCAGTTAACTATAATCACATATCATTGACTATATTGTTGTTCATAGTGATGTTTTCTCACTGGTGCAGGACACGTGTGTACAGAGGATTTGAAATTGGAAGTCATCACCATTTAGTCTTAAGCAGAATAAAATTGAATTTCATTTTGAAAAAAATATGTAAGAAAGTTTTAAAGCAAATAAAAATTGAGCGGAGCCTCTGTAGCTCAGTCAGTCAGTATAGACGAATCCTGTCCTGGGCTTGATTCACGTCACTGACTGGAAGAATGTTTATCTGGTCTCATACAGAGGTTTTTTGGGGGGTGGGATTCACCTGGAAACTTGGGTTTTTCGTCTCCCAGAACAGACAAACTGTCCCCATGAAAACACACACACACAGATTATAGTCATGAATAATAATAAATTTAGTTTAATCCTTTATCCAAGTGTGAGCAAACAACGTTTGCGCCTGAAAGTATCTTCAGGACTGGGATAAGGTGGTACAACACCGGGCAACTCGTTGCAAAGGTGGAGCAAGCTAACATCACTCCTATCTCAGTATCTCCCATAATGCAAAATATAGGTAGAGATGACCTTGCTAATGCTTCTGCCTGGCATCTCCATTTGGGCCTGGCTCCCACTGAAGAGACCTCAATAAAGGTCGAAACTATTCTGGGTAGTGGCCCTTCCCTTAATGCATAACATTATACATATCTACAAGGAGATGTGATTTGCATTATGGGAGATACTGAGATAGGAGTGATGTTAGCTTGCTCCACCTTTGCAACGAGTTTCCCGGTGTTGTACCACCTTACCCCAGTCCTGAAGATACTTTCAGGCGCAAACGCTTGCTCACACTTGGATAAAGGATTAAACTAAATTTATTATAGTCTAACCAAGTGAAAAATAAACTTTCAATATAGTCATGAATATCTCTTAAGGGATGCACAGAGAGGAGTGAACTAACCAGCTGCATTAATTTGTCATAAGCCCCCCCCCCTCATTAGGAGGGGGACTCAACCCATCCTAAGGGATGGGTGGGAAGGATAGGAAAAAATTGCACAGCTCTCAGATATCAACTGTAGATATCAACAATTATTCAAGTAAAAATGAAAGAGTTTCAGAACAGGAAACAAACCTTGGAGATTCAGTCACAAGCCCTGAAGAAAACTGATTGATTCAGTCAAGAGGCATGTAGTGAGATTGTCTGCAAGGATAGAAAAATCAGAACTATATGGTGAACACAGGAAGTTAAAGAGGCAGCAAAGGAAAATAAGAAAAAATATCAAAAGTTCCTGGCAAATAAGTCAGCTTTTGCTCTTAGAGAATACAGAGACAAATGTAAGAAAGATAAACACTGTAAAACTAGCTAAACAAAAGACATGGGAATACTTTGGTAAGAACATAGAAAATAAATACCAAGAAGGTGGCAAAATATTCTGGAGGCTGTTGGTAGAAATGGAAGAAAGAATGCTGTAAAAGGAATTAGAGATGATAAAGCTGACATGAACACTGGAGAAAATCCTTGATGTATGGAGCTTTGAAACATTGCTAAATGAAACAAGCGGTGACAGCACAGTGGTAAAAAATGATCAACAGGCATGCAATCAGGAATACAAATCCATATTTGAAGTAGAAAAAGCCATCAAAAGCTTGAAATGTGGAACTGCTTCAGCATTTCTGGTCAGATATGATATTTGACTAGAAATGCTGAAGTATGGAGGTATAAGTCTTCAAGTGGCCATGCTGCATAGTTCAGACGGCCTAGTCAGAGAGTTGAATTCTAGATGATTGGAGCAGAGCTCTCATAGTATCCATGTCTAAAAAAAGAGAAATAAGACTGAATATATATATATATATATGAGCATTGCAGAGGTATTTGTCTACTGAGGTTTCCTGGTAAGATTTATGCAAGTATACTTGAGAAATGGTTGAGAAGGGAGACAAGAGGCTGTCAGGATCAGATTTTCACTTTACAACAAATAGTTGAGAAATCATGGGAATATAACAAAGATCTGTGCTTAAGTTTTTGTAGACCTGCAAAAGGCATATGACAAGGTGCCAAGAGAAAAGCTATTCAAAATGCCACAATTATATGGTGTCAATCATCTGTATACAAGACAGTATTCAAAGCAATTTTAACTTATGGATCTGAGAGCTGTTTTAGAAATAAAACACTTGACCAAATACTAGAGACCACAGATATGAGAGCTTGAGAAAGATTATGGATAGATGAACAGATGGCATCAATGGCAATATCATATTAAAAACGAGGATATTGGGAAAGAACTTGACATTGTCAGCATCCAGAAATGCATTAGCAGAGCTAATCTCAGGTGGTATGGTCACTTAAACAGAATGAGAGAGGAAAGATTAACAAAACAAGTGTTCTCTGCCAGGTTGGCCGGAAAAAGATCCAGAGAAAGACCAAGATTTAGGTGGATTGATACAATACAATAAAAAGTGCCTTAGAAGACAGAAATATAAGATCTGATAATGTTGGAGTCTTGACAGATAACAGATTGATTTGAGGAAAATTGTAGATAGGAAGTTAATAATGATGTAAGTTCTTCAAGTAGTACTATCATAATATCCTGTTCACCCTTTGAGGGTACATGTCAAGAATTTGATGATGATACAGTGGAAGATTTGAGGTAGGGGATATTCAGTTTGCTGATGATGTAAAACTTGGGAGGATAATACTTGATACAGATATCTTGCAGGATGACTTAAATAAATTGGCAGTGTAGGTAAAGGACAATGGTTGTAAAATATAAGGTAACACACTTTGGAATGAAAGAATTTCATGCTTCATATTATATTGATGAGGTTAGGGATTTGGGAGTGATGGTGGATAGAGATTTGAAATTCAGAGGGCATATTGCAAGGGTTGGCAGAATAGCTCAGAAAATTACTTGGATGGTGAAGAACACATTCACAAGCAAAGATAGCAAGGTTATTATGCCTAAGGCCATTCAGCTACCCATGCTCAAATTTGGTCACCTGCATTTCTAGGGCACCAGGTGGTGGAGAGGATTCAGAGATGAGTGACCAAGCTTTTGACAGGTCTGTAGAATGTTCCTTAAGGATAGATTGAAAGTGTCTGGATTGCAGAGTTTAGAGCAGAGTTTCTCAACCTTTTCCAGTGGCATACTACTATATTTAATTCAGGATATTAGATTTACTAGTAAGCAAATTTATTCTGGAAAAGCTTGATTTGTTGGTCCCAAAGGCAAAATAAGCATTTCTCTAATACTAGTGATTTATTTAGTTATTTATTGGAGAAACAGATACTCTTTGAATCTATTCAATGGATTGTTCTATAAAATGTTCAATTTTTAAAAATTAAAATAATAATGAGTGAATACATAAACAAATTTTGACAAACACGTATTCCTGATAATGGTACTCCAGTTCTCAAATAAACTTACAATCAGTACAAGCTATAAATGTAACATTTTTAATTACAGAACTCACATTCTTGTTTCAGTAATGAAGGTTGTGCTTGTTTTGCTAAACACAGCTTCTTAATGTATGGTTTCAATTGACTTAATTTGAGTCTTAAATCGGGTTCAACATTCAACTTATTCCTGTACTTGTTTTTGATATAAATGAGAGAAGAAAACCCACATTCACAAAGGTAAGTAGTTGCAAACACCAACAGAAATTTTACAGCTTTTTCTGAGATCATCGAATATTCATTTCTTCTTACCAACCAGAAGTCTGTTAAATCCATCCTCTTGATCGTTTGCCTGAGATTTCCGTCTCATGAGAGCTCGATCAGTTCATCTTTCTCAGAAGGAGTTAACATTTCTGGTAAGGTGTCATCAATGGAAAACAGCTCTCTAATCCAAAATTCTGAAGCCAGGTTTTCAGGGAAGTATTCCTTGAAATCTGTGATTAGACTCCCAAGATGCTTCTTTATATTCACTGCCAGTTCACTATGAAGAAGAATTTCATATTTCATTCTCAGTTAAGAAAGCATCCAACAATGGAAAGGAACATGTGTTTCCAGTATCGATTTCTTTAATGATGGATCCACAATTTTATCCTGTACTTCCTTATTCTTGGTAGTTTTCTTAAGCTCGTGTTCAGCTGGTTGAGGTGTGGCAAAATAAATCTGCCAGGTAAGCCAACTGGGCAAGCCACAGTTCAGTGAAATAATTCAAGTCTGAGTCTGAGGATTTGTCAGAGAGAAAAATCTGCACTTCTCAACGAAGTTCAAACAGACAGCTCAATACATTTCCCCTTGACAGCCACCTAACTTCGGTGTGATGTAAAAGAGCATCATGTTCAGCACTCATTTCATTGCACAAAATGGAAAATAGTCGTGAATTCATAGCTCTGGACTTAATGAAGTTAACGATGCTCATGCTTTCATTCAAAACTACCTTCAGAGCAACAGGCATATTTTTTGCGGCTAAAGCCTCGCGATGAATGCTACAATGTACAAATTTTGCTTGTGGACTTCTTTAATTTTTGCAACAACGCCACCATGTTTCCCAACCATTGTACGTGCTCCATCAGAACAAACACCAATACATTTATTCCATTCTATATCATTCATTTTCATAAATTGGTCTAATTTTGAAAATACTTAATTTGAGGTTGTTTGAGCAGGCAGTGGTTTACAAAACAAGAACTCTTCCTTCACTGTTTTCTCCATCTATAAATCTTATATACGTAAGAAGATGGACCATGCTGGTAATGTCAGTAGTTTCATCCAATTGTGTGGAAAAATATTTACTAGCCTGAACTTTTTCTATTAACTGCTCCTTAAAATTTGAAGACAAATCAGAATTCTTCATGATATGGTGTCATTGGACAATGGAATCATTTCAAGTTTTTTTTGCTGTCTTTTCCCCAAAAATTATTCTAACCATATCTATAGATGCAGGTAATATTAATGACTCTCTGATCATGTGAGGTTTTCCTGCCTTAGCTATTCTTAAACTTACTTCATAAGATGCCTCCAGACCCTTCGTGTTAAATCCTGAAAACGAGGATATTCGTTTTTTCCTTGCTGACAAATCAGACAGTTTTCTCTGGAAATATTCCAAAGGTTTGTGTTTTAAATCGCAATGCTTGGTTTCAAAATGACATTTAAGAAGGGAAGGCTTAATTGAATGTTTTGATAGCGTTTCATAACAAATCACACACTGGGGGAACAGGTGCGGTTCCTTCTCCAATATATGTGAAACCATATGATAAATAGCCAAGATTATATTTACGTTGTGCTGTATGGGGCTTTTTGTTGCATTCTTGTACAATGATGTCCTCCGTCAGTTGGTTAGGATTCGAAGTAATGGCTTCTGGCAGAGAAGAATTGTTTCCCTCCGCTTACACTCATTTCTCCCTTTGATCTTTTTTTTTTTGAGGACCCACTCGTTAACCACTTATTCATGTTCCGGTTTCTATCCTCTGGCACAAACTACATGTAAATATGACAATTTCACAAATAAAATCTGACACTGAAAGACAATAATCTAACATCTCTACTTTCCTAACTGTAATAACTTCGGCTCGCAGCTAAACAAATGACAATGGACAAACTGTTTCCCATTGTTGTCTGATCAAATATATTAGAGTTATTTTCTGTCATTGTCATTTGATTAATACTTATTAAATTCAAATTGAACTTCCATATTATTTTTGTATATTATTATACAAAAGATTTTAATGATAATGTAAAATCTAATTGTTTTAATTTAGTTGCATGAAATATTTTAAGTAGATCTGTTAAATATTTGTGTATACATTTTTAATTCCAACTCATGTTGTGAGTGAAAAAATGTTAATTTACCCTTTTATTTTATACTCCATTTTCATACCACTCGGCAGTGGCTCATGTACAACCAGTGGTATGCATACCATAGGTTGAGAATCCCTGGTTTAGAGGATATAACAGAAACATATGATACTAAAGGGATTCTATAAGAATGACATAAAAGAAATTTTTCAATACATAGGGAGTAGGAGGAAAAGAAGGTGTCATGCTTGAAAGTTATACATACAACTAAGAGAGAGAGAGAGAGAGAGAGAGAGAGAGTGTGTGTGTGTGTGTGTGTGTGTGGACTAAGTTCTTTACTTGGAGAGTGGTGAATGAGCGGAATTGATTGCCAGAGGTAGTGGTTAGGTGCACAATCGGTGAATAAGCTTAAGGAGATGTATGATAGGTATCATGTTAATGGATAGAGTGAGTCTTCTGACCTTCTTCCCTTCAGGTATTAGGCCACTAGACCTAATACCTGAAGCTATCTTTTACGGAGCTATCTTTAGCCCTTCTAAGCTGTACCCGTCCCGAGAATAAGGCGGTTAACCCTATGCCTCCTGGTGTGTCCTATGTCTGTAGCTTCGTGTGTTCATGGGGCTGGTTTGTCTGCTTGCAGGAGGAAAAATCTTGCAATCCATGCCAAAGACCGGCTAACTTGGCTATGTCTGAGAAAGATCCTTAAGCTCCTCAAGTCGACGACGGGAATCGAACCCAGGAGACTCCTTTCCCAGGCATATGGTTGCGAAGCATATAGCCACTCAGCTAACCGCACAGACACCTGTATATGTAATAATAATAATAATTAACCAGACCTCCATGGAGTCAAAAGACTCATCGCCGGATGCAAACAATGTTACACACAAAGCCCATCAAACTGTGCTTTAAACTCATTCAATGTATCAGCATTCACCACAATCTCAGGCAATGCATTCCTCTCACCTCATTCTCCATGCAAAGAACCTACTCTTTATGCCCCTGCTCACACCCTTCTTATACAGCTTCCAAGTACGTCACCTTGTTCTTCTCCTTTCTCCCATTCTTCAAAAAATTTCTTCCATATCAACCTGGTAACAACCCTTAATCATATCCTTCTCTTCTTCCTATTCACAAAGTTTTACAAATGGCATTCCCTCATATTGCACATTTCAAAGACAGTTACAATGTTAGTTAGTCTTCTCCGTTTTCCAGTAAATCCTCATCACCATGAAAACTAGAGGACCAAATCTGTGCACAATAATCCATACTAGGCCAGATACAATGTAACCAGACCTCTCTATCTCTACAAGTTAATGTTCTTTGCATCATTGCAATAATCTGATGTGATGTCTTCATAACTTGTGCAGTGTGACCTCTGAACTTCAGATCCTTGTCCACCACCACTCCAAGGTCTGTTATCTGTTCAACTTGCTCCGAAATTTTCCTGCTGTGCTTACTTTGTATGCAGTTGTTGCATACCAAATTTCAGAATCTTACACTTTGCAACACTAAACTGACACTTCCATACTGTTGTCCATTCATACAATCTGTTCAAGTCCTCCTTACAAGGCCACAATATCTACTTGATTTCTTATCACTTTTCATAGTTTTGTATCATATGCAAACAGTTATATATCACAATTAAATCCATCCTAATATCAGTAACATATAAATTAAATAACAATGGTCCCAAAAATTACCCCTGCAGCACACCAATAGTGACTTTCCTCTTTCAAAAATAGTGTTCACTCTCCCATACACAACTTGCTGATACCTATCTGATCCCTTCTGCTTCAGTTTAGTGACCAAGTTGTGGTGTGGCAATCTATCAAAAGCCTTTGCAAAATCTAAGTATACTACTATATATGAATCTCCTTGTCCAATGCATTAATCACTTTGTTATAGTACATAAGCAAGTTTGTAAAACATGACTTCCCTTTACCAAACCCATGCTGATAAGCCCAAAGAATATCACTGTTATTGCCCATTTTTATATCTCATCTCTCATCAACATCTAACTACAACTCAAGATATACATTTCAGCTTTTGTCGTATCATCACCTTTGTGAAGTGGAACAATTTTGCCTTCCTTCCACTCCTTTGAGATGCATGTTGTTGTAATACTTGTTTAACAGGTAGATCAAGGCTGATGCTGACTCCTTGGAACATTTTCTTAAAACACATTGTGATATGTTGTCAAGTCCTATTGCCTTATTGACATTTAGCTTAATTAATTCCTCATATAACTCTTGCTTGCTCATTAAATTCTCTCTCAACACTGCTGATTTTGCACTGAGGATAAAACATGTCGATGAACTGCTCACTGAACACCACAACTATGTCCTCTGCAGCAGTTACCAATCCCCCACTTTAATCCATTAACATTACCTTGCCATAATTCTTCTTGCAATATATTGAAAAAACACGAGGGTTTTTCTTATCCTTAAGAAATAGCTAATTTATGCTTGTCCTCACTTTTGTTGTCCTTACCAATTGAGTCATTCTTATGTTCTGCTCTTTATACCCTTCATGCAACTGATTATTATCATTATTCATCTTGTGCTGCCTCCAAAGTGGCTTTTTCTTCCAGATGTTCTGCTTAATCCTTTCATTTGTCTATTTTACACCTACCTTATTCAACTTTTTGCTCTTCAGAATACATTCACACACTGATGCTATTATATATTTGTTTGTCAGTTCCCAGTATTTATTTCCTTACTTCTTAACTCATCATTCCATGCTATAGCTTCAAGTTGTCTCCTAAGCTTGTCATAATCTGTAGCCTTGTACTTCCAGATGTCAAACTAAATTTGGAAACAGACAACAGAATCAGCAAAACTCATATGGTAGAGAGTCATCTGAATAAATTTATATGGAACAAGAGAAAAATTAATTAAAACACTAGATAGCTATATACATGACAGTGCTCAAACCAATTTTAACATGTGGATCTGAGAGCTGAGTTAGAAACAAGAGTTGATCAAAGGAAGAAGACCACAGGGTACTGAGAAAAATTAGGGAGATAGTGGCAGATCATATTAAAAATGAGGATCCATAAGATCCATCTTCTTCTCATGGAGATTATCCTTAAGATTAACTTTACTCTGCAGGCTAAAGGCAACCCAAAAGAATTTTATTGTGCTGCAAGTAAGAGAGAAAAAAAAATGTGGAAATTTTGTAAATGCAGATGGTACTCGTGTCAGAAACAGATGAGGCTGTTCAAGTAATGAGTGCTCACTTTGCTAAGATCTATCAAGCACGTGTAATATAATATGGGATACAGTGCTAACACTACATTTGATGAAGAGATAGAGATGAATGAGATTCAAGAGCCTGTTGCATTACCTGAATAAGAACAGTTGGGATATCAGCATGTATGATAAAGGAATGTTTGTCTGAACTGGCTTGGGCCTTTGACATGCTTATGTGACTTGAGTCTCAGTCTCAGGAAAGGTTCTGCAGAATGGAAAAAATGTATGATAGTTGTGTTATACAAGGGTGGTGAAAATAATGAGTAACTATCGATCTATCAGTATCTCTGGAGTGGTGAAAGTTTTAGAGAAGATGGTGCAAACTTGCATACAAAAATGGATGTAGGAAAAATGGAAATAAAGGGAATGGATCCACTATGATACAAATGATAATGGCTGAGAATTCAGTATTTGTAACTGTGAAAGTTATGCACTTTGGCATAATGAGATTTCCGATGGCACATTATATGTGGAATTATGCTAAGAGAAACTGATGACACTAGGGATCTTGGGGTTATGGCAGAAACGAATTTGAAGTTAAAAGGTCCTATAGCAAAAGTTGGAAATACAACTTACAGGATAATTGTGATGCTGATACAAACAGTCACATGTAAGGATAAGAAAATCATTTTTCCTCTTTATAGTGGCTTAACTTCTCCAGGAACTACTGTTGTGCAAATTCGATCTCCGGGTTCTGATGGATATAGAAGCTCTGAAAAGGGTGAATAGAAGAATTACAGAGATGATATCGAGATTATGGAATGTAGATTATGAGAAAATATTAAGAGTATGTGGGCTGCATACACTGGTAAACAGGAGAATGATGAGTGATATGATAGTGGTCTATAAAATTCCAAAAGGGTAAGATACTGGCTGATGAAATTTTTTGTTATATAGAATGGGGGGGGGGGGTACAAGAGAGCATCATGAAAATTAAGTTTGTGGTGTGCAGTTAAGAAAGGGGTGAGGGCTAGATTTTTCTCTCACACAGCAATGAGCAAGCAAAACAGTTTGCCTGTTGAAGTAGTGAGTGCATCTGGCCTCCTTCAATGAGTCCAAATCTCTGGAGGTTTCTGAGAATAATAATATTTGAAATTAACCTGTTGTTAGCATTCAGGAAGTAATGTATGTGCAGAGCTAAGGTGATATAGTCACTTAAACAGAATGGGATCAGACATTTAAGCAAAAAAAGACAGATCTAGGTAGACTGATGCAGTAAAAGGTGACTTAGAAGACTGAAATATAAGATTTAATGATATTAGGTCTTATATCCTGACAGATAAATTTGGAGAAAAACTGTCGACAAGAAGCTGGTAATAATGTAAACTTTTCATGTAGTAATAACATAATATTCTTTTCACCCAATGTGGGTGTTCAGGAACTTGATGATGATATACGAGGTGTGGCTATTAAATAAAGAGACTGGTTGCAAAAATGTGGTTTATTATTACAACTTAATTGTTATCCCTTTCAACACACTCCCCTCCTCTATACTACAGCATTGCATACGAATTTTCCATTGTTGGAAGCAGTGCTGCATGTCATCAGGTGTTATCTGCTTCAGTAGTGCTAATGTTTTCTCCTTTACCTCATCCACTGACTGAAACTGGGTGCTCTTCAATGCAGATTTCAACTTTGGAAAAGGTAAATGTCGCATGGAGCTAAGTCCAGGAGAGTAAGGTGGATGGTTCAACACTGGGATCTTTTTATCAGCCAGATACTGCTTTACAGACAGTGCATTGTGGGCTGGAGCATTGTCCTGATGAAAAATCCAAGCATTGTTTTTCCACAGATCGGGTCTCTTCTTCCTCACCCGTTTGCTCAGCTTGGCCAGAACCTCAAGGTAATAATGTTGGTTAGCCGGCTGACCATCTGGTACCCATTCAACCATTACCATGCCATTGATATATATATATAAAACAATCACAATTACCTTCGTGAGGTAAAGGAGAAAAACGATCAGCATTACCTTCATGAGGTAAAGGAGAACCCGGCAGCACTATTGCAGCAGATAGCACCCGATGACTTGCAGCACTGCCTCCAACAATGGAAAATTAGTATGCAACGATGTATACATAGAGGAGAGGGGAGTATTTTGAAGGGGATAACAATTAAGTTGTATGATTGTAATAATAAACCACATTTTTGCAACCAGTCTCGTTATTTAATAGCCACACCTCGTATATTATTATTATTACGTGAACCTCCCAGGAGTCCAAAGACTCGTGGAGGAAGGGCACCCACTCTACGAGAGTGGTCTGAAAAGTTCTCAGTCTAACAATGAAAAAACGAATTTATAATTTCAAAATTATTTTTATTTTTCAACATAATCTCCCTTAAGACTAATACATTTATTCCAGTGATGATTAAGCGCATTATCCCATCCCTGTAGTGGTTCTCAGTAAGATGTGCGAAATAACCCTCTACTGCTGCAATCACCTCTTGATTCAAAGAAATACACTGACCAGCGAGGAAGAGTTTTAGTTTTGGGGAGAGATAGAAGTCAGACAGAGAGCCAAATCTGGGGAATAGGGTGGATGTTCAAACAACTCATAGTGCAGATCCCTTAATTTTCCTACTGCCAAAACACCTTTGTGGGCAGGTGCATTGTCCTGATGAAAGATCATTTTTTTTCCCTGCAAACCAGGTCTTTTCTCACGAATTTTTTCATCTAATTTGGTTAAAAGATTGCAATAATATTCCCCGGTTATTGTTTTACCCTTTTCAAGATAATTAATAAACAAAATACCTTTAGCATCCCAAAACACTGATATCATGACCTTTCCTGCTGATGGAACCGACTTGTTTTCTTTAGTGCTGAACAACCGGCTTCTCTCTCCCCTGTTTTGACTGCTGTTTGGATTCTGGTGTGTAATAGTGAATCCAATTCTCATTCATTGCAATAAATCAAAGCACAAAATCAGTTTTATTCTTGTTAAAATGCTCCAAGCACTGTTCAGAGATTTTCATGTGAGTGCATTTTTGATCTGCTGTGAGCAAGTGTGGCACCAATCTTGCGCAAAGCTTTTTCGTATGCAATTCTACATGCAAAATATATCCTACACATTCATTTGAAATGCCTATAGTCTCAGCAATCTTGTGCACTTTACACAAGATCTAACACTAGATCTTGTGTCAATGATGTCATTAAAATGCAGCCAAGTCGAAGTGCTGCTAAAACTACTCACAAGGGTGAGGAGTTTTAGCAGCACTTGTTCCTCATACTACATGAATTTCAATATTCCCTTGGATCCAAAGCTTTAGTCCTGAAATTATCAACCCAATCAGATTCAAAATCTGAGAAACTGCATTCAATATTCCATATCATTTCTATACTTCCCCCTTCATACCTCTAAGCTATCATGATTTTGCACTTTCAACCTCACTGGACAACACTTTCTACAAACATCAAAGAACTCTAAACCATTGAAATGCGATTCATCAGTCATATACACATCCTTTTATCCATTAAATTTATTTCAAACATCCACAAATTGTACACTATTCATCATGCAGTCTTTGAAATTAACTAATTTGCAATCATGCCCTTTCTTCTTAATTCACTCCTTAATGTGGTGCTAGACTCACAACTTTCAGTTCTTCATCCAGTAACTTTTTCATATCTTCTCTATTTTTTTTTTTTTTTTTTGCCTTTCAAATCATGGCTGAGAAACAATTAACTCTTACTTCCCCTCTCTGCATACTAATAGTTTCACTACCATCCTTGGTCTATGCACCTCAGTGGAGGGGCCTGTTAACAAGATTGCTCTCTTCTGGATAGCAATCAGCATTTTTAGAGGATTTTGATACACCACTCAAAATTTGACACAGTATTTTAAGGTACAAAGATCTGACATTTGTAAAAATTTAATAGCTTCACAAAAGTGGAAAAAAAGATGGTGAGTTTTTGATTTTTGGAGGAGGGGGACAGCTGTGTTTGTGCTATGAAAGGTGAAAAGTATAAGTTATCTCCAGAGGTTTAATCTGATATTGTTTAGAGATGTGGATATTATATATAACAGTAGCTGAAAATGAGATTTCTAGTGAGAAAGGATTTGACATCAGCAGAGTTACTTATAATTCTTTCCAACTTTGCATCATCAGCAAATAACTGAAGATCCCCAGTCAGTCCACATGATATATTATTTACAAACAAGTTAAACAGCAGGGTCCCTAAACCAGAACCCTGGGGCATGCCACTGGTTACTCTCCTTTTTTTTTGAGACACTGGTATCGTTCACTATCTATATCCGATAATGAGGATGAGAATAGATAATATACTATCTATTCTCATCCTCTGCAGCTTGTACGAAACTTATCATGTGGTAATCTACGAAATGCTTTTGCAAAGTCCAGGAATATCACTGTATATGACTCTCCCTTATCTAACACACTTGTTACCTTATCATAAAATGCAAGTAAATTGATAAAACAGGACCACCCCTTTACAAATCAATGCTGACCATCATAAGGAATGCTATGTCCAACAACCCAGTTCTGTATTCTGTTCTATTCCTTACCAATCTCTCCAATACCTTGACGACAACTTCAGTTATACAGACTAGCCTATAGTTGGAGATGTCTGTCTTAGAACCATGCTTATGTAGTGGTACTATTTTGCCTTCTTACCGCTCCTTAGGAAATCTACGCACTGCAAGACTTTCACTAAATAACCAGGTCAAGGGCATAGTCAATGTGGTGCACATTACATTTCTTAAGAATACATGGTGATATGTCATCCATTCCCACAGCCTTATTCACATCTAACCTAACCAACTGGTACACCTCTGTTTCTTTCACTTCCAATTCTCCTAATACTTTCCCCCACTTCTATATATTGCACCGGATCATTTACACCAGTATGATATATGCTGATAAAGTGCTCATTCAATAATTCCACTCATCATATCTTTTGCAGCTGTTAGTCTGCTAACATGACTATCCACCAATGTTAATCTGCCATAATTATTCTTCCTCTTGCTTGCCACGAAGCAGAGAAATTCCCTTGAGTAAACATTGGCCTAACCAACCAATCTCCTCTCATACTGCATCTTTTCTTTCTCTACCACGCTTGTCACCTTTCTAGCCTGCACTTTGTACTCTTCATGGAACTGATCACCACCAACTGTCTTGTACATCCTTCATAACATTTTCATTTCCAGCACAGCTTGCTTGATATAGTATACAAAAACTTATATGATGATAATATAGACAAAACAAAAGGATTTTTTAGTGAACAGATAGCTTTTGATCAAGTCATAACGGGAGTATCAGTATTATTTTTTTTAAGACAATCTGCTACTTTTTCAAAAGTTCATAATGTATTTTTCAAGTTCATTTTTTCGTAATGTATTCTTGGTATGAATTGAATTTATTTTTTTGATAAGTTATATTGTTAAATTTTTAATGTGTTTCTGAAATAAGTTATCTTAATACAAAGCCAGTAAAAATGAATAATTTCAAAATTTATTATGATTGATTAATTAAACAAACATGATGGATGTTCTTTTTTGGTTTGAAAGAAATACACAGTCTGTGTGGCCAGTAAGAGGAGAAATGACTGCGGAAGAATGATATTGTGTGATAAAAATAGGAATAGAGCAACTGATGCAGAGGACATAGTGGAATTGTTCAATGAACACTTTATTGGAGTATTTCATCCTAGAGGAGTCAGTTTTAATGCTAGAGGGATAGGGCAGGTTCGAGGTTTAGAGGTACAGGAGGAGAGTGTATTTCAGATACTGAGTACTCTGGATGTCTGTAAAGGTTTGGGACTGGATGGTATTTCACCACGAGTTTTGAGAGAATGTGCTAGGGAACTGACAATGCCTTTAACCTGGCTTTTCAATGAAAGTCTGGCTGCGGGAAAGGTGCCCAGGGAATGGAAGGAAGGTAAGATAGTGCCATTGCATAAGGGTGGTAACAGACTGGAAGTGTCTAATTATAGGCCAGTTTGTGTCATCAGTAGTTGTTAAGATCTTGGAGAAAGTAGTGAGGGACCTTATACAGCATTGGGCAGATGAGAGTAATGTTATCTGTGAGAGTCAACATGGATTTGTGAAAGGGTGCTCTTGTTTTAGCAATATGCTAGCCTTTTATAATAAAGTTACAAGAACATTAGATGAGGGAAAGGCATATACTGCAATTTTCTTAGACTTAGCGAAGGCAAGTGACAGGGTGCCACATAATAAGCTGATATTTAAGTTGCAGCACATGGGTCTGGATGTCAGATTGGTCAACTGGATTCAGGATTGGCTGTCTGATAGGTATCAGAGAGTTGTGTATGGTGGAGCAGTTTCAAGGAGGCAGAGGGTTACAAGTGGGGTCCCACAGGGCTCAGTACTAGGACCTATATTGTTTAACCTTTATATCAATGACATTGCCAGTGGATTGCAAGGGGATATTCAGTTGTTTGCAGATGATGCGAAGCTGGGAAGGATTATTAGTAATAGTGCAGATGTGGTAGCCCTGCAAGAGGATTTGAATAAGCTAGATAGATGGGCAAATGAATGGGGGTATCAGTTTAACGCAGCAAAATGTAAGGTCTTGAGGTTTAGGAAACATCGATGGGATGCTGCATACTCTATGGGAAGAGTTATACTGGAGGAAGTAGGGGAGACAAGAGATCTGGGGTTGATGATTGATAGAAACCTGAAATTTAGGGGACATATTGCAAAGGTGGTGAAGGTAACACAGAGGATTGCTGCAATTATGAGAAGGACACTGACCTGAGAAATAAAAGGGTTATCATTCCGTTGTATAAGTCTCTGATCAGACCACACTTAGCCTACTGTTCCCAGATTTGGTCCCCAGGATTTGAAGTGGATAAATTAACTGTGGAAAGGGTACAAAGACAGATGACAAAGATGGTCTCAGGACTGTACAAGGAAAGTTATGAGAATCGGCTGAGGGAATGTGGACTACAGAGTTTGGCGGACAGAAGGAGAGGTGATATGATTGAGACTTTTAAACTGTTGAGAGGTGGTTACAGGGTTGACACTGAGGAGTTCTTTCGCTTGGTTGAACAGCAGGAAGGAGTAATGAGAAGAGGCCATTCCTGGAAGTTATGAAAGGAAACTGTGAGCAAGAGGGTGAGGAGTGGTTTCTTTGTATGGAGGGTGGTTGAACCGTGGAATGCATTGCCTGATGGAGTGGTGAGAGCAAGAACGGTCAATGAGTTTAAGGAGTGGTATGATAGACTTTGTGTTTCTTGGGGGGGAGGTCTTGACATAAAGTCTGTCAAGACCTCCCCTCGATGAGTCTTGACAGACTTTATGTTCTTAGGAAGGACCTCCCACGATGAGTCTTTTGACTCCATGGAGGCCTGAATAATAATAATAATAATAACTAAGTTTGTAACTAGGGTTTCTGATTGCACAAAATTCCCTAATCTATCTTGACTTGAGACCAGCCATAAATTTACAAATCTGAAACAAAAACCTGTTAAATACATTTAATTTTTAATTTACTAAAATGAATGTTCTATCATATAGATTATACTATACATAATTAAAATTTTATTATGAATTAATGAAATTTTTTAATGAAAGTTTAATGACTGTAATAAATGTTATTCGTTATCAAGTGCAATGAGATGCCACACACAAATAAACATTTTTATTACATTTAGCCACTCCAAGTCAATTTGGTCTCAAAATTAGTTAAACAAAAACAAAAGATTAAATGGAAACAAAACCAGCACCTTCATGCTGTAATGTATGGTGAAGTTATTTTTTGTTTTTAGTTTTAAATTTAAATCACATTTGATAACTTGCTGGTAGATAAAATCCCCATTTTAAAATTTTAATATTTTCACTTTAGCTTCAAAATGAAAATAAATCAATCTAAAGTTTGGAAACACTTTAAAAAAATGTAAAATGAGGATGCAGCTCAGTGCAGTTATTGTCCAAAGCATATTTCATGTAACGGATCATACACTAATGGACTCATAAGGAGGCATGCACATTTTAAAAGAAAGTCAACCATGTTTACCATGTTTAGTGAAAACTTGGCAAGCCGGTCACAAGCCCGGATAAATGGGGAAGGTTGAGCGCAGGGCTAGCAACCCAGTCTCAAAAAAAATTTTTGTTATGCAAACTGAAACCTTCCAAAATGTGATACCGGATGAAGAAAATAGAACACGATCTGCCACAAACATAAGGCACCTCTGTGAAAGCCCTTCTGGGGAAGCAGAGGTGTGGAAGAAAGTGACAGACACCTTACCAAAAGACAAGCTTAGACTGGGAATGTTGAAATGTCAGAACCATGTTCGAAACTGGGAAGACATACCAAGTCTCAAGAGTTCTAGAAAAATACAGATTAGAAATAATGGAATTAAGCGAAACAAGATGGATAGGAACTGGAAAAATCAAATTAAACTCTGGTCACTACTTAATCTACTCTGGGAACCAAAATACGAATGACCACACAAAGGAAGTTGCACTAATAATGACAAAGAAAGCTCATGGTGTACTAATAGTGGAACCCAATATCCGAAAGAATACTAAATGCTAGATTTAAAGCCGGCAAGCAGAACATCACAATAACTTCTATATGTGCACCAACAAATGATGCATTCCAGGAAGAAAAGGATAATTTTTATAACATACTACAGAGAAGTATAGAAACAACAAATAAAAAAGATATGGAACTTATAATTGGAGACTGAAATGATAATACTAATAAAGAAACTATTATTATTATTATTCAGGCCTCCATGGAGTCAAAAGACTCATCAAGGGAGGTCCCTCCTAGGAAACACAAAGTCTATCATACCACTCCTTAAACTCATTGACCGTTCCTGCTCTCACCACTCCATCAGGCAATGCATTCCATGGTTCAACTAGCCTCCATGCAAAGAAATCACTCCTCACCCTCTTTTTCACAGTTTCCTTTTGTAACTTCCAGGGATGGCCCCTTGTCATGACTCCTCCCTGCTGTTCAATCAAGCGAAAGAATTCCCCAGTGTCAACTCTGTAACCACCTCTCAACAGTTTACGTCTCAATCATATCACCCCTCCTTCTTCTATCCACCAAACTCTGCAGTCCACACTCCTTCAGCCAATTCCTCATAACTAACATTCTACAGTCCTGACACCATCTTTGTTATCTGCCTTTGTATCTTTCCACAGTTAATTTAATCCCTTTCAAATCCTGGGGACCAGATCTGAGAACAATAGTCTAAGTGTGGTCTGAACAGAGTCTTATACAACGGAATGATAACCATTTTATCTATGCAGGTCAGTGTCCTTCTCATTATTGCAGCAATCCTCTGCATTACCTTCACTACCTTTGCAATATGTCCCCTAAATTTCAGGTTTCTATCAATCATCAAACCCAGATCTCTTGTCTCTTCTATTTCCTCCAGTTTATCTCCTTCCATAGAGTATGCAGCATCCCATCGATGTTTCCCAAACCTCAAGACCTTACATTTTGCTGCATCAAACTGACACCCCCCCCATTCATTTGCCCATCTATCTAGCTTATTCAAATCCACTTGCAGGGCTACCACATCTGCACTGTTACTAATAACCCTTCCCAGCTTCACATCATCTGCAAACAACCGAATATCCCCTTGCAATCCACGGACAATGTCATTGATATAAAGGTTAAACAATATAGGTCCCAGTACCGAGCCCTGTGGAACCCCACTTGTAACCGTCTGCCTCTTTGATATTGCTCCACCATACACAATTCTCTGATACCTATTAGACTGCCAATCCTGAATCCAGTTAACCAGTCTGACATCCAGACCCATGTGCTGCAACTTGAATATCAGCTTATCATGTGGCACCCTGCCAAATGCCTTTGCTCAAGTCTAGGAAAATTGCAGTATATGCCTTTCCCTCATCTATTGCTCTTGTAACTTTATCATAAAAGGCTAGCATATTGCTACAACGAGCACCCATGAACAAGACCGCCCAAGAAACTGCTATGGGAAAGTATGCAGAAGGGGAAATAAATGAAAATGAAGAGTTACTTATAAACTTTCGTATGTTCAATCAGCTTGTAATAGAAGGGAGTCTCTTCCAACATAAAAAAATACACAAATGGACATGGATAGCAACAGATAGAAAGACAAAGAACCAAACAGACCATGTACTTATATCAAGGAATTGGAGGAAATCACTCCTAGATGTCAGAGTTGAAAGAGGAGCCAAGGCATATTCAGATCACTTTCTGCTAACAGCTACTATAAAAGTAAACATATTTAAAAATAAACAAACAGTGCACAATAGGAAGAGGTTTAGAATTGAAAAACTCAAAAACGAAGAGATTAGAAATAAATTTATAACAACTCTACAGGATAAATGTGATAAACTCGAAAAAAGAGAAGGAAATAACATAGAGGGGAAATGGACTAAGATTAAAGACATACTAGTAAGCACATCAAATTAAAAATATAAGAGAGAGATAGAATAAAAGAGAACTGTTGAAAATGTTGAACAAGAACAAGCAGAAAGATATAGAGCAATTAGCAAAGAAATAAAAAGAAGTGTAAGAAATGATAAAAGAAAATACATAGAGAATCTAGCACAAGAAGCATAGGATGCTGGATATATAAATGATACTAGAAAGTTGTACGATATTACAAGGAAATTAAGTGGAAAAAGAAACAAATGGATAGTTCCTATATACAATAAAGAAGGAAAACTATTATTTGCTCTGGAAACCATCAGTCATTTCAAGAAATGACTGATGGTTTCCAGAGCCTAGAATTAAATGAACAAAATGCATCATTAGATATAAATTTGAATGAAATAACAAAAATAGAAATTACAAAAGCATTAACTCTGATCAAAACAGGTAAAGCACCGGGAGCAAACAACATACCAGGCAATATACTAAAAGTAAATCCAAAACTTATAGCAGAGATATTATATCCCTTACTAAATGAGATATGGCAGAAAGAAGATGGCCTAAGGAATGGAATGGAATACTGGTTAAATTATCCCAGAAAAGGGAACCTATCTGAATGCAAAAATTGGAGAGGTATAACATTGCTGAGTGTTATAAGTAAAATACTAGCAAGGATAATACTAGAAAGAATCAAAATAGAAAAACAACTAAGACCAGAACAGGCAGGATTTAGAGCCAATAGATCATGCATTGACCACATTGCTACTTTACGAATTATCATAGAACAATCATTGGAATGGCAGGCAAGCTTATATTTAAATTTTATTGATTTTGAACAAGCTTTCGACAGTATAAACAGATCTTCCCTATGGAAATTACTTAGACATTATGGACGTCCAGAAAAAATAATAAGAATAATTAAAAAACTGTATGAAGATTTTGAAATTAAATTAATACACGGAAATACCTTCTCAGAACCATTTAAAACAAAGACAGGAGTAAGGCAAGGTTGTACACTTTCCTCTACTGTGTTTTTAATTGTCATAGACTGGGTGATGAGTAAAGTATCTCATGGAAATACGGGATTACAATGGTTACTTCAAAACCAAATCCATGATCTAGATTTTGCAGATGATATCTGCTTACTTTCACAGAAGCACCAACATATAGAACAAAAAACAACAACACTTGTAGAAACAGCCAAAAAAGTTGGTTTTAGGATAAATAAAAATAAAACAATGTTGATGAAAATAAATGCAAAGCAAAATTTCTTAATTGTTGAAAACAAAGGAGAAGAGTGCCCATAAACTTTTATGAACGTCGAATGAATTTCTTTTGGCGTTAAACCTTCTTTTACAAAGAATTTTATAACTGCACGATACTCAATTTTATCTATTTCAAGGGATACAGACTTCAGACAGCTGTATAAAACAAACTACTTGATAGAATGACTTGCAATTTCACATGGATGCTTATGGCAGACGTACCAACTTAGAAAAAAATCTTGCTGATAGTGTTGCCATCTATGGTTGAGGCTCAGAACTTTTCAGACCACCCTCATACAACTCTGTCTCCATCAATCAACTCAATCCACCAACTACAGTGAGCTGCATCATTTACACCAATGCTATCTACTGCCCACCACCAGTATTTTCACAGACAATCATAAACATCCATGCCCACTGTGGGATTCGAACCTGCAGCCATTTGACTTGAGAGTGGATATGCTAACTACTCGGCCAACCAGGCTAGCAATGTATATTTCATACTTGATTTTTTATAATAATGTATTGTATGTATGCATTACAGTATTTGAAGAAATAAAAAAACAAGTCATGCATGCAGTATAAAATCACATATTTCTAATAGCTTGATACAACTGATTTATAAATATAAATACAGGCATATCCTGACTTATGCCACCTTTTAGTACCTTAACATTACCACTCAAAGTTGTTGCTGTATCAGACACAGCTCGTGTCACACGTCTTTGTGTTGCAATCATGATTGTGTGAATATTAAACAGTTTTTAACCTTTATTCTACTATTTTTGTTGTGATTAAACTTAGTATAATAGCAGATAAAAGTGAAAAGAAAAGTCATCAGGCTATTACATTATGCTCAATCAACAGCGGATGGCATCACAGCAAACTCATTCAATAAACCAGTTTTCACACTATTTGGTATTTTTTTTTTCAGTCATAACTGCACCATTAATTTTAAGATAAGATAGCATACATATGGCACCGATAAAGAAAAAAATGGCAGCCAGGTCGCCATGTTTGTTTAAGAGTTTTGATGTAAATGATTTTATGCAATGTGCTGTCTGTGAGATGTATGCCTTGCGAAGAGCGGTGGGAGTCTGGTTAGAAAGTGATAGTTGAGTTAATATGTGCAGAAAGTGTAAAGAGAATGAGGATTTCAAGCGTGTTTCCTGTGGCGAGAGTGATATCGTTAACGATAGTCAGAATGTAGAACGGTATGCTAGAGAATTGCGTGGTAGTGCCAAATAGGTGTGAGAGCGTCGTTGAAAGTGTAAATGAGGGTAGAAATACAGAACGAATGGATGATTTGATTGATAATGAAAATGGTGAGATAAATGAAAGTAGTGAAATTATCCGTTTGAACGGTGCGATACACAGAGCTAAAAGGCAACTGGAGCATATCGAAAAATGTGTGCTGAACGTACTGACAAATAACCGGCGAAAGTCTGTGACGGCAAATAATAGAATGTTTGTAAACGTCAATAAAATGAAGGAGCAAGTGCTGTATGGGGATTCGCTATTAAGAGGCGTAATAGTTGAGAGTTTAACGAAGTCGTACCAGCCGGGTGCGAACATAAAGGACGTCAGCGAATCTATTCGACTGCAAAAACAGAGGGTGAAAGAGATGATAATCGTGGCAGGAACAAATGATTTGAAAGAGGACAAAATGGAAATGATAGAGGATCTGAGGGAATTATTTGAGGTAGCAAAAGAGAAGAGTGAAAGAGTTAGGATGGTGAGTATTTTACCGCGGTATGACAGCGAAGTGTTTAGAAGGAGGGATATAATTGCCAATGACTTTATGCGTGGGTTATGCATGGAGAGTGGTGTGGAATTTGTGGAATGAGTTCGATGGGCGAAAGGACTTATATAAGATGGATGGGTTACATTTGAATGAAGTTGGTGTACGGAGACTTGAAAAAGTGTTGATGAATGATGTGGAAGTGGATGTACAGACTCAGGGAAACTAGATATGCAAACTTTAGGGAGGCAGTTGAGTGTATGAATGAGTATATTATGCCCAAGCGAGTACGAAGGACAACAAATCAGAATGGGATAGTTAGTATAAGGCATCAAAGTAGGGATAGGACAAATGGGCTTCTGCAATTCATGTACACTAATGCCAGGAGTATTAGGAACAAGAAGGAAGAGTTTTTGGCCATGGTTGGCACTTCCCGGCCACAGGTTGTTGGTATTAGTGAAACATGGCTGACAGAAGATGATAACGCTAGTGGGATTGAATGCGACGGGTATAGCGTATTCAGAAGTGACAGGGTGAATAAAAAGGGGGGAGGAGTGTTATTGATGATAGCTGATGAGCTGCAGCCAAGGAGTATAGAAGTTGAACTGCAGGATAGAGAAAAGAGCACATTTGAGGCTGTTTGGTGTGAGATAGAATCTAGCAGAACAAAATATACAATTGGGTGCTGCTATAGACCAGGTGATGGAATAGATGGTGGGGATAGTATGCATAGGCAAATAGAAAAAATGAGTGGAAGGAGGGTAATTATTATGGGTGATTTCAATTATGGTAACATTGACTGGAAAGAGGAGAGGGCACATGGGAGGAAGGAATTGGATTTTATGCGGTTATTAAGGGACAACTATCTACGGCAACATGTAGTGGAAAATACCAGGGGGCAGAGAGTGCTGGACCTTGTAATTGCAACTGAGAATGTGGCTGTAACGAACATGACCATGTTGCCACCACTTGGTGAGAGTGACCATAAGGTCATGAGTTGGGAGGTGGCTAAAGGAGTGGAATTTACAATTAAGACAGGGTACATGTGGAATTAACTGGCTGGTAAGTATGACAAGCTTAGGTGTGTGCTTGGCTCAGTGCCATGGCATGTAAAACTGCAAGGGCTGGATGTTGATAGTGCATGGGAGGTGGTTAAGAACTGTTTGCAGGAGGCAATGGTTGACTGTATACCAAGAGTCCAAATAATAAATCAAGTAGGGGTTAAATTGATGAATAACACTATTAAGCTTGAGCTGCAAAAAAAGAAACAATTGTGGAGGGAATTTAAGGAGAAAGGTGACCGTCAGGCGCAGGAACAGTATAAAGCTCAGGCCAGGATGGTAACAAGGGTGGTAAGAAAAGCAAAAGCAGATTACAAAAGAAAATTGGCCATGCAGGCTAAAGAGAAACCCAAACAGTTTTTTCAATGTGTTGCAAGTAAAAGGAAAAATGCTCATGGTAGAATGATCTTAAAAAATGCTGAGGGTAGGGAGGTAACCGAATCAGTCGATATTGTGGAATTACTGAGCGAGCACTTTGCAAGAGTATATCATCCAGGTGGTGACTTTGCAGAAACGAATAAACCAGTAGATTATACGGGAATTGTGGTTAATGAAGTAGAGGTAACTAGTCTATTACAGAACCTCAATGTCAATACATCTGTGGGATTGGATGGTATACCAGCTCGTGTCGTACATGAAGCGGCTAAAGAACTGTCAGTGCCCTTGACCATTTTGTTTAACTTGAGCCTCGGGTCTGGGTCAGTCCCAATATGGTGGAAAGAGGGGAAAATAGTTCTGCTGCACAAAGGTGGTTCCAAGGCTGCTGTTGAAAATTATCGGCTAATTAGCATAACAGGAATCATTATCAAGGTCTTAGAGAAAATAGTCAAGAGGAAAATACAAGATTGGATAGAAGAAAATGGGATACTGTATCGGGGACAGCATGGTTTTGTGAAGGGTAGGTCATGCCTCAGTAACTTGCTCACGTATTATAACACAGTGACGGCTGAACTGGATAAGGGTAATGGGTTTACAGTGATTCTACTGGACCTTGCTAAGGCCTTTGACAGGATACCACATGGAATTCTAATCAGTAAATTGCAGCATATGGGGATGGACATAGGATTGGTGAGATGGATAGGAGGGTGGTTGACGGAGAGATATCAGAGAGTGGTTTACTCAGGAGTAGAGTCCACAAGACGGCCTGTGACTAGTGGTGTGCCACAAGGATCTGTTCTTGGACCACTGCTGTTTAATTTGTTCATTAATGATATAGGAAAGGATCTGAGAGGAACAGTTCATTTGTTTGCGGATGATGCGAAGTTGGGGAGGGCAATAGTGAATGCAGATGACGTCAGAATTTTGCAGGATGATTTGGATAGATTGGAGGTCTGGGCTGAGGAGAATGGATGTCAATTTAATGTGGCAAAATGTAAGGTTATGCATTTTGGGGTGAAAAGATTGGCGTCAGTTTACTGCATTGGTGGAACTGTGCTCCAGGAAATTGATGAGGCACGAGATTTAGGAGTGTTGGTGGATAAGGAATTGAAATTTAGGGGACACATTGCAAAAGTGGCCAAATCAGCTCATCAAATCACTTGGTTGCTGAAGAATACGTTGACAAGCAGAGACAAGCAGGTTATTGTTCCTCTGTATTGAGCCTTGATAAGACCCCATCTCGACTACTGTGCCCAGATTTGGTCGCCTAGGTTTCTTCTTGATGGGGAGGAGGTGGAGAGGATTCAGAGGCAAGTGACCAAGATGATAGCAGGTCTGTGGAATGAACCTTATGAGAACAGGTTGAGGATTTGTGGGTTGCAAAAATTGGTTGATAGGCAGAGGAGGGGGGATATGATTGAGACATTCAAATTACTGAAGGGTTTCTATAAAATTAATTCAGAAGATATTTTTGAGAACAGGGCTGGTTGTGGGAGGACTAGGGGACATTCATGGAAACTGGGCAAAAGTGTGGTTAGTAAAGGTGTTAGAGCTGGGTTCTTTACTTTTAGAGTAGTGAATGAGTGGAATGCGCTCCCTGAGTCTGTGGTGGATGCTGTGACAGTGAATGAGTTTAAGGCGAGGTATGATAGATACTGTATGAATGTTGAATAGTTGTAATGAATATGATTTGGGGCCTCCCTCGATGAGTCTAATGACTCCCTGGAGTTGCCCATAATAATAGTAATATTCCAACTTCAACATAGTGCTTTTACATATGAACATTTGAGTTACAACACCTATCTGGAACTGGAGAATGGATGTGACACAACTCAAGGATATGACTCTTCTTAAGTATTCTGCAATTGAGCAGCAAAGTATTTCCTTCCACTCTCTCTCTCCTGTTCTGAGCCTTTTCTTTCAAGGTTGTGTACCTGTCTCCATTCAGCATGTCATCTAGCATTGTTTTCCTTACTCTTCCTCTGGATCTTTTTCTGTCTATTTTTCCTTTGATGGCATCCCTGATGATTCCATTTCCTCTCAGAATATGTCCGATCCAATTTCCCTTTCTTCATTTTATCCTCTTTAATAGACTTCTTTCTTCTTCTGCTCTTTTTAAGACCTATTCATTAGTTATTTTATCTGTTCATTTGATTTTTTCCATCCTTCTCCAAATCCACATCTCAAAGCTTTCCAAAATCTTCATTTCTTCTTTCTTCAATGTCCAATTTTCAGCTGCATAGAGGACAACTCCACATATAACATTTTATTAGGCTTTTCTTTAGGTTTCTGTCCATTTTACTTCTGAATAAATTCCATTTTCTATTAAAGGCATCTCTTTCCATCACTATTCTTGCTTTTATGTCACTTTTACATCTTCCATCACTGCTAATCACACTTCCTAGATATTTAAATGTCTTTACTTGATTTAATTTTTCCCCACTTATTCTGATATCCATATTTTCCTCTTTCTTTGCTATTTTCATTACCTTTGTTTTTCTTATGTTAATTTTCATTCCATAACTGATACAGGTTTCCAGTAATCTGTTCAACAGATGTTGTAGTCCTGTTTCAGTATTTGATAATAATGCCTTGTCATCTGCATATCTTATTGCAAATATCTGTCTACCTCCAATCTTTATTCCTTCTTCCCAATTCTCCAGTGCTTCTTTTAACATTGCTTCAGAATACATGTTAAACAAAACTGGTGACTGACAGAGAACAGCGTTGTCCAATGATACCTGGTTATGTTGTACCATATATGTCTCTCACTATGGCAGTTTGTCCCATATACAGTGAAATAATTAGCTTTCTGTCTCTTTCTAATCTATACCAATCTTTTCCATTACTTCCATCATCTTATCCCATTTTATGTCTCTCACTATGGCAGTTTGTCCCATATACAGTGAAATAATTAGTTTTCTGTCTCTTTCTAATCTATACCAATCTTTTCCATTACTTCCATCATCTTATCCCATTTTACAGAGTCAAAAGCTTTTTCAAAATCTATATAACAGATATTAACCTCTTTGTTCACTTCCAGACTTCTTTCACTTATTCTTAACAGTCCAATCGCATCTCTTATTCCCCTACTCTTCCTGAAACCAAACTGATCTTCTCCAAGAAATTCTTCCACCTTAGATGCAATTCTCCATGTAAGGATTCTCATTAGTATTTTTGATGTATGGGAAATGGCTTATTGTTCTAAAATCCTTGCAGTTCACTGCATTACTTTTTTTTGGTATAGGTATAAATATTAAGGTCATAAAATCTTTTGGTGATTCTCCTTTGTTATAAATTAAATTTATTATTTTGGTTATTTCTTCAGAAGAAAGGAATAAACCTTTCTTCTTAAGTTGTTTCAGGAATTCTGCAGGTATTTCATCTATTCCTTCTGCCTTTCCACATTTTAGTTCTTTAATGGCCATTTATACTTGTCTTCAAAATCTCTGGGCCTAGATCATCTTCATTTACCTTCTTTATATCTTTTAATGGCAACTCATTTGATCTATTTTCCTTGTCATATAGATCTTCAATGTATTCTTTCCATCTCATTATGATTTTATCTTCTTCCGTTATGATTTTCACATTTTTATTTTCTATGCCTCTAGCTCGAATTCCATTTCTCTTGTGATTCATGTTTCTTGCTTTTTCATACAAAAGATCATACCTTTCCACTCTCTCTTAATTTTTCATTTCTTCACGTTGTGAAATTCTTCATATATGACTCAATATAATCATAAATGTCTAGCTTCCTTTGCTGTGATAATCAATTATGTTACTATGAAGTGGTGTGGGAATGTTTCTCCTCATTTATACTAGGACTAAGTTACAGTGCAATTGTATAAAACCATTCACAGAATTGCAAATGTTATATTGATATTCTGGGCAATATGTGTTGCCTATGCTATTCTATGGAAACAATCAGTACAGTATCGGTAATGTACCATCAGACTTCAAGGGCCAAAATATATGATTTATTTGAAGGAAATGGGAATCGCAAATTAGACGGCTAACATGGAATTCTGATCTGAATCCTACAGAGAAACACTTGGCATTACCAGGCCACAATACTATATAATACCTAAACAATTTTTTTACTAATCTGCAGTGTCTCTTACAGATGTGGAAGGAATTTTCCTCCTTGAAGTTGGGGGCTTTATCTCACACATGCAATCTGCAAACATAATACACTGCCTCATATCTTTACCCATAATTCCATTAGTACACTAGTCTGCAACATAATTTGGATTGGTAAGCGTCAGAACACTGAGAATAAGAATTTACATATCTAACTTAAGTAACTATGTTATTTTAAATACATTATCCATATTTAGCAGAACATCCACCTAGTGGGACAGTATCTCTAATTAGAAACAAAGGTAGTCCACCTACTGATGTTTGTAAACAAGTATTCCATTATTTTTTGCTACACCATCATATGCGTGTGTGTTGCTTTGAAACAAATGACAGATATGTTGAATTTTATCTATTGCTGCAATAATAAAGATAAGCAGTAAGCTTACCATGAAATGCCAAAATTAAAGATAAATAAACCATCTACACCTTATTATATACAAGATACAAGCATATCTGGATCATATGATACATTATGTTTGAGACCACTGTCATATAGCGAATCACTGCCTTTTTTTTTTTTTTTTTTTTGATCTCTCGCCTGTAAATGCATGTAATGGTTTAATAACATTTTAAAGCAGTCATATATAGTATATTATGTGCATAACTGACATAAATAAAGCATTTATTTACATCACATTTGCATACAAAAAAGTTATTCTGAATAGCTTGGCTTAAGGCAAAATGCCAACCAGTAATCTGTTGTTGTCAGAGTTGAAAGTTTTCCATTTTGACAATAAGATTGCCACATTTATGGAAAACTAATTATTAACTAGTGTAACACTTTTCATTTCACTTAGAACTTGATCTTTGTTTTAAACAACTGTAGCAACAACAGTGTGAGGTAAGTTTAGTCTGCAGCCTCTCTCAGTATTTGATACATCACTAAATTTAGTAATATTAACCCCCCCCCATCCCAAATGGCCATGATGTCTATAGACATCCAGCTAAATCTGGATATGATTCCATTGAATAACATGGAAAAGAAGTGCAGTTTGGTCTCACTATTTCATCCACCTCGGCCGGTATGGGAGGTTAATCTTAGTATGTAATGTAACAGGTTTACATATGTTCTTTTCGATGGAAGCAACAGCACCCTTACTTAATCATAAATGTCTAGTGAAGAATTGTATTTGTCTTTATTTAACAACAGTAATATAAAATAATAGTAATAAACAGTTTATAATTTGTAGTGAAATACCAAAATAAAAAGATGTAATGAGTTTGTGAAAGTTGTGCATCAGTTGATTCATGGGCGCATGTCACTAAAACTTTCACAAACATCATAAAAAGTTTGTGAAACCTGTGCATCAGTTGATTCATGGGTGCATGTCACTAAAACTGTTGTATGAGTGAATGCCGCATTATATAAATGGACACTCTTCATAATTGAAAACTTCTTATGAGAGGATAAGCGTAAGGCAGGATATTACTGTATTAATCATAAAATTATTAGCAGTCATATATACAGAAATGGGATAACACTTATGTTGGGAAAATATTGATATGTAGAATTTCTGGTTAGGTTTCCTAGCCATTATTAATACAGCTAAAAAGAATAAAAACACAATAAGAACAACACTTAAATTTGCAAACACATGACAATATATGCTATCATCTGTAGGAAGATAACTTCATCTACAAATTGTTAAATTCAGAAAAATAAATTTAAATAACTATAATATTAAGAAACAAAGGAATGAGGGGTGTTACTTGGGATTGCCAAAATTGGGAAAGTTCAAGGCAAATGTTTTTGTTGTGGCGTGGACTGTGAAGGTTAGCTGTGCAACTTCCTTTAATATAATCTTTCAAGAAGAAATAATTTTATGTAGGACTTTAGTTTTGTTCCAATGAATTCTATGCCTAGTGGATAAGGCAATGGTTAACTAAATCAGATTCTTGAAGTAAAATATTCTCTTTGTGTTCTTCTAGATGAATCTGAGCAGAACAACCCATCTGCCCATAATAAAGGCCACACAAATCCCTCCCTCCAGGATATTTGTCTTTCAGAGAGGCTAGAAAAGAATTTAGTTTACAAACTGGATGGAAAGAAAATCATAGGTCAATCTGGTGAAGAAGACTTACAATTTTCTCTGATAGTCCTTTGACATATGGTATTGAAATTCTAGAAACTTTCTTCTCGAGGAGGATTAGGATAAAGGCCATAATTATTATTTTATCAATTATTTTTGTATTTCATTTGAGATGAAAGCAGTTCTGATAAATGAGTTCATTATTTAAAAGAGAGGCAGCAGAACATAGCTTATGTGCATGGTGAACTTTAGTTCATGCACATCATCATGCCATATTTTTGATAAGGGTGGGGTTTGATAAGAGTGGGGGTGTATTCCTAGCTCGCCTCCACGTGGTGCACCCTGGGTAATGCTAAATGAGATAGAGCGACTGCTGGCAGTCAGACCTATCTTAACGATCTCCTGGATATAGACGCATGAAATTACAAGCTATACAATCACCAAATGGTCCTTTTCAGGACCGCAAGAAAAGAAAACGGTGCTAATTTCTGGATTTGCCAACTCAACATTGAAGGAATCAGCTTTGCTAAAAGTCAATATCTCTCAACAATTCTTCGAGAAAATGATATAGACATAGCTGTCATTTCAAGAGATGCACACAGCTAATGAACAACAATTGAAATCTAGAGGAAATATTGCAGGGTATGATATACTAGGAGCTACACATCACCAAGCTCATGACTGTGCAACTTACGTACGCAATAATATAGAGAATGCCCACTTAATATCAGCATATATTAATCAGAATATACACACTATCATAGCCAAACTTAAAGATCTCACAGTGGTTAACATCTATAAGCCTCTCCTGGTAGAATGGCCACCTGATTTAATTCCCATATTTCCACATCCTACTATTTACATAGGAGATTTTAACAGCCATCACACCATATGGAGTTACAATAATAATGTTGGAAATGGTGAAGCATTAACAAACTGGGCTGAGCAAAACAAAATTAGCTTAATATTTGATGCAAAGGACAAAGGAACATTTAAGGCTGCAGCATGGAAGAGGGAATACAACCCCGACCTCTGCTTTGTTACCCAAAATTTGCAAAATCAGCCAATAAACACAACAAGACAAGTCCTTGAAGATTTTTCACAAGAACTGGATAAAATAGTAAGATGGACACCTCCTGTGAGTGAAAACTACAACAGATTCATTGGAGTAGTCATATCAACAGCGAAGAAGTATATCTCAAGGAGTTTCCGAAAGGAATACATACCTGGCTGGAATAAAGACTGTGAGGAGCTATACCAAGTCTACTTAGAATCTGGCGACTGTGACATAGCTGATGAATTACTCCAGAAGCTTGATAATGAGCACAGAGAAAAATGGATAAAAACTACAGAGGACTTGGACTTTAAAAAAGCATGGAGCCTATTAAAGAAGTTAGGTGGAAGTAACCCAATCACTCGTAAAGATCCTTTGGTGACTCCAGATCAAATTGCCTGTCGAATAACCTCGCTATCTCGAGATCATCAACACACACGGGAGGTTAAACAAACACTCAGAAACTTACGACAAAGTGCAGATGGCAGTTCCCAATTTTCAAGAGAATTTACCACAGACGAAATAACTGAGGCCTTAAAGGAGGTGAAAACCGGCAAAGCACCAGACTTTGATGGTGCTTTGCTGTCAATGGCTATCAAGATTCTTTTCTCAGATTTTAAGGACCGGAAACCTTCCAACAGCCTTCAAGAGAACCAAAATAATAGCCATATTAAAACCCAACGAGCCGCTTCAAGATCAAGCACAGAGCTATTGCCCAATTGCACTCCTCAAGAGACTCCTCCTTAACAGAATTGGGCCAAAAATATCTGAAGTTATCCCTGTTGAGCAAGCAGGCTTTAGGACTCAGCGTAGTTGTATGGACCAAGTACAAAGTACTAAGCCTTACTACTCATATCGAAGCAGGCTTCCAGAGATGTTTGAAAACCTCTGTTGTGTTTGTTGACCTTACTACTACGACACGGTATGGAAAGAGAGGATGCTATATTAATTTTGCAAGTGGGTGCAAATACCATTTACAGAAGTGTGGAGCATATCCGGACGAAATGCAAACAACTTAGCGACAAATGGCATCTTTTAAATCCACTAAGGAAGATGGGCTGCTCAGGTACACTCGGGACTTTAAATAGCCCCATAACCAAAAAATCTACATGTCAAGTCAGGAGACCGAAGGTCCATGCAGAGTTGCAATTACAGCTGATGAGTCATTCTTCACCAAATGTTCTGACGAGAAACTGCTTCACAGGATATGCGATATGAGGTGGTGCCCCGTCCTGCATGAATGTGAGTGTATAAAGAACATTTTTTTCCCACAACATGTTTTCACATAGAAGTTGCAAGTAGCACTGTGCATTTACTGAGCATGTCTTCCAGTCCCTTGTTGCACATGGCTCTTCAAAGAAAAAGGGACTAACAATGACAGATGCAGTGAAGTCACACCAAACAGTAAGTGCGGTGAATGCAAAACATCTACTCTGTGTAGGCATGTGGATCGTCCTGCGCCCAAATTCGACAGTTATACATGTTAACTGTCGAAAAATGCACTTCATCTGTCCAGATGTTGTACAGCCATTGTGGATCTTCTGCGACTTTTGTCAAAGCCCATGCTGCAGATTCCTCCTTCATAATGATATCACTTGGCAACAGCTGGTGAAGAGATTGTAGCTTGTATGGATACAAGTTTAACACACCATGAAGGATGCAGAATACGGACATTTTCATTGTGCCACTAGGGCATTCATTTGTGATACCACAACACTGGTACAGGCTTTGGATAACACTGGTCTGCCAGTGCAAGGGCAATCCGACAAATTTCCAGTTTTATCGAAATGTCGTATTAGAGAGTGTAGTGTGGTAAGAATGATAGAACCTCAACCTTTCTTCATTCTCTTCTGCATTCAAAACTTTTGTAAAGTTTCCATTACTGATTCCCCACTTACATAAAACAACTTCATTAACAATGTATTATCCACAAATGTAAGCATCACAGCAACAAATTCTTTTTTTCACAAAAATGATTCTGTTTGCCCCAGTGACTGGGAATTCACACGTATTCATTACGAGCTGCCAGCAGTACATCCTGTGTTTTATAGAACTCTCATTTGCAAACGAGGCATGTGGTACAGTACCCTCTATCAATGAAAATTTGAACTAAATTTTTTCTCCCCACCAAAAAAAAAAAAAAAAAAAAAAAAAATCTCCCTTCTTGCAATTCACTTTTTGTGCACTCTAATATACCAATTTTTCTGATTTTTATGAATTATTGAAATATTTTGAGACTTATAACAGGATTATTGAAATATTATGGGACACTCTTTATTTACCAGTATGAGTTGGTTTCCTGTATTCTGATAACTGTAGGGTGCCATTACATCGACATAGAATAAGAACATGCATTAATGGAATTGTTTGGTCATATTCTCAATGTTTTTTCTCCTAAGCAATTAGGAGAAAAAACATTGAGAATATGCTTTCAAAATGTTCCATAAAATAATTTGCCAGTGCAGGAGAAATAGATCCCATTGCAGTTCCTTCTAGCTGTTATTCTATTACTGTACAACATTTTTTTCATTATGTTGTGTGCTTATGTTTCAATATTTAGATCTATTCATATACTCTATGGAGAGAACATAGAAAAACAGCAACATTATTTTGAGAAAAGAATTAGTCAAATTAGGTAAATGTGTAAACAGAACACTGCAAGACAGTGCAGTTAATTCCAACTTGCCTGTAAAATCAGAGGTTTTTCATTCTACTCAACCATGCCACATTTATTAGCAGGCAAGTTTTTTCTTGTTAATCAGTCAGATTCATGAAGCTAAAAAATAGCTTTATTTTTATTTTTATTGATCACTATGTTGCTTCTATATTACTGCTGGATAAAATAATACTTTACCCTGTTGAAGAATACAATATTGTTTATAAAATATCTTCAGGCTCAGCATGAAAAATTTTATGACTGTTAAAACAATGTCATATGCATAAATTTCAATAATTTTTAAATAAAAAAGTTCCACTTGGCTTAAACTGACACTTCAAGAACTGCTATTAATATTTCATACTGTCCTTTATCAAAGGAAGAAATCTCAGTGTTGTCAAAAGGATTAGATTATGCTGTAGCTCTGAAAACCTTTCCTGTTATGGACTTTGTCTAGTATTAACAAAAGCCTTCATAACTTCCTACTCATTGGTGAGTAAAATTTGTTTTCAAGTAGCATATATATAAATTCACACGTCATGGCAACTTATTGAAAAAAAAAAAAGATATTCTAATAGTTGGCCGAGTGGTTAGCTTGTGCACTCTCCAGCCAAGAGGCCGTGGGTTCGAATCTTGCCACGGGCATGGACATTTGTGATTGTCCTACAAACTTAGTCACCAAAGCCTACAAAGGGAATGAAGTTGTGGTTCATGATAAAAATAACTACTTTAGGAAGCTTAACCTTTTACTTTGTGATCACACCACCTATAGATGTATTTCCAGAGATCCTACTCAGTCACAAATCCGCAAACTTAATATCCTAGATGAAGTTCATTGTGCTAGAACTCCCCTGACTTTATGATCTTCCCAAGATACACAAAGAAAATGTTTTACTAAGGCCTATTGTAAATTGTATAGATTGTCTGACCTATAAACTCAGAAAATATCTGTCAAATTTTCTCTCCAAATTTACAGGTAATTCTTTCTCTTTCATTAAAAAAAAACTCAATTTTAAGTATGAAATAACAAGATTATCTTTGCAACCCAGAGATCTTTTAATTATTTTTGTGCTCTTAACAAATATCCTGCTGACTGATACAATAGATTTATTATGTAATGATTTGTCTTCTGATATTAGAAAGTATTCGAATTTGTCATAAATTCAGATTACTTTAGTTATTATTATGATTATTCAGGCCTCCATGGAGTCAAAAGACTCATCGTGGGAGGTCCTTCCTAAGAAACACAAAGTCTATCATACTACTCCTTAAACTCATTGACCGTTCTCGCTCTCACCACTCCATCAGGCAATGCATTCCATGGTTCAACTGCCCTCCATGTCAAAGAAACCACTCCTCACCCTCTTTCTCACAGTTTTATTTCATAACTTCCAGGGATGACCTCTTGTCATCACTCCTTCCTGCTGTTCAACCAAGCGAAAGAACTCCCCAGTGTCAACCCTGTAACCACCTCTCAATAGTTTAAAAGTCTCAATCATATCACCTCTCCTTCTTCTATCCACCAAACTCTACAGTCCACATTCCCTCAGCTGATCCTCATAACTAACATTGTACAGTCCTGAAACCATCTTTGTTATCTGCCTTTGTACCCTTTCCACAGTTAATTTATCCCCTTCCAATCCTGGGGACCAAATCTGAGAACAATAGTCTAAGTGTGGTCTGATCAGAGACTTATACAATGGAATGATAACCCTTTTATCTCTGCAGGTCAGTGTCCTTCTCATTATTTCAGCAATCCTCTGTGTTACCTTCACCACCTTTGCAATATGTCCCCTAAATTTCAGGTTTCTATCAATCATCAACCCCAGATCTTTTGTCTCCCCTACTTCCTTGTATAACTCCTCCCATAGAGTATGCAGCGTCCCATCGATGTTTCCCAAACCTCAAGACCTTACATTTTGCTGCATCAAACTGACACCCCCCCCCCGATTCATTTGCCTATCTAGCTTATTCAAATCCTCTTGCAGGGCTATCACATCTGAACTATTACTAATAATCCTTCCCAGCTTCGCATCATCTGCAAACAACTGAATATCCCCTTGCAATCCACTGACAATGTCATTGATATAAAGGTTAAACAATATAGGTCCCAGTACTGAGCCCTGTAGGACCCCCACTTGTAACCCTCTGCCTCCTTGAAACTTTTCCACCATACACAACTCTCTGATACCTATCGGACAGCCAATCCTGAATCCATTTGACCAATCTGACATCCAGACCCCATTTGGTGCAATTTAAATATCAGCTTATCATGTGGCACCCTGTCAAATGCCTTTGCTAAGTCTAAGAAAATGGCAGTATATGCCTTTCCCTCATCTAATGTTCTTGTAACTTTATTATAAAAGGCTAGCATATTACTAAAACAAGAGCGCCCCTTCACAAATCCATGTCGACTCTCACAGATAATATTACTCTCATCTGCCCAATGCTGTATACAGTCCCTCACTACTTTCTCCAATATCTTAACTACTGATGACACACAAACTGGCCTATAATTAGATACTTCCAGTCTGCTACCACCCTTATGCATTGGCACTATCTTACCTTTCTTTCATTCCATGGGCACCTTTCCTGCAGCTAGACTTTCATTGAAAAGCCAGGTCAAAGGCACTGTCAGTTCCCTAGCACATTCTCTCAAAACTCGTAGTGAAATACCATCCAATCCTACAGCTTTGCTGACATCCAGAGTACTCAGTATTTGAAACACACTCTCCTCCTGTACCTCTAAACCTCGAACTGCCCTATCCCTCTAGTATTAAAACTGACTCTTCCAGGATGAAATACTCCAATAAAGTGTTCGTTGAACAATTCCACTATGTCCTCTGCATCAGTCACTCTATTCCAATTTTTATCCCACAATATCATTTTTCCACAGTCATTTCTTCTCCTACTGGCCACATAGCTAAAAAACAGTTGACAGTTGAAAAAAACTAGTTGACTAAACAATTGTACAAGCAGATAGAAGGAAATGCAATGGGGTTTGTTAATCTAGCAAATTTTTTATTTAACATTTTGAACAGCATATTTGCGATTATCATCCTAAGCCATCTATTTGGCATAGATATGATGTTGCTATATGGAACTCTTCCTTGTGTGAACTTCATGAATTTTTTGTGAAAATTAATTCACTAAATCCAAGAATTAAATTTACAATCTAAGTAGATGATAACAATTGTCTCCCTTTTCTGCATGTTCTTATTCTATGTCAACCTCATAGCAGTCTACAGTTCTCTAGGAAGTATGTGTGAAACCAACTCATACTGGTAAATACATTAATGCTACTTCTCATCATCAACTCCTATCAAAAATATGGTGTGATTAAAAGTTTAGTTCACTGTGCACTCAAGCTATGTTCTGATGATTCTCTTTTAAATAATGAACTCATTTATCCGAACTACACTCATCTCTAATGGTTATAATACTACAAAAATAATTTTGCCAAAACCTAGCCAAAAATTCTACATATAATAATTTCATAATGTTGTGTTATTTTATCATTATGTCATCTGTTTATATTTCAGTATTTATATCCATTAGTGCAGTGTTTCTCAACGTTTTTTTGGGTCAAGCCCCCACCTCAATGTCTCAAAGATTTTGAGCCCCCCAGCATAATAGTCAGCCAAGTTCTGAAAAAGTATAATATAAATATGTACATTTTCAAATTGCCCCACTCAACGTGGGGCAATTTGAAAACAATGGTGGAGAAACACTGCATTAGTGTATTAACTTTATACATACAAGGCCATTGCAAAATCTATAACACAAAAAAAAGCAGTTGGACAAGGAATGAAAGGGAATTGGAAGTTTAATTTCCACTTGGTTAGACTATAATAAATTTAGTTTAATACTTGATCCAAGTGTAGGCAAACAAAGTTTGCGCCTGAAGTATCTTCAGAACTGAGGCAACTCGTAGTAAAGGTGGACCAAGCTCTTATCACTCCTTGTCTGAGTATCTCCCATAATGCAAAGCACATCTCCTTGTATACATGTCTGCAAAGAGATGAGCTTTGCATTATGGGAGATACTGAGACAAGGAGTGATAAGAGCTTGGTCTACCTTTACTACGAGTCGCCTCAGTCCTGAAGATACTTCAGGCGCAAACTTTGTTTGCCTACACTTGGATAAAGGATTAAACTAAATTTATTATAGAATGAAAGGGAAATTACAATGGGTGTGAAACTGAACTGTAAATTAATGTTAGCCAGCAGCTGCTTATGTTTTTACAAACTTAAAGGAAAATTGTAGAATGATTGAAATCAATTTAGCAAAACTGTGCCCATGAAAATATTTACAGAAAAGATGTAATGCAGTGCATATTTTCAAGTTCTTATTTCTCTTTCAACTGTACTGACAATAACTAGAAAATCCAGCAGAAAATCCTGCATATAATCCAAAGGCAACTGACCAAAATAGTTTCTGATCTCTAGAATGTTGAATATGAAGAAAGGTTGAGATGATGAAATTGGCAGAGTCTAGTGGATAGGAGGAAGGGAAATAAGAACTTGAAAATATGATAGAGATCTTACATTAATCCTATAACGGGTTGTTATAGGATTAATGTCGAAGAGGTTTTTCATAAAATGGTGGAGAACAGGAGGTCATCCTTGGAAGCTGTATAAGGAATGTGTGAGCAAGGGAGTGAGAAGTAGGTTTTTGCATGGAGAGTTGTAAATGATTGGAATGCATTACCTGAGAGCATAGTGTTTGCAGAGAATTTGAATGTGTTTAAGGCATGGTATAATGAGTTGTGTATATGACAAAAGGGCCCCCATAAATGAGTCTGTGACTCTCTGCGGTCTTAGGATAATATTTTAATAATAATATTTTCCTAACATAAGTGTTATTCTGTTACTGTATAACCATTTTATCATTATGTCATTTGCTTATGTTTTGATATTTACATCTATTATTGTATTGACTTCACAAACACACAAGGTCATTACAAATCTATAGCATATAAAAAAAAGAAGGTAACCTGCTGATGTGTTTCTTTAACTATTCTTACAGAAGGGCAAGGAGTAAAAGGGATTTGGTTGGTTTATAGTTTATTGCCACATAAACAACAAAAGTCATACTGTGCCATAGTAAAAGTTACAGCAATACATTAAGAGTCAAAGAAAAATTGTAAACAATATGCATGTATAAAAACCAAAAGAAGCAGTGCAGCATATGCATATAAACAAAATTACAACATAGGTTACAGAAGCACATATACAGTCATATAGAAATTAAGTTCCACAATGCAGCATCTACATATAAACAAAACTACTGCAGAGGTCACAGCAACACACAAGGTCAAAAGTTGGAGCAGTACATAAATAGTCAACATTATAAACTAATAAACAAAATGCATGTACAAAACCAAGCCAAGGAATTCAGTATCTACATATAGATAAAATTACAGCAAATGTTATTACAGCAGTACATAAAAGTCAAAAAGGAATTATTATACAATATGCATGCATAAAAATTAAGTTTAGCAATGCAGTATCGACATATAAATAAAATGACAAAAAGGTTACACAAGGTCAAAGGCTACAGCAATACATAAACGCGTGGATAGGCTTATGTGTTCATCAGACATGTTGTAATAGATTTAACGGTATTGATATGAACACATATCGATAAGAAAATAACTATTAACTTAAAAGCTAATATTTCGCTGGTATTATATCCAGCATCTTCAGAGCACACAACACAAAGTTCGTTACAAATGCAAGACAACCGCAATCCGGTGTAACAGTGGGGCTAGTATAAGTAATTGCAGTGTGCAACACAAGATTAAAGTCCCAATAGGGTGCCATCTAGGTTAAAAAAAAAAAAAAAAAGTAGTCCAAATAATAGTCTTAGAAAGTTTGAAAAAAATAAAAAGTAATAATTATTAATTTGGTACTGTAGTAATGGATACAACAGAATATGAAAGCAAAATGCATGCACTGCTCCAAGACCGGTCTGCATATCAATCATAGATCGAGATCCCACCGACTCACAAAAGAATAAGGTGTGCAAGTTACTGAACAAAGTCACTTCTTGGCCAAAAGAAACAGCCAAAAAAACTCAAACCCTTGCATGTTAAAACACCCAGAATATATGGTGCTCCTAAAATACACAAACAAGGTACACCTTTACATCCTATTGTAGATAGTATAAACAGTCCTACATATAAACTAGCTAAACATTTAGCCAAATTACTAGCCACTTACACAAACAATTCTCCCTCTTTTGTTAAAAATTCTACCCACCTAAAAAGTATTTTGGAAAACCACACCTTAAATAGTACTAATGGTGAGTTTTGATATTACCTCATTATTCACTAATGTACCACTGATTGAAACACTTAACTTACTAAATTCACAATTTCCCCCAGATATATTTCAGCTATTTAAATTCACAGTACAGGCAGGTTATTTTACATGGAAAGGGAAAATATATAGATGGGACATCTATATTTTCCCTTTCCATGGTATAATTAGATGGGACAGCTATGGGGAAACCCCTTAGATGGGACAGCTATGGTTTCCCCTTAGCCAACTTCTGCATAGAACATCTGGAAAAACTAGCTATCAACACAGCCACTCTCAAACCTAGTCTCTGGCTATGCTATGTTGATGATGTGTTTGCTATTTGGCCACATGGCTCAGACTCCACTGAATACATTTTTAGTGTATTTAAATAGCCAGCACCCTAAAATCCACTTTACAATGGAACTGGAAGCCAATGACTGCCTGCCCTTCCTGGACATACTGATCACACGTCTTCCAGAAGGTTCCTTATCATTTTCGGTTTATAGAAAACCCACACAAACAGGAAGGTACTTACCCAAACAATCACCCTTCTCAACAATATGGTATCTTAAAAACACTAACCCATAGAGCTAGAGCAATCTGTTTCAATGACATTGTTCTTGCTGCTGAACTTTCTCACCTACGTCACACCTTCTTAACTAATGGTTATAATCCTAGTAAATGCTACCCAGAAATCCCCTCTATCTACCACAGAAGACTACAACAAAACTATCACCATCCCATACATTAAAGGTACATCTGAAAAGATATCTAGGGTGCTTAATAAACACCAACTGTAGACTGTATTTAAACCTTATGTGAAATTAGCAACTCTCATCCATTCACCTAAGGACAAATGCACTCCTTTATCACATCCAGGAGTCTATGAAGTACCATCAAGCCTACTACGGACAGACAGGAAGAATTGTGGACATCTGCCTCAGTGAACACAAAAAATATATCCGACACTTTTGCTATGGCAAGTCGGGTCTGGCAGACCATGCTTTGGCTACCCCAGCACACAGGATCAATTGGAAAAAAAACAAAAGTAATGCACGGAAGCTTCTACAAGTCAGAAAGGTTGTTCCTGGAATCAACAGAAGCTTTAAAACATACTCTAAACCTTAACAAGTATGGCTGTATAAATCTACCAAAGATTTGGGAGACAGTTATCCTAAGACCAAATTAATAATTATTACTTTTATTTTATTTTTGTTTTTCAAACTTTCTAAGACTATTATTTGGACTACTACTTTCAAAACTTTTAACTACTCTTCTTTTTTTTTTTTTTTTTTTAACCTAGATGGCGCCCTATTAGGACTTTAGTCTTGTGTTGCACGCTGCAATTACTTATATTAGCCCCACATCCACAATCCGATGTTGTTACATCGGATTATGGTTGTCTTGCATTTGTAACAAACTTTGTGTTGTGTGCTCTGAAGATGCTGGATATAATGCCAGCGAAATATTAGCTTTTAAGTTAATAGTTATTTTCTTATCGATCTGTGTTCATATCAATACCGTTAAATCTATTACAACAGCAATACATAATTAGTCAAAAAATAAAGTAGTAAATAATATGTATGTACAAAAGGTTAAGTTAAGCAATGCAGTATCTCCATATAAACAAAATTACAGTCAGATGTGTGTGTACAAATTAATTCTTTATAGAAAATTAAAAACATCATGCAATCTGCCTGAGTGTATATGGCTTGGCTAGATAGGTAAAAATTTCATTCCTCTCTCGTGTAAAGTGCTGGTGCTCCACCAGAATATGACAAATAGTGAGATGTGTATTGCATCTTTCACAGATGGGAGGGTCACCAGCCTTCAGTAAATAACAATGCGTAAGATGACTGTGACCTATGTGGAGCCTAGCAAGAACAAATAACTTCCTCTCTTCTCTTTATATGTTGACTAGAATGCTAATGCTTAATGTCATATAATTCGTAAATGCTTCCTGCAATTAGCTTTGATCTTATAAACTGTCTGTAGTCAGTATATGGTACTACTGTCAAACAGTATGTGGAGAAAGTATAAGCTGATTTAGTAGCTACATCTACAGTTCATTTCCCTCACACACCTCATACAGCACTGGATGTGGATTATACATGGGAGAGGAGATAGCCTGTAAAGAGCTCAATCAGTCTGTATAAATTATACACTTTTGGTAGTGGTTTTTGCTTATATGCACAAGTGCAAGCTGAATGGCATGCAACGCTGCTGTACAATTGCTGCAATCAGGTGGGATCTGGCTGGAGATCCTTGATTCTTGAACCATTAGTATAGATGGGCAAGAAATCAGATTGGGCTGCTCTGTGTGTATTAACCTCCTCACCGGCCGTTATGGATCAAATACGCATCCTCGTATGCTTCGTATTCATCATATATTTCAATGTAATATCAATGGTATTATAACTTTAATATGCACTTCGCATCCATGATAACTTTGACGTCTATAGACATCTTGGCCGGTAGCGTGGTTAAACAATTGCAGGTAGACAGATGGAGAATGAGACTTCTGTAGCTGACAGAGTGAGATGTTGCAGGATTGAATACAAACCTGCCATGGAGGGAATGCTGTTATGTTTAGTGTAGGCAATGTTGTCAACATTCATACCAACAGCTTGCACAGTCTCTTTAACACACATATCAAAAAAAGACATATGGAAGTCTAAAGTGTGTGTGATATTGAGCTCCCCAATGTAGAGAAAAAAAGACTAATCCATGTAGGATGATCTGAGAGAGACTTTATCTTTAGGGCATAATTAAGAGACAACTGTTTCCATCTAAGTGATACAGTTAGTTCATTTGCTTCAACATAAAGACTGAGTGTATGATGTGCAAAAGGCACTAACAGCTAATCATATACCTGATGATGGATGGGATCCAACCATCACAGGTTACTCTGTCTTGCAGAACCACAATCCAGCTTTGAATGTATAAGTGCATGATAAAGATGGAGCAATGAAGATCCATCAACACCACATGCAGTAAATGATAGAGTGCAAAGGAGGTTCAAGGTTCCTTGCACTTTTCTCTTAGTTGACAAATGTGTGCAAGGAATGCAAGTTTTCTCAACGATGAGAAAAATCAAATCAAAGATGAGTCCCAAGAACTTCACTTCTGTAGCTACTGGCATAACAATTTGTCCCATTCTTAATTCAGGATCTGGGTGAATCTTTTGATAGAAGTGTACATAGACACTTTTTTCTGTTGAAAACCTGAACCCATTACTAAGAGCCCACAGAGAAACATGATCAATTGCTTGCTGAAGTTGTCTTTCAATTATTCCTATTTTTGAGAGTGACAGGAAATTGTGAGGTCATCAATATAGGGCATTCTCTACAGTGGAAGGAAGCTGTTCAGTGACTGAGTTAACTTTAATAGCAAAAAGTGTCACATATAAGATAGAGCCTTGAGGAGGGGGGGGGGATGTCCTGTTCTTGATGATATGGTCAAGATAGCGTACTTCCCATTCTGGACAGAAAATTTGTAATAAATAGGAAGGTGTCTTTTGAGACCCAGGTTATAGAGGTCTTTTAATATGCATATCTCTAGGCTGTGTTATAAGTTTTTTCCTTCAGTTCTAGCTTCAGAAATGTATCTCTTATACAAGTTCCTAAACAAACCAAATGGTCTAAAGTTGAACGATGTCTACAAAACCCACATTGTGTATTTGAGAGAAAATTGTTGCTTTCTAAATACCAGAGAAGTCTGGCATTAACCATTTTCTCTATTATCTTACAAAGACAGCTGATCAGAGCAATAGGTTGATAATTATTTGCTTGTGTTAGATCCTTTCCTGGTTGTAGGACAGCAGTGACAACTGACTTATGGCAAGAATCTGGAAACAATCCCATACAATTTTTGTACTGGTCATTTGATTAATTGATGTGATAAATTGGATCCATGATTGCTTTTGACTCTGACATAATATGCTTTGGCCCAAGCATGCTTAAAAGCTATTAGGTTAGATGTGGTGGGGTATCTATGAAATATACCCAATGCTCTGTGTTGATCTTTTTTTGGCTGTCTGCCATTCTAGGTTCCACAAAGGCTTTTGGATAGAGTGGAAATCTAGATGATGTTTTCAGGATTAAGGCTGTTGCTGGCTGGACAATGCACTCTGTTATATACTTTACTGCTTCATTAATAGGTGCTTGACTAATGTATCAGCATTAAGTTTTGCAAGATGAGAAAAAGTGTTCCAGTCAGCCTGATCTATTTTCCATATGGGTATCGATGTGGGTGAACATAGTTCCTGTGAAGACTCTGTGCAAATAACGGGAAAATGATAATGTCTGTAGATAATCAGTAGTTGTTAAGATCTTGGAGAAAGTAGTGAGGGACCGTATACAGCACTGGGCAGATGAGGGTAATATTATCTGTGAGAGTCAACATGGATTTGTGAAAGGGCGCTCTTGTTTTAGCAATGTGCTAGCCTTTTATAATAAAGTTACAAGAACATTAGATGAGAGAAAGGCATATACTGCAATTTTCTTAGAATTAGCAAAGGCAAGTGACAGGGTGCCACATAATAAGCTGATATTTAAGTTGCAACACATGGGTCTGGATATCAGATTGGTCAACTGGATTCAGGATTGGCTGTCTGATAGGTATCAGAGAGTTGTGTGTGTGGTGGAGCAGTTTCAAGGAGACAGAAGGTTACAAGTGGGGTCCCACAGGGCTCAGTACTAGGACCTATATTGTTTAACCTTTATATCAATGACATTGCCAGTGGATTGCAAGGGGATATTCAGTTGTTTGCGGATGATGCGAAGCTGGGAAGGATTATTAGTAATAGTGCAGATGTGGTAGCCCTGCAAGAGGATTTGAATAAGCTAGGTAGATGGGCAAATGAATGGGGGTATCAGTTTAACGCAGCAAAATGTAAGGTCTTGAGGTGTGGGAAACATCGATGAGATGCTGCATACTCTATGGGAGGAGTTATACTGGAGGAAGTTGGGGAGACAAGAGATCTGGGGTTGATGATTGATAGAAACCTGAAGTTTAGGGGACATATTGCAAAGGTGGTGAAGGTAACACAGAGGATTGCTGCACTTATGAGAAGGACAATGACCTGCAGAGATAAGAGGGTTATCATTCCGTTGTATAAGTCTCTGATCAGACCTCACTTGGATTATTGTTCTCAGATTTGGACCCCAGGATTTGAAGGGGATAAATTAACTGCGGAAAAGATACAAAGACGGATGACAAAGATGGTCTCAGGACTGTACAAGGATAGTTATGAGAATCGGCTGAGGGAATGTGGACTGCAGAGTTTGGCGGATAGAAGAAGGAGAGGTGATATGATTGAGACTTTTAAACTGTTGAGAGGTGGTTACAGGGTTGACACTGAGGAGTTCTTTCACTTGGTTGAACAGCAGGAAGGAGTGATGACAAGAGGCCATCCCTGGAAGTTACGAAAGGAAACTGTGAACAAGAGGGTGAGGAGTGGTTTCTTTGCATGGAGGGTGGTTGAGCTGTGGAATGCATTGCCTGATAGAGTGGTGAGGGCGAGAACGGTCAATGAGTTTAAGGAGTGGTATGATAGACTTTGTGTTTCTTAGGGGGGACCTCCCTTCAATGAGTCTTGACAGACTTTATGTTCTTAGGAAGGACCTCCCACGATGAGTCTTTTGACTCCATGGAGGCCTGAATGATAATAATAATAATGTCCTTAATATCCCATATGAGCAGTGAAAAAATGGCAGGGGAGCAGATTAAAAGATTGGTTGCAGAATATGAGCAGGTAGTCAGAGAGAAAAAAAGTATTGAATCTATTATTCAAAAAGGAGAGGTCATTATTGTCAAGAATTCATTCAATGATACAACCTTGTCCATTTGTGTTGGCACTACTCCACAGTGTTGTGCCCATTAAATTCATCAATAAGAAGTATGGGCTCAGGCAGTTGCAAGATATATTAATAATTAAGATCAATTTCATTTAACTCAGGTGGTAAATAAACTGAACATATTGTAATACAAAATCTCACAGACACACGAACCAGTACTGCTCCCAGAGCAGTATTAAGCTGGACATGATGGAGGGAAAAAAGTATAACTGCCTGCCAGGATATCTACTCCTCCATGAGCTGGACCACCTCCAGTTCTTTCCTTGCATGCAACAGTGAAATTCCTAATGGTAGGGTCCTCATTGGGAAAGTATATTTCCTGTAGACAAAAACAGAAAGGTGTATGTTTCTGCAACAAAATCTTGATATCATCGATATTCTGGCAAAACCCACGACAGTTCCGTTGTAAAAATTTTCCTATTGTTTTGGCTTTATAGACTTGTCTGGTTTTTGAGATGTTCAGGGGTTACTTTTGTCAGGTTTATATTTATTAATTCTTTTTGGTAAGTAAATATGTATGATGTGTTAGGATCAGTTGGTAAGTTTAATTTACTTTCAGCCGAAGTGTCCATTTTTTCTTTGGGGATGTCTGGTGATTTATCTTTAAGTGATATATTTGCCATAATTTTTTTGACAACGGGTTCTCATTGATGTTTTTGGTCTATGGCCTTACTCCAGAGAGTAAGGCCATAGACCAAAATCACATGATCAATCAGACCATCAATCACATGATCTATGGCCTTACTCTCTGGAGTAAGGCCACAGATCATGTGATTGATGTGCTCAACAGAGAAGCACTCGTGATCATAAAGTTCAGGTATGGTGGAATAGATATACGAGTTTAAGTTGCTGTTGGCATTTTTTTTAATTGTTACCTTCTCAGCAGATGAAGATCTCAGAGCAGGTGTGGTGGTGGTGGCTAGCTTTTTTTTTTTTTTGCATCCTGATATATGTTTTGTTCTGTTTTCATTTTTTGTATTTCTTTTTCATCTTTCCACTTTTGACATGTACGAGAGTAAGCTGGGTGAATAAAAGGGAAGTCATTTCAGCAGGTGTGAAGCTGAACTGTAAATGACTGCTGTTGACCAGCAGTTGTTTATGTTTTTACAAGCTTAAAGGAAAATGGAAGAATGATTGAAGTCAGTTTAGCCAAACTGTCCCAATGAAAATACCTACAGAAAAGGTATAATGTAGAAACCAATTGGAATGAGTCTGATAATAATAGATGAGTCTTCTCTTAAGAGGGATCATCTTCACGACACTGTATACAAAGAGTTATCACAGAGGCCCATACTAACCTTTCTTCGCACAATATCTACTGTCTTTCTCCTTAAATGCATTCACTGACAGCAATCAGGCCTACCTCTGGAAATCCATTCTAAACATTCAATCCTAAGCAAAATCTTGTCTTAGCTTTACAAATCACACGCTTATGCAAACTCCATGGACAATCCATTGTTGTCCCCTTCCCTACTTGTCATGTATTGAAAAATTTCTTCTGCATCAATCTTATAAAATCCTTTTAGTAACTTTGTCATGTTCCCTGTTATCCTATCAACTAAACTTTTCATCTCAGTCCATGTTCACGGGGATCATCCAGACCTGTCACCATCTTATTTACTGGCTTCTGAATCTAATTCACCATTTATTCGCCACCTCCTTATCCTCAAGAAACCAGTTACAAAACCTATACTCAGTAGTCAAGGTACAGATGTCAAAGTCCTTTTTGGATGTTGAACATACCAACAATTCAATCGACAAGCAATCAATTGAACTATTTTGTCCACTTTTTCAGTATGCTTGCTGAGTTTAAACTCTATGTCCACCATCACACCAAAATCCATAGCCTCACCAGTTTGCTCTAACCTAGTGCCATCAGTGTAAGACACAGCATGTAATCTTTTCATTCCACATAACCTTACACTGTTATATTAAACTAATAACCATTATTTTTTCCCCACACTACCAATCTGTTGACATCAGTCTACAAAATCTCTGCATCATCTTTATTTACTATCGCCCTCACCAATTTTGCATCATCAGAAAACAGCTGTTTACTCCTCAAATAATTTCCTATACCATAAATATACACTTTAACACAGTAGTGACCCTACTACAGAGCTCTGTAGCACTCCACCAGTCATCCTTAATAATTAAGGATGACTGGTTTCTACTCTGCTATATACTACTTTCTGGTACTTGTCTGTCAGCTACCATCCTGTTTAGGCCATCAGTTTCACATCCATTCCACTGCCATAGAGTACGACGATATTCCTAACCCATTTCTGATTCTCTACTTTTCCAATAACTTAATTTTTCTAAGACAGAAGCAATTTGCCACTTCTGTCTTGGATTTTCCTTTATGTAACGAAACTATCTTACCTTCGTTTTCACTTCCCTCAGAATCTTGTCAGAGTTGAGACTTAAACAGTGTAGTCAGAGGTACTGCCATTCTCCTAAAACATGGACCAATATCCCATTCAATCCCACTATCGTATTCACAATGAAATTTCTAAATATTCTGAGCACTCCAGTTTGTCTGCCACTATTCTCACATCAGCAACTGTGATATCTCCCCCCTCTAGATAATACACTCTTGCAAAGTGATCACTTAATAACTCCACTATTTCTTCTGCTTCTGTCACTTTCCTACTATTAGCATTCATTAAATGTTTAACGTTTTTTTCACTTGGTTATACTGTAAATTGAAAATGCCAAGAAATTATATTCTTGGTTTAATCTTATATCCAAGTGTAAACAAACAAAGTTTGTGTGTGAAGTATCTTAATGACTGGGCTACTTGTATATACAGGCTAACAACTTCACATCAATTGCTTTAGTATCCCATAATGCAAAGCCCCCCCCCCCCCCTTTGGACATGTATAATGCTATACATTTTTGGCAGGGGCCACTACCAGACCAGTTTTTCCCTTTATTAAGGTCTCTTCAGTGGAAGCCAGAACTAGAAGAGATACCATGATTGAAGTAATGCAGAAGTCATATATTTCCCATTTACAAGTGAAAAAAAAAAGGTGTATCACATTTGGGTATAGGATTAAAACAAGTATATAATTTCTTAGCATCTTTAATTTTTAGCATTCATTAACATGATCATCCTTCCTCTAAATAAATGCATAGTGTTCCTAATATCTTCTAACTTACTTTTGCTCACCTTGCCACCTCTTCTACGACTGTACCGTATTGCTCATGAGCATGCTGAATGCATTATATATATATTTTCCACAAGATTTTTTTTTGCAGTTCCTGATATTCTCATCCATTTAATTCTCACATGTTTTATCCTGTTTATCCCATGCACCACTAGCATCTTTCCCTTGTAGCTTCTTATGTCATGGTACCATTCTGAGCTGCCTCCTAAGTTTGTCATAAATCACTGGCTCTGCATATACCACTTCTTATCTAGAATTCCACATGTTTAGTAGCTTCTCAGGACAGGACTATATGATCAATATCTCTCTCTGAATGGAGGCAGAGTATCTACTTTGGTTATGAATACATCTTCTGATGTTATTACTAGATCTGGCACTCCCAAACCTTCAATTACCTCCAATCACATGTTGTTTCAAGTAATTACAACTTAATATTATTTCTATCCTGCCATCCATCCCTTTCCTCTGTTTCCAATCTATATACCAATAGTTGAATGCCCCCCCACTGTAACTGCTTGGGCCACTCTCTGCTAATCCACATCTTTCTGTGCACCCTTAGTTCTAATGTGGCAACCAACAATATATTTTTTTTCCTGTTGATCTTTGTCACACCAGATAGCCTCATATTAACCGTGTCCCTCAGCTATGCATTCCTCCTTCTGAACTTCTACTTTTGTTGATTGCAATTATTTGGCTATTATCAGTAATACTCCTCCCTCCAGCCCTATTTTCTCCCTGAAAATACAATATCATTTACATTCTATCACGAGATCTTGTGTCAATGATGTCATTAAAATGCGGCCAAGCTGAAGTGCTGCTAAAAACTCCTCACCCTTGTGAAGAGTTTTAGCAGCACTTGTTCCTCATACTACATGAATTTCAATATTCCCTTGGATCCAAAGCTTTTGTCCCAAAATTATCAACCCAATCAGATTCAAGATCTGAGAAACTGTATTCAATATTCCATATAATTTCTGTACTCATACTTATTTATCCTGAGAGGGGGGGGGGGTGCTATACACATGCTCATGTCTCCCCTCATACCACTAAGCCAGTGTTTCTCAAAGTGTGGTACGCGAAAGGTCTTCAGGGGATACGTGGCAATTTTTGGTTATGCATTATTAACGCATGGAATCGTTAAGAAAAAAACAATTATTTTAAACGTATATATTTCTCAAATTATATATTATGTATGAATTCTCCTACTCAAATTGTGAGTTACTATCGCCATGACGTTCACTTCCTGGCGATAAAAGGTTCATTTTTACATTTCTAAGTTCATGTCTATGCAAAGTTGGAATTTCAGCCCTTGTAGATATTAAGACAAAGAAGAGGAACCACATTATAGATGTCAAACCGCATCTGAGATTTAAATTAACAACCACAGAGCCAATTTTTGCTGAAATTTTATCCCACCATAAGCAATTTCACTTCTCTCATTGATGATAAATTCTTTAAATTAAGTAAACATTTATAGTATCTTTATAAATTTTGTTCTATTAAAGATAGATCATATTTTTTGTTTACATGAACATATACATTTAAGTAAAATAGACATTTACAATGAAAGATGCTTTATTTATTTTTATTTATTTATTTATTAGTTTGATAAGGGGGGTACTTGGTAATAATGAAAATTTAAGAAGGGGGTATGCAGATATCTGAAGTTTGAGAAACACTGCTCTGAGCTATCATGATTTTGCACTTTCAACCTCACTGAACAAACACTTTCTACAAACATCGAAAAACTCTAAACCATTGAAATGCAATTCATCAGTCATATACACATCCTTTGATTCATTAAACTTATTTCAAACATCCACAAATTGTACACTATTCATCATGCAGAGTCTTTGAAATTAATTAATTTGCAATCATCCCTTTCTTAATTCACTCCTTTCATAATGTGGTACTAAACTCACAACTTTCAGTTCTTCCAGTAACTTTTTCATATCTTCTCTATTTTTTTTTTTTTTTTTTTTTTTTTTTGCTTTTCAAATCATGGCTGCCAAACAATTAACTCTTGCTTTCCCTATCTGCATACTAATAACTTCACTACCATCCTTAGTCTCTGCACCTCAGTGCAGGGACCTATTAACAAGATTGCTCTCTTCTGGATAGCAATGAGCATTTTTAGAGGATTTTGATGCACTACTCAAAATTTGACACAGTATTTTAAGGTAGAAAGATTTGACATTTGTAAAAATTTAATAGCTTCACAAAAGTGGAAAAAAAGATGGTGAGTTTTTGATTTTTGGGGAAGGGGGGACAGCTGTGTTTGTGCTATGAAAGGCAAAAGTATAAGTTATCTCCAGAGGTTTAATCTGATATTGTTCAGAGATGTGGATATTATATATAACAGTAGCTGAAAATGAGATTTCTAGTGAGAAATAAGACAAGATAGTGTTTTATAGTATTAAAAACTGATAAGACAATTTTTTATTCTACTACAGAATGGTACAGATCTTAAACTTACAGTGTTCTTTAAACCTATAAGATGTGTTAAATGAGGTAAAATGAAACACACTGTGTTATCAGCAAACTACACCAAGTATACGACATCAGCAAGAGAATGTCATTTATGTGGATGAAAAGAACTGGCCAAAGTAAGTCCATGATACACCAGCAGTAGCATTACATGGAGACACCTGAGACTGAGAACAGGAAGCTATCCACCATGACACAGTGAACAATCAGATATAGGAAATTGGTAAAGCAAATGCAAGGGATAAAAGGTAGACTAGAAGATCATAGTTTGTTAGGTGGGCTTGGACTGCATTAAATGTATAAGAGTGAGCAAGAACACAAATTTCACCAAATCTTTTTATAGGTGGTTGACCTCCAGATGGTGAAAGAATTGACTGCTGATAGATATTCTTAATTATTTTGTAATCTTTCAGGTTTTTTACACTAGTCTTCAGGATTTTTGATATTATGATTGTATCCATTTAAGATGGGTGAATATTGCAGAAATATGGCAGATTAAATCAATCTCTTGGAAATTTATATATAGACCAGTTTATTATTATTATTACACCCTCCATGGAGTTGACAGACTCATCGTGGAAGGTTCATTCAACTGACAACATATTTATCATATAGAATCTTAAAATCCTTAACACTCCTTGCATTAACAACACACTCTGGTAATGCGTTCCATTAACTGACTGTTCTCCATCTAAAAAATCTACTCCTCACACAACTCTTCACCACACTTTTACATAAATTTCAGGAATGACCTCTGGCTCTTCCCCTTAATTTTTTGAAATTAATCCTCTGGTTTAATTTCATAAAATCCTCTCACTAACTTAAATGTCTCTATCATATCACCTCTCTTCCTCCTATCCACCAAACTCTACAATCCACATTTTTTCAAATTCTCTCCATAGCCAGCATTCCAAACTCCTGATATTGTCTTCGTCACTCATCTCATCCCCAATGTCTCCACATCATATTGAAAACCAGGTGACCAGATCTGAGCACAATAGTCCAAGTGTGGCCTGACCAGTGCCTTATATAGTGGCACAACCACTTCATGTTAGAGTACTTCTTATCATAGCAGCACTACAATGTACAGCCTTGGCAACAATAGCAATATGCCCGCTAAACTTCAGTTTACTGTCAACACTCACTCTCAAATCTCATCCACTTCCTGCAGTACAGCACCACTGATATAGTACACAGCCTTATATTTCTGCCCTCCAAAATGCAACACCTTGCACTTAATGATATTAAAACTACAACCACGCTCTTTTGTCCAAGTAAAAAGTCTATTGAAATCTTCCTGAAGGGATTTAACATCGGCAGTGTTACTTATAATTCTTCCCAACTTTGCATCATCAGCAAATAACTGAAGATCCCCAGTCAGTCCACATGATATATCGTTTACAAACAAATTAAACAGCAGTTTCCTAAAAACAGAACCCTGGGGCATGCCACTGGTTACTCTCCTTTTTTTGAGACACTGGTATCGTTCAGAGAGCCAATCTCTGATCCATACACTCTATACTATCCATATCCGATAATATACTATCTACTCCCATCTTCTGCAGCTTGGATGCCAACTTCTCATGTGTTAATCTATCAAATGCTTTTGCAAAGCCCAAGAATATCACTGTATATGATTCTCCCTTATCTAACACACCTGTTACCTTATAAAATGCAAATAAATTGATAAAACAGGACCTACCCTTTACAAATCAATGCTGACCATCATAAGGAATGCTGTGTCCAACAACCCAATTCTGTATTCTATTCTATTCCTTACCAATCTCTCCAACACCTTGACCACAACTGCAGTTATACAGACTGGCCTATAGTTGGAGACTTCTGTCTTAGAACCATGCTCATGGAGTGGTAATTTTTTGCCTTCTTTCCACTCCTTTAGAAACCTTAACAAGATATGTGGTTTCTTAAGAGACCTGGTTATTTAATTCATTTTACCTTTCTTTTAGTGTTGCACGGTGTTCAGCATTCACTTTAGAAATTATGGACTTTACAACAGTGTTATAAAATAACTCTTTTAATTTCCCGACATTTTGATCTTCATATTAAGATCATCATCTGGAGCATATACACATATACAGGACAAGCTGAGTTACATTACATACATTAAGCTAGAGAAACAATGATTTGATCACAGGTTATTCTACTGGCATGACCTCTAGTGAAAAAAAAAATTACAAATTAATTTATTTTGGCATTACAATTGTTATTTTTGATTTAGGATCCTGGATTATCTACAGTACTGTTTATAGTTACTCAGAGAATAATCTCATAGGCTTTCTTAAATTTGCGTTCATAATGTTTTGGTGTGATGTAAACAACTGGTGCTTTTCCAGTCAATTCCATGTAAGGTGTTCAGGGCATGATCAGAAAGGCCAGCTTCACCATGGTTATTATATTTAATGTGTTGTTTATGTTCTTTTTGTCTGATAGGAATTGTGCATCCTGTTTCCCCTATATATGGTATGTTACAGGTGCAATAAACACAGTATACACAGGGTGGGCCAGCAGAGGGAGTGGTTCTTTGGATGAGTTGAGTAACTTTTTAATTTTGCAGGAGGTTTAACTGATTACTCGTTTAACTTATTTAACTTTCATTAAATAACCAGGTCAAGGGCATAGCCAATGTGGTGCACGTTACATTCCTTAAGAATAAGTGGTGATATGTCATCCATTCCCACAGCCTTATTCACATCTAACCCAACCAACATCTGATACACCTCTGTTTCTTTCACTTCCAATTCTCCTAATACTTGTCTCTCTTTTATATATTGCACCAGATCATTTACACCAGTATGATATATGCTGATAAAGTGCTCATTCAATAATACCACTATATCCTTTGCAGTTGTTAGTCTGCTGACATGACTATCCACCAATGTTAATCTGCCATAATTATTCTTCCTCTTGCTTGCCATGTAGCAGAGAAATTCCCTTGAGTAAACATTGGCCTAACCAGCCAATCTCCTCTCATACTGCATCTTTTCTTTCTCTACCATGCTCGTCACCTTTCTAGCCTGCATTTTGTATTCTTCATGGATCTGATCACCACCAACTGTCTTGTACTTCCTCCATAACATTTTCTTTTCCTGCACAGCTTGCTTGATATAGTATACAAAATCTTATATGATGATAATGTAGACAAAACAAAAGGATTTTTTAGTGAACAGATAAATAATATTTGATCAAGTCATAATGGGAGTATCAGTGTTATTTTTTTAGGACCATCTGCTACTTTTTCAGAAGTTCCTTGATGCTGAACCCCAATTTATGAAAATAATGTATTCTTGGTATGAATTGAATTTGTTTTTTTGATAAGTTATATTGTTAAATTTTTAATGTGTTTCTGAAATAAGTTATCTTAATACAAAACCAATAAAAATTAATAATTTGAAAATTTATTATGATTGATTAATTAAACATGATTGATGTCCTTTTTGGTTTGAAAGAAATACACTGTGTAATAACTAAGTTTGTAACTAGGGTTTCTGATTGCACAAAAGTCTCTAATCTTTCTTGACTTGAGACCTGTCATAAATTTACAAATCTGAAACAAAAATCTGTTAAATGCATTTTAATTTACTAAAATGAATGTTCTATCATATAGATTATACTATACATGATTAAAATTTTATTATGAATTAATGAAATTTTTTAATGAAAGTTTAATGACTATAATAAATATGCTATTTGTTATCAAGTGCAATGAGATGTGCACACACAAATGAACATTTTTATTACATTTAGCCACTCCAAGTCAGTTTGGTCTCAAAATTAGTTAAACAAAAACAAAAGATTAAAAGAATACATTACAGCACCTTCATGCTGTAATGTATGGTGAAGTTATTTTTTTGTTTTTAAATTTAAATCATTTGATAACTTGTTGGTAGATAAAATCCCCATTTTAAAATTTTCACTTTAGCTTCAAAATGAAAATAAATCAATCTAAAGTTTGGAAACACTTTAAAAAAAATGTAAAATGAGGATGCAGTTTAGTGTAGTTATTGTCCAAAGCATATTTCATGTAACGGATCGTACACTAATGGACTCATAAGGGAAGCATGCACATTTTAAAAGAAGTGCTAAGGAAAATAGGGAACCTTCAAATAACTCAAAGAAGAATTAAGGTTGATCAATCAATTTTTTGTAATCTTTTGTACAAAGGAAATTAAGTGAGATTATAACTAGACCAGGCTGCAAAAGATGGAATCTCAGTTCGCCTTTAACAATTGCCAATAGTTTTTACACGTGAATCAATCTCAAATCATAATTATGTATTACCAAAGAACCAAGCGATGTTTTAGTCAGCTTTGGACATCTATGAAAAGAAGAGCAAATATCAAAAATTAAAGAATTAATAGAATGGATCACTGTTTTAGTGTTACTTTGGATGAGTGGTTCTGTATTGTTGTTCATTCAGATGACACAAAAAAAATTTAATTTAGGATCAGTTCATATACCTGGAAAATATTTGTTATAAATGATATTCAAAATATTGTGGACTTATGAATGGAAGAATGTGGAATCATTTTGAAAAAACATTGTGGATATACCAACATGGAGATGCAGAAATCTGGACATGAAAGCTCAGTTGAAAATTTACTCTGCCTTAATCATTCATAAGCATTAAAATAGATGTGATGATTTTGTTATTTCTTCTATAAATTTGTTATAGATATTAACAAAAAGTAATGTTTTACAGAGATTGTCAAAAAAAAAAAAAAAGAGAGAAAAAAAAGAATTTAATAAAGATCTACATTCAGTTTCAGACATAAAAACTCAATGGAATTCTTTTGATTACTAAGACTGAAAGATTTTTAAAACTGAAAAATTGTATTAAAAAGCATTAATATCTGAATATGAGTAATAAATGGAACGAAAAAAATTTACAATTTTAGAAAATATTTAAAAGTTCTTAACCCTATAAAAATAACTGTTGAAGCTAAGTTGCAATTCATTACAATTATGAGTTCTGTAGAAGTCATTAATTTTCTACTGAAAAAAGTTAATGAAATAAAATCAAAATTAGCAAAGAATATGTAGAATCCACTTTTAATGAGAACTGAAGAATGCAGATAGGAGCAAGTTTGCTAAAATATTTACTTAATGTTGAAATACAAAAAGATAATTTTCTTCCTAAATGTTGAAAGTCATAGTAATTCTCTTTTGCTCAAAATTTAATGTTAAGACTTTGTCCATCTCATTTTAATGAATACAACAAAACTAATGCATCAGAAATTCAATATCGTTTATGTCTACTGAAGAAGAACTTAGTAGTTCTATATTAATTATGCAACAACCGCAAACTTCTCAAAAAATAATAACTTCAAAATAAAATCAGAATTCAGTAATTGAATTCTGGAATTGACTGAAAAAAGAACAAATAATTTAGAACCATTAAAGCTTTACTCACAATTAAACCAAGCAATATAGAATGTGAAAGAATATTTTCAGTGGCAGTTAATTTTGTCACTAAAATACAAAGTTGATTAACTGATGAAGCCATAAATGCTCTAATATTTTTAAAAACTTATTTTACAAATGCAATATTAAATTACATGCTGTTTTTGTACTTTTTTCATTCAGAATTTTTATATTTTTATACATTTTAAAATTTTATTTTGTTTGCATTTGATATGCAGATAATTCTGTAACTGTCTTATGTATGATAAAATTTCTACTGAGCAATTTTTTTATAATTTTATATAAGTTTAATAAATACACGATAGCATTAACGACATTATGTACACATTTACTTATGTAAGAAAAAATTTAATATTATTTATTAAAAATCCCCAAAATATTACATATATTTACATATATTACACATCAGAACAGATACATGCATCACTATATCTGAAACTTCTGGATGCCTTTTCTTCATGGCTATGCAGCTTTACTTTAATCCTTTCAGTTTCTTGTACCATTCAGGAAATTCACTGATAGGCTAATATTTGAGGTAGTAAAAAAAAAAAAAAAAAGAGAGAGAGAGAAACATTTCTAAAATTTGAGTATATAAATTTTTTTTTACTATTTAATGCAACTGTCGGCATTTAAAATATGCTTCTAGAATCTAATTTATTTATATATGATTTAAAATTTTAACTATATGTAATTAGATGAGGATTTCCAGATTATCTTTACTTTAATCAAAAATAAACATCTGAGTTTAATTTTTATTATGCATTTATTTAGACACATTGAATTTTATTTTATTCTTTGCTTTCATAGGTCTTAATTCAGAAAACGAGGAAGAGGTGCAGAGGAAAATGGTAAGAGGCTAGTATTTTCAGTCTGTCAAGAGCAATGAATTTACATAGTAACTTCCTATAATTATAATGAACACCACTATAATAAATTTCTAATTTTTATAAATGCTATCAGTTAGCATAAAGTTTAATATTTTGATTTATTTTTAAGTTCATACTTGTTCTAAGTTTGCTAGGTATCAGCTGTCTGGAAACAAACCAGAGTTAAAATCTGATATCTGTAATTGGAACAAAATTTTCTGAGGCCTTTCATAGACAAAGCTAAATAAATCCATCTTAGAATATGGCTAGTTTTTTTTATTAGTAACTTGGGTTCCCCCCCCCCTGACACATTTGTGAATATGTCAGATGAAGTTAAATTTCAATTAACTTTCAGGAGAAGAACTGCATTAAGTGAAAAAATATACAGTGAGCATAAATAGTACCAGGTGCAATTTATAAAGGAAACAGCATCTGGTTACCAGTAGGCTGGAGAATTTTGAAAGTCTTTAGGTGTCAGATATTCAATGTTTGGTATAAGACCACTACCATGTTTACTAGACACATTAAGAGTTCCATGGTTGGTCTCTGGAACAGTTTCCAGATTATCTGATCTCTGGCCCACCCACCACACTAATACCAGTGGTTTACAACCTTTCATGATTGGGATTCACAGAAAAAAAAAGCAACATAAGAATAATGCACATTACAAAAAAGGTAAACTGTCATAAGATAGCCAGGATACAGGTATACAGATATAGAATGGTGTGCATTATGGCAACATACCTTGAAGGGTTCTAATACATTTCAAGTTTACAACCTTTCGTGAGTGGGAATGGCATAAAAAACAAAAGTAATGCATGGTGCAATTAAATCAATAACTGAAATGGCTTTGATGAAGGGCAGCAAGATCCACATGGTGTAGTTCTGTATTAAAGTCAAAAACAATAAGTTTATTCCAATCTCCACCATATTTAACCTAAAACTAAATGCCAGAACTCATTAAAAATAAATTAACTCTAAATCAGAGATTATGTTGCTATACAGTACAATAAGATACCAAGTCTTTTTTGTTTGTTTGTTTGACCTCTCCACTGTTCGACTTATGCTTGCTGTAATTTGTTAATTTTGAAGAGGAAAGCACGTTTCTAAACATGAACATGGTGGTGAAAAATGGCTTCTATTATTGGGTATGAAAATGTAGAGTAAATATTAAAATTTTATTAATATTATTTTTATTACCTGGCTTCCATACAGTGATTAAACTTATTGCAGCAGGTTCTTTTTGCACAATACATATATCCCCACCTGTAATTCATGTGAAGAATTCAGTGCTTTTTTTTTGGAATCATATGCAATTCATTCATTCATTTCGTATGGTGATTCAACGGCCGTGAGCCCCTTTTACGGGGAAGTACAGCACCACCTCAACACCCCCCCCTATTTTTATCCGGGCTCGGGACCAGAATAGCTGACAATTCAGACTTATGGCTGGAGGGATTGTCTTAAGTATTCCTGACTGTATCCGTGTGTGTGTGTGTGTGTGTTCGTGGGGGCTGATTTGCGGGATGAAAACCCCCAGATAAACTGGGGGAAAAACCCTGCTGTCCATGCCCAAGAGTGGCTAACTTGGCTATAGCTGAGGAAGATCCTTAAGCTCCTCACATTGTCAACGGGAATCAAACCTAGGAATGGCATATGGCTGTGAAGCACATAGCCACTAGGCTAACAGCGCAGGCATCATATGCAATGGTACTAGCATACCAGCACCTTTATCAACAGTGACATGCAGACGTGATATACATTTAGAAATTTATAATGTTCAATCATTTTTTGAATGTTTACTTACCTAGTATGCAAATAAGCTTAGTTATTTAATGTAATTTACATTTTCCACTATGTCTCTTGTTAGATAGTTGCTATATAAAGTTTTTTTAAGATTTGATATATAACATTTTTTATTAAAATTATTATATACATTTTACTGATTTTTTAGGTAAATGTATGATTAAAAACTGTTGCTCACTTTAGTGTTCTTATTCCAAAAATCACTATCACACTACTATAAAGTAAAAATAATAGTAAATATATATATATTTTTTAGTTTTCTTTTCATATTCTTTTTAATTTTTTTCTGCTAGCAAAGAATGAGTAATAACACTCTTTAGGTGAGTGTGAGTGTGGGGGGGGGGACACTGAAAGAATCTATATTTCAGTTCTTAATTTGATACCTTGTACAACTTTGTGGGATCACTCATTGCTTGTGTGCAACAGAATTCCTAGATCTATCTGATAAGCAACTTCTAAGCCTCAATTTATCTCCTCTCTGCCAAGCTCTGCACACTTTCTCTATCTGTCCTTAACATTCTTTAGTCCTAATACAATTTTAGTTACACACATGGTGATGTTTAGTAATTGAAAAAAAAAAAAAAAGTCTAAAGCTAATAATTAACTAACCAAATATATTTATCTAAATGGATTACCATGTCAATATTTTATTTTCTTACTAATGTGCCTGTGTGTAAATGCTCAGTATATTTCTTTGTACCCATAAAAGCAAATATAGACATTGTGAAAGGCATGCTCCTACAGTCCTAATTGGTACCTTCTATGGGTGTGGTGAAGGACACTTTGAGAAACACTGCTATAGAGTTTATACCTAGCTGTATTTTTGGGGATGCCATTTGTGTAGTTTGCTAAGGTTTTCTCAGAATATAATAATAAAATATATAGGAATTCAAGTTAAAAAAACTGGAAAAACTTGAAAAAAAAAGTTCATTTATGAAAATTTTAGTATCATGTTTCACTTATTTACTCCTGTTTCTGCTATTCCTCAAGGACAGGAATGTCATATACCCTGATCCTTCGAATGTATTCGAAGGCAAGTAACTGCAGTTGACAAGGGAAGGATAAAGCTAAGAATAATGAAGAGTATACATATGGTGTAGAGGAGGTGAATGGTCTAGTTTGTTAAAAAAAAAGTTAAAAGGTTCTCTTTGAAAGTAATAAAATAAGAATAATGAGTAAAGAAATAGAAAAACTTAGATTTTGGAATCATGTCCATCTGTTGTTATATTCTGATGAGCAGCATTTGGAAGATAGCATTCTGACTTCTCAAGACTGCCAACGGTAGGTGGACCATAGGTAGGAAAACACTGCACTAAAGAAAAATGGGATTGGGTTGAGTTGTTTTGAATTACAGTCAAAGCAACTAGCTATAATTAACTGTGAGAGTGTTTTTCTATCCGCTTTGCTTGTTTTTAGACAAGAAAAACCCTTCCATCCTCACGAGACTGGCTAATTCACCTTCAGATAAAAATCCCTGACAAAAGCTCTTTGTAGTCTAGGTAAAAGTAGGATGATGTTCTTTGGAGCAGTTTCATTAAATGAGGATAGAATTTTTCTTTTTTCAATTTTCTAGATAACAGGTTTAGAATGGAGGTGGTTTTTTTTTTCCCACATATGTTTTAGCAAATAAACAAACAGAATGCTTTATGGGAAATGTTAATATTTGTCATGTAAATATGCTTTGACCGGATCGACTTTTTTTGTATCTCATACCTTCTTTGTCAACAATAACATTTGGGTTGATATACACATTTTACTTAAAAAATGGTGTTTTAAGTACTGTATATAAATGAGGTAACGGAAAGTGAAACATTCATTGATAATAACTAAAGTAGCACATGACGAGTAATGTAAGTAATGTAATGAAAGCAAAATCATGACTTCGTATATTAAACATTTTGAAAACTACATTTTATCCACTTCTGAATAACGTCAATTAGGTGCTGATATATGGCAGTCAACAGTAACCGATAGATCATTTGGATCAGTGAAATTGAAGGCTTGTATTTCGCACTTAATAATCACATTTGCCAAAAATTCATGGTGCTTGTATAAGGAGAAGTAAATCAGAGTCAGTTTCACAAAAAGCAACTCGTTTTTCCCCCACAAGCTTTGCATATATTGATTCCAGTTTACTCATATCAAATTTTAAATAGCTTGATATTCGAACTGTTTTGCTAATTGCATGTTTCTAACAATCAGTCAAAAGAGTAATTATATATTACGTATGAGATTCGTTAGGCACACTGAATTGACTCTACCACCACTACCTCCTGTGGTTCTTCCCATATAAACAATGCAGACATCTTGTAAACACTCGTATTCCTAATTTATTTCTGAACTACAGCTGTCCTTGAAAGAAATAAACAACATATAACTGCCCTTTGCTTTTATAGACTGCCAAGTGGGGAATAAAATGTTTATTCCTATACTGGTAGCCATAGTGTTATACTATGGCTACCAGTATGAGTTTGCTTGTAAGGTCAGAGATCTATACATGCTGCTATGATCAACTTCACAGTTATTTTATTAAATACTCCTGATTATGTAAACTGAATGTATGAATTTTAATAATTTATCTGCATTGCAGTTTTTTTCTTTCTTGAAAATATATATTTTTGCTCCTGATTAGGTTACTTTTAAGTGAAAGTAACTTAGAAATAAACTTTCTTTTTGAGAATTTCCATTGCCTATCAATCATATTTAGAAAACAGATAACGAGCGGTTCAAATAAATATCATCTTAGGTGAATTCTAACTCATCAAAACTTATGTTCCCCAAGGCTCAATTCTAGGACGTTAATATTATTTTATGATCTATATAAACAATCTCTGTTCAATGGAACTGAAAGTGAACAGAATCAGATATATTGATGATGCAGCAATAGTTTTTTCATCAAGTGGCATGCCAACCTTAAAGCATAACAGGGAATCTGATTTATTAAGAGGTAATAAATCAGTTTGCAAAGGATTTAAGAACAATGTTAGATATTGTGAAGTGGAAAAGTGTCAAAAGGAAGATAGTGAGTGGGCTGCTTCGTTTTGATACTATGAGTTAAGAAGAAGAGCGGTAATGATGAATGATATGATTGCAAGAATGTGTAGATAATTTAATAAATTAAATTATCTGAAATATGTTTGGAGTGTTGTTTGATGGCAAAAAAAGCTGCATGCAAGAAATGACCTTCCTTATGACTGCTTATGATCTTCAATCTGAATGTGGAAGATCATAAGCATTTGATGAGGTTGCTTTTTTCTGAGAAGTTGAATTCATACAGAGATTCTACAGTAGAACTGATAAGTTTGAAAATAGGAGGGAGAGGATTAAGTAAGGAATGTGTTTCAGGTGTTCATATATTGTGGAATGATTTGGATAACAGAGTGGATAAAATTCGGTTTGGGGCTACTGAAAATACGCAAACTGCTGAAAAGTATGTAAGGTATAAAGGTTGTATGAGAACTAAAGGAAATCTACAGTTTCTGTATATTAATACAAGAAGCATTAAAAATAAGATGGATGAGTTTTTGACATTAGTCAGTGCACTCTCACCAAAGGTTACAGGAATTAGTGAAACTTGGCTGACACCAGAAGATGTAGTTACTGGAATTGAATGTGATGGCTGAGTATTTTCACGAAGCACAGAATGGGAGAGTGGGGAGGGAGAGTAAAGCTGAAGAACTGAAGACAAAAAAAAACAGGATATTAAGAAGAGAAGTGTGTGAATGGTGAGGCAATCTGGTATGAAATAGTGGTCAATGGAACAAAACATACAGTTGGTTGCTGCTGCTATAGTTCTGGGGATCACATTATGAAGGAAAGTGGTATTAAATCTGATATTAAAATTATTATTATTGTTACATGACACCTCCAAGGAGTCCAAAGACTCATCGAGGGAGGGCACCTACTCTACAGCTCTCCGTCTTCACAGCTCAATCCACCAACTATAGCAAACCGCATCATCTACACCAACTGCCACCACTAGTATTTTCACAGACAACCACAAACATCCATGCCCACGGTGGGATTCGAACTCGCAATGACAGGTGATGTTAATCTTAGCTCTTTACAGAGACGATGATGATATACTTCTGAATAAATCTGCAAGATTCCTTGAATAACTATTGTAATAAATTTGGTATGAAAATCAGCAATAAAAAGACAAAGACATTGAAAACAACAACTGTATCCTGATTGATGAACCTACAGAACAAGTACAACATTTCAGCTATTTAAGTACAATATTTAGTGAGATGGTAAATTAAAAATGAAAATAGATAAAAGAATTAGTAAAGCTAGTATGGAAGGAAGTCAGCTGAATAAACTTATATGGAATAAGAAAGAAATTAATCAAAACACTAAATTAGCTGTATACAAGACAGTGTTCAAACCAATTTCAACTTATGGATCCAAGAGCTGGGATATAAATAAAACACTTGGTCAAAGACTAGAGACCTTTGATATGATAGTTCTGCGAAAGATTAGTGGAGTGAATAGATGGCATCAATGGCAGTATCACATCAAAAATATTAGGAGAGAACTTGCCATTGTATTAGCATGCCGCATGCATAACATTTGTATCTCAGGTGGTATGTTCACTTAAACAGAATGGGAGAGGAAGGATTAGCAAAACAAGTGTTCTTTGCCAGGTTGGCAGGAAAAAGACCCAGAGGAGGACCAAGATGTAGATGGATTGATACAGCAAAAAGTGCTTTAAAAGACAAATATAAGCTCTGATAATATTGGAATCTTGACAGATAATGGATTAATTTGGAGGAAAATTATTGATCAGAAGTGAGTAATGGTGTAACTTTTTCACGTCGTACTATCATAATTATCCTGCACACCCACTGAAGGTATATATTAGGAATTTCATCATGATGACATATTGCAGAAACCAAATGCCTCTGTGAAAGTGAGAGGAATGAGTTGGTAAGAGATGAGTTATTAATCAATTTAAATGCTATCTTCTGTATTGAGTCAAGCATTTTGAGGGAGCTCTTAGGGAAGTCCACTCCAAATGTGAGAGGAATTAATAGCTAAGAATATTTGTGATTTGTATAAGGTTACAGCTGTTCAGAGGTGAAGCAGCTTGAGTGAAAGAGAAATCCTAGTTTTTTAAAATCTGAAGATGCAATGGTTTTGATGTGTTTATGGCAGGAGAAGATTGATGTCAGGGTGATTCAAGAAGAAAAATCTCATCTTGTCTGGAAATTTGAGTACTGTCAAAGATAATATTAAGAAAAAGTGGTTTTGCTAGCATTGAAATTGATGAGGTTATCTGAACCCCATTGGAAGAGGGCTTGGGGATCGGAATTCAGGGCAGTGGTGGTTGATGTTTTATAAGATTTATGAGGTGAGGTGAGGTGATTTGTGTAGCTTACAATTTATCAAATGAAAGGGAGGCATGCTATGTGCTGTCATCTGCAATACTGTGTTATTGGGTTGGAGGTCAACTGAAGTAGGTCATTGATATATAGAAGGAAGAGTGTTGTTAGTCAGTGAGAGAACAGAAGCTTGTGGAACCCCAGCATTAGTTGAATGGCAAGAGGATAAGGAATCATGCATCCAGACAATAATCTATCATTGATCCAACCTCCAAAATAATGACCCTTTAATTAACCTACCTTTATACGTCAACCGACTTCTGGTAGAGTACCATGTTATTGTACTTAAATTATATGACACTTCAATTATCAGAACTTGCCATTTGGATAATAGAAGAGTCAGATAAACAGAATTACTGTGCATATACGAGGGTGGTCTGAAAAGTTCTCGACCTTGACCATAGATGGCAACACTATCAGCAAGATTTTTTTTTCTAAGTTGATACACCTGTCATGTGAAATTTCAAGTCATTCTATCAAATAATTTGTTTTATACAGCTGTCTGAAGCAAAAGTGTTGTCTGTATCCCTTGAAATGTATAAAATTGAGTATCGTGCAGTTATAAAATTCTTTGTAAAAGAAGGTTTAACACCAAAAGAAATTCATTCGAAGTTCATAAAAGCTTATGGGCACTCTTCTCCCTCATTTTTGACAATTAAGAAATGGGCTGCTGAGTTTAAACGTGGCTGTACCAGCCTTGAAGATGATTCACGTGAACGATGTCCAAAATGTGTAACAACACCAGAAATCATTGATCAAGTGCATGATATGGTATTGGATGGCCAGCAAGTCAAAGTGTGTAAAATTACTGAGACTATACGCATTTCAAAAGAACGTGTAGGATATATTTTGCATGAAGAATAGCATATGAAAAAGCTTTGCACAAGATGGTGTAGCGCTTGCTCACAGCAGATCAAAAACGCACACATGAAAATCTCTGAGCAGTGCATGGAGCATTTTAATAAGAATAAAACTGATTTTGTATGTCGATTTATTACTATGGATGAGACTTGGATTCACCATTACACACCGGAATCCAAACAGCAGTCAAAACAGTGGACAGAAACGGGTTGTTCAGCGCCAAAGAAGACAAAGTCGGTTCAATCAGCAGGAAAGGTCATGGCATTGATGTTTTGGGATGCTAAAGGCATTTTGTTTATTAATGATCTTGAAAAGGATAAAACAATAACCGGGGAATATTATTCTGATCTTTTAACCAGACTAGATGAAAAAATTCTTGAGAAAAGACCCAGTTTGCAGAAGAAAAAATCATCGTTCATCAGGACAATGCACCTGCCCACAAAAGTGTTTTGCCAATGGGAAAATTAAGGGATCTGCACTATGAATTGTTGGACCATCCACCCTATTCCCCAGATTTGGCTCCCTCTGACTTCTATCTCTTCCCAAAACTAAAACTCTTCCTCGCTGGTCAGCATTTTAGTTCAAATCAAGAGGTGATTGCAGGCTGTAGAGGGGTATTTTGCAGATCTTACTTAGAACCACTACAGGGACGGGATAATGACACTGGAGCATCACTGGAATAAATGCATTAGTCTTAAGGGAAATTATGTTGAAAAATAACAATAATTTTGAAATTATAAATTAGTTTTTTCACTGTTAGGCTGTGAACTTTTCATATCACCCTGTGTGTGTGTGTACATGGTTATATTACATTAGCTCCCTATCAACAATTTTCTTCAAAATTAATCTGCTATTTCTTGAGTCTCTAATATGATTGATCTTATACATTGGTCTTTTAAGACACTAATAACTGCATCATTTCACCTAGAGATTGTCTTCCTCTGTGCTATTTTCCAGCTAACAAACAACTGTTTTATTACATTTACTCTCGTTTTTGAATGTCAATAACATCAAGTCATGTTTCTTATCATTTTTAATATGATTTTGCCATTGACATCATCAACTACCTTTCTTCATTTTCTCACACCTCTCCTATCTGTGGTCTACCTGTTGATCAACTACTTTGTTTCTTATCTCTCACTTTCATAATTTAAGATAAGGTTGAAGACTTGTACCAAATTTATTTAGGAGTATAACATTATCTACACAAGATGAACAGCTGAGTCAGAATATCTCCTTCAGAATGTGATGCACATTGATTATGAATAACAATGGAAATGGCATATGGCCTTATCTTACAACTGATTTTATATCATGCCATCTTACCTCTACCTCATTCAATTACATGTTGCTGTGTATAATATAATGTCCATTATACATCATATAATTGTTGGCTTTGAACCCCTTTCTAACCTTATCATATTCCTTTTTCATATCTTGTTGTAATGTGCCATTCAGTTGTTTCCCCAACTCTTGGTGATCTTGTGATCAAAAGGCTCTTCATCTCACTTAGTCTGTCATCTTTTCTTTCAGCAGCTATAAGTTCAAGTTGTTAAGTCCCTTTATGTCGTCCATCCAACTCTTCATTGGTCTTTATTCATGTACTGAAAAATTTCCTCTGTATCCATCCTATAAAAACCATTAAATAGCTTATGAGGATGGTCTGAAAAGTTCTTGGCATCGACCATAGATGGCAACACTATCGGCAATATTTTTTTATTATTTTTTTAAAAATAATTTTAGGTTAATACATCTGCCATAAGCATCCATGTGAAATTGCAAGTCATTCTATCAAGTAGTTTGTTTTATACAGCTGCCTTGAAGCAAAAGTGTTGTCTGTATCCCTTGAAATGGATAAAATTGAGTATCGTGCGGTTATAAAATTCTTTGTAAAAGAAGGTTTAATGCCAAAAGAAATTCATTCGAAGTTCATAAAAGTTTATGGGCACTCTTCTCCTTCAATTTCGACAATTAAGAAATGGGCTGCCGAGTTTAAACGCGGCTGTACCAGCTTTGAAGATGATTCATGTGAAGGATGTCCAAAACGTGCAACAACACCAGAAATCATTGATCAAGTGCACGATATAGTAATGGATGACCAGTGAGTCAAAGTGCATGAAATTGCTGAGACTATAGGCATTTCAAAAGAATGTGTAGGATATATTTTGCATGAAGAATTGCAAATGAAAAAGCTTTACGCAAGATGGGTGCCGCACTTGCTCACAGCAGATCAAAACGCTAGTATGAAAATCTCTGAGCAGTGTTTGAAGTATTTTAACAAGAATAAAACTGACTTTGTGCATCGATTTATTACTATGAATGAGACTTGGATTCACCATTACACACCAGAATCCAAACAGCTGACAGAAGCTGGTTGTTCAGCACTAAAGAAGACAAAGTTGGCTCCATCAGCAGGAAAGGTCATGGCATCAGTGTTTTGAGATGCTAAAGGCATTTTATTTATTAATTATCTTGAAAAGGGCAAAACAATAACCAGGGAATATTATTCTAATCTTTTAACCAGACTAGATGAAAAAATTCGTGAGAAAAGACCCGGTTTGCAGAAACAAAAAATCATCTTTCATCAAAACAATGTAGCACCTGCCGACAAAAGTGTTTTGGCAATAGGAAAATTAAGGGATCTGCACTATGAATCATTGGAACATCCATCCTATTCCCCAGATTTGGCTCCCTCTCACTTCTCTCTCTTCCCAAAACTAAAACTCTTCCTCGCTGGTGAGAGATTTTCTTTGAATCAAGAGATGATTGCAGCTGTAGAGGGGTATTTTGTAGATCTTACTGAGAACCACTACAGGGATGGGATAATGGTGCTGGAGCATTGCTGGAATAAATGTAGTTTCTTTATTTCGGTTGGTCGTTTTGACTACTAAAAAAGTTACTCCTCTTTCTTAGTAAAAGTTTTTATGGAACCACAGGCACAGATTATGATAAAATGTCTAATCATTTTGATTTATTAGTATTTCTATAATTGTCTAACATGCAAGGGAAAACAGGAAGGGACAAGTGTCTGCTGGCTTCACCTCTTTGTTAAAGGGTGATGCTCCAGCCAGCTTGATATATGATATGTCATACTATCATATTTGGGCTAAGTCAATACTGAATATAATTTGGTTAGCTAAGTCCCAAATTGATAACCAATCTTCAGCTGTTTGGTATATAGGTGACCTAATACGGTGAGCATCATAGAATGGTTATAGTAGGTCAGACACACTGATTGATACTGTGCATTTCTTGCAGGCTATGTGGAATACACAGAATCAACATAGCCTGCAAGGAATGTATGGCATCAATTAAGGTGCATTCCTTGCTGGCTGTGTGGGGATCTCCTCCCAGTTGCCCAACACTGATCCTTATGTAACACCTGTAAGCGATTAAAAGTGCATAATTAAATTTAATTAAATGAACCTGATTAACAGAATGAAGTTAATTTTGTAATGATAATATAGTGAAACTGTTAAATGAAATTTGTGTAAACAAGATTGTACAATATAATCAACTGAGATCTGTACTGACGATTATACAGTCCAAATTATATTCTCAAATAAATTTCTCCACCTCACCTTGATTTACCTACAATGTAATTTATTCTGCAACTTGGATCAGTGAGGCAAATTATTCATTGGCTCAACTTAATTATTGTACATTATAATACTACTGAAAAATTAGTATAATTTTTACCTTTTCATTTGATCGGCCTCGGAACATAAGTGCCTGTGGCTGATTGGCACTTTGTTTAATATAAATTGTACCCAACAATTTTTTCATTTGTGTAATCTCCTGAAAAAAAAATAGTAATTTTTAATTTTCTCTCTCTCTCTCTTTTTTTTTTTTGATGAATAACATTATTTTTCTTTTATTATATATATATTTTAAAGAGCAATAAACATGAGTTCTAAAATATATAGAACACTAGTACTGAGAATGACAAATTGTGCTAATTAACAAGGATTTTGTAACTGTAAAAACAAGTGGTATAATATTTATAACATTTCTCTAATTAGAATCAATTCTTTAATTGGTATAATATTTCTTAAACTCATCAGTTGCATCAATCTTGGGACTGGTAGCTCAGCAGCAATTTCTCCATTCCGCTCTGTCATTGGCTTTCTTCTTAACTCCTCGATCTGTGCTTTCTTTGACTTGGTCAACAAAGCTTTTCCTTGGTCTGCCTCTTCTTCTTTTCTCCTCTATTTTGCCTTCAGTTATTCTTTTCACAAGTCCATCATGCCAAAGTACAGGATGGCCATAAAATAACTTTCCCTCTTTGGAAGCATCTGTAGCTAAAACCAACAAACGGAATGAGACCAAATTTTATATTGAGACTTTTGAAGGCATGGGGAGATGACTTCTGCGAAAAAAAGATTTAGTACCAAAAGTCGCCGATAGTGGAAATTTTGGCGTGTCGGAGCCAAACAAGCGGATAATTACATTAAAATCAGATAAAAATGAGCCTCATCACCCCTCATCAATGTAATTGTGAGACACACACAAGTCTCAATATAAAATGTGGTTCTCATTCTGTGCATTAGTTTTAGCTACTTTAGCTTATTAGTTTTAGACACCTCCAAAGAGGGAAAGTGAATTTATGGCCACCCTGTATATGTCCACATCACCTATCCCTTCTAATTTTGATTGATCTAATTGGACTTCTTGTTTCACTTATCTCTCTCAGGACTTGTTTAATTCTTTTTCTGTCCATTTTATTTTGTTCATGCAGCACCAGACTACATTTCAAAAGCCTCCAATCTTCTTACATATTCTCTGCCTAGAATCCAGGTTTCACATCCATACAGTGCAATGCTCCATATCAATGTCTTTATTAATTTTTTTTATTTTTTTTTCAATTGTAGGTTGAGGTTTCCTGTTAAAATGCTTTTCATCTTAGAGAATTGGGCTTTTGCATTGTTTATTCTTGATTTTATGTCTTCTCCTGTTCTACCATCGTCTGTTATTAGGCTTCCTAAGTATTTAAAGCTTTTTACTTGTTTTCTGCTGATGTCTATATGCTCTATATTGATAGGAGTTTTGCCCTGTAACAAGGATTTTAGTCTTATCTGTGTTGATTTTCATTTTATATTTTTCGAGGTTATTATTAAGTAATTCTAGTATTGTTTTTACCGTTCTTCTGTTTTCTGCTACAAGGGCTTGTCACCAGCAAATCTCATACACATGACTTGCTCACCATTTATCTTTATGCTGCTATTTAATTTATCTTTAGTTTCCTGAATGGCATTTTCAATATATAAATTAAATAAAAGTGATGAAAGTATACATCCTTGTCTTACTCCACTCCTTATATTTATTATTTTTTCCTTATCATTGATTTTAATCAGTCCATTTTGATTTTTATAAATTTGGTAAATTATTTTCCTGTCCCTCTAGTTTATGCTGATATTAGTTAGACACAATTTAGGAGTATTTGGTGATTTACTTTATCAAACGCTTTCTCTAAATAAAGGAAGCAAATGGAAGTAATTTTACTAAGTTCTATTCTTCTCTCTATTATTGTTCTTAAACAGAGTATTGCCTCTCTTATATTCTTTCTGAATCCAAATTGGTCGTCATCCAGTAGACAATCTATTTTTGAGTAAATTTTGGTTTGAATAATTTTTAGCAGAATTTTGCTAACATGTGGGATTAAAGCTATTGTTCTAAATTGGCTGCATTTATTAGCATTATTTTTTTTGCTATTGGTATTATAGTTGATTTCATAAACTCCTTTGGTATTTTTCCTTTATCTTAGATTTGGGCTATTAATTGATAAAGTAAGAGTTTTGTCTCATCACCTAGATTTTGTAGTAGTTCTATAGGAATAATGTTCACACCTGGACTTTTTTTCTTACTCATTTCTGATAGTGCTTTATCAAATGCTTGCATTACTGGGAGTCCTAGATTATCTTCATTTTGATTTTCCATGTTAATATCGAAATTTAGTTTGTCCCCATTATAGAAATTTTCAAGATAATTATTATTTATTATTTGACACCTCCAGGGAGTCCAAAGACTCATCAAGGGAGAGTGTGCCAACAGCATCGAATGATTGGTCCCCTTCCAACTACTAACCACGCTCAAACTTACTTAACTGAGTCATTAGCAGCAAAGGCTCTACCAATCGACCTTTGAAAAATTTTCAAAGATGAAAATGGAGTAATTTTCCATTTTCATCTTTGATGGCATTGTTTTTGCTATTCTTATTAAATTTGAAAGTCAATTTGCTAATTTCTTTATAGGCTCTCTCTATGTTTTCTTTTTAAAATAATTCATCTATATTATTACATTGTTCTTCCAGGTATTCTTTTTTGGCTTGTCTACATTTTCTTGTAATTTGATTTTTAAGATATTTGTATTTGGCCACATCTTCTTTAACAGCATTTTTATATTTTCATCTGTTATCCAATGTTTTCTTTTTCTGTATTTTTCAATAATTGATTTGATGCATTTGTAATAGACTTTAATCATATTCCATTCGTTTTCAATATTATTCTGACTATGTTTTCTGGAATGTTGTGATCAGTTGCCTCTTGGTATCTTCTATTTACTTCTTTACTCTTTAATTGTTCAAGTTTCCATCTTATTGGTTTGTCTCTTTGGATTTGTTTCCTATGTTTCAGTTCTGTTTTCATTAAGATGTAGTTATGGTCACTACTGATGTTGGCACCTGGATAGCTTTTGCAATTTTTTATTTGGTTTCTGTATCTTTTCTTGATCAATACATAATCTATTTGATATCTATTTGAATTCCCAGGTGTATCTTCTTTTTGGATCTTGAAATTGTGTATTTGCTATAACTAACTTTTTGGGTACAAAATTCTATTAATTGCTTTCCTCTTTCATTCTTACGTCCAAGACCAAATCTTCCTGAGACATTATCATTGCCCTCTTCTCCCACTATAGCATTCCAATCTCCCATTATTATTGTACTGTCTCTGTCTTTAAAGCTGTTCCAGATTTCTTCTATTTGTTCATAAATTTCTTCCTCGCTATGTTGTGATGTTGGCATGTAGACCATTATAATATCGAGGTTTACTGGTTCATTTTTTTTAATACTTATAGCCATGATTCTGTCACTGTCGTTAATTATTGTAGTGATTATTTCAACTTTTTTCTGAAGCATTATTGCAATTCCTGACTCTCCCTTCTTTTGTCCTGAATATGTTATTCAAAATTCTCCAGTCCAGAAATCACCCTGTCCCTCCCATCTCATCTCAATTTTTACTTTTACCCCATGGGGCTTGCAACCTACAGGCACAGGCATGGCTAACCCAGGGTCCAAGAGCTAAGTATGATCTATTTCAAAGCTTTTGGTCATACTTTTTTCTTACTTCTACCCTCATACTAACATTCTTCCTAATGAGGGTTCTTTACTTAAAACTTTTTATCTGTCCCTTTGCTTGCTTACTAACTCCAGGAGGAGGTCCTCCATTCTCCCTGAAGCTATCAGAGTATTCAAGGGATAGTGGTGTTTCCTCCTCTTTCAACTAACATTTCTAGTAGTGGGCAGCAACGCTACTTGTATTAACCTCCTGTAGCATACGTGCTACAATATTACGATGTGGAAGGCAAGGGGAAATCACCACATTACATTCCCAAGTAAAAGCAGCAATGGAAGTTAAAAATGAAGTCAAGATTGGTGATGGAGCTTTCACTGATGGAGTCATGCCTAGCAGGAGAAGTAACAGGCTTCTCAGGTCGGCAGCCAACAAAATCCTTATTCAAAAATGAAGACAAGAAATAAGTTGAATATTGGAACATGGAATGCAAGAACACTACAAGAATCAGATAAAATAGAAAATGTGAAAAAAGAAATGGAAAGACTTAAAATAGACATTTCTTTAATTAGAAGACATTAATTAAAATATATTTATTCATGTGTAACTCATTGTAATGAGTAACTCATTTTATCTTAAGTATATATCTGGAAATTACAAGAAAATCAGACATAAGAACCATTCCTTGTCTAGTGATCTTGGAACAATCACAGATTTCTTCTAATGCTCAGTTACAATGCAGAGTGGATCATATGCAATGGACTTTGTGAAAGAACTCAGTATGTTTCATATGAGGCATGAGCATGGCCATGATGTGACAGCTTTGTTTCTGTCACTGAAAAAAAAAAAAAATTGAATTCAAAGCTCACTGTGGAAAGAGAATTTATAATGTAAAAAAAAAAAATGTAGCAATAAAAAAAAAAAAAAACCATGTTTCTTTTTATAAATTGTATTACTTGAAACAAATGGCCTTGTCTCAACCACAGCAAACAGTGAGGTAGGGAGAAGGGAGAACAACTGCTGGTAATTATCCTATCCATATTAGACTGTCAAGATGCTATTTTTCACCCAGCCACCCTCTAACTCTATACACATTCCAAATCCACCCTTCATCAGATTACTTCTCACATGTTTGGGGATGATGAACCTAAACTCTCCCTAAAAATTTGTGATGCTGTCCTTGATTCTTAAGAGTTCACTATAGTTAGTCTATTGTACTTACTCATATTTGCATGTTTTATGAAACTTATGATCTTACTAACTGTTAAAGTTTTATAAAACAGGACAGTTATTGCAAGGTTTTATCAGCTGTCTTGTATACATCTAATTTAGTGTTTTTGACTAATTTCTCTTTTATTCCACATTAAATTTATGACTTCCTACCATACCAACTTTGATATTTAATTTACCATCTTCACTAAAAATTGTGCCTAGGTAGCTGAAATGTTTTACTTGTTTTATAGATTCTTCAGTCACAATGTAGTTGATATTTTAATGCTTCTGCCTATTTTCATTGTCTTTATTTTGTTATTGCTGACCTTCATACCAAATTACAACAGTTATTCAATTTAGTCAGGGAATCTTGCAGGCTTGTACAGTTTTATTTAAAAGTATAATATCATTACCATAAAGTGAAGAGCTGAGATTAAAATCTCCAATTTTGATATCAGGTTTAATACTACTTTCTTTCATAATGAGATCCCTATAGATAATTAATAACAGAGAGGATAACGTACATCCTTGTTTGACACCGGATTTAACATCAAACCATCTACCTGTACTTCCTTCAATTCTAACTGCTGACTTACAACTCAAAGAGTAAGTACTGCTTGGTATAATACTCCCTTGACACCATATAACTGTAGTGTTTTGAATAGCTTTTCTCTTGGCACCTGTAAGTCAGCAGTTAGAATTGAAGGAAGTACAGGTAGATGGTTCGATGTTAAATCTGGTGTCAAACAAGGATGTACGTTATCCTCTCTGTTATTAATTATCTATGTCATATGCCTTTCCAGATCTATAAAACTTAAATACAGTTCTTTGTTATATTCCCATGATTTCTCAACTATTTGTCATATAGTGAAAATCTGATCCTGACATCCTCTATTTGGTCCAAATCCAGCTTGTTCTTCACAAAGTTTCCCTTCCACAATCCTTCTCAGCCATTTCTCAAGTATACTTGCATAAATCTTACCAGGAACACTCAGTAGGGAAATGCATCTGTAATTCTCACATTCAGTTTTATTTCCCATTTTGTACATGGGTACTATGAGAGCTCTACTCCAATCATCTGGAATTTGTCCCTTTGTCCATGCCTTCTGAACTATGCAGTGCAGTCACTGTAAAACTTTTAGACCTCCATACTTGAGCATTTCTGGTCGAATATCATCTACTCCAGATGGGGTTCCACATTTCGGTCTTTTGATGGATGCACATTATTTATGCATATTTCATGGATATGTATTCCTGATTGCATTCCTGTTTAGTATTTATTTTACCACTGTGCTGTCACTGATTGTTTCATTTAGCAATTTTTTGAAGTAATTACTCCGTACATCAAGGATATATTTTTCTCCACTTTACATATCACCTTTATCATCTCTAATTCTTTTTACAGCACTCTTTCCTCCATTCCTGAGCTTTCTCAACAGCCTCCAGAATATTTTGCCACCTTCCTGGTATTTAATTTCTATGTTCTTACCAAAGTATTCCCATGACTTTTGTTTAGCTAGTTTTACACAGTGTTTATCTTTCTTACATTTGTCCCTGTATTCTCTAAGAGCACAAGATGACTTATTTGCCAGGAACTTTTGATATGCTTTCTTCTTTTCCTTCACTGCCTCTAACTTTCGGTGTCCTCCTGGAGTTCTGAGTTTTCTATCCTTGCAGACAATCTCACCACATGCCTCTTGGTTGAATCAATCAATGTTTTCTTCAGGGCTTGTCAATGAATCTCCAAGATTTGGTTCTTGTTCTCAAACTCTTTCATTTTTTCTTGAATAATGTTTGTGTATTTTAATCTACAGTTCACATCTGAGAGCTTTTATTCGCTTTAAAACTTTCTTTCTTGGTGATCACTTCCAATTTCAAATCCTCTGTATACTCTAGTCCTGTAGCAGTGAGAAAACATCACTATCTACAATAACATAGTCAGTGAGACATTTCTTATTCCTTGAATCTTTTCTCCATGTGAATTTATGTTGGAACATTGTGTTAGTAATAACTAGTCCATGTCCTGAGCAGAAATCCAACAGGTATTTGACATTATTATTAGCTTTGCTCTTTTCCCAAAATATTTTTGAATGTGCCTGACAATCATTTCCTACTTTGCTATTTAGATCCCCAACAAGGACCAACCTTTCCTTTTTCATTGTGTCAGTTGCTTTCTCTAAAGCCTCAAAAAATTCCTCCACTTCTACCTTAGTAGAACCTTCCGTGAGAAAATAGGCACAAATAAGTCTCATTGTGCCATTCATTCACAAGGAAGCTTATTTGTCTTAATGTTGAATACTATAGCTACTCATTTTCCCTGATTGTTATTGCCTGAATGGTTCTGATTTTGATGATAATTTTGATTTTGTCTTAGCTCATTACTTTATGAAGATAATGTTATACTTCTGAATAAATCCAGTACAAGTCACCAAGATTCCCAACAATGAAAATAGGCATAAACATTGAAAACATGAACTGTATTATGACTTGTTAACCTATAAAACAAGTAAATCATTTCAGCTATTTAGGCACAATTTTTAGTTAAGATAGCAAATTAAATATGGAAATAGACAATAGAATTAGTAAAGGCATGGTAGAAAGTGAATAAATTTATATGGAACTAGCGGGTTCCACCCCCTGATGCCTACGGCACCCAACCCCCTCGTGTTCCGGACTGGTAGGCCGGTTCTCCTTGAATTCTGATGACTCGACACTCAGGGTAGTCCCTGAGTTTCAAAACGTTTCAAATAACTTGACAAAAACGTTACAGCCTACATCTGTTTCCAATTTCAACTTATCATTTTATAGTATAGAGTAGATAAGAAAGAAATTAGTGTCAAAATACTAAATTAGTTCTATACAAGACAATGTTCAAAACCAATTTTAACTTATGGATATGAAAGCTGGGTTAGAAATAAAACACTTGATCAAAGATTGGAGAATTCATTTATGAGAGTTCTGAGAAGCATTATTGGATTGAACAGATGTCAGATAACATTAAAAATTAGGATATTAAGAAAGAACTTGCCACTGTTAGCATGCCTGATGCATAGTATTCATATCTTAGGTGGTATGGTCACTTAAACAGAATGGGAGATGAAAGATTAACAAAAAAGGTGTTGTTTGCCATTTGGCAGGAAAAGACCCAGAGGAAGACTAAGTTGTAGATGGATTGATACAGTAAAAAGTCTTCAAAATTTTCACATTTGACGTCCGTATATGCCATATGGTCACCGCCGTATCTCACATGGTTTTGGCAATGATGTCTTCTGCTAGAATAAGTGGTAGGGTCGCAAATTCTCTTTCCACACAAAGTGTGTAGGACAATCACAAACATCCATGCCCACGGCAGGATTTGAACCTGCAGCCTCTTAGCTGGAGAGTGGACATGCTAATGTCAGCCAACCAGGCCGGCATTTAAAGACAAATACAAATAAAAGTGCCTTAAAAGACAAATATAAGATCTGATAATGTGAACAGATAGATGACAGCTTAATTTGGAAGATTGGAGGTAATAATGGTGTAACTTTTTCATGTGGTACTATCATAATTATCTTGTACACCACTTGATGGCACATAACAGGAATTTGATGATGATGCATATATAAGCATCTCCATATCGTAATTGGAAGAACAACTATACACTGTGCCCTTTGATTGGAAAAGGCCTAAGTTCGACTCTCATCATGACGCAAGGAATCTTTATATGAACTTTTTCAGTTCAAGGTGAGTTAGCTGATCTTACACACAGAAGTAGCAGGGTTTTTTTCCCTCCTGTAAACACTGTTTTTTCATCCTGCATACAAGCAAATAGGCCATCAGAACACATGCAATTTACAGACAAAAAATATACTGCTGGTGATGGGTAGTAGATGCTGTTGATTGTAGTGTTGTGCATAGTGGGAAAATTAAGTAGTAGTACACATGGTATATTCCGGTAATTGGACCACATTTTTTTAATAAGCTATATAAAACACAATGAATTAATAAAATACCCGACAAGTTTCGTAAGTCGTTTGACTTACATCTTCAGGTGTTATATCTGTAATTCGTCGATTGTGTAATTGTTATATCCTTACTTTCATATAATGTTATTTCGTAAGTTGTAGGTTCAATCTTATTATACATTAATTTACTGTCTCTAGAATCTATCCTTTTGCTTACTCAAAACTTTGTACAATCAAAGTCCGTTACTCTATTGTTATGTCGCTATCTCTCTATGTTATATCTTATTCTACCTCTATAATAACTCTCCTTCTAATCTATTATCGTGCTCCTAAAATACTAATTCAGATTTTGTTTCCTCTTCGGATATTGGCAAAATTTATATTTCGCTGCGCCAGCCAATATCCTATAACAGAAGTGACTCTTGTTCAGGGAAATAATTCAAAATTTAAAAGGATACACACAATAATTTATTTCACGCTAGTGCTGTGCAGATTCAGTTAGCAGTCGTAGACCGAATCTCACTTAAACAATTATATCTAAATTCCTTCCCGCCCAAAAGGTTCAATTTCATAAGTGGTGGTTGGAATTCGTAATCAGGCATAACTCAGGTATAAGGTACAAAGAATGTTTATTGGAAAAACATAAACATTTTACAGTTATTTAAGTTTAAATGCTCAATGGATCAAAATTCACTCTAAGTTAAGGGTTATACTAAATCACAATGAATCAGAACAAATTAAATCCTTCAATTATGAAAGGATTAGGTTTAAGCATAATACTACTACTATATAACTCCTTTCACAAATTACTCACAGAATATTTATTGAACACTTTCATTAATACTTTATCAATGATTACCTTAATTCTAAAATTCATTTAAGCAAGTCTAGCCATTCACAAATCACTGCCTATTTAACAACTCTTCTTTGTTCCACAAGGGCTTAATTAATTCAGTCAAATTCTCACTAAAAGTTCTCTACTAGTGTCCTTTAGTTACAACACACACAAATTTCTTGTTCTTCTAAACAAAATTTTAACATAGAACGAAAACTTTTACATTACCGGATCCTTTCAGATTTCATGCCGCCATCTCATGTAGGTCTGGATTACCGTACTGCATATTCTTCGGCTGTCTTTGCGCCTGGTGATGTACTACGCTTTTTCTTCTAATCGTTTCCAACTGTTGCGTGCTGTCTACCACTCCGCAGGAAACTTTCTCCAATGGGACATTCTGCTAAGGCTCGATTCCGCATGGGCCGTCATATCGCGATCAGCTCTGCTTGAAAATCTTCAAGCATTCTCAAGAAAAGAACCTGCCGTCCATCATTCCCATAGTCAACTCGTCGCTCTCTCACGAATCCTCCGACAAACTCCCCCTAAAACTCGAATCTGGCACTCCAAGATCAAAAGGTCAAAAAGCCCCTTAAAACGGCGTGCTTTGTCTTTTATTCGCCCTATTCGGGCACCCTCTATTCAATGCGGTTTTCACCCACGAACCCCATCGTTCATGCCCCTTGGGTGATCCTACACTCTCGCTAACCTGTCCGGTTACATTATTCTAGGTAGGCGCTCTGACGTCATATTTCCGCGTAGGTATAGCCTCCATCGCTACGCTTGACTCGTACTGATTATACGCGATTATTCCGGATTACTATTATAAACTTTTCTCAGAATTTCGCAAAGTACTAGACAGCTTACTTGGGAATTACAAATAACCTAGCAATAACTCTCACTATATCGCACAAATGGACTATACATAATTACAAACATAAAACAACACTTTATAATTATTAGCTGATGTACAGATATCTCCTTAATTAGTAGTAGTTTATTATGTTAAATCCTGAATGAAGAATTTGCTTGTAAAGCTCTGCATTCAGGATCTAACACAGGGGTAAAAGGTAACTGAAAATTAAAACAACAAAAAAGAGATTAACGGTTCATACTATACAGTTGTAGCCATCTGACTATTCATAAAATTAAAAATCAGAATGCATATTCAAAGCAGTGCTGGGTTTAAACAATGCTGGATGATGCCATGTTTTGTTGTTCACGTTCATAATGTCCGAGGTCTGACTGAGGTATATTTTTCATTAAAGCTGACCAAACTTGGTGGAGAATTAATCCTCGATTTTTATTGCATTGTGTTGGTATTTTAAGCATATTTGCAGCTTCTTTAAATTTCCTTATGTAACAGTTTTTTTCTATGTACAACATGTTTGTATTCTGCCATAGTACATTGTAGCCAGTGGAAGTGGTATGGAAAGCTAGACCTGATTTTTGTTCTCTTCTGTTTTGTACATCCTTTTGGTGTTCGTTCATGTGAATTTCCCCAGATCTTTCTGTCTGTCCTACATAGCAGATGCCGCAAGAACAATAAATTTTGTAAACACCTGGTTTTTTTAAAGGATGATGAGGAGGTTTCGGGGGATGTAGAAATCTCGAAATTTTTTCCAGCGGCAGAAAGGCTACTTTGGTGTTATATTTGTTGAGTAATTTATAGCCATCTTGTCTGTAACATTTTTGATATATGGAAGTGTGATAGCGTTTTTGAAATCTTGTTTCTGAGAGATGCTTGTAGGAGGTGTGTGGAGAATTTTTTTGATAGTCTTGGTTTCATAACCATTCTTTTGAAAGATCTGTGTTAGATATTCTAATTCTTCGTTTCTCTGTTTTTCTGTGCTGGAAATGTTATACACTCTGTCCCTTAGGGTTTTTATTATACCTATTTTTTTCGAAGGGTAGTGGTGTGAGGCTGCATTAAGAAATCTTCCTGTGTTGGTGGGTTTTCTATATATTGAGAAAGAAAGTTTATTATCCTTTTCATTGACTTCTAATAGAATGTCTAGAAAAGGCAGTTTTCTAAGTTCTTGTTCTAAAGTAAATTTTATATTATTATGCCAATTATTTAGGTAATCTTTGAAAGAAATAAGTTCATCTGTTGTTCCTGGCCATATGAGGAATATATCATCGACATAGCATAGCCATATTTTTGGTTTTTGATGATAATTTTTTAAAACATTATTTTCAAAGTTTTCCGTAAATAGGTTAGCTAAAGCCAGAGAGAGAGGGAAGAGCCCATAGCCAGTCCATATATCAAAAATGTTACTGACAAGATGGCTAAATTACTTAACAAATATAACATCAAAGTAGCCTTTCTGCTGCTGGAAAAAATTTTGAGATTTCTACATCCCTCGAAACCTCCTCATCATCCTTTAAAAAAACCAGGTGTTTGCAAAATTTATTGTTCTTGTGGCATCTGCAACATAGGACAGACAGGAAGATCTGGGGAAATTCACATGAACGAACACCAAAAGGATGTACAAAACAGAAGGGAAAAAAAATCAGGTCTAGCTTTCCATACCACTTCCACCGGCCACAATGTACTATGGCAGAATACAAACTTGTCGTACATAGAAAAAAAAACTGTTACATAAGGAAATTTAAAGAAGCTGCAAACATGCTTAAAATACCAACACAATGCAATAAAAATCAAGGATTAATTCTCCACCAAATTTGGTCAGCTTTAATGAAAAATATACCTCAGTCAGACCTCGGACATTATGAACATGAATAACAGAACGTGGCATCATCCAGCATTGTTTAAACCCAGCACTGTTTTGAATCTGCATTCTGATTTTTAATTTTATGAATAGTCAGACGGCTACAACTGTATAGTATGAACTGTTAATCTCTTTTTTGTTGTTTTAACTTTCGGTTACCTTTTACCCCTGAAGATGTAAGTCAAACGACTTACGAAACTTGTCGGGTCTTTTATTAATTCATTGTGTTTTATATATCTTATTAAAAAAATGTGGTCCAATTACCGGAATATACCATGTGAACTTCTAAACCACAGAAACCTCCACTTACAAATAAGTAGTAATAATTCAGTCTGTAGCAATATAGAGTATCATCCCCAAGATGAGTCCTTGGAGGTATCGGGTAACATTATTATTATTATCTTCCACAAATTCTAATATCACCCATTTTATAAGAAAGAAAATAAAATGGTCAGAAACCTTGTACAAATGGTATGTCGAGACTTAAAAATAATACCGAAATAGACAAATTATGCTGAATTATAAATCTGAGTTCTCATTTGCCAATTGTTTACTCAACCATGATTCAGCTGATGCATAAATGAGACCATGTGTGCAAGCTGAACAATGGCAAATAATGAAGCAGGAATTTGATGAGTTTTGAATAATTCAGATCCTTTCTTATAATGACAGTTGTCATGCTTGCAATGTCTACTTTCTGTTTCTCTGAATCATTGCTTCTCTGTATATATTGTATTAAAGGGTGATGCTAGTAGTTTCAATACATCAGGGGCATATATTCCAGGTATGCTAAGCAGCATTGGCCCTATGAGTTTCGCCGCCCCATGCATTAGCATATTTTGCCGCCCTGATTGTTACTAATATCGTCATTACTGGGATCGCAATTAGAAGTACTTGTTATTAGCTCAGAATTTTTGGTTTAGGTCCTTTCACTTATTTTCTTTTGTACTACATTAGCTGTTTGAGTTTTTAGATGTTTATGCAACGTCCCGCTTTGATTCGGAATGTCACATTCTGTTTCCGATTTTCATTTACGATATTCAGCGCCGAATGTAGTACAAGAGAAAATAAGTGAAAGGACCTAAACCAAAAATTCTGAGCTAATAACAAGTACTTCTAATTGCGATCCCAGTAATGACGATATTAGTAACAATCAGGGCGTCTTTTATCGGACATATTGGAATGTTAAAATTATTTTAAGTCAAATCCTAATAACCGTATCAAAAAAAAAAAAAAAAGTATTATTAACAATCACTACACAAGTGATATTAACACTGACAGTGCGATATTAAACACAACATAATACTATGTTATTTTAAATGATTATCATTATTTTAAAAAAAATGTACAGTACAATGAAGTTTTATTATGTAAAAATTTAACTAACGACATCCTGAAGTCTGGTTTCAACAGAGAAGGAATAAATGACTTTTTTTATTATTTATTTTTCGTATAGTTTAGGGCAATTTTGCTGCCCCATGCAAAAGCAAGTATTGCACTGTCGGTAGAGCTAGCCCTGATGCTAAGTGTGTGGTGCTCATCCAAGAAATATCAGTATCACCAATATTATATTTTTGCATTTATTCCTGTTAAAGACTCCCCTAATTGTTTGCAGACTTCTCATGATTCCTAAAATTAAACACAATATACTAATGCTTCATTGCCCTCTTCATGAGAATAATGAAGCATCAGTGCTTCATGAAGAGGGCACTTTTCAACACGTAAACATTGCATCACATTCGCGTTAATAGCCCAGTGTGTTTTCAAAATACATACACCTTTGAGCCCTTTGAAAAGATGTAAAGAAGCGCAGTGGGTCAAATTCTTAGTATCTTTTAACCACTCAGAAGGTGAGGCCGGGTGAGCTCAGAGACAATAGCACCTAGAGGCTGTGATTGGTTATTGTGCCAACCAATCCAATTGAATGTTGTCACTTGTCATGAGTTGAGCACTTTCTGTATCCAATGGCTGTATTACAAACAGGTTTTACACATGTTTTCTGGAGCTGAAAATTTGAAAGTGAATGTTAGGAGAAAAAAGCTAATTGTTTCTCTTGCTTGTGCAGTATAGCATCTGTTGAGGTTGCAAAGATTTTTACAGTATAGATACATTTTTATTCTGGTCTTCGGAAACAGACAGTAAAAAATTATCTATTCCTGAATAAAAATGAATACTTCTGTGTATTATAAGATGTTGTTGATCTATAACAAAATACCAGCATATGTGAGATTGATAAGACAGAAGAACCGCTTATACTAAAAAAAAAACAAAAAAACTAGTGAATGTAGGATTCCCGAAAGTGTGAGTAATTCCGATAATGATCGGATGTTATGTATACTGAGTCTCAGTAAGCAAAAGAAAATTCTTAGAAAATGGAGCAAAATATACAGAAACCAGAGAAATATACATAACATACGTAACAAATTTTATGAGATGATTTGTTACTCCATCAAAATCATATTTATTCCTGCCATACTCTCCGTCTCCTTGCAAGTTTTTTTTAATTATGCCATCATAAATTCACTTATTCATGTCTAGACTTTATAGGATCATGCTATTCACTCTACCCAGCAACTTATAGGACATACATATCACAAATATTAATTATTAATATCACAAATATTAATTATTAATAATTTGTTTGCCATTAATGAAAGTATTTCTACTCACACTTATTCTTTCCTTTCATTTCCTATTCTCACATGTCTTATAAATGATGGTTCACATATTTTCATCTTTGAACATTTCAAATATACCAACCAAATATAGTCTTCTCCTTCATTGTTTTTTTCTAATAAATCCTGAAACAAACAGATTGTTCCCCATTGTATGCAGAAGCATTCAAAGTTATCCTGCAGTTAATTGCATTGGACCATTAAGATGAGCATTGGTGCACTTTCAAAACTTTCATACATTTATAAAAATGAAATTATACAGTCATGGGTCCGCAGAGCAGGGAGGGGTAAACTAGGCACCCCCCCCCCAGGATCAAGTAAAAAATCCTGCAAATTATAATCGTAAAACTGATTGAGATATGTAACCTTACACTCTCAATCATGGGATGCTTTGTCTGTCTTAAAATTTTATTACAGGTTGGCCTGTTTTGGCCCACAGCGGGGGTAGCCATAGAAAATGTGTTTTATTGCAGCAATAAAACAGGTGTTCCTGTTTTTGGTTCAGCTCTTTCTGATTTGTAAAAAAAATATTCATTACTGTTGTGAACAGCGACCAGTTCATTTTCCCTCTGTGTCTAGTGAGTCACTAAGTGAAGTATGAATTGTAAATTTATAGTGAAACAAATTTAAACAGAAAAATACATTTTTAAAAGATAAGTGTATGTAATTTAATATTATTTTACTTGTTAGTTTTACGATTTTTTTGCTTTTAAACTGAAATAATTTAATTTAGAATTTTTGGATTAATTAATTACTTAATTTTTAATAAAATATGCCAGTAAGTTTTTTTATATATGAAATTGTGCTGAAACTATATTAATTCCGAATATTTTTTCCCAAGCATTAAACATCATTAAAATCTATATAAAATGAAAATAATGTATTTATAGTTTACATCGACAAATAATTACATCAAAAAATGCTAAAAGATGTTTATTGATGTAATTATTTGTCTCCAAGCTTTGTCCCCATGCATATGATCAAATTGACATGAAATTTGTAGTGCGGGTGGTTGCTTATCCCACACGACAGCACACTCAACCAAAATGGGCATGCGATGCCACTGCATTACATATAATGGTAATCATTATTCTGTTATTTTATTCTAGTGCTAATTGACTGACCACATAAACAAATGATTCCTGTTAGGCTAACACACACACACACACAAACAAACAGGACTTCAGAAATACACATGCCACAGGTGAGTTATCATATAAGTGAGAATTGAATTTTCAGCTTCATTTTGAATGATCAAAATATAATACCTTATTTTTTTTCATATAATTTCCTTTGTTTTTTCTTTTTCATTTTAAAATGTCTCATTCGCAATCAATTGTTTGGTCAAGGGTAGTCTCCAATGAATGTAATAAAGATTTATTTTCAACAAGGACATAATATCTTATGTAAGTAATTTAATGAGTTAATTACTTCACAGACTCTTTGTCGCTGTAATTGGCTTGCACAAAAGACATGGCTCACTACTGTTTCTAAAATTTGAAGTAATTCCGATCTATGACAACAGGTGACACTACTTATCCCTTTATGTCAGCTATAAAATTAAGAATACTCTGCATCTTCAGATTAATTTGGAAATAATCAAGTATTCTCAAACATTTTATTTTGCATAACTAGTAAGTTATCTTCATTCTCATAAAAACCAGAAAATACTATAAAACCAAAAAATTAATTTAACAAGACCAATTTTCATTTGTTCTGCTGCAACTGTAATTCTCCCAACTCTTTAAACCATTAAGTAGGTATGCAGTTGTAACATAGTATTAGCCTAAGCTTATTTTCACAATATGAATTAACTTAGCGTAATCACATACTTGAACATTTTACATAATGAAAAGGCTTTTTAATACTGTTATTTAAGGAACACAATTATCTTGCAAAGACAAGTCAGAGACAGAATCACATCATTAACGTGATATTGTGAAAAGTTAGTCTGGCACCATTGGCACTAGAACTGTTGTTTACATAAATTTTATTATTTGTCTTTAAATTCACCCTTCATTATGGCAATAAATGAAAGGACAGCAACTAGTACTGTTTGGTGTTTTGTGAAACAATGTGAAATTGAAAGCTAAAGTAAGAGACCAATAAGTATTAAAAAGCAGAAAAAAGCATTTCATTGTGTCATCACCTAAAAACAAGAAAGAAAATCCAAGTCACTTGGGGCTGCTGACAGAAGCTATAGATTAGAACAAGATTTTCAAGGCCCTTTCAAAATGGTGACACTTAGTGATTTCGTGAGACATTCATTTTTCACAAAAAAAAAAAAAAAATTGATGTGATATATAGACGGTCAGAAATCATTCTGGAAATACATCTCTAGCTACATTCCAAAGAAAGATGGATTCCAAAATATCTGAAGTGTCTTTTTACTATAGCCTACTATAAAGTCATTCACTAAACCAGTGCACTGACTATGCAAACTTCAAAAGGGCCAATAGCATGCAATGTGGTAGACAAAAAAATAATGCACTAATGATAAAATTAAGACTGGCATGTGCCAAATCTTAGAAATTTTATTGCACCTAATTTGAATTTGGCTGTTCTAAATTCTATAAAACATGTTCCCTTTGTTGTTGAAATTGAAACTGTATGTGTGTGTATATTTATATACACACACATCTTTTACCAGAATTTATATGTGCAAGAAAAAATTGTGACTAGTAGATTTAAGTGGTATTTCTGAAGACCTGTATATGCAAAAGGGGGGGGGGGGATCTGGAAAGCTCTAATAAACACCTAGAACAAAAATGTTTTTTCATAAAAATTTTTTTTTTTTCAGAAAATCTGAATGCAGATGGTTTGAGAGTGACAGATGCAGAAGAGATTATTGAACTAATGAGTGCCCATTCTGCTAAAAGCTATCAACCTGGTGTATGCAATACTGAGTTCACTGCTACCTCTTCTGAAGAAACTCAGGTTAATGAAGAGGAGGTATTGGAGCTGTTGAACTGATGGGATAATAGGACAGGTGCTAAAAAAATAGCCAGTTCAGCTGAACTGGCTATTCCTTTGAGGCTACATAATTTCAGTCTCAGAACAGGGAAGATGCTGCAGGAATGGGAAGAATGTATGGTAATCCCATTGCACAAGGGTGGTGCAAAGACCGATGTATCCAACTATTGGCCAATCAGTACCTCAGGAGTGGTGGCGAAGATTTTGGAAAAATTGGTTAGTGCTTGCATTCAGAAATGAGTTGAAGGGAAGGTCACATTTTAGCAACTTGCTCACATTCTATAATAATGTTACTATTGAACAAGACAAGTGGAACAGATACACCATGATACATTTGGATTTTGCTAGGGCTTTTGTCAGAATACAGCATGGAAGACTGTTGCATAAATTGGAGAATATGAGTTCAGATTAAAAAAACATTAGCGTGGTTAAGATGATGGCTGCTTACAGATATCAAAAAAAGTGGTATATGGGGGAGGCAAGTCTGCAAGATTTAAGGAAGCAGAGGAAGAGGGTCTATGCAGGCCCTCTATAAAAAGAATAGAGTTCATTGTGCCAAGAACACCATTGACGGTGCTTCCCCTTCCACCTCTAGCAGACTTACATGATGATTTTGTTAAATTCTGGAGTATAGTCTTTCTGCTCTCCACCTCCACACTTCCCTGATAATGACCAACCTACAATAATGAGCTGCGATATTCCTATCCTTCAAATATACCAGCCTGTTTCCATCCAGGAGATCAAAGCAGCTCTTCCATCCAATTTCTCCGCCTCTGGACCTGATGGCTTTCCTGCAGCTAAGCTTCGGATGGTGCTGTTGAAGATTCTTCAAGACTTGTTGGACATTCTCCTTTCCAGTAAAGCAATACCACCATACCTACGTGCTTCAAGAACTATCTTCATTCCAAAGAAAGAAACTTCAAGCCGTGCATCAGACTTTAGATCTATTACCATCTCCCCTGTGATACTTAGACTCTATCATAAAATCTTAGTTAAATGACTTCAGCAACATATACAGCATGATATGTTGCTGAAGTCGTTTGGCTGAGGGAATGTGGACCGCAGAGTTTGGTGGATAGAAGAAGGAGAGGTGATATGATTGAGACTTTTAAACTGTTGAGAGGTGGTTACAGGGTTGACACTGAGGAGTTCTTTCGCTTGGTTGAACAGTGGGAAGGAGTGATTACAAGAGGCCATCCCTGGAAGTTGCGAAAGGAAACTGTTAGCAAGAGGGTGAGGAGTGGTTTCTTTGCGTGGAGGGTGGTTGAACCGTGGAATGCATTGCCTGATGGAGTGGTGAGAGCGAGAACGGTCAATGAGTTTAAGGAGTGGTATGATAGACTTTGTGTTTCTTAAGGGGGACCTCCCCTCGACGAATCTTGACAGACTCTATATTCTTAGGAAGGACCTCCCACGATGAGTCTTTTGACTCCATGGAGGCCTGAATAATAATAATAATAACAATAATGATTATAGACAGAGAGCTTTTGTCCCTTTGGACCTCTGTGCTGAGAATATATATCTTCTTTCTTCTCTTCTCTCTGATTCCTGATGCCACCTTAAGCCTCTATATATGGCATCGCTAGACCTCCAAAAGACCTTTGATAGTGTCTCCCTTCCTGCTCTCCTTCGAGCACTATCTATTGCTGGATGTCCAGATGTAGTGATGACTCAAACTGTCAGGGCTAGCTGCCACTACAGTGAGACATTGTCTCATATAGCCCCGTGCTGCTTCCACACCCATGGGGTCCGCGTGCGGAGGCATGGCGCCATTGTTGTGTCTCAATTTACGATTAGTAGGCTTTCAACTACCCTTACATGTGAAACTCTACTTGTCTTTGTCCAAATCTTATTTACATACGAGATATCACTCAAATACAAATATTCAAGCTTCTCCTCCCCTTAGTGTCCCTAATATTACTAAAATATGTTTGAGTGTGAAACTAATAAGCAGTCGTGACCTTTATCTCATAACAAAAATCCCCCCCCCACCGCGTGATTAAGGTCATATGTTGTTACAAGTGGTGCATTGAGCGGCAATCTCAGACAACTGTATTTACAATGAACAAAAGTTTATTGAACTCTTAAACATGGTACAATTCATCCTTTATCAAATAAAACTCAATTCAATACTAAGAATATATAATACAAATTTTCACTAGCTAAACACAAGTATTAGGTTAAGATCCTACATGAGAATTGTGATCATATTGCCATAACAGATTCTATACATACAAACAAGTATAATCCTAGAACTAGTTAATCCTTTGTCTAACTCCTTACTAGTTTGATCATGCTATAATTCTGTATTTTCTAGGACATATATAATCAGTTACTCTACTTTTCTCACTAAGACAATATGGATTAAAATTATCCTTTCGCTGAGCTAATACACACTTTAGACCTTTAAAACTCTCTTAATTAAAATGCAATGTACATGCATAAATCTCTAGGCACATGAATTACGTATTAATTAATAATAACAAGCTCATTTTTATTCTAGTTTGACATGTACTAAAGTCCTAGTGTAATTCTCATTAATCCTTTCAACTGTTCAGCAATTGAACAATGACTACAGTTACATATGATTTGAATTGACATGAGATTTTACAGTACCTTTTGACTTGGGTCTTTTACACTGGTCTCTACCCTTTTCCGAAATTTTACCTTCCTAGGACGAACTCTTCTATAACTTATCACTTCTAAGTTCTTTTGGCACTAAGATGGGCTTTCACAATCTTTACCTTACATTCTTCAATCAAGGACATACATAGGATCATCTATTCTATCGTTGTGAAATTCACCATGTGGGCACTGACTCCTTTATAGAATTTTCTTTCTCTTGTTACGATCACTGGACGATGAAACACACTGACATCATCTTCTCTCTTTTAACTAAATGGCGTCCCTCATTTCTTACAATAGGAACACGGAATCGAAATCCCGCACACTTTGTTTCCTTATTGTGTCGGACGGAGAAAACTCCTAACCCATCACTCAGGAAAACCGCGTGAGACCTATACGAAGACTCGTGAACAAAAACTCTGAGAAAAAAAAGCCCCTTGGGGGGGGGTCCTAACCCTTTTATATGATGACCCCTACCGGCAGCTTCTTCAATTTCTTTTCTTCTCCCCTTACTGGAGTTGATTTCACTGACCAATTAGAGTGCCATTTTTCTACCAAAACATCATGCGGTTTGTGTGCACTCGACTGACACATGACAAAGTCTCAATTCGGGAATTATGACCTTGAGCTTTGGTTTTTGTTTAAGCTAACCTCTATGTCATCTATACTAAATTAATCCCCTTTCCAAAATTTTCTAAGAATTAACTTGAATCTATATCTTATTTCAAGTGTAAAACTTAGCCTCTCACATACAAAATCCTATGACTAATCTTCTTTGCTTTACTTAACCTTATTTTATCATATCACAACTGTAATAAAATTATCTTCTTTTTTTTAAGTTCAACAAACAATTTCAGCTATATTTTTCACTTGGATGCAAGCATGTTTTTCTTTCTTTTTATTTTTTGTATTATTTCTTCTCTTGTTGCATCATGATAACTGAAATTTTTGTCACCAGAGAATGACTACAATTGTAACTAGAACAGGCATAGGGTAAGACACTTGTAAAGGCTTAGGCCTATATCGAGTCTGGACATGATGTAAGGGTAGTACTGCCCATAACCAGTACAAAGATTAATAAAAATAAATAAATAAAATAACTAGTGGTGTACCACAAGGATCAATTCTTGGTCTACTGTTATTCAATCTGTAAACTGATGATATTGGGAAGGATTTGACAGGCAACATCCAGCTCTTTGCTGATGATGCAAAGATAGGTAGGGTTATCAGGAATGCTGCTGATATGCAATACTTGCAGAATATTTTGAATAGGCTGGAACTATGGGCATAGGAAAATGGATGTCAGTTCAATGTGAGTAAATATAAAGTCATGCACTTTGACATGATTAGATATCCAGTGTCGTATTATATTGGTGGGATTCTACTAGAAGAAACTGATCAAGCTAGGGATCTTGGAGCATTAGTTGATAGGAAGTTGAAGTTCAGGGGTCATGTAGCAAAGATTGCAAATATACAACTCAAAAGGTAATTGCAATTCTGAAATGAACTTTAACATGTAAATATAAGGATGTAATTTTGTCTCTTTAGTAGGTCTTGATAAGACCCCACTTGGACTATTGCGTGCAGATCTGGTCTCCTGCTTTCCATTGTGATTCTGATACTGTGTAGAGTAGAAAGGAGGGTGTTAAAATTGATATTGTAGAAAATAGATTGAGAATTTGTAGACTGCAGACACTAGCAAACAGGAGAAACGGGGGGGGGGGGGATATAATTGAGATGCACAAACTTCTGAAAAAGTCATACAGGATTTCAGTTGATGGAATTTTTCATTTTATGAAGGATGGGGATAGGACAAGAGGGCATCCTTGGAAGCTGAAAATGAATGCTGCTAAGAATGGGGGGGGGGGGGGGGCTAGATTTTTTTTCTCATAGGATGGTGTATATGATTGGAATGGATTGCCATTGGATGTTGTGTGTGCAAGCAATGTGAATGAATTCATGAATAATATGATAGCTTACGTGTATGATATGGTGCCTCCCTCAATGAGTCCCTGGAGGTATCTCTTAGTAATAATAACAATATATTTTCTTTTAGGATTTTTATTATTTTTTTATTTTCTAATAGGACATAAAATTAATTAATTTTTGTTTATCAGAACTTTCCAGATTCCCCTTCTATATATATATATATATAGTCTGCCTTTGTTTACAATTAAATGCTCTCTCATTCGGAACTGAGATAAAATTCTCAACTTTGATCCAATACTTTTATATCTAACTGCTGTTACAATATGTTGTCAGACATAAATTGTTCGACAACAATGACGTGCATTTTAATATTTTGCAGACAGTTACTTTATTTTATTAAAGAAGAATTTATGTTTAAATTTCAGTGATGAAGGTATACACTTAAAGCTTATTCCTTTTACATTAGTTTAGGATACTAACCATTTCCCAACTTCATGAGACTAAAATTTTAGAAAACAGACATTAAAAAAAAAAAAATTATAAGTGTGACAAAATAAAAGAAATCAAGAATTCAGTTTCTCATTGTATTGTTTTTTAATAATGAAAGCACAGTTATCTCTATAAATCAGTAATATATCCCAGTAAAAATATCCTTCACAATCACATTTACCTTGTGAAATAATGAATTTTGAAGGAGCAATAATTCATTCCACACATTCCCTGCTTTTTCAAACATTTACAGTATACCTATACCACTGACATATAACCAATGATGAGTTAAAGAATAAAAATTGTATTTTACTTCAAGAGAGGTTCATATAATAACAATAAGACAAAAAAATTTACCTCCTTCTGATCCATTAGTTTTGCAAGATCAGCAGCTAACCTATTCTGTTCATGGACTGCATCCTGATGTTGCTTTTTTATAACATCCAACTGCTTTTCTAGTGTAGCTATTTGTTTGTTGCGGCTTTTGAGTGCATTTTCTTTTTCTCTCACTGCAGTAATCAGATAAGAATACGGTTGATGAGTGTGCTCCAAAAGTTGACTGGCTGTTAATAACTAAAGAAGGAGTAAAATTAATCCTTTCTAAGTGTAACTTGAGAAACATTATGAAAGATAAAATGTTAACATTGTTTAAAAAAATAATTTACAGAAATTACATTAAGATAATGCATAATCAAAAAAAAAAAAAAAAAAAGGTCATACAAAACAGTTACTGTTTTATATGAAGCAGAAACCTGGAGCATAACAGAACAAGATAAAAGAACCTTAAGCTTAGAAAAGTCTGGATCTGCAGGAAATAATAACAGTAGAAAAATACATAAGCTATAGAGTTTGCTACAATAAACCGATGAGATTACAGATTGAGATAGTCCATACAGGTGGAAAGAATGTAAGAGAAAGATGGTTATACATACATTTGAAATGGGAACTGGTGGAAGATCACCAATAGGAATACTGCACAACTACTCAGCAGGATAACATCCAAAATGATTTGGCAGTAATGAGGATTCTGAATTTCAGTGGAAGAACATGCAGGATATAAAAGAATGGAAGAAGATTGGTACTACTTGCAGTAAAGAACCTTAAAAGATTATTAAACCTCTAAGGTTCTTAACTGCAAGTAGTACCATCTTTAATTACACAGTCATACACACCTGGTTTAGTTTGATAGCACAATAACGATTATTCCAATTGGTATATGAACAACAAGATTTTGTATAAAGCATTAGTCATGAGGGACCTTCATAAAAACTTTCACAAATAAATTTAATCATTTAAATGACTGCATTTCCATCTTATGATTTAACCAAATAAAAAGTGTTCAAAAAAAACATAAATAAAAGATAGTATTTTAAATGAAAACATTTTTTAACCCATATTGTTGATAGTTAGTGGTTCATCCACTCAAGGAGTTTGTATGCATGAGTGTTGAGCACCATTCTTCTTAGTAGGTTTTAATATGGCTGAGTGTGTCACATTTTTGCAAAAGTCAAGTGAGTTAATAACTGGACCCCTTGAGCAGTGCTGGCTCTAGGGATCCTGGCACCCCGATGCAAATTTAAGTCGAGTGCCCTTTACTTTTTTTTTTTTAAGAAATGTAGTTAACATTTTAAGGTTAAAAACTCAAAACACATATTTTTATGTAAAGCCATGTACTTTGAAATATATATATATATATATATATATATATATATATATTAACAACACAGCAAGAATAGCAAAACATACAAAAATGCAGACTAGAATTACAGATACATAAGTTGCCAATTACTAGGCTATAAGCTATTATAACCAGAGATGTACAAACCAGAAAAATTGCACAATGATAAGAATAATTTAATTTTTAATGGAAAAAGAAATGTATGAAAAAATGAAACTATTTAAAAGATTACTTTTCTTGATTTTATGGAAGAAAATCATCCAAAATTTCACTTGTTTCTAGTTTCTCACATATATCACCTTCTATTGTGATCATTGACAATCCAACCAGTCTTTCCTGTGAAATACTAGATATTAGATATCTTTTAATTAGCTTCAGTCTTGAAAACGATCGTTCGCCACTTGCTACGGAAACTGAAAGTGTCAAAAATATTCAAAGCGAAATTGTTAAATTAATAAAGATGCTATCTAAATTATTTGCAATATTTTCTGTGGGTCTAAGTTGTCACTATCCTGTATGATGTCTTTTAGAATTTGTATTTCATTATAAAATTCAGTAGTGGCAAAAATATCCTTTATTTCACCATCAGTCATCTCAACTTGTAAATCATCACAGTGTTTTCTTAAACTGTCCACATCCATATGAGAAATTTCCTTGAAACTGGATAAAAACTGAAATATGTTAAAGAGACTTATCAAGGAATCAAACCTTTCAGCCAAAGAATTAATAATAGTGTCCACAATTGGAAGAAAAAACCTGTAACTTTAAAGTTTTATTGCGGATCAACTGGCACTTCGACCACATATTCTTACATCTGCATAATGTATTGCTTTTGAACTCAGGAGAAATTTCTAAATCTAATGCTAATTCTTTTGCCGATTTAAGTATCCTATCCTATTCCCTCAGCCATATGGCTGGTGGGGATAGCTATATGCTACCATACTAGGGAGATGATTATGAGCAAGGTAATTTCCCATTGCATTCCATGGCGTACTATATTCTATGACTGTACCCAGTGTGTTCGTGGTGTCGGTTTGCCTGCTTGTGGGATGAAACCCCCCCCCCAGATAAACTGGTGGAAAAAACCTGTTGTCCACGCCTGAGACCGACTAACTTGGCTATGGCTGAGGAAGATCCTTAAGCTTTTCACGTTGCCAAAGGGAATCGAATCTAGGACACTCCTTCCCCACGAGCAAAGCCACAGCCACTAGGCCAGTGCTTCCCAAACTTATTAAAATATTTCGCGGCCCCCATCGAAAAAAAATAGTAATACAGATATATATTATTATAATATTTATTGTATTTATATTCAATACAATTTATATTCAAGATTTTGTGTTTGTAATCTTTTTTGTGTTTCTTATCAATACCTTTGAAATGAAACTTATATGAATAAGTATACATTTATTAATATTCATTAATCGCTGAAATACACAAGAAACAAAATTTATGAACCAACACCAACGTGTGATTTTTTACATTAAAATATAAAAAAGAACAAAAAAGAAATAATAAAAATTAAATATGTTTCTTTTAAGATTAAAAAAAATATACTTAGTCTTAAAACATTTTAAATTTGTTTTCATTATTTCACGGCCCCCCCCTCAACAAAACTTACAGCCCCAAGGGGGGCTGTGGCCCACAGTTTGGAAAGCGCTGCACTAGGCTAACTGCTCGTAAGCCGATTCAAGTATAACATTAAAATTTTCATCTGATCTAAATTCTTTAGTAAAGTCAACTGCATTATTTAATGCGTTTATAGATTCAATTAAATTTGTTTGGATTCTGAAGCATTTTACCCACTACATTGATCCTGCACAAAACTCATACCAGATTATAAGTGAACACAAAAATTTATAATCTTTAATTTTTAAAGCTAATGTTTTTTGCTTCATATTTTGTGCTGTTGTCGTCAATTTGAATATTATCATAAATATCCACAAAATAATCTAAAACTTCTCCAGTATTACATCTAAGTGAACGAAGAGTGTCAATCCTTGCTTCCCATCTAGTATCAGATAATGTTTCAAATGCAATTTTGGTGTACTTTTTCAATACATCCCATCGTTCAGTCAAAGCACTAAAGAAATTATAAATTTCTTTGCGGTGATCACTAAAAAAAACTCACTGTTTAAGTGTAAGCAATCACCAAATTTAATGTGTGTGCTGCGCATGGGACAAAGAGTGCTCGAGGGTTAATATTCAATGTATCCCAACGCCACTGTTTTCCTTGCATGTTCACCCTATTATCATATCCTTGTGTTTGCAAATTTTTAATATCCAAATTTAAATCTTTTAATTTATACAAAAGTCTGGATAAACCTCCAGACTTTTGTATTTCTTTTTCACGTTCTTTTGCCGCTTTTATTTTTTTTTATTTGAAGCTCCAGATAATTCTTTTTTCTTCTCCATTATGCCCATATTTATTCTGAATTAAAAAATTTATTGAACAAAAAATTTGTTAAGACATAAAAACTAAATGTAAAAAAAATAAAAATAAATGCTTAAAGAAATGCATAAATTTTGAGTCTGCTTACCTCAGTGGGAATTAGTTACACATTCACTGTGTGTTTAGCAATCAACAGTTCGATGATTTACAAACAACACGTGCGGTGTGTTCCACAAAAAATGTGTAATAGAGGTTAAGCCAGATACACGTGCATGCCTTCTGTCCTAACTGACGAATGTGCACTGCATGTAAATAAAAAAAAGTCGGTAATATAAGGCGCCCCTATAACACGATGCCTGGATGAGTAGCCGGCTCGTTTAGTGCTTCTGACAGCTCTGTATCACACACACACAGCGAAAAACAACTTGCAGTTTTTTGCTAAATGTTATTAAAACTTGCAGTATTTAGTACAATATATTTAGTGAATATCCACATTTAATAAACGCTAATATTAAAACGTGTTTTTATTTTATTTTTTCTAATCACTTCAGTGCACCTTGAAGAAGGTGCCCAGATGCAATGCATCGTCTGCTTACCGTGTTAAGCCGGCCCTGAGTATGTTGGTATTTTTAGGAAGGAGAAGAGAATAAATGTCATATCATTTCTAAGTCAAAGTCAAATTGGCATCTTCTGGGAACAGCACACAAATATAGATATGTGCATAGAGGAGATTCATATGTATGCAAGACTGAATTTAGGAAATTAAAAATGAAGCCTTACTATCCTAAAGGAAGCTGCCTAGTGACTAGCTGATTTCCTTTTTGTTTTGTTAATTAAATTTGAACTTGATTTTTTCCCCTCCTTTTTCAAATAAATTTAAGCTGTGTTTGAATGTGAAAATGTATTTCTATAATTTGTCTTTAGTTAAATTTATGTAAATAATCTATGTGTGTATATATATTGTTTATTAATTAATTATTCTTTTGTTTTGCATTTCATTTATCCTTACTGATGAGACTAAGATAAGTTTTATATATCTGTCACTTTTTTTTTCTGAACTGCTGAAGGTTCACTCTGAAACTTTAAGAAAGGCAGAGTGAGCCTGTTCTACAGAAAAGAAGTAGATGGAATGAAACAGGAGACATCTGTTTGAGAGTTCTTTCACTTGGTTATACTACAAATTACAGATGGCAAGAAATTATATTCTTAGTTTAATCCTTTATACAAATGACCATGAAAGACCAACCACCTCCCCTAGACCTACCTGGTGTATACCAGGTCCCTTGCAGCTGTAAAGTCTTACTTTGGCCAAACAGGCAGGACAGCGAATATCAGAATTTCTGAACACAAGGACTACATCCGTTTTCACAAGTACAGCCATTCTGGTCTTGCAGACCATGCTCTGGATACATGCCACAGAATACGGTGGAAGAAAGCTACAATAATACACCGTAGCAAATACAAATTCGAAAGACTATTTATGGAATGAGCCTCAGCCCTAAGAAACTCTCCAAACCTCAACAAATTTGGTTGTATGCGACTGCCCAAAATTTGGGAGGCTTACATCAGCAGACCTTCAGCCCAACGGCCAAGAACACCTACTTAGCCCACTAGAGGGCACCATCAGGACTTTTAGGAGAACAATAGCTTCATCTCTTCGTTCTCAGTTACTGTGTTGTAGTGCCTACGTGCACGTGCCTTTTTTTTGCAAGTTTCTTTTGAAGATGGCGATGTGACGTTGCCGAAATATCAGAAATATTTATTAAAGTGTAATTTAATTTATATTCAGATCTACGTTGTTCAATTCTTTTAAGTGATTTAATAATGCATAACTGACATATAAGCCTGTCTTACGAGAACTTTATACAAATGTAAGCAAATAAAAATTTGTATGTGAAGTAACATCACAAATGGGTTGCTTGTATGAAAGTTTATTTTTCACTTGGTTAGACTATAATAAATTTAGTTTAATCCTTTATCCAAGTGTGAGCAAACAAAGTTTGCACCTGAAAGCATCTTCAGGACTGGGGTAAGGTGGTACAACACCGGGCAACTTGTTATAAAAGACCTTGCTAATGCTTCTGCCTGGTATCTCCACTTGGGCCTAGCTCCCACTGAAGAGACCTCAATAAAGGTCGAAACTAGTCTGGGTAGTGGCCCTTCCCTTAATGCATAACATTATACATATCTGCAAGGAGATGTGTTTTGCATTATGGGAGATACTGAGATAAGAGTGATGTTAGCTTGCTCCACCCTTGCAATGAGTTTCCCGGTGTTGTACCACCTTACCCCAGTCCTGAAGATACTTTCAGGGGCAAACTTTGTTTGCTCACACTTGGATAAAGGATTAAACTAAATTTATTATTAGGGTTGCTTGTATATATATATATATATATATATACAGGTTAATGACTTAACATTAATTGCCTTAGTATCACATTTTGTAAGGGATCACTACCTAGATGTAAGGATCACTACCGAGACTGTTTTCAACTTTCATCGAACTGAAAAAGTAAAGGAGTGCTCATCATAGGCCTAGAGTAGTTAGCATAGTGATGCAAGAGAGTCTAATACTATTAGAAAAGACAAATAGATAGTATGAAAGAGTGATAAAATATCTCAGTTCTTTTATATCATCATATAGCCAAAGGCTATCAGTTTTTCCTTTTTCACTAATCTCGTGCAGATGAACAACCAAAAGACAAATTGATACTAAAGTGCAAAGATGACAGATACCCAAGTGGTTAGCCTTATCTGAGATAACTGCCTTGAGTTGGCCTTCTCTGCCTGGGATTGCTCTCCAGTCATCTGTGCAATTGAATATAAGATTACACTGAACTAAGAGGATGGAACCAAAAACCTCTCACAGCAAAAAATAGACAGAAATTTATCCCCCCCCCTAGTGAATATTGCATAATGTGGGTGATCTACACCACCTAGTCAAAAATTTGATATCTCCTAGAATGCTTCTTTCTAAATACAAAAATCATCTGACTAAACAATAAAATTTCCACAATACAATATTATATAGCATTTGTATGTAATATTCCTAGTTTTCAAATCCATGTTTCTTTTTTAACTTTCCATAAATGGTATTTTAATTCATTAATTATAAAGATCAAAATTCTCTTTGTATTGCTAAAATAACCTGTTCTATTGTAAGTAATGGAATGACATTATATAATCTGTTCTAAATATGCAGGACAAGAGGACAGTTGTAGAATGCATGCCTACTAGACATTCTTTGTATCTTCTGATTCAAAGAATGTCTGTTTCCAATCGGTAACAGATGTCACAGGTTGGAAGGTGACCACATGTAATTCTCCAAGCAAGATCCTTCCTGTTGGGGGTATTTTTTGATACCCTAACAGGAGGGTATCAATAAGCAGGGCCGGCGGAAGCGGGCATGGGGGTGGCGCTACGATGGGGGTGCCGCCGCCAGGGAGCAGTTCATAAGTTAATTTTTAAGAAACAAAATTTTTATCATAAAAACAAAAAATTCTTAGAATGATCAATATTAAAATAAATTAGGCCGGATACACCGAATAAAAATTTAAAAAAAATGTATATTGTCGCCTCTTTGATCAGCCGGTTGTTTACAATTTGCAGCTAGAGCAGGCTAAATGCTTGCCTGCAAAATGTTGTGTCTACTGCAATCTATCTAAAGTGAAACGATGAATGGTTTTTATGTGCAAAACAAATTTTCATACAAAACATTTGTTGCTAGTTAACCTAGTCATATGGTACGCATCTCAGTAGGCTACTGACAGTAGTGCAGTGCCGACTATTATTTCGTCTCTGTGTCGTATGTGTAATAATTTCTTGTGGGTATAAAATAGAAATGGAATCAAAAATTTAAAAAAAAGTTATTTGGTGCACAAAATCGTAAGCGTCATGCTGCAAAAGAAGCAGATATTAAGAAACAGACTGGGGATCTTAATAAATTTGTTAAAATATTCTGATGCAGATTGTAACCAACTCGATACATCAGAAATCAGAGTTGAAGAACTGTACACATCATCCAGTTTTCATGAAAGTACTATTGCAACTATTGAACATGATTTAAGTGAAAAATAATTAGGATTTAGTCAACTACAATAAGATTTAGTTGTAGTTGACCACGAAACTAACACATTGCTAGTCTCTGTAAATTTAGAAGATCCAGGTGAATGGGGAAATATTGATGAAAAATTACGAGCTGTTTTAATTGAAATGGGGCCTGTTCAAAAGAAAAATAATATATCCCAGAGATACATATGGTTGTAAATTTGGTGACACACATTATAATAGAAAAATGGAAAACAGGAGCTCGTGCCAAGAACATGGCTCATTTATTCCGAAACTTTAAATTCTGTTTTTTGCTTTTGTTGCAAACTTGTCGCACCTACTAAATCAACTGAATCACCTACTGAGTCTTGTAGAAGGTTATAACGATTGGAGAAATGTAAGTACAACTTTACATAGACATGAGACTAGTTTAACTCACATGAAAAATTTCTTTAAATGGAAGGAACTTGATAAAAAAAAAAAAAAAAAAAAAAAAACTACTATTGATTTCCAGACTCAAGGCATGTATGAAATGGAAAAGAAACATCGGACGAATGTTTTAGAGCGCTTGATTGAAATTATAAAATTCCTTGGTAGTCGAAACTTAGCTTTTCACGGATCATCTGATAAATTATATGAAAGGAGTAACAGCAATTTTTTAAAATTAGTCGAACTGTTCGCTATGTTTGATCCCGTTATGGAAAATCATGTGGAAAGGGCCCTACAACGAATACAATAGGGCACACTATTTGAGTAAAGACAGTCAAAATGAAATATTGGAAACTTTAAGTAATGCAATCAGGGATACAATTTTATTATCAATTCGAAAATCTAAATATTATTCCATAATTTTAGGCCGCACACTTGATGCAAGTAAAACAGAACAAATGACCATTATTATTCGCTTTGTTTCCTGTGACAATGGAATTGTCAAGATCAGGGAAAACTTTTCAGGTTTTGCAGATATATCAGATTCCACAGGACGTGGTTTATGTGCAACAATAATGAAACAACTGGAAAAATGGAACATTCCCATTGAAGACATGAGGTCAAGGGTATGAAAATGGGGCAAATATGAAATGGAAAAAATATTGGCTCCAAAATTTGCTTTTGAACAAAAATTTTCGAGCATTTTACGTGCCATGTGCTGCTCATACTCTGAATTTAATCATTAATGATGCAGCCAAAGTGAATGCAGATACAATTTGTTTCTTTGCAATTATTCAAGAAATATAAAATTTCTTTTCATTCAATTACAAACGTTGGGCAATCCTTTTAAAGTTCGTAAAAAAACTAACATTGAAACAGCCATCAGAAACGTGATGGGTAAGTAAAATTAATGCAATCCACCCTCTACGATATCAGTTAGGAGAAATTTATGATGCACTTTTTGAAATTTTAAATAATGAAAATTTTAATAAAGAAACTCAGCATGAAGCACAAACATTATGTGCTAAAATAAAGGACTACAAATTTATTTGCTCTCATATAACTTGGCATGATTTACTTAACAGAATAAACCCTGTGAGTAAAATGCTTCAAGACAAAAATATGAACATTACACTTGCTTTAGAATCTATCGAAAACTTAAAAATATTCTTACAAGAGTATCGATCAGATACAAATTTTAAAGAAGTTCTAAAAACGGCAAAAGAACTGAGTGAAGAGGTGAATGGAGAACAAGAATTTAAAACTGGTACGGAAGTTCGACGCCGAAAGAAGACACGACAATGACTACGAGCATCATGACGAAACGCCACAATTACCAGAAGATATTTTTAGAGTGAATGTGTTTTATACACTTATAGACATTGCAATGTGTTCGTTAATAGAATGTTTTGAACAACTAAAAACATATTATGATAATTTCAATTTCTTGTATAGATTACTACAAATTAATAACGAAGATTTATGAAAAAATTGTGACGATTTAGAGATTCTCTTGAAGGACGGTGACAATAAAGACGTAAATGCAATAGAACTATATGACGAGTTATGTGCTTTCCGGGATATTTTTCGGAAGGAATATTTAAATATTCAAAAGCCCTTTCGATATTCTTAATTTTATTGTGTCCAATAATTTATCTTTCCCGAACTTTTCAATTGCTTTAAGAATACTATTAACTTTACCTGTTAGTGTAGTGAGCGGTGAACGTTCCTTTTCCAAGTTGAAATTGATTAAAACCTACTCAAGAACAAGTATGTCACAAAAAAAGGCTTGTTAGTTTTTGGCGTTAATAGCTATTGAAAATGATATATGTGTGGAATTAAACGTTAAGACCATTATTTCTAATTTTGTGAATATGAAATCACAAACCTTTAAATTTTAATAAAAAAAATTTCAAGTATATTTATGTAATTTATTTTCTGTTATTCTGTAAAGATGTCATTTTTTGAATACTTATATTAAATGTTCTAATTATTTCTGAATTCTTTTCTTATTTTCTCATCTATTTTGAGTTTCTTTTATTTTTCTAAAAGATAGTTCCACTTATAAAAATTATTAAAAAATTTTTACAAGTTACTAAGAATTTAGTAACTTGTAAAATGCAAGAATTTTTAAACTTTAGTTCAAATAAATTTTAACTTCATTTTAATTTTGTTAGCGATTCGGGTCGTTGAGAAGGCTATAATCCCTGTATCATTATATTCAACGATTAAAGTGAAGTGGCTTTATCAAAATTTGCTTTAACTTTTGAGAATTTTTTTAATATTCGGGTTTTTAACGATTATCCTGCCTAGCCAACACCCCTGGTTCGTTACATTTAGTGAACTAACGTGTGGCTGTTCCATCAAAATTTATTTAAGAAATTTCAAATAATTAAAATTTTTATTATCGTAAAAGAACCACACTCTCCCGGTTCATTACAGGGGCGCTTAGATAGAAATTGCATGTGGGCGCCAAAGACCCTAGCGCTGGCTCTGTCAATAAGCTATAAAACAAAGTCTTGTTATCAGTACTGAAATGTGGAAGTTTATGCCGAAAGAGATTAAAGATTTATTTTTACCAAATTTTACTTTTTTTTTTAATAGAAGAATGTCAATGCCAGAATGTCGTAGAAGTCTTAGATTTAAGCATAGGATGTTATAGTATTCAGGAACAATCCCAGTTTTTGGCCCTTTATAATCATTTATCCAAACAGGTAAAGATGAAAACTCAGGTAGTGCCGAAAAAGGTCTGCACGTGTGTGATTGGACTGCGACATTTTATAGATTTTTGAAGCTGTATTGCTTAAATAGCAGAATTTTAAGACCGGAAGCCCACATCTTCCATGCTTCTTTGATAGTTGAAGAAATTCCTTTTTGACTTCTTGGTATCAGTTGGACCAAAGAAATTGCACAGGCTTACTATATAATTGCCTTTCTTCAGCTTCTGTGATGTTTGTAATATTTATTATGTACAACTGAGAAGGGAAGATTACGGTTTTGAGAACTATGGCTTTAGAAGAAAAGGTAAGTGGCTCAATTTTCTGGTCTTCTAAGGTTTCAATGTTCTTGTATATAATTGGATCTTGTATATTTCTTTAACTAGTAATATTGGGTAAGTAGAGAAGGGAATTCCAAGTATAATGAGGATTTCACTCTCAGGGGGTTAGTCCAAAAGACTAAATTCAAACACATGAAGCTGTTCTAGGAGAAACTATTATGGAGTTAATTAGCTTTAAGTTAAAAGTTTTGTTTTAAATTGTTAATTTAGTCTTTTGCATGGTAAGTTGCCTAACATAGTACATGGCACCAATGTGAAGCAGATCAATGGCATCATTGTTTAAAGAATTTAACCAAAAGGGATTTCATGCAGTTCAATGTTTGTGAAATGTATGCATTACCGAAGGCAAATGGAATTTGGTTTGAAAGCAATAGTGATGGGAAAGTGTACCAAAAATGTGTCTCAGATCACAAGATTGAAGTAGTGGATGGAACTCAGAATTATGCTTGAAAATGTGTGTGATGTAATAGCAAGTTGGATTGAAAGAGATTAAATGTAACATGATTGAGAGAGTAAAGGTGTTGATTGAAAGAATAGTATGACTGATGTAAAGAATGAAGAGATGGCTCTAATGGGGAAGATAGCTCGGTTACACGGAGTGATACACAGGCTGAAGCAGAAGCTGGAATGAATGCAGAAACGTCTGGTGAGTATGTCAGCTGATAATAGAAAGAAGTGCGAGATAAGAGAAATGAGGGCTTGAACAAGAGAGAAGGAAAAATCAGGGAGTGAGTCTTCTATGGCGATCAATCAGAAGAAGTGTGATCAGCAAGAGACTGACAAAATCGTGCTTTCCAGGGTGCAAAAATTAATGATGTTAGTGAGACTATCAGAGTATAAAAGGGTAAGGTGAAAGAGATGACTGTATTGGAAGGAACGAATGATTTCAAAGGAGAAAACTATAGCATGAGAGAGGAGATGAAAGAATTACTGGAAGTAGCAAAAGAAAAGAGTAAGAGAGTTAAGAGTCTGTTGCCACAGTATGACAGAGTAGAGCTGAAAGGCCATAATAGCAAATGACTCAATGAGTAGGTTATGCAGGAAGAGTGGTGTGAAGTTTGTGGATATGTGGTGAGAGTTTGGCTGGTGAAAGGACTTATACAAGAAGGATGGTTTGCATCTGAATGGATTTGGTGTTCAGAGACTGGAAAAATTGCTGAATGAAGTGAAAGTGGATGTGCAGAATTAAGAAACTAGGGCTTTTGGGGGGGGGGGGCTATTGAGTGGATATGCAGACATCAGTGAGGCAGTTGAATGTAAGAATGTGTATAATATGCCTAAGATAGTACCACTGGTAACACACCAGAATGGAATAGTTGGTATAGTGTCAGGATAGATGTGCCTAAGGGGCTTTTGTATTTTAAGTACACTAATGGCAGGAGCATTCGGAACAAAGAGGAGGAGGAATTTTTGGCATAGGGTAGTTCATCCTGGGCAAAGGTAATTGCCATTAGTAAGACATGACTAACAGAAGATAATATAGTTAGTGGAATAGAATGTGAAGGATATAGTATATTCAGGGAGGATAGAGAGAAAAGAATGGGGGGGGGGAACAGTGTTATTCATGATAGCCTCATTGCAACCAGAGAGTAGAAATTCAACTGTGAAAATAGCACATTTGAGGCTATCTATTGTGAGATAGAGGCCAGCAGAACAAAATATACAGTTGGATGCTGTTATAGACCAGGGGACAGAAAGATGATGGAGATAGTATGCACTGGCAAATAGACTCAATGAGTGGAGGGCATAGTAATTATTATGGGGGATTTCAACTATGGGAACATAGACTGGAAGGAGGAGAGGACCACATGGGAGGAAGGGAATGGAATTTATGCAGTTACTAAGGAATAATTACTTGAGAAGCATGTGATGGAATATACTAGGGATTTGAGAGTGCTCAATCTAGTAATTACATCTGAGAATTTGTCTATAACAAATATGACCACATTGCCACCAGTTGGTGAGAGTGATCATATGGTCTTGACCTGGGAGGTGGCTAAATGTGTGGAATTTTCAGTTAAGATGGGATATATATGTCTGGAATTACAGGGCTGGTAAGTATGATAAGCTTAGGAGATTTCTTGGATCGATGCCATAGCATGTAAAACTGCAAGGGCTGGATGTGGTAAAGTAGAGTAAATCAAATGGGAGTTAAATAGATGAATATCATTATTAAGCTGGAGTTGCAATAAATAAATAAATAAAAAATAAAACAATTGTGGAGGGAATTTAAGGAGAAAGGTGACCAGCAGGCACATGAATAGTACAAGGCACAGGCCAGATGGTTAACTAGTGTGGTAAGAAAGGCAAAAGCAGATTATAAAAGGAAATTAGCAATGCAGGCTAAAGATAATCCAAAAACAGTTCTTTCAATATGCTGCAAGTAAAAGAAAGAATGTTTATGGCAGAATGATTTTAACGAACGATGAAGGTAGGGGGATAACTAAATCAGTCGAAATAGTAGAATTACTAAGTGAACAAACACTTTCCAAGAATATATCATCCAGGTGGTGATATTGCAGAAATGAGGGAACCAATGGCTTATATGAGAACTGAGGTAAATGAAATGAAGGTGTATAGCGTATTACAGAACCTTAATGTAAATACAGCTGTGGGATTGGATGGTATACCAGCTCGAGTTTTACATGAAGCTGCGAGGGAATTGTTACTGCTCTTGGCCATATTGTTTAATGTAAGTCTTAGCTCTGTGTTAATCTTGAGGGGTGAAAAGAGGGGAAAATAGTTCCATTGCATAAAGGAGGCTCCAAGACTGATGTAGCAAATTACCGACTGATCAGCATATCAGGAGTCGTTGTCAAAGTATTGGAGAATTTAGTCGAGAGCAAAACACAGGAATGTGAATGGAAATGGGATACTATATAGAAGGTAACATGGTTGTGTGAAGGGTAGGTCATACTTCAGTAACTTGCTCATGTTTTATAATACAGTGACAACTAAGTTGGATAAATGTAATGGATTTACAGGAGGGTGGTTGATGGAGAGATATCAGAGAATAGTTTATTCAGGACTAGAGTCCAAAAGAAGACTATTAACTAGTGGCATGCCGCACAGTTCTGTTCTTGGACCGCTACTGTTTAATTTGTACATTAATGATATAGGAAATGAACAAATGCAAAGTTGGATAGAGCAATAGTTAAAACAGATGATGTCAAAATTTTGCAGTATGATTTGGATAGATTGTCACACTGGGAAAAGGAGAATGGATGTCAGTTTAATGTGGCAAAGTGTAAAGTTATGCATTTTGGGATGAAAAGATAACTAGCTGTATACCACATTGGTGCAACTGTACTCTAGGAAATTGATGAAGCTAGAGACTTGGGAGTGTTAGTGAATAGGGAATTAAAGTTTAGGGGACACATAGCAAAAGTGCTAAAGCAGATCATTAGATTACTTGATTATGGAAGAAGAATACTTTGGCAAGCAGAGATAAGCAGGCTATTGTTCCTCTTTATTGAGCCTTGATAAGACCCCCCCCCCCCATCCTGACTGTCATGTGCAGATCTGAGTGCCAGGGTTTCTTGTTCTTGGTGATGAGAATAATGCATTCTCGTGGAAAGGCTTAGACGTTGGTTATGCATTTTTACTAAATAATTTAAGGAAATTACAATGTCAACTGATATATACATTAAAATAAATTTTAATATATTTCAATATTTCGGCAACGTCACGTTGCCATTTTCAAGAAATTTAAGAACAAGACACGTGCACGTAGGCACAACAAACAGTAAGTGAGGAAGAAGCAGGAAGCTATTATTTCTCCTCAAGACCTGATGGTGCCCCCTAGCGGGCAATGTTGGGCTGAAGGTCTTCTGATGTAGGTTTCCCAAATTTGAAGCAGCCTCATGCAGCCAAATTTGTTGAGGTTTGGAATGTTTCTTAGGGCTGAAGCTGATTCCATGAAAAGCCTTTCATATTTATATTTACTACGGTGTATTATCTTGGCTTTCTTCCACCGTATTCTATGGCAGGTATCCAGCACATGGTCAGCAAGACCAGAGTGGCTGTATTGGTGAAACCGGATGTAGTCCTTGTGTTCTGAAATTCTGATATTTGCTGTCCTGCCTGTTTGGCCAAAGTAGGACAGCTTGCAGCTGCAAGGGACCTGGTATACACCAGGTAGGTCTAGGGGAGGAGGAGGTTGGTCTTTGGTAGAGCAGATAAGGGATGGCAATTTTTTTATATGGTCTGTAACAAGAGAATAATGCACAAATGTTGGGCAGTTCTGGACATGATGTTTAAGGTCCTCTCTCTCTCGATGAGTCCAAGGATTCCTTGGAGTAGCTCATAATAATAATAATGCATGTCTGTAAGGAAATGCTTTGCATTATGGGATACTAAAGCAATTAATGTGAAGTCATTAGCCTCTATATATACCAGTTACCCAGTTGTGATGTTATTTCATATACAATTTTTTTTGCTTACTCTTGGATAAAGACACAGGAGACAGATGCTTGTTTGACAAGTTTCAAGCTGGATTGTAAAAGGGAGTTAGTTAGCAGTAGCTCTTGGTTTTATGAAAATGGAGGAATGATAATGGCTAATTCAGTGGAACATTGTCCATGGAAATATCTGTAGAACAGGCATAAGCAGAAACTGAACATCCATGGGTAAAGGTAGTGGATCTGTTAGAGAAAGATATTTAACTGAATTGCTCTCCTTTGGATAGCATTGTGCAATCTCAGAGAGAATTTTGCTTTATCCCATATATGTGATCATATTCCATTGTTTGGGCAGATTTGGGATTTGTATAGAGTTAGTACCTGTAAAGGTGAAGTAGTGTCTTGAGTGGAAAGGTATGCCAAACTATTTGTTGAGATATGTTTGTGCCAGGAAAGGTTGGAGGTGTAGATCAGTCCAATTGTATTTGTCTATCAGGTTATTACTGAAGGTTAGGGGAAAGGATGTGAGATCTTCCTTATGAGAGATCAGATAGGACTGAGTTGTGGTGGCACTAAAGTCTACAAGATTGTCCATACCTCATTGAGATATAGATATAGCTAAGAGATTAGAGTTCAGGGCTTTGGTCATAGTGGATCTTGAGAGTTCTAGCAACTGAGCACTACAAGGTTTGTCTAATGAAAAGGAGAAATCATTGTACTGTCATCTGTGAAGCTATGAATAGGATTTGAAGTCTGTGAGAGCAGGTCATCTATATGCAGGAGGAAAAGAGTGGATGAGAGTACAGAACCCTGAGGAACTCCAGCATTGGTGAGGAAATCTGAGAGGAAACCATCTGTCATGACTCCTAGTGAGTGACCAGTGAGAAAGTTGGCACCAAGTTGCAGAGAGTGGAAGGCAGACCATAGAATGGCAGTTTGCTAGGTAGGCAAACCTGATCAAATGCTTTTGAGATGTCAAGAGATTGGTGAATATAATGAATGAGATTTAGTTAAGACTAACAAGGAAACTAATATTTAAGATCAATAATCATGAGTAATGGAAAGAAAAATAAAATACTCCTGGAATGTACACTAGTTACATTATAGAATGTTTATATTATTATTCATTAATTATAATTAATTTGCTTTAATGGCAAGGCTTAGACTTAATTTTGGAGGACTCCTAATAGAGAAGTTTACTTTTCCTTTTGTATCAGCCACAGATTTTAATGCTAAATAATAGTAATTGTCAATTTTTTTTTAACAAAATGGCATGGCCTAAGGATGCTATGAGTACCATAATCAGTTAACCAGTAATTAACTTTCTAATATCTTTGGTGTTTTTGCATATATTAGCCTCACATAACAAAATGAAAAACCTACAGCACGTATCAGTGCTATGTATGAGCAGTCTGACTAAGCATGTTATTATTGTTAGTCATTGATTAGTTTTAAGTCAGTATTTTAAGTAATCTGCATGCATATTACTGTTACTTATGCCTAATGAATTGAATTGACAAATTGAAATGTAGAGAAAGGAGTGCAGAGAATGAATCTGAGCAAGTAAGAAGCGATGTGAAACACTGGGAGAGTAAGGAAGGAGAGATTGACGTGGGGGTTATGAATGAAGTGATAGCATGAGTATAGATAATCAGAGAACAAGTGTGCAAGACAAATCAGGGAGGCTAAGGGTGGAGGGGGGAGGGGAACAGTGCGAGAAAGGTGATGCTCCAAGAGGATGTGAATGCATCTATAGAGAAAAAGGAGGGGGGGGAGATACCTGAGATCACGAGAAGAAAGTTCTAAGATGAATACGATGAAAAAGAAATGGCTCATGTTAAGTATGGAGAGTCACATCTAATAAGTGATATCAGTGAAACTTGTTATAGATCCAGGAACAAGCTGTTATGTTTGTATAAAAGTGCTGGAAGTGTAAGAAACAAGACAAATGAAATGGTTGCAATGATTGAATATGTTCATCCAAAAATTGTTGGAATAAGTGAGCCATGGTTGGATGAGGATGACATCCTCACAGGAATAGAGATGGAAGGATATGATGTGTTTTGTGAAGATAGAACAGGTAAAAATGGAGAGGGAGTATTGTTGATGATAGAAAAAGAGTTATGCCCATACAAGGGTAGATAGAGATGCAAGAGGGAAATAGTGGCAGTGGATTTGAGGCAGTAGGATGTGAGACAGAGGTGAATAGAATGAAATACTTAGATGTTGTTATAGACCTGGTAATGAGGATGGTAGTGACCATGAAATGTATTATCAAATTAGCCAAGCAAATAAATACAACGGTGATCATTATGGGTAATTTTAATTATGGCAATATAGACTGGGATGATTAGATAACAACTAGAAGTAAAGAAAACAAATTTGAGTTTTTGAGGGACAACTACCTCAGGCAGTATGTAACGAGGATTGAGGGTCTTGGATTTGATCATCCCATCAGAGGATGTTATTATAAATGTGGTGTCAAATCACCCTCCAGTTGGTGAAAGTGATCATGAAGTGATTGCCTAGGAGGTTGCCAGCATTGTGAGAGCCTCTGTGAGGAAAGGGTATGTAGAACTACAAGGCTGGTGAGATTATGAGAAGTTCAGGAGACAGCTTGCAGGTGTAGCATGGAATGAGGAGTTTGCTGGAAAAGAGATCCATTCTGCTTGGGTGATATTCAAGAACTATCTAGTAGAAGCAATGTCTAAATATATTCCAAGGTTCAGAAGGTTAAATAAATTAGGTGTGAAATGGATGAATGAATAGATTAAGCATGCAATACAGAGGAAAAAGGCATTATACAAAGAACAGGCAAAGAGGGTGACTTTGTTTTCAAGGGTAGCAAAAGTGAAGTATGAGCAGCAGTTTGCCAAAAGCCAAAAACTAAGCTAGGAAATTTGTTTCAATGTGAAAGCCAACAAAAAGCATGGTTATGGAAAGATGACATTGATTGGAGAAAAATGGTATAAGAACAACTGCCGCAAAGGATATAGTTGAGATATTTAATGAGCAATTCATAAGGGTCTTTCATTCTTGTGAATGTGACATCACGGAGAGTTTGAGAGCAGTTGATGAGAAGGAAGAGAGACTGACTGACTGCAAAGTAAGCAAGAGTTATATGGGGAATTAAGCAAAATTGATGTTAATAAAGCTGTAGAACTTGATAATATTTTGAAGGAATGTGCCAGGGAGTTGGCATCTGCCGTGACATATTTGTTTAATGAATCTTGCACTGGGTCAAGTTTCAAAGGAGTAGAAGGAAGGCAAGATTGTACTGTTTCATAAAGGAGGTATCTGAAGTCAAGCATCAAATTATAGGCCAATTAGTATGCTAGTTTTGTGGTTCAAGTGTTGGAAAAATGGGTGAGAATCAGGATCCAGAATTGGGTTGACAACAATGATATGCTAAAGAGAATCATGTTTAGTAATCCATTGATTATAATAAGTTGACAGCAATATTGGACGCGGGAGATGGATACACAGTAGTACAGGGTGTTCGGGATAAATTTGACAGTTTCGTAAGGAAAAAGAAAATCTTCTTTGTATCTATTAAATTTAATGAATTGACAAAAAAACATTACAGGCAGAGTTAATTACAATACTATCAACAAGATTTACTCAAAATAACCACCATTAGCATCGATCACAGCTTCAATTCTGCTTCGGAACCTCGAACAAGCTGATGCTACAGTCTCCCTGGGAAGGGCCGCAAAAACTGTTTTAATTTTATCCATTAACTGGGCTTTTGTATTACTGGAAGTGCGATTGGTGTCTTTTTCAACTGCGCCCCATACAAAATAATCCATGGGGTTAAGGTCTGGGGAGTTTGGAGGCCAAACATTTGGACTGGTGAAGTCGTAGAAATTTTCAGACAACCATTTTTGACTTTTCCCAGAGGTGTGGCAAGGGGCCGAATCCTGCTGCCATACATACGGCCTACCATTGGCTACCCTTGTTATCCAGGGCTTGACTACAGTTAGCAACTCCACGAACAAAGTCCGAATTCCAATGCCAGGGTTCTTCAACACCTGTTCCTGCAGATTTGCGAGGAATTCTGCTGTACGAACGCAATCAGATCGTCTGCTAGGGATCTTTCTTCTTGCTACATCCTCGTAGTCACCATTGCAAGTCTCTAGTTCATGCCTGATTGTTTTTACTGTATTCAGGGAGCATTGGGCAGCAGTCGTAATATCCTTATTTTGATGGCGGGCACGAATCATCATGATACAAGTTATTCTCTTCCATGATTCAGGTGGGTTCCAGCTATCCATCCTTTCTGACATCTTGTATATGAATGAAGAAGGGTCCAAACTTTTAAATGAAGAGAAGTGTGTGTTAATACATGTAACTTACGGAAAAATATAATTCATTATAAATATGTCAAATTTATCCCGAACACCCTGTATACTTAGATTTTGCAAAGGCTTTTGATAGATTACCATGACAAGTTGATAATTAAACTAGAGCAAATGGGATTGGATATTTGACTAGTGTATTGGATTGGAAACTGGCTGTCTGATAGGTATCAGCAAGCTATATATTGGGGAACAATATCCCAGAAGAAGAAAGTCACTAGTGTGCGCCTCAGGAGTCTTTAGTGCCATTTCTGTTTACCCTATACGTTAATAATATTGGGGAAGGTTTGAATGGTGATATTCTGTTGTTTGCAAATGATGCACAGTTGGGACAAACTATGAGTTGTAGAAAAGATGTTGTGGACTTATAAGAAGACTTGAATGGACTGAGAGAATGGAAGTGGGGAGGCCAGTTCAATGTTGCAAAACTTAAGGTTTTAAAATTTAGAACCAAAGATGGGATGTATTTTCTCTTGGTAAGGATATATTGTTGGAGGTGGAGGAAATAAGAGATCTTGGGGTGATGTTGGATAAGGATCTGAAATTTAGAGGATGTGAGGACAGAATTCTGGGAATGATGCGGAGAACACTGACTTTTAGAAGTAAGGAGATTCTTGTTTCATTATATAAGACTTTGATTAGGCCACACGTGGACTACTGTGCACAGATATGGTCACCTGGCTTTCAAAAGGACAAAGAGATGTTGGAAAGGGTCCAGAGGCAACTGACTAAGGTAGTTTCTGATTTCTGGAATGTCAAATATGAGGAAAGGTTGAAAAGATGCAATTTGCAGAGTCTAGTGGATAGGAGGAGGAGTGGTAATATGATAGAGACCTACAAGTTGGTAAGGGGTTGTTATAGGATCAATGTTGAAGAGGTTTTTGCAAAATGGTGGGAATCAGGGAAGAACAAGAGGTCATCCCTGTAGGCTGTATAAGGAGGTGTGAACAAGGGAGTGAGAAGCATGTTTTTGCATGCAGAGTTGTGAGTGATTGAAATGCTTTGTCTGAGAGTGTGATGTCTGCAGAGAATTTGAATGTGTTTTAGGCAAGGCATGATGAGCTGTGTGCATGATAAAAGGAACTCTAGATCAGTCTTTGACTCCATAGGGATCTTAGGATAATAACAATAATGCTAAAGAAAACATCAAAAAGTATACACATTTCCAAGTAAATTAAACATGCCAAGAAATTATATTCTTCTTTCTTTTAAAACTTCACAATGAATGCAGATCACTGTGTAAAATAGACCAAAATACATGTTGGAGTAATCACTTTAATTATGAAATTATAAATTCATAATTTTAATTTAGTGAAGTAATGAATTAAAATAAAATTATATTTTTGTTTAATCCTTTATGCAAGTGTAAGCAAACGAAGCTTGCAATTGAAGTATCTAGCAGAACAAAATATACAGTTGGGTGCTGCTATAGACCAGGTGATGGAATAGATGGTGGAGATAGTATGCATAGCCAAATAGATGCAATGAGTGGGAGGAGGGTAATTATTATGGGGGATTTCAACTATGGTAACATTGATTGGAAGGAGGAGAGGACACATGGGAGGCAGGAATTGGATTTTATGCAGTTATTAAGGGATAACTACCTGAGAGAGAATGTAACGGAATATACTAGAGGTTTGAGAATGCTTGACCTAGTAACTGCATCTGAGAATTTGACTGTATTGAATATGACCACGTTGCCACCAATTGGTGAGAGTGATCATAAGGTCTTGACCTGGGAGGTGGCTAAATGATTGGAATTTTCAATTAAGACAGAGTACATGTGGAATTACCAGGCTGGTAAGTATGACAAGCTTAGGAGATTGCTTAGTTCTAGGCCATGGCATGTAAAACTGCAAGGGCTGAAAGTTGATAGTGCATGGGAAGCAGTAAAGGAGTGTTTGAAGGAGGTAATGGCTGACTGTATACCTAGAGTCCGGACAGTAAATCAAGTAGGGGTTAAATGGATAAATAACACCATTAAGCTTGAGCTGCAAAAAAAGAAACAACTGTGGAGGGAATTTAAGGAGAAAGGTGACCTGCAGGCCCATGAACAGTATAAAGCACAGGCCAGAAGAGTAAAGAGTGTGTAGTAAGAAAAGCAAAAGCAGATTATGAAAGGAAATTAGCCACACAAGCTAAAGAGAATCCTAAGCAGTTTTTTCGATATGCTGCAAGTAAAAGAAAAAATGTATATGGCAGAATGATTTTAAGGAATGCCGATGGTGGGGAGGTAACTGAATCAGTTGATATAGTGGAATTACTGAGCGAGCACTTTGCAAGAGTGTATCATCCAGGTGGTGGAATATTGCAGGAATGAAGGAATCAATAGCTTATACGGGAATTGAGGTGAATGAAATGGAGGTGAACAGTATATTACAAAACCTTAATGTGAATACATCTGTGGGATTGGATGGTATACCAGCTCGGGTCTTACGTGATGCAGCTAAAGAACTGTCAGTGCCCTTGACCATTTTGTTTAATTTGAGTCCCGAGGGGGTGGAAAGAGGGGAAAATAGTTCCACTGCATAAAGGAGGTTCCAAGACTGCTGTTGCAAATTACTGACCGATCAGCATATTGACTAATCATTGTCAAGGTTTTGGAGAAAGTAGTCAAGAGAAAAATACAGGAATGGATAGATGAAAATGGGATACTGTATAGGGGGACAGCATGGTTTTGTGAAGGATAGATCATGCCTCAGTAACTTGCTCATGTTTTATAACACAGTGACAGCTGAACTGGATAAGGGTAATGGGTATACAGTGATACTGCTGGAACTTGCTAAGGCCTTTGACAAGATACCGCATGGAATTCTAATCAGTAAACTGCAGCATATGGGAATGAATATAGGGTTGGTGAGATGGAGAGATATCAGAGAGTAGTTTATTCAGGAGTAGAGTCCAAAAGATAGCCTGTGACTAGTGGTGGTGTGCTGCAGGGTTCTGTTCTTGGACCACTACTATTATAATTTGTTCATTGACAATATAGGAAAGGATCTGAGAGGAACTGTTCATTTGTTTGCTGATGATAGTTGGGTAGAGCAATAGTGAATGCACATGATGTCAAAATTTTGCAGGATGATTTGTATAGATTGGAGGACTGGGCTAAGGAGAATGGATGTCAATTTAATGTGACAAAATGTAAGGTTATGCATTTTGGGGTGAAAAGATTAGCAGCAGTATACCACATTGGTGGAACTGTACTCCAGGAGATTGACAAGGCCAGGGATTTGGGAGTGTTGGTGGATAGGGAGTTGAAGTTTAGGAGGCACATTGCAAAAGTGGCTAAATCAGCTCATCAAATCACTTGGTTACTGAAGAATACTTTGACAAGTAGAGACAAGAAAGTTATTGTTCCTCTGTATCGAGCCTTGATAAGACCCCATCTTGACTACTGTGCCCAGATCTGAGTGTTGCCCAGGGTTTCTTCTTGATGGGGAGGAGGTGAAGAGGATCCAGAGGCGAGTGATCAAGATGTAGTAGGTCTATGGAATGAACCTTATGAGAACAGGTTGAAGATTTGTGGGTTGCAGAAATTGGTTTAAAAGGTGAAAAGGGGTGATATGATTGAGACAGACATTCAAATTACTGAAGGATTTTTATAAGATTAATTCAGAGGATGTTTTTCAGAACAGGACTGATGGTGGGAGGACTACGGACCATCCATGGAAACTGGGCAAGAGTGTGGTTAGCAAGGGTGTTAGAACTAGGTTTTTTTTTACTTGGAGAGTGGAATAAGCTGCCAGAGTCTGTTGTGGGTGCCATGACTGTAAACGAGTTCAAGGCAAAGTATGATAGATACTGTGTGGATGTTGAATAGTTGTTCTTGACATGATGTTTAGCGCCTCCCTCGATGAGTCTAAGGACTTCTTGGAGTTGCCCATAATAATAATAATAATATCTTCACGACTAGGCTACTTGTAGCCGTAGAGGATATGGACCTTACATCAATTGCCTCAGTATCCCATAATACAAAGGACATGTATATTACTATGCATTATGAGAAAGATAAAAAAAAAAGACCAGTTTCAATCTTTACTGGGTCTCATCAGTGGGAACCAGACCCAGAAAAATACTTTCCATATATGGGTGGATCAGGATATGATACTCTATAGAGGCCAACATGGTTTTGTTAAAGGTAGATCCTGCCTTAGCAATCTATTAACTTTTTATAATAGAATGATATCTGAGTTGGACAAAGGAACTGGCTACACAGTTGTACTTCTGGATTTTGCTAAGGCCTTTGACAGAATACCCCATGGAACACTGTTACGCAAATTGGAGCAGATGGGAATGGATACTAAATTGGTGATATGGATAGGAGAATGGCTCAAGGAAAGATACCAGAAGGTGGTATATGGAGGAGCTGAGTCCAGGATGAGGCAGGTGACCAGTGGTGTGCCTCAGGGCTCTGTGCTTGGGCCATTGTTGTTTAATTTGTATATAAATGATATAGGAAATGGCTTAAAGGGAGATATTCAGTTGTTTGCTGATGATGCAAAGTTGGGTAGCGCAATAAAAAATGAAGCTGATGTTGAAAGTTTGCAGGATGATTTAAATAAGCTGGTAGAATGGGCAAAAGGTAATGGATGTCAGTTTAATGTGGAAAAGTGTCAAGTTATGCATTTTGGGATTAAAAGTTTACCAGCTGTGTACTACATTGATGGAACAGTATTCCAAGCGATTGATGAGGCAAGGGACTTAGGGGTGTTGGTAGATAGGGAGATGAAGTTCAGGGGACACATTGCTAAGGTGTCCAAGATTGCACATAGGATTACTTGGTTGTTGAGGAACACAGTGACATTCAGAGCTAAAGAGGTTATTATTCCCTTTTATAAAGCGTTGATACTTCCACATTTGGATTACTGTGTCAGGTCTGGTCACCTGGATTCCTTGGAGATGAGGAGGCTGTGGAGAGAGTTCAGAGAAGAGTGACTAAGTTGGTGAGTGATGTAAAAAATGCTTCCTACATTGATAGATTGAGAGCGTGTGGATTGCAAAGGTTGGTTGATAGGCAGAGAAGAGGGGATATGATAGAAACATTTAAATTACTGAAAGGTTTTTATAGGATTGATGCAGGGGAAATGTTTCAGCTGTGTGATAGTGATAGAAGAACAAGAGGTCATCCCTGGAAATTAAAGAAGAGTGTGGTTAACAAGGGTGTGAGAACAAGGTTTTTTGCCTAGAGGGTGGTGAATGAGTGGAATTCATTGCCTGACTTAGTTGTGAGTTCTTCGTCTGTAAATGAATTCAAGAAGAGATATGACATATTGTTTTGCTAGTTTGGGTCTCCCGCGATGAGTCTACTGACTCCATGGAGATACCCATAATAATAATAATATATTACTTAACATTTTAGAAATGTCTATATTTTAATCACTAAAATATAGAGCCGAAAGGCTTCACTTTGGCATAGGTAAGACATTAAAAAGGAGGATATTATTGATCCACCATATTTTATGAAAATGATTATATTTTATGAAGCCTTTTGTCTCTATAGTTTAGTAATTTGATTATGCACCTACGAAGAGTTCACTTATGGATGAATTTAATGCTCTCAAAACTCTCAGTACCATGGGATTGCCATGGTATTGAGAGTTTTGTTCTCTAGGTTTCTGCCTGTCTCCGATGAGAACCAACAGTTTGAAACAGCTGTTACACCCATGAAATCTAATTTAACCACTGATAAAAGGTGACATAGGGGCTCATGGACAGAGCTTATGTCTTTTAAATAATGCAAACTAAGGCAACTCTGATGCTGAAGATTATATTCTCATAAGCTGTCTGGTAAATTTTTGAAAGTTTCTATATTTGGCTATAAAATATGGCTAGATCCATAATATCCTCAATTTAATGTCTTGTCTATATTCTAATAACAAATAAATTAAAGATTTCTTCTGAATAACTGTCTTCTAAATGTGAAAAACTGATGTAGAAATTCTTCACAAGATTCTTTAAATAATCTCAAATTGAAAGGAACTATGAAGGAAAAAAACGTCATTTCTTGAAATTTAACATGGGGATTAATGATTCAGGTCATGGTCATCCAATCGTGACATTCCATGTTTCTGGAAATGAATGTAATTCACATCCAATATGAATTATATATATATATATTGACATGTTATGTTTTTCATATCTCACCTCACAGACTGACCAGTTTGACCATAGTAATTAAGATCACATGAGCAAAGAGGTCTACATATAGTACAAAGAGATCAGCACTATTAAATTAAAGGGATAAAAATCCCTTATTATTTTACAGCCAGTATGAGAAACTCTGAGACCAAAAACTACAATCTAAGAGTTTCATGCCGAAGAACTATCGGCGAATCCAAGCGTAAGTGAGCACCTGGTAGTATAACACCAAGGCAACTCAAAGCAAAGGTGGAGCAAGCTCCCTCACTATCTTTGATATTTTCTCATAATGTAAAACACAGCTCCTAGGAGATATAATACTGCCTTACATTATGAGGAGAGGTCACTACCCAGACCGGTTTCAACCTTTTTTGAGGTCTCATCAGTGAGTAGGTAGACCTGGATGATATCAAAGTTTAAGTGAAAAGAACTTACATACCTTTACTATACGAATGCCAGAAAGGTGTGCCCATATATTATAACTAAGATAAAAAGCCAAACGGCTATTTTTGTCTGGCGAAGTTAATTAAATTAAGGGGATAAAATCCCTTATTATTTTATAGCCAGTATGCGAAACTCTGAGATCGAAAACTACGATCTAAGAGTTTCATGCCGAAGAACTATCGGCGAATCCAAGCGTAAGTGAAACATCTCCTAGGAGCTGTGCTTTACATTATGAGAAAATATCAAGGATAGTGAGGGAGCTTGCTTCACCTTTGCTTCAAGTTGCCTTGGTGTTGTTCTACCAGGTGCTCACTTACGCTTGGATTCGCTGATAGTTCTTCAGCATGAAACTCTTAGATCGTAGTTTTCGATCTCAGAGTTTCGCATACTGGCTGTAAAATAATAAGGGATTTTTATCCCCTTAATTTAATTAACTTCACCAGAAAAAATAGCCATTTGACTTTTTTAGATCAGCACTATACTTCATCTTTGCTATAAGTAAAGAAGGAGTGAAGCTTCCTTGCTCATATCAAATTTTTTTAGGATGTGAATAATATTTTCAGAAACACAGAAATGACATATGGAATAGTTATGAGATTTTTCTATTCCTGGCAGAAGAGCATAATTCCAAGAGAATTGTCTACTTGACTCGATCCAAATCGCTATTAATAGTTTCTATAGTCACTGTGTTAGCTCTAATGAAGCTACTGTTACACCAGAAAAATATTAGCTGTAATCTCTGGAGCCTCCACAGTCAGTATTGACAATGCTCTCTGATTGAAATAGCTGGAGTTGAATTCTGTCTAGGACACCAAGAACTTTTATAAGCAATTTTCAACTGAAAGCGAGTTAACTGGTGAGTTATCAAGGAAGTAGGTTTCCTTATCTTGAAATCTGGTTTTGCATCCTAAAATGGTAAACCAGCGAGGCCACACAAATTAACAGACAAGATATACTGACTCTCCATAGCCTTAGTTGTTAAAATTCTTTTCAGAAGTCGTTAAACTTCTAAAATAAATTAATAAAGTTTTTAATAACTGTTTCCATCCATTTCACAATTCATTTACATATTTCAAGCACTGCATAAATTCTATTCTCAACACATAAGCTTAAGATATAATAATTTTTTCTTGTTTCCACAAACCCAACAGCGTAGTGCCTGTGTACATGCAGCAATCAATTTGCGCTTCAATTATGCTGTTGTGCAATAACTTAACTATTATACCTACAGTGTTCATTTTTTTATCATTAAGTCAAGATGAACAAAAGCTAACACCTAATCCAAAAGCTTGATCTTTTATCAAAATTCAATTACTGATAGCAATAAAGGTTAGTTTACTATTTTAACAAACATCTGCACAATGCTGATTCATTATAATAACTTAAGCCTCATGAAGTACTTCTTACCTCTTCAAATTGTTGTTTATTTTTTTCTTTTTCTTCATTTAGTTGTTCCCTTAATAATCCAATTTCCTTGTCTTGATGAAGAATTTTACGCATAAGGTTAACACTATTATAGCATTAAATAAGAAATATGAATGATAAGTTATATACAAAGAAAAATTAATACATGGATTTAATCAGAAAGAAGTTTTTAAGCAAGACTTTTTAAAATAGCTATTTCAGAAATGAAAATCCAAAATTACTATTATTATTATTATTAAAAATGGTTATAAAGCCAGCTTAATAGATCTAGTCCAAGAACTCCTCGATAAGCAGAATGAACAAATAACAAAAAAATTAAGGAAGTATGAGGATTTTGTTACATGTAATAATTTAGCAGGTGGTAGAAGTCTCGCAAACTGTAAGATATATCAAAATTAGTGTTAATGTACTGACAAGCAACATAATCTGAGGGTAGAGACATTCGAACTCTGTCACGAACTTAATTCACTAAAACAACAATCTGAACTTTTAAATCAGCAACAATATAAAGAAGAGTCTATCATAAATGGTCTCCCTGGAACTGCATTTACAGAAAATCTCAGATATAGTTTTAAAGTTAGGCCATGCTATTGACATCGCTCCAAAACTTAATGACATTCAGGAAGTAAATTGGATTCCTCAAAAAAAAAAAAAAAAAAAAAAAAAAAAAGCTTGGTTTGTCTTTTGTTTTTTAAGGCTTTTGGATATCTGCATAGTCTAGATCACCCCAAGTTTGATTTATTTTCCATGATATGTTTCATTGCTATCTGTTCTAGAACTTGATCTAGCACCAATATAAATAATAAGGGATATAGCAGACATCCTTGTTGCACTCCAGATACAGTTTGAAAGGGTTGTGACAGATATCCATCATGCAGCACCTGTCATTGGAATTTGTTACATCCTTCCTGTATTAGGTTTATTATCTTCTGTGGCATTCCATTGTTTTGAAGTAAAATCCACACACAAACTCGAGCAATCAAATCGAAGGCTTTTTCATAATCTGCAAACAGCAAATATAAAGGAGAGTTAAATTCACCTGACTGTTCAATTATTATTCTTAAGGTGTTAATGTGGTCTATATATGATCTATTTGGCCAAAAACCATACTGTTCTCTTCTCATGCCCTCATCTAAAATATTAAAGATTCTTGAAAGAATAATTTTGCAGAAAATTTTTCCAATGACACATAGCAGCTTTAATGTCCCTCCAATTAGTACAGTATCCCAAATCTCCTTTCCTTGGTATTTTTACTATTATTCTTGGAATAGTGGGTAGAGCATATCTGTGATTGTTGTCATGTCAGATTTTAGAACCTTTGCTGTGATACCATCATGTCCTGCCACTTTCCCATTTTTCATTTCTTTAAAAGCTCTTTTTTTTTTTTTTAATCTCCAATTTAGATGGTGGGCTGGTATCAATTTTTAATTCATCTACTCCTTTTTTTTTTTTTTTTTTTAAACTTCTGTTTGTATTCTACCACTGCTATTGTGCAAGAGAGTTGAGTAGAGACAGTTGTAGATGTCCTCCCACGATGAGTCTTCGGACTCCTTGGAGGTATCAGGAATAATAATAATAATAATAAAGATTTGACTAAAATGTTGTATCCACCTTTCCAATTGTTCTTCTGTTGACACTAGAATTTTTCCATTGAGATCCTTCACTGGGACATTCTTTTGCATGGCTTCTCCAGAAAGTGTTCTTTATAATACTGTGTAACTCATCATCATCATCATCATCAAATTCCTGCCATGTACCCTCAAGGGGTGTACAGGATATGATAGTACTACATGAAAAAAATTACATCATTAATTTCCTATCTACAATTTTCCTCCAAATCAGTCTGTTACTTGTCAACACTCCAATATTATCAGCTCTTATATTTCTATCGTCTAAAGCACTTTGTACCGTATCAATCCACCTATATCTTGGTCTTCCTCTCGGTCGTTTTCCTGCCAACCTGGCAGAGAACACTTGTTTTGCTAATCTTTCCTCGCCCATTCTGTTTAAACTATTCTGTTTAAAATAACTTTTTAAACAGAATGGGCGAGTTTAAACTATTCTGTTTAAACTCGCCCATTCTGTTTAAAATAGTAGAGTTACTGTGTAACTCTACTATTATATTTGTCTGCAGCTTGTTGTGCCCTCGATCCCATTCTTCAAACCATTGACATTTATTTTTTTCTAGCACTACTCTTAACTTTATTTAAAATCTTATATTATTTGTCTTTAAAAGAAAGTTCATTTTCCTTTTGGGGAATATTTCTTGCACATAAATTTCAGCTTTATTTTTTTTCTCCTTTCATCCACTAGTCTCCAAGTTTCCATTGATAACCATTCTTTCAGCATATACTAAAAGATGTTCTGCTGTATCATTAAGGACTTTTTTTTTACCTTTTATGGAAAAAGTCTCTATATCATAATTCCTTATATCCTCTCCTCCATCAAAATTAATATTTTTCCCTTAACTTTATTTTAAACTTATGGTAGACTTCAGCATTTTGTAACTTAGCAATATCAAATTTCCATCTATTAAATGTTCTCCCCTGATGGTTTTTTTTGGAAAATTTTACGTATAAAGCACATGATTTCATGTGTTGGCGACGAATATATATATCACCTTATTTCTTTCTCCCCTTCAACATGAATTGACTCTTCTTGGCAATCTGCCAACTGAGGTTCTCGTATCTGTGGTAGGACAGTATTTTGTCTTAATGGTGTATCTCAAACAAGACAGCCTCCAATGAACCATCTCACTCAGATCTACATCCATCTTAACATTATTAGCAATCATAGCCCTTCTTCTCAACCTGTCCTATCATACAGAGGCAGCAAATTCAATCTTTACTTTCTGACTTTTCATTTCTTTCAAAATTTTCATATCTTCTCATTGCATATTTATCACCATCATATTTATCACCTTAAAATAATTTATGCCTGCCAAAACATTCAATTCATTCACTTCTCAATTAAACTAACAGCTTCTCTAACATCCTTGATTTTTGTATTTGGGAAACACTTCCATCACCTTCTCATTATGTACACCTCTAATTATCAAACATGAACAAATTATTCAAAAATAAGAATAAAATTATCCATTGTTTATATGTCAAACAAAAATCTATGCTATTGAAACAAAAGTTTTGAGAGTACAAGAATTTATAACTTTTTATAAAGAATGAACACACTTTGAACCTGAGCATCAGTTGTAATTCTCACCCCCATTTTCCGTCCATGGAATGATTTGCACAAATAGATCACACCAATGCCCTCTGAAGACATCATCATCTTTTATTTACCTTAAATTTTACATAAAGCAAACCTCTGAAGACAATGTTGATAGTATTTTTAACTTGGGTATAGTTATGTTAAAAATACCAAGCAATTTTAAACCTGGTTTTACTCCATTTTTTCCAAGTAAGCAAACAGACAAAATGTCAAGTTTGCGCCTGCAATTGATGCAAGACTAGCTGATCCCACAGGTAGTGCAAGACCAAGGCAACTCGTGGTAAAGGTGGAGCAAGAGCTTGCTCCAACCAGGTTTAAAATTGCTTGGTATCTTTAACACTCTGAAGACAATGACGTAAATTAATGATATATTCAACGTATGAGAATAGAGTGAAGGAGAATTACATGACTTCCATTATGTCTGAACAAAGTGGATTCCAACTGTCTGAAGAGATGAATGAAATCTCCAGGAAAATTCAATCTTTGATATAGTGATAATGGGAAACTCTTATCTACAAACAGATAATTATTGAGGTATTAACATACCAGACTAATATGTTAATCTCTTAAGAAGTCCACTTGAGGTCAACCCAGAAAGTTTGATTATCTGCAAAATCCCCTCCAAAACTGTTAAAATTAAATACTGCAGTATGGCTTTTCTAGTCATCTCAAGAAAGCTTCAAAAAATTACGAATCCACATTCCATTCCAAACAACACACAAGTGCATGTTGAACACTGCTGAATTTGAATGTTAACTATTAGTTAGAATAAAACTGTCTATCCTGCTGCTTTATTCATGATGCATTGAAACTTATCTTAGTGTAACTTTGAGAATACATCAACTGCAGAAATATGTTGAACTATAATATCTCATCTCATTTTCTTTTTACCCTCTTTTACCTTGTGGTGTCGAGGAGTTATTAATCATTGGACCTCAAATCGTTCACAGGATAAGGTGGTCAGCCTTACACCCCAGTGTATCCTATGTCCGTAGTGTTGAATTCTCAAGGTCAGTTTGCCTGCTTTGCAGGATAAAAAACCTCAGGATAAACTGGGGGGAAAACCCTACTGTCCACGCCCAAGACCGGCTAACTTGGCTATCGCTGAGATCCTTCAGCTCCTCACGTCACCAACGGGAATCGAACCCAGGACACTCCTTCCCCAAGCATATGGTTGCAAAGCGCACAGCCACTAGGCTAACTGCAGAATACAATTAATGAATACGCATAATATTCAAGAAAAAAAATATTACATCAGAAAATTGGGTTTTTGGAGGAGTTTTTTTCTTTTTTCTCAGCTTTGTTTTTCTTTGCACTTACAATGAATAGATCATCACAATGTAATATTTCTGATTTTTTTTATCCTATCTATTTTTATTCCTATGGATGTTGTTCCTACCGATGCTGCGCCTTTGTAATATTATGATTTTATTTTTGGTTTTACCGGCTGCGGCGTAAATTCAATATACTATATTATTTCGTTACACTTGGCTTCTATATTTTTATTCGTTATTCTTTAACTTTATCTTTTTCCTTTCATGTACTCAGTTAATCCTATTTCCCTTTCTCTACTTTCAGTATTCTTTTCTTATGCTGGAGATTTCTAGAAATTTATTTAATTATTACTAGCTGCGCCACTAAAGTTCTCCAAATGGCATACTTCCAGTAAAGTTCCTCCTCTATAATTATTTACAGTCGTGGATAACTCAACTCAAAATTCGTACCAAATTCCAATCTATCCCCGCTCACAGGATCGATTTTATTTGATAACAGTGCAGTTGCGAAAAAGATCAGACGGCACTCCTTTTAAATATAACAAACATGTTTATTCATACTAAAACAGTAATACAAGGTATGCACTAAAAGGATGCTACTTTCCTTTCCTCTCTAAGCTAAGCACAACAAAAAATTTCATATAGGATAAATTCTTAGGCATGCAACAAATACCAATGACATAAATTATTAAACAATTAAATTGGATAACTATTAACTATCAGCCCATTTACAGTTTAGGAATTTCCATGCATTCATTAATTATAACCTCCAATTACAACCTTCACATAAAATATATCATTCTTCAAGTGAACTACTTCTCATAACATTGTATTTCTTAATTCTATAATCTTGCCAGTTCTTCTGAACCATTTCTTTACAATACAACGTAAGTAAAAATTTTCATTAATGTCTTACAATTACTTTAAAAAAACAGATTCTCTCTATGCGAACAAGTTATCAATCTACTGTATATAATAGTTCTATAAATTCAGTCTTTCTAAACAGTCCTTCACATCATAAATAAAAAAGGGTTTTGCAACAAAAATTCAACTCACATGACTCTTCCATAGGTACAGTGCACTTAGTCACATTTCCTTTACAGACTTATTCTGGATTCCCCTCTATGCTAGGGCTTGATCTATCATTTTAGACGCTTCATGGATACCGTGTTCTCCTCTGGAATTTCTCGTGGGGCTGGAGCACGATCTTCCGGTGTTGTAGGTACTGGGACGTAAGGTCTGACAGTCAAGGCTTTGTCATCCTGGTCCTGGGCCGCTATTCGCTCTGTAAGGTTTCGCCTCTGGTTACCTTCCACGACTTCATCTGGGATCCGACGTAATCCATGGATCGACTCCCTCCTTTTCTCCTGGTGTCAACTCTGCCGAAGCTTGATAGTTGATAACTGATCATCGATTCTATGATCCTTTTATTTGGCTTCTCGCGGGACCCTGCACGAAGGTTTTAGACCCCAGATATTCCTCCACAAACTTTGAATTAAGGTCTGAGACCCCGTACCTTTCACGTGCAAATTCTTATCCTTCTTGAAGGTGCAGACTTCTAGATCTCCCTGAAGTGTACGTTTAATCCCTTTTACAGCATAGCGCATAACAGCTTCTGATGTATACCGCCCTCTTTTGCTATTGACCTTGAAGGCGGTATCGGACTGCTTTGGTTACAATAGGTTTCTTTTTCACCCAATACTAAGTGATAACATCAAATACATTTCCAAATTCTAAAGTATTGTCCCTGAACTTCTATTTTTAGATATCTGTTTACTCTATTCTAGCATGTTTAATTCCTCTGGGTCTCTATAGATGGGCTTTGGTATTTACTTACATAGATAAATTCTAACATACTTCTGATTTCTAGGGCATTTTCCCTTGAACTACATATTCATACATCTTCTATTTACACAGTATCATGCTAATTTTTCTGGGCTAATTTATATGGGGTGTTAGTATTATTTACATATAACATTTACAAGTTTACTTTTTGTGAATTTTGGATGTGACTTCTGTAAAAGTCGATGCAATAGAATTTTGGAAAAATTATGACCTTACCATTTTAGTATACATAATTTGTTGTAAATTAAAATTTACAACAAATTATGTATACTAAAATGGTAAGGTATTACAAGTGATGAGTTGTGTCTTCTCAGGGTGGAGAATTAATGGTATTAATGGTTTTGAGAGCATATGACATGAGGTAGAGATGGGTAGGACCGGATATTTAGTGGAATGTTGCTATAAGCAAGGGAACACAAAGGGTGAAAAGAAGATGTTTTGGCAGTTAAGTTTGACAAGTGCAGACTGAGTGATCAGTATCAATTGGGAAGAGGAAATTGCATGTATTAGTACGGGAATAGAATTTATGGAATTTTTGAGGGACAAATGTCTTAGGCAATATGTAATAAAATAAACACAGGGCTCATGAGTTTTGGATTTGGTCCTGAGCATTATAGCAGCTGCCTGCAACAGATGCCCTCAGTTGGAGATAGTCTTGGAGAATGAACAGACATGCAAAAATATCAAGATAAAAGAGAATTTATGGCAGGGGGGGGAAATTCTGATAAACACCTAAAACAAAAATGATATTAAAACAATTTATATAATCACAAGAAAGAACATACTAGTAGCAGAGTTATGAAGGTAACTTATGTTCTTATATCCTTGTATGTTCTTTCTTGTGATTATATCAATTGCTTTAATATCATTTTTGTTTTAGGTGTTTATCAGAACTTTCCAGACCCCCCCCCCCCTCATATGTGGAATCACAAGGCATGTAATTATAATAATCTTAAAAATAAATTTGGGGCAGTTCCATGGACTGAAGAATTGGAAGGGAGAGTTATCGGCAGTGTATGGTAACTAGTGAAGAAATATTTATTAGCAGCAATGGCAAATTGTACATCTCAAGTGAAAAAGATAACAAAATTTGGTGTAAAGTGAATGACTAGCAAAATCAAATTGGAAGTGCAGATGAAAAAGAGGTTATAGAAAAGTATTACAAGAGAGGCAGAAAGCAGCTGCATGAGGGATGTAAGATTCAAGCCAGGAAAGTGAGTAGCACAGTAAGGAAAACAGAACTGGAACCAGAAGAGATTAGCCCTCAATTCAGAGAAAATCCTAAGGACTTCTTTCATTATGTAGCCAGAAGGAGAAGAAATGATTATGGAAGAATGATATTGTAAAATGGAAATGGGGATCTCGTGACCAATTAAGATGACATAGCAGAATTGTTAAATGATTTCTCTATTGGTGTGTGTATGTGTTGTCCTGGAAAAGTAGGCTTTATTAAAAGAGAGATGGGGAGGGGGCTGAGGTTTAGAAGTGCATAAAGAGAATGTATTTCAAATACTAAGCACCTTGGATGCTATTAAGGCAATGTGACTAGATGGAATCTCACCACGTGCTAAGGAAGTGATGACTCCACTGATTTGACATGGCTGCAGGAAAGGTGGCCAAGGGGTAGAAGGAGGGTAAGGTAGCACCACTGCATAAAGGGTGGTGGTAGAATGAAAGTGTCAAACTATGTTTTGTATTTCTTCTGTAGTTTCTTTGCTTTATTGTGTATTTCTGTAGTTGTTAAGATTTTGGAGAAATTAGTGAGAGATTGTTTATAGTATTATTGAGCAGATGAGGGTAATCTGTGAGGGTCAACATTGATTTGTTAAGGGGCACTCTTGTTTTAGTAATTTGGTGGCCTTTTATGATAAAGTAAAAAGGGCAGTTGAGGAGGGAAGCATATACTGCTGTTTTTTTTTTTTTTTAATTATTATTATTCTTTTCCCCACAAAGGCATTTGACAGGCTGCCATGTGATAAGCTGATATTTAAGTTATGCCATATGGGTTTAGATATCAGGTTTGTTCAACTAGATAAGAGAGTAGTTGCCTGATAGATACCAGAGAGTTGCATATTAGGGAAGGTGGGGAGCGGTATCAAGAAAGCAATTCACAAGTATAGTTCCACAGGGCTCAATACGACCTTTACTGCTTATTCTTTGTCAATGACTGTCAGCTGATTGCAGCAGGGGGGGGGGGGTATTAGTAATAGTGCCAATATGGTGGCCCTTCAGGAAGACTTGAATAAGCTGGACAAATGAATGGGATGTCAGTTTAATGCAGCTAAATGTAAGGTCTTGGAGTTTAGATCAGTAATGGGAGATTGCATACTCTGTTTATGGAACTGTAATAGAGAAAGTGGAGGAGGCAAAGACTTTGGTTTGATGATTGATAGAAACAAAGTTTAGGGAACATGTTGCAAAATTGGTGAAGGTAACCTAGAGGATTGCTGCAATACTAAGAACACTAATCAATATAAATAGAAGACTGGTTCCAGTGATTCCATTGTATAAAGCCTTGAACAGATCACATCTGGATTACTGTGCTCAGATCTGGTCATTGGATTTGAAGGAAACAAATTAATCTTTGAGAATGTACAGAAGAAAATTATAAAAATGATATCAGACTGTGCAATTTTAGCTATGAGGATAGACTGGAGGCATGTAGTCTGCAGAGTTTGGTGGATAGAAGATGAAGGAAATGACATGATTGAGACATTTAACTGTTGAGGTCGTTAAAGGATTGACAGTGGGACATCTTTCATATATAGAACAAGAGAAAGGAGCAAAGATGGGGCCATTCATGGAAGTTTTGAAGAGGGTGAGAAGTAGCTGTTTTGTACAGAGCGTAGATGTTCAATGGAATGCATTGCCTGATAGTGGTGAGAGAAGAAAAATAGTAAACATATTTTAAAGAGTGGTATTATAGACTGTGTTGTCTAAAATGGGCCTCCCACAATAAGTCTTGTGACTCCATGAAGGTCATGAATAATAATATGGTACTTGTCGACAGCTTACTCTGCACTAGACTATAGTTTGTTTTTTTTTTTTTTTTTTAATTCACAGAGTTTGGCTTAAAAACACACACACACAAAGTCACTGATTAAATTTTCCCCCCCAATTAATTAAGAAATTACAGATTAGTTAATGAAGTAACTTAATGAATGGCACTAATTCCACAGTTTAAAATTTTCAAATTATTTCCAGAATTTTAAAAAAGTACATAATAAAATTTTTTTTGAATGATATAGACCAGCGTTTCTCAACCTTTCTAAGTCCAATGACCAGTAAAATGCCTAAAACAATTCTACAGACCACTAAGTTATCTAATTTTTTTAAAAAAACCTATGTGGGGATTACCAACATTTGGGAAAAACTGTGCCATTTATAACATAATAAATCTAAGAGCATATTTTGAATACATATGGAAACATAATTAATTAAATTGGAAGTAAACGTTTAAAAGTGTATCATCATTGAACAAAGTTTTAATTTTTATTAAACAAATAAATAATATGATGTAATTATATTACTTCATTCATCATTTCGTATGGTGATTCAACAGCTGTGAGCCCCTTTTACAGGGAGGTATGGCACTACCTCAACCCCCCCCCCCCCACACACACACACATACCACACCTATTTTGATTCGGGCTCAAGACTGGCATAGCTGACAATTCAGACTATGGCTGGAGGGATTGTCTTAAGTATTCCTGACTGTATCCATGTGTGTTCACAGGGCCGGTTTGCCTGCTTGCAGGATGAAAACCCTGCTGTCCACGCCCAAGACCGGCTAACTTGGCTATGGCTGAGGAAGATCCTTACGCTCCTCACGTCATCGATAGGAATCGAACCTAGGAGACTCCTCCCTCAGGCATATGGTTGCAAAGTGCATAGCCACTAAGCTAACCGAGCAGACATTATATTACTACTTACTTTTAATGAGATGGTTGAGCTTTTTCACCCTTGCAGAGTTGCTGGATATCTGGCTCAATATTGGTCAACTTCAGTCTGAGAACGGCACACAACTAAGACGATTTCTGTATTTTGTTATTATTTGAAGATGCGATGAAAATCCTTTCTGACAAAGACAGGTTGTAGAAAACTGAATGCTGATTTTCAATGCTTCTTCAGATAATTCGAGAAATTCACTTCTTACTGAAGGTGAGATTCAGAATCGAGCCAAACCAAGATCACAGAATTGCATTTTAAGCTCACTGTCACTTGAAAGCTCAATTAACTTTTTTTTTTCTGCCTTGATAACGAAAGGTCATTCTCATGACTGTAAGCCTGAAATGAATCACGAACCCACAGAAATTTCTTATAAACGTTATTCGGAAAATATGTTTCAAAATTCTGTTTCAGAGTTTTGAAACATATTATCACAAACTCTTTCCGGAAACTCAGAATCAACAAAAATATCATTTTCCACTAAAAAGGATTCCATAGTTGGAAAAGGTGTAAATTGTCTATCTTTTACATAACTAATCCATAACACCAGTTTTTTGTTGAATGCCTTTATTTTGTCGTAGGCATCAAGACTTAGTTCATTTAATTTCGAAAAAATGTCTAAAAGATAGGATAGTGTTGATAATCATGTTTCGTCAACAAGGACTCATGCAAAATCAGAATTATATTCATTTACAAACAATAAAACTTCGTGCCTTAATTGTAATAACCTTGTTAGTACTTTGTCTCCCTGGAAAGCCAGTGAATTTTCAGAATGAAGAAAAATTGTATATAATCACTGCCCATTTCATCGCAGAGTACTGAAAATAACCTTTTTAACGGTCGAGCCTTAATAAAATTAACTAGCATTGTATTTACAGTGTTGTATAGCACAGTCTTAAATTCTGGTGGTATTCCTTTTGAGGCTAACGCTTCCCTATGTCTGAAACAATGTACCCAATTCATATCCAGAGCTACTTCCTTGACCTTAGAAACAACCCCACTATGCCTACCTGTAAGGGCAGGAGCTCCATGCGAACAGCTCATACATTTTTCCCCACTGGATCCCTTTGTGTATTATGTAATTACTGAGATATTTCTTCTCCACTTATTCTGGATGACAAACTTCTACAAAACAGAATATCGTCATGAATGTTCTTATCATGCGCATATCTTACGTAGCATATTAACTGCGCATTATTTGTAACATCAGTAGTCTCGTCTATCTATAATGCATAATAAGGGCTCTTCTTAATTCTTTCGATTAAATGAGATTCCATGTCACCTGCCATATCATTAATTCTGCGATCGACAGTGTCATTTGAAAGAGGAATGAAATCAACATATTTTAGTAACTTGTTGCCAAACATAGTTTTTACCACATCTTTTATAATAAAGCTGGAAGTAGTAAATTTTCCAAAATAGAATGAGGTTTCCTTGCTTCGCTATGCGCAAACTTGAGAGAGAGAGAGAGAGAGTGTTTCCAGTGCCTTGCTATTAATCGAACCCATGGCCGAAACTATTCTTTCCCATGATGTAGTGTCCATAAGCATCGCTGAAAAAATTCAATAGGCTTATTTTCACATCACAATGTTTAGTTTCTAAATGTCGTCAGAGTTTTCATGCATTTGTTTGACACTTCATAACACAATAACACATTGAGGTTTCTGTTCACTTTCATCTCCACACCAAGTAAACCCAAATTCTAAAATATTAACTGTTATATTTCCTACTGTATTTTTTCTTTGAACTGTTTGTTTCTTCTACTTTAATAGCATCAGATATACTCTCCGTTATGACACGTATATTACAATTAGGGTTAGCATCACCTGTTTCATTTTCTTTTCTTTTCAAAGTCCTAGTTCTAAGCCAGTTTTCCACTATTAAAAAACGTTTCCATAAATATATAAATACTGGGGTTAACTCATGACACATTTTGTTCAAGTATTATTTAGCACTTCTTAAGATATACTGAGCCTTGGTTGAAGGTGAAAACCTTCAATAATAAAAATCAGTAAACAACAACAAGTAATTGGTTGAAATGTGGATAACACGTTTACTTCAAATCTGACAAAACAGCAAGGGAAGGCAGAAGCAATAAAACCATATTGTTGTTCACTTCCCTTCTTTTATTACTCATCATTCTGCCGCTATTTGTTGGGTTTTTTTAAGTGTCCATTTTATTTCAATAATTTCATTTACTTGTTCAATTTTAATTTGTTTTGTTTGGATAAATTAAAAAATATATATTTATTTATTTAATTTAAGTCTGCCTGCGGACCTTCTCTCCCATTGTTGCAGACCACAGGTTGAGAAACACTGATATGTAGACTATTCAAGATTTATTCAAAATACTTTATTGAAATATTTTTCTATATGTGAATAAATATAACAAAGAAATTCCTGTAAACTGAAAAAATAATTTCTCTCAAGCATGCTTTGTATAAATATATTCTCATTCTACATTTTCATTAGTCAATAAACTATTATTTTTAGCTTACAGGAAGGAATGGAGTTAATCCATTACCATAAAATCCTTGCTATTTTCAATTAACTTTTCTACTTCCTCATTACTCCTTCTTCTGCTCTCCTGTAGTCCTAAATGGACCGTTGGGTCATTCATGGTTGGTAGGTAGGTGATATTCTTTGTTAGCCTCCTCCAATCATCTTGGTCTCTTGTTCTTGATGTCAGTTGAGAAAGGGAGGAATTTATCCATTTTTTGATGTTATCAGTTCATTTCTCAACTGACATCAAGAACAAGAGACCAAGATGATTGGAGGAGGCTATTACAAGCCCCTAACCCTTGGTCCCGGAACAATTCCTTCTAGTGCTTGCTTTGGAATGCCATTAGCCCTCTCCACATGTCCGAACGATTTCATCTGTCTTCTTCTGATGACTGTCAGAATATTTTCCCTTCTTCTCCCGTCTATTGAATCAATCCATTTTTGATCATTTTCATTGGTTTCATGAGCGGTATAGGGAATTCTCAAGTCTTCTGTAAGTTTTCATTTCAAAAGACAGGAGTCTCCTCTCATCTTCCCTCAATAAAGTCCAGGCCTTACAACCATACAAGAGAATAGAATTCACAAAGGTGTCAATTAGTCTTAGTCTGGTTGTGATTGCTATTCTGTTATCTCCCCACAATGGTTTTAACTTCTGTAGGGCCATGGTTGCCTTAGCAATTCGGTATTTAATGTCAGTTTTTGAACGACCATCTTTATTCAACGTGCTTCCTAGATAAATGAACTTGTTTACATTCTCGGTTTGTTTATTGCCAATTTGTATCTTTAAATTCGATGTCTAATTTTGAGGTTATCATTATTTTTTGTTTTTTTGTAGGTTTATGTATAATCCTCATTACTACACTGGTTCATATCCTAAGATTGTTGACGCTGAATTTAAGGTTTGTTGTTTCTTGCTGTACTAAATTAGTTTTCATTAATTCTCAAAGAAAAAGATTATATCCAAGAATATCAAAACAGTATATGCATGTATTACTTTAACAACATATTTTTGTTGTAAAAAGATTTTTCACTTGGTTACAAAGTAAATTATACCTGCCAAGAAATTATATTCTTGTTTAATCCTTTACCTAGCCTTTGCTTACACTTGGGTCAAGGATTAAATAAGAATATATTTTGGTTGCTAAGAAATTATACTTATTTGTATGCTGAGGGCAACTGCATTCATTTTTTAATGCCAATATCAAAGATAAAAGATTACTCGATAATTGATACATTAGTATCATTGACAGATGAAAAGTTGATGAGAAAAAAAGGAACAATAATATAAGATTAGATTTGAATTACTGATATAGTATACTTCTTAAGAAATATATTCAAAGGAAGTGTGTTCCAGAGAGTAACAGCAACAAAGGAAGAAAAGTTATTCTATGAATATGCAACTGATTTATGAATGCTGAGTAAGAAGACAATCAATACATTTACCACGATTGTCAATGCCAGTTCCAATGAGCAGCCATGGAAATTATCTTAAAAAAAGAACACTACATGAAAAAGTTGAGTAAACCAGTAAGAGAGAATGGCAGTTGAGGGTCATTAGTCAGTTTCTTTTGCACTGAGTCAAAATTCTTAAGAACTTTTAGAAATATCACAAGATAACTTATTCAAAGAGGCATTTGCAACTCATACAAATTTATTACATTCAACAAAACTAAACAGTACTCATTATATTAAAGAATATGATGGTGAATACAGAAGTGACTGAATGAGCAAAAGTAGGCATGATTTCAAGGAGAAAAGATGAACAACTGAAAGCAAGAATGATTGCAGAAATGGAAAAGAGCCTGATTGATGGAATAAAATACAAGCAGAAGTGGCTGCAATTTTAGAGAGAGAGAGAGAGAGATAGCATGGTTTTGCAAATGAGAGTTCAAGAATGAGATGATTAAGATGAGAAGAGGTATATGCAAAATGAGATTAGACATTTGGTAGATATGAAAAGAGTACAAAAGAATAAAATGAAAGGCATTGGCAAATGATTCAAGAGCAGCATTGTGTGGAGATTCTATTATTACAGATGTGGTAAACGAGAGGGTGGACAAGGTCTATTTTCAGGAGAACAGATGATAAATACTTTGGATATGAGAAGCAAGCACGTGAGAGAATTAGTGGTAGAAAATAATTATTTGGGTTGGGCATAGGAAGCAAGTGAGGGTGGATTCAGGAGATTATTGAAAAAGTGAAATAGGAGTTATTAGATATGTGAAGAGCCAAAGTTTCTTATTCGGCTAAGAAACTATATGGGATGTAATATCCCTTAACTTAAACAAGTTATATGTCACTGAATTGAAGCCTTTGGCTCTTCACATATCTAATAATTTATTAGAACACTTCACGGCAATACTCGTAGTAGGGGTACAAGTTCTGTTCGCTACAAACTTGATATTAACTAGGTCTGGCTACTCACTGATGAGACCTCAATAAAGGTCGAAACCGGTCTGGGTAGTGACCTTCTCTCATAATGTGAACAAAATACAGTTCCTAGGAGCTAAGTTCACATTATGGGCAAATATCAAGAATAGTGATCGGAGCTCGCTCCACCTCTACCACGAGTTGCCCCAGCTTGCACTATCCTTTGGGATCAGTGCTGCAGTATCCAGGTATTTGCTTACGCTTGGAATCGCCGAACTTTATATATAGTTTTTACTATATTCGGCATGAAACTCTTTGAGTTTCTTATTCGGTTAAGAAACTATATGGGATGTAATATCCCTTAACTTAAATGAAATAGGAGTGTTGCACAAGTATGACAATGATGAGGTGAGAAAGCGAGTGAAAATTGTGAATGTATGTTATAACATACCATTTGCTAATCAGCAAAGCTGTGTGAGAAGTAATAGGTGAAGTTTGTTGATGTGTGAATGCACTTGACAGGCAAATGGAATTTTATAAAAGAGATGGATTTCATTTGAATGAATTTTATGTGAATCAACTGGAATCAAGCTAGAAGGAAGTGCCATGAGTGAACAAAGGATCAGAGGAAGTCAGAGATGATGTGAACAAGCAGGAGAGTGGATCAGGTGAGACTAAAGTGTTTTAGAATGGAAAAGAGTAATACGAGAACAGGAATAAAAGCTGGACAGGGAAAGCAGATAGGGTGACAGTGTAAGGAGAGTGGACTCTAGAAACAATAGTGAATGTATTTTTGGAGATGGATGGTATGGAATCGAGATGGCCTGGATGCATGGGGAGTAGTTGAATCTGAGGAGATATGAGGGATAAAGGATTATGAAGGTGAGCACAGGAGCATGTGTGGAGCAGTCATCACAAATGAGGAGTGACATGAGTAGGACTGGTTAAAGACAAGAAATATGAATTAATCTACTTATTTATGAATGCTAGGAATATCAGAAATAAGGGAGATGAAATTATTGCATGCCTATACATAAAATAAAAGTTTCTAATTGAGTGGCCAGTATGTATATGTTGTGTTGCATTCGCTTGATCTTTCATCTGTTATCTGAATGAAGGTATTAAGCATGAAATTTCTATATTTCATGATTTCTTCTTTTAAGAAGAAGTAATTGTGAGGCAACAAAAAATGAATGTTGGTAATAATCAGTTGCATGAAGAATACAAAGAGAAGACCAGGAAGATGGTAAAATTCAGATGGTAAAGACAGCAAAAGTGCAATATTAGCAAAAATTAGCTAATCAAGTCAAGAAAAATCCTCAGTTCCATGAAAGATCCTGCATGGATTTTGGCAGGCTGCTCTATTTACCCATCAGCATTAATAACAGAAATTACCACAAAGAACACCACTATCACCCTCCATATACTTGACTGTCCTGAATCACAAAGTAATTTCATCCCCTGTCTTCACTGACTCTGTTTTGTTAAAGTGCCTCTGATAATGCTAGCTTAAGCGAGCAAAATATTAACTTATAAATAGTTAATTTTAATCATATATATTTGTATTCCTGTTTCTCCATATTATTTGTTAGACACACACACACATACACACAAATTTTAGGCCAATTTGTGTGTGTGTCTGGGGCTGTGGTTAGGTGTTAGAGGGGGCTGGTGAGGACTAGAATTCAGAATTGGCTCGATGACAGCTGTAATCTCAAAGAATGAGGTTACAATTAGGTCTACTTGCATATAACAAGAAATGAATTCACTGGATAAGGGAGATGCATATATCTGGATTTTTGAAAGACCTTTGATAGACTGCCATATGATAAGCTGGTAACTAAATTGTGATGAATGAGACTGGATAAGAGGTATTGAGATGAATGAGATTGCATAAGTATCTATCTTACAGCTGGTTAGCTGTAAGATAGATATCACTGGGTTGTGTAATGGGGCAAATAGTATTCTCAACGAGGAAGGACATTAAGTGGTGTGCCTTAGAAGTCTGTTTTGGGGAGATTACTATTTAAACTTGTATGTTAATGATATTGAGACAAGAACAAGAGATATGCAGCTGCTGGTAAATAATGCAAATTTGGAAAGAACTGAGACACAAAGCAAATGATGTAGTCTTGAAGGAGAATATCAACAGGCTGCATGGAGCTACCGGTTCAATGCTGAAAAGTGCAAAGTCTTGAAATTTGGCAGACAAAAATGGAATGCAGTATACATGGGGAAATTTTGAAGGAGGTGGAAGAGATGAAAAATTTGGGAGTGGTGTTGGACAGAGACTTGAAGTTTAGGGATCGCATTGCTACAATTGTGAGAGTATCTTAACAGATTATAACAATTATAGAGAATACCTTGATATGCAGAAGCAAAAAGGGTTATGATTCCTTTGCAAGAGACCTTCATCAGACTGCATATGGATATTAATGAGCACAGATCTAGCCTGTGGTTTTCAAGGGGATGAGGACATAAGATAGATTGAGAGAATGCAATTTGCAAAGCTATGTGAATAGAAGGAGAGGGGATATCATTGAGATGTATGAGGAAGGTAGTTGGTGAGTAAGATGCTTGCCTGAGAGGTGAGTGCAGAAGGTACAAATGGATTTAAAGGACATTTTGATGATCTGAGAGTGAAGACTTCCTATGATGAGTCTTTTAATTACTTGAAGGCATGATGTTAATGTTGTCAATAAAATTATTAGACTTATGAACTCAACTACTGTCTGTGATAAAAAAAAACTTTAATAACATTACAATTATGCATTTCAAAATAAGATAAACTTCAGAAAAGTACACGAACAAATAAACACACACACACACACACACACACACACACACACACACACACACACACACACACACACACACACACATACACACACACACACACACACACAAAATAACTAGCAAAGTTCATCATCGAATTCCTAGTTTGTACCCTCAAGGGTGGAGGGGGGGGAATGTACAGGATAATTATGATAGCACTACATGAAAAGTTACACCACTACTTACTCAACCAATCAGCAATTTTCCTCCAAATTAATCTATAATCTCCCAAGACTCCAATGTTATCAGATCTTATATTTCTGCCTTTTAAGGCACTTTTTGCTGTATCAATCCATCTACACCTTGGTCTTCCTCTGAGCTTTTTTTTAACCCAAAGAACACTTGTTCTGCTAATCTTAACTCTCCCATTCTATTTAAGTGACTATACCACCTGAGATTTACAGGAATACATTCACAATGTAAAACACTAATTCTATAGGCACATGATTGTGTTTTAAATAAGATAAGAATATCAAATAAAAATGCTACCTTAACACTCATGAGTGTTGATGACCCAGCTCTACTAAGACATTCCTGAATGCTGAAAATGGCAAGTTCTTTCCTGATATTCTCATTTTTAATGCAATACTGCCATTGATGCCATCTGTTCACTCCACTAATCTTCCTACCATACCAGCTTTACTAATTCTGTTGTCTATTTCCATATTTAGTTTGCTATCTTCACTAAAAACTGTGCCTAAATAGCGGAAATTTTTTACTTGTTCTACACGTTCACCATTCAGGACACATTTCAGGTTTTTAATGTTTCGGCCTATTTTCATTGTCATTGTCTTTTATTGCCAATTTTTATAACAAATTTATTACAACGATAATTCAATTTAAACAGGAAATCTTGTAGATTTATTGCAGACTTATGCTGGATTTATTCAGAAGCATAACATCATCTGCATAAAGTAAAGAGCTAAGATTAATGTCATTAATTTTGATATCACATTTAATACCACTTTCCTTCATAATGTGATCCGTGGAGATTATGTGCATCCTTGTCACACACGTTTAACATCAAACCATTTTTCTGTACCTCCTTCAATTCTAACTGCTGACTTAAAGTTTAAATAGAGCCTAGGTATTACTTGATATGTCCAATTAACACCATATAACTATAGCATTTTGAAGAATTTCCCTCTTGGCACCTTGTCATATGCCTTTTTCAGATCAACAAATCTTAAATACAAATCCTTGTTATTTTCCCAAGATTTCACAACTATTTGTCTTAAAGTGAAAATCTGATCCTGATAACCTCTGTTTGGCCTGAATGTGGCTAATTCTTCACCAAACTTCCTTCTACAAATTTTACCAGGAAACTCAATAGGGAAATACCTCTGTAATTCTCACATTCAGTTTTATTTCCCTTTTTATAAATAGGTACTATGAAAGCTGTGCTCCAATCATCCGAAATTACACCCTCTGACCAGTCCTGAATTATGCAATGCAGCCACTGCAAAACTTTTATACCTATATATTCGAGCATTTCTGGTCAAATTTCATCTATCTCTTTTTGTGATGATTTTTTGTACTTCAAATATGGACATGTATTCCTGACACATTCCTGTTGGGAGTTTTCTACCACTATGCTGACAATGCTTGTTTCATTTAGCAGTCCTTCGAAGTAATTGCTCCAAACATTAGAATATCTTTATCTTCAGTTTTCATGTCACCTTTTTCCTCCATTTCTAACTTTTTCAATACCCGCCTCCAGAATATTTATTTCCTATCTTCTTACCAAAGTCTTCCCCATGACTTTTGTTTTACACAGTGCTTCGCTTTCTTACATTTTTCCTCTGCATTCTCTAAGAGCATAAACTGACTGACTTACTTGCCAGAAGCTTTCCATATGCTTTCTTCTTTTCCTTGTCTGCCTCTTTAACTTCCTGAGTCCACCATTTAGTTCTAATTTTTATATACTGAATATACTTTGTATACATACATAGTTTATTCACAATATGATACAATGTGAAAAGGGAAAAGAGATTTATATTAAAAATTAAATATTGCAAATTAGTCTTTCAAGTCTCTATCTTGAGCTAACTGGTAGATGTCAGATGGAGTTTTGCAGTTCAGCCTACTGATGGTTTCACATATGTATTGCAAAATATTTTTTGCATGGTCTTCCTCTACTGTGTTTGCCATCTTCTGGTTTGTACAAGATGAGGGATTCCAAAAAGGGCGAGACTTCAGGATGTCTGAGTTGATATCCAAGCCATCTGAGTTGTAGTTTTTTGACTATAGTGACAAGCGGTTCTTACTTAGCCAGATTTAGCACAGCAGAGTTAGTGATGCGGTCCATCCAGGTGTATCCAAGGATCAGTCTGAGACATGTAGTTCCAAAGGAGTTAATTAGATCTGTAGTTTTTTTGGTGCTTATTGTCCAGGTTTGAGAACCATACAAGAAGATGGATCTACTGGTTGCATGGTATACTCTTAATTTTGTCTTTAATGATGATTTCCAGATGGGGCAGAGTTTGCTATGGAAGACTAGAGCCAGCTGTTTACATTTTCTGATATCTTTTTTCTGTATTGCTGATGTATGATCCAAGGTATTGAAAGTCCTTTACTCTTTCTAAGGTTTATTGCTGATATGAAATATAAAGTTTTCACAACCTACTGAGAATACTTTGGACTTTTGGATGTTGATCTGCAGACCAATAAGTTTAGCCTGTGCCTCTAGTAGACCGAGATGTTTTTTGTGCATTTGTTGGTTCTGTATCAATAAGTACAACATTGTCAGCAAAGCTAAGATCAGTTATTTGCATGGTGTGGGTGGATGTTTTAATGTTAAAACCAAGATCTTCTGTGTTGATGGTCCGGAAGATGTAGTCCAAGCATATTAAAAACAAATAAGGTGCTAGTACATCACCTTGCAGGACTCCTGTTGTCACTGGAAATGATTCAGATGTTTGTTTTAAAGATTACTGTAGCATTGTAATCTTTATAAGGTGCTGAGATTGCTTGTATGAGTTTTGAGGGTAGATCATAGAAGCTGAGTATTTTAAACATTGCTTCTCTATTAATGGAATCAAAGGCTTTTTTGAAGTCTATAAAGGTTAAAATGAGTGGTAAGTTTTTATCATGTGAACCTTCTATGATCCTATACCTTCTATACTTTATATATTGAATTTTATATAACAAATGAGAAAAACAAGGAGTAAATTATCAGAGGGAGGTGTAACAAAATCATGTTTCCCTGGTGGAAAAATTAATAATATTAGTCATATCATCCAGATGCAAAAAGGTAAGGTGAAAGAATTAAATGTCTTGGTCGGCACTAATGATTGGAGAAGCAAGAAGTATTCTATGAGTGAGGATGGTAAAGGAGCTGTTAGACAAAGCAAAAATGGTGAGAAGAAGGCGAATATAGTAAGCCACACTATGATAAAATGAGCTGAGGAGTAGTGCAATGATAGCAAACAAATCAATATGCAGGTTGTGAAGAAACAATGTATACTTTGTGGATTTGTGGTCTGTGTTTAAAGAAAAGGATTGTTTAATGCTGACAGACTGCATCTAAATGGGTTTGTTGTTAGGTGTCTAGAGAAAGCTTTGTTCACCGAGCATGCTGAAGCGCAAAGTCAGGAAGACTTAAGCAATCAGGGAAGAAGCAAGTGAGTCTGTGTGAAGGCACCCATGAGGCAAGTAAGTGTGAGAATGACAAAGTGTGGAATCTAGTCTCTCAGGCAAAAATATTTAATACAGTAGACCAGTGCTTCCCAAACTTGTGGATGTCAGGGCCCCCTTTGGAAAAATTAAAATATTTCATGCCCCCCCCCCAAATCGAAAAAAAATCGTAATATAGATTGAATATTTATTGTATCTATATTCAATACAAAACATGCAAGGTCAAAGATGCTGAAGGAAAAGTATTATGGAGGGATGTGAACATAAGAAACAAATGGAAAATATACTTTGAGGGACTTTTGAATGAGTAAAATGCAAGGGCTCACAGAGAAGATGGGCAGCCTTCTGAGGGGATGGTGCAGAACATCAGTAGAGTGGAAGTGATTGAGGCCATGAAGAGGATGAGGAATGGAAAATCGGTGGGCCACGACAGAATTCCAGTGGAGGCATGGAAGGCACTGGTGGAAGAGGGAATTGACCTGCTGTGGGACCTGTTCATGAAAGTTTGCCAACAGGAAAATATACCCGAGGAATGGAGGGAGAGTACTCTTGTCCCCATCTACAAGGGTAAAGGGGATGCACAAGACTGTAAAAATTACAGAGGAATAAAGTTGATGTCCCACACAATGAAAATCCTAGAAAGGGTTCTTGATGGTAGATTGAGGAAGGAGGTGGAGATTGCAAAGGAACAATTTGGCTTCATGCCTGGTAGATCAACAACAGATGCTATCTTTGGGTTGCGGCAGATGATGGAAAAGTATCGAGAGAAACAAAGGGAGCTACATCTGGCATTTATTGATCTGGAGAAAGCATACCATAGAGTGCCAAGGCAAGAAGTCTGGAGGTGTCTGAGGGAGAAGAAGGTGCTGGAGAAATATGTCAGGTTATTGCAGGAAATGTACAGAAATGTGAAGACAAGTGTTCAGACCTGTCTGGGACAGACAGAAAGTTTTCAAGTAACAGTTGGCTTGCATCAAGGGTCAGAATTAAGTCTGTTTCTGTTTAATATTGTAATGGAGGTGGTAACAGAGGAGGTGAGAGAAGATGCGCCTTGGACAATGTTGTATGCAGATGACATCTTGCTGTGTGCAGATTCAAGAGAAGAAGCGGGAACTAAACTGGAAAGATGGAGAAAAGTACTGGAAGAGAGAGAGGTATGAGACTGAGCAGAAGTAAGACAGAGTATATGTGTTGCACAGTGGGTGGTGGACAGCAGACAGATCTGGAGCTGGAAGGAAATGTCATCAGGAAGGTGAGAGACTTTAGATATGTAGGTTGAACAGTGAAAGAAGAAGATGGAGGAGCTGAGAAGGAAGTAGGATGCAGGATACAAGCGGGTTGGAGGAACTGGAGGGAGATGGCTGGAGTGCTATGCGATAAGAGGGTGCCGATCAATCTGAAAGGCAAAATCTATAGGACAGTAGTGAAGCCAGCTATGACGTATGCTATTGAAACTGTGGCCCTGAGGAAAAATAACATCAGCAGGATGGAAGTAACAGAGATGAGAATGCTTAGGTGGATGTGCGGTGTGACCAGAAAGGATCGTCTGAGAAATGACTATGTCAGGGGAACTGTGAAAGTTACGAACTTAGGAGCGAAAATACAGGAGGCAAGGTTGAGATGGTTTGGTCATGTGATGAGGAGAGAGGACGAATATGTGGGAAGAAGGGTCATGCAGATGGATGTGCAAGGAAGGCGGAAGCGTGGGCGGCCAAAGAAGAGATGGAGGGAGCTGGTAGAAGAGGACTCTCCTCCACACCACATCCAAGACAGGAAGGTGTGGAGGAGACTCCTTATCAACAGTGACCCCACTTAAGTGGGAGAAGCTGCAGAAGAAGAAGATATTCAATACAAAACATACACAGCGAATATTGCAAAAATCAAATGCAAATATTACATATTTAGCATCTTACATACACGTTTGACATGGCACATTATCTCATATTTTATATAGATAGATATATTGTTATTGTACATTTGCAGTACAAGCACATGAAACGTAAAACGATTAGTAATAAGGAAAGAATTAAAAACATAAAAGTTTAATAACAATTGAATGTGATGGATGTGTTTCAATACTGCTACACCAATATCAGGTGAAATATTTGAAACTACAATTCTTAGATTTCTGCTTTGAAATGAAACTTATACGAATAAGCATATATTTACTAATATTCATTAAGTGCCGAAATACGAAATACGCAGGAAGCAAAATTTGTGAACCCGCACCAATGTGTGATTTTTTTTCCCATTAAAATATAAAAAATAACAAAAAAAATAATAAAAATTAAATATATTTCTTTTAAGATAAAAAAAAATCTGCTTAGTCTTAAAAGATTTTAAAATTGTTTTCATTATTTTACGGCCCAACAAAACCTACGGTCCCCAAGGGGGGCCACAGCCCACCGTTTGGGAAGCGCTACAGTAGACAATTCAGGAAGAAAGGATGACCGGGTTCTAAAGGGATGATACAGTTCCTATATAACAGGCCTGCACAACTTGATTGTCTTTGAGGGCCAAACCCAACTTGGACCACCTGACCAAGGGCCAGATCACTTCGGACCTAAAATCCTAGACTAGTCCGCTGCAGATAAACTTAAGTAAATTTGTTAGTAGGTCTACAGTAAATACTAATTAATATGCATATTTAAATTTTTAAAGCATTACAATTAAAATTATAATCAAAATTATTTACAAACAGATATAGCTGCAAAATTTCTCGATAAAAACTACTTAAACCACTTAAACATAAACACAAAGTTTACTAATAATTTCACTGAGAATATCACACTTATTCTCAGTGAAATATCAGTGACTGAATGTCACATTGTGACATTCAGAATGTCACAATGTGACATTCAGAATGTCACAATGTGACACATTGCGTGTCATATTGATATTACTTAAAGATGAATGCTGTTTGGGTTTGTTCAAGTTCATGACCGAAAATGTTTGTTCACAAGTATATGTGCTCCCAAACATACAAAATAACTGGTAGGCAGTATCCAACAAACTTCTAAATTTATCCTGATCCAGAATAGAAAACTTCCATCTGGAAGTTTTATTCAATAACTTCCATCTGGAGTTTGACAGGTAGATTTCCTACTTCTACAGAAAATGGATCCTCAATCATTTTTATGTAGACTTTGTCTTCATTACTCAATGGCATTATTTTCTGAAATCCTCACTTAGAAGTAATATGTGCTTCTTATATTTTCTACGCACCATCGAATTATATTCTGATGGAATATTCTGTCGACAAGTTAAGAAATGTGACATATCCCCCTTAGCAAGTTGATTTTCAAACAAACTTAATTTCATTTTGAATGCCTTTACAAGAGACATTAACTGAAAAACAAACTTATATTTTCTTTGAGGCTATAAATTAAGGTCATTTAAGTGACCCAAAATGTCACACAAGAAAAATAAATCTTGATTCCATTCTTCATCCATTATTTTTGGGAATTTTTCCATATCTTCTTGAGATTCCAAAAATTCAACTAGTTCATTTTTTAGAGCGACAAAGCGTGGCAAAACTTTACCGCAGCTCAACCAACGTACATCAGTGTGGTATGGTAGATCCCCGTACTCGGCATCATTTTCTTCTAGAAACGCCTGAAACATTCTGTGTTTCAAACCCCAAGCTCGAATATAGTTGACCAAAGCAAATACTACTTTAACCACATGATCAAACTGCAAAACCTTTGAACATAACACCTGCTGATGAATTAGGCAGTGAAATTTTGTCAATGGTTTACCTGCATACTGTTCAATAAATGTTACAGCACCAACATTTTTTCCACACACACACATAGATGGGGCACCATCAGTGCAAACTGCTACTAAATTCTTGAAATTTAAGGATAGTTTTTCGGTTACACACATCTTTACATTTTCTACGATCTCCTTTCCTGTTGTTCTTCCTTTCATTGAACACAAACCAGCAAGCTCCTCTGTCACCTCAAAATTCTTATTAATGCCTCTTACGTATATTAAAAGCTGTGCAGTATCTTTCACGTCCGTACTTTCATCCATAGTAAGCGAACAATAGACAAATTCACTAGCCGATTTTTGCAGGTTATCTTTAAGATCCTCGGCAATATCAGCCACCCTGCGCTAAACAGTCATACGGGACAAACTGATATTTTCAAAATTATTTTTTCTTATCAGGACACAATTCGGAAACGGCAATCATCAGACACTTTTTTTTACCAACTCTCCCTCAATAAATGATTTGCCAGCACAAACTATTTCTTGTGATATTTTTAAGCTTACCTTTGTGACAACTTCATTTGCAGATGTCACTTTTTTTAAAGGTTTGTTGCTCAACACTAAGGACTTTCAATAACTTTGCTGCTTTTATTTGCTTTTCACTTGCATCCAACTTGCCAAGGTTAGGATGTTTCGATTCAAAATGACGTCTCAGATTGTACTTTTTCAGCACATTAGATTTCCAGCAAACAATGCACACTATTTGTCCTTAAACAACGTAAAAAAATATTTGTTTGTCCACTCAGGGTTAAACGCTCGGTGTTCCGAATCTATTTTACGCTTTTTACTTAAGCTCATTATGTCGAGATTGACAATATTAATTACAAAAAACTAATGATGAAAAAAATTCACAATAATGCAGGTTATGATAACAGTTATGTAATGTATTGTTCCAGCTACAACTAACTACTACACTGCCAAAGCCAGTCAAGGCACAGCCAACTTTGTGTAATACGATTCGTTCTCGTTCGTAGACATCAAGTTGCTATCACGGAGATGTAACTTCGAATTTCCCCACAGCAACAATAGCACTAACAAAACCTCGAAGCGATTGTAATAATTTGTTATTAAATATGACAGTGGGAATAACTCCAAATGCAATTTATTGTCGAGTTGAAAGAAACATGATTGTGACATTAATCGCATGAACATAAACATGCAGAGTCTTAGTAAAAATTTAATTCAACACTAGGAAAAAATCATCTAATTTCATATCCCCCCATATGATTAAATAATTCAATCAGGCAGACGGGCCAAAATAAATGCATTGTGGGCTGCATGCAGCCCGTATGTTGTGCAGGCCTGCTATATACTAATGCCAGAAGTATCCAACAAGAGGGAGGAGTTTTGGGCATTTGTTAGTGTCACCTTGCCAAAGTTATAGGCATTAGTGATACCTGGCTAACAGCAGCTGATGTAGTTACAGGGATAGAATGTGAAGGGTTTAGTATTTTCAGGGAAGATAGAGAAGACAGGATGGGGAAGGGGGGAGGAGGACTGCTGATGATAGCAGATGATTGGCAGCCAAAAAGAATGGGAGATAGGTGGGAAGGTAGCTATTCATCTGAAGTAGTCTGGTGAGAGATCATAGCCAGTAATAGCACAAAATATACAGTTAGTTATTGATATAGGCCTGTGGGTTTGAGGAATGATCTGGAAATGTGCATCAGCAAATTAGTACAATACTATGGGTTTGAGGAATGATCTGGAAATGTGCATCAGCAAATTAGTACAATACGTGCAGGCCCAGCGATTATTATGGGAGACTTCAGCTAGAGAAATATAGACTGGAAGGAAGAAAGCTCACATAGCAGGAAGGAAATGGAATTTATACACTTACTAAGAGATAATTACTTGAGATAGTATGTGATGAAGGGGACTCCAGGTGCGAGAGCATTGGACCTGGTAAGAGGATAGGAAAAAACTATCCTATATAACCAAGGTGGTCACATTGCCTCTGACTGGTGAAAGTGACCATGCAGTCTTGACTCGGGAGATTGTAAAACATGAGGAATATTCCGTCGAGAAAGGGTATATGTGGAGCTACAGGAAAGGTGATTGCCACAAGCTTAGGAGGAAGCTTAAATCTGAGCCATGGCATAAAATCCTGCAAGGTTAGTAGTGCATGGGAGATAGTTACCGTATTTTCCAGTGTATAAGACGCTCCTATGTATAAGATGCACCCAAGAAATTTAATACAATTTTCTGGAAAAAACCTAAACTTTAAACCATTTCAAAATTGTAATTTTTTCAATGTTGAATCACATATTTATGAAAAGAAATAATTTTGTCTTCATATTCTTTTGGCATTTTTCGACTGATTTTTGTTTTTGTACGCATACAAAGTCCACTGCGTTTCATGAAACGGTAACACCGTGACACACCACCTTTAAAATCTTCAATGTTACGCTCACAGGCTACTTTGACTGCATGTGTACAAATCATTTTTGTTGAAATGGCAATGCCATTTTGCTGATTTTCTTGCACCCATTTCAAAACTTCGCTCTCTAGTTCTGGCCACTTCGCATTTTTTCCACATTCCGCGTGCTTTTCATTACGTAAATTGTACAAAATCTCCTTCTGACCACGCCAAGTTCTAATAATTTTTTCTGTAGGCAGAGGTCCAAAATGTCTTTCAGCTTCCCTATTCCCGTGTTCTTCCACATATTTTACAACCTGCAATTTGTAACTTGAAGAATATGAATGTCGCCTGTTTTTTTCCATCACTAAAATCTACGGGGAAATATCAAACTGAACACAAAATATTTCAACATGTCAACTCAATACTGATAAACATTGGTAACTGATTACTCGGATAAGATATTATGAAACTTGAATAGGGACTCCCCGTTCTTAGCCAATGACATGCTAGAAGTCACATGAAGGTCACGCATCAATTTGATTGCACCATTAACCGCCTACAAAGATCTTGGAACATAAAAGGGAGTGCGTATGACTTTGAAAAGATGAAATAATCTTCACCTTCATTATATAAGACGCACCCCATTTTTAAGATGAATTTTTAAGGTAAAAAAGTGCGTCTTATACACCAGAAAATATGGTAAGTCGAATCTAGAGGAAGCAATATTCAATTGTATATCAGAAGTCAGGATGATTATTCAGGGAGGAGTTAGATGGATGAGTGATATCATTGAGCATGAGCTGCAGAAGAAGAAAATGCTGTGGGGGTTATATAATGAGAAAGGTGACCAGCAAACTCATGAACAGTACAAGGGTCAGGCAAGAAAGGCGCCAAGCATGGTAAGGAAGGTAAAATCTGATTACAAGATGAATCTAGCCAAGCAGAAAAGAAATCCCAAAGAGTTATTTCACTAAGTAGCAAGTAAGAGATAGAACGACTATGGAAGAATATCCTTAATGAGTGATGATGGTCATGAGATGACAGAAGCAGATAAAATGTTGTATTTCTCAATGACCACTTTGCAAGGGGTATATCATCCAAGTGAGGTCACTACTGTGACATGTGACAGACTCATGTGAAACAGAGGTGGATGAATTGGAGGTTCTTAGGATATTGCAGAATCTCAATGTATATATAGCTATGGGATTAGATGGGATATCAGCTCAGGTTTTGCAAGAATGCATGAAGGAACCGACAATGCCTCTGGCCAGGCTCTTTATTTCATGTCTCAGCTCAAGTAGCATTCCAAGGTAGTGTAAATAGGGCAAAATAATTCCCTTGCATAAGGGAGGTTTTGATACTGCAGTAGCAAATTATAGACCAATCAGTATCTAAAGAGAGGTGGTACATGTACTGGAAAAATTGATCAAAAAGAGAACTGAAGAATGAGTGGATAAGAATATGATACTATATGAGGGACAAAATGGCTTTCTTAAGGATCAGTGATAACTTGATAATAGGTAATTTACTAACTTTTTATAATATTGACAGCTGAATTGGATAAAGGCTACATGATGATTCTGCTAAATTTTGCAAAGGCATTTGACAGAATACCACATGAACTCTGTTATGCAAATTCGAACAAATGGATGTTGGCTGCTGGACAGATATCAAAAAGTAGAATATGGAAGAGTAGAATCCAGGCAAAAGCAGTGACTAGCAGTGTGCTGCAAGGTTCAGTGCTAGGACCACTGCTGTTTAATTTGTACATAAATGATACAGGAAATAACATGAAAAGAAATATTCAGTTGTTTGCTGATGATGCAAAATTAGGTAGAGTAATAGTTAATGAAGGCAATGTGGAGAGCTTGCAAGATGATTTAAATAGGCTGTCAGTATGGGCAAATGATAACAGGTATCAGTTTAATGTTGAGAAATGTAAAGTAATACTTTTTGGGATGGAACTGTACTCCAGGAAAATTGATGAAGCCAGGAATTTGGGATGGTAGTAGAAAGAGAGAGTGGAAGTTTAGATGGCACACTGAAGTAGCCAGGGGGGGGTTCACAGGATGACTTGGTTATTGAGGAACACATTAACAAACAGAGATAAGTTATTATTCCTCTTTATAAGACCTTGATATGCCCACATCTGGATTATTGTGCTCAGATCTGCTCTGCTGAGTTTCTTGGGGATGAGTAGGAAGCAGAGAAGATTCAGAGGCAAGCAACCTAAATGGTAAGTGGTCTGTGGAATGATACGCATGAGGATAGACTGAGGGTGTGTAGACTGCAGAAGTTGGTTGATAAGAGAAAAAGAGTGGATATGATAGAAACATTTGAGTTACTTAAAGGATTTTATAGAACTGATGCAGGGGAAACATTTCAACACTTGGCTAGAGAGGGCAGAACAAAACATCCCTGGAAGTTGAATAAAGCTGTGGTTAGTAGGAGTGTGAAGACTAGATTTCTTGCTTGGAGAGTTGTGAATAAGTGGAATGGCTTGCCAGAGTCAGCTGTAAGTGCTTCGTCTGTTAATGGGTTCAAGGAGAGGTATGATAGTTTGTGTGCACCTCCATAGAGTCCAAAGATTCATCACAGTGTCCAGTGATGAATCTCTGGACTCCATGAAGGTGCCTGTACAATAATAATAATCTGCAAACTACACCCTCTACTGTAATGCGTGTGCTCTTTCTCTGGCTAATATACATGCATATATTAAAGTGCTTCCGTAGTGCAATTGGAAGATTGATGTTACGTTGCACCCTTCGAATGGAAAAGGCTGAGTTCGATTCTCATTGTGACGAGAGGAATCTTGATATGGGCTTTTTCAGTTGAAGGCGAGTTAGCTGATTTCATACGGAGGTAGCAGAGATTTTTTTTCCTTCTGGAAGCTCTGGTTTTTCATCCCACATACAGACAAATTGGTTGAGAACACATGCAATTTGCAGACAAAAAAAATACTAATAGCGGGCAGTAGATGGTGGAAGTTTATTTTTCACTTGGTTACACTATAATAAATTTAGTTTACTCCTTTATCCAAGTATAAGGATTAAACTAAATTTATTATAGTCTAACCAGTGAAAAATAAACTTCCAACATCTTTCTCTAAATCCAGAGTAATTCAATAATAAGGTGGTACACCTGTTGGCAACTCCTATAAGTAAATATGACCTCTTCTATTACTTCTGCCTTAGTATCTCCACGGTTGGGTCTGCCTCCCACTGACGAGACCTCAATAAAGGTTGAAACCGGTCTGGATAGTGGCCCTTCCCTTAATGCATAGCAGTATACATGTCAGCAAGGAGGTGTGCTTTGCATTATGGGAGATACTGAGACAAGAAACGATGAGAGCTTGGTCCACCTTTGCTCGGAGTTGCCTGGTGTCGCACTACCTTACCCCAGTCCTGAAGATATTTTCAGGCACAAACTTTTGCTTACACTTGGATAAAGGATTAAACTAAATTTATTATGGCAGTAGATGGTGTTGGTGTAGATGATGGAAGTGGTGGTCTGGTAAGGTTGGTGGATTAAGTTATGGGACTGAAAGTTGTAGAAGTAGGTGCCTGCCCTCAATGAGCCTTTAGACTCCTTGTAGGTGTAACATAATAATAATAATAACAATAACGATATATCACAGCCATATATTCAATCTGGGAGCTGGTCATTTTACAAGCTTTTGTTAATGCTATGACTAATTTTTTCCTGTGTAATTACCAGTATTGAAGCAAATATATGAAGAAATGAAAAAAAAATCTCGTTTTATCAGTAATACAATAAACAGGTAATGGAGAAAAACATAAAAAAAATATGTTTTTCAGTTATCAATTTTTCATGATGCAGCAGCATCTGAAAAAACAAGGAATGCAGATTGAAGTTATGTTTTTAGAATTAATATAATTCTAAAAATATAATTTGTGGTCTCTTGATTTGTGTGATTCTTAGCTTATTTTGCCTACATTTAACACTAGATATGGCTTTTAAGTAAGGTCCAGTTCACGGTGGTGGTGGTGACGTCAAGCATAAGCACAAGCCTATATTGATACAAGATAAGGCAGAAGTGTTGAAATAACTTTATCATGCTATTTCAGTGTGGAAAATGTGTGATATATAAGATACTAGTTTGTATTGTTTATGATGTAAACGAGCAAAGAGACAAAAACAAAAATATTTGCAGTTAGTAATTCCAAGAAGCCAATAAGTGTTAGAAAAATACTGAAAAATGATTAGAGTACTGGGGGAATTTTCAACAACACTGGAGTGAATGGGCAGACTTGTCGAACAGCATGCTAATAGAACAGGCTAAATTATTCTATAAATAACTTATATTAGAACATGTGTATAACTATAGTGAAGGATGACTTAAGAGTTTTTAGACAGGGCATCAAGGAATTTCTATCCAAAAGGTATGTGTGATGAAAAACAGTCTGTAGCTACTCGGCATGTGAATGAATTTGCTGAACTTATAACTGATAAACACCTCAGTCCTAATCAAGTGTATAATGCTGATCAAACTGCATTATGTTGGCAATGCGCACCATGAAAGACATTAATGACAGAGGCTGAATGAACAAGGACCCACAGGATTCAGACAATTTAGAGATCGAGTTACTGTCTTAGGGCATGCAAAACATAGGCACACATAAGTGTAAGCTGTTAAATGCCCCAGGACTCCCATAATATAATATACAAATATAATGGCTGAATCACCAATGATGATGATGTCAGAATGTTTTGATAAAAAATTTTGTGCCTGAAGTGAATGTTGAGCACACTGCACATCTGCAGGCCTATCAAAGATTGCAAAATTCTTCTCTTTACAACTATTCTTTTTTAACTAAGTAATTTAAGGAAATTACAACATCACTAGGATATCCATTAAAATAAATTTTAATATACTTCAATATTTTGGCAACGTCACGTTGCCATTTTCAAGAAACTTAAGAACAAGACACGTGCACACAGGCACAACAAACAGTAAATGAGGAAGAAGCAGGAAGCTATTATTTCTCCTAAAGTCCTGATGGTGCCCCCCTAGCGGGCAATGTTGGTATTCTTGGGCGACTGGGCTGAAGGTCTTCTGATGTAGGTTTCCCAAATTTGAGGCAGTCTCATGCAGCCAAATTTGTTGAGGTTCAGATTGTTTCTTAGGGCTGAAGCTGATTCCATGAAAAGCCTTTCATACTTGTATTTACTATGGTGTACTATGACACATATAAACAGCCAACACCCCAGAATCAAATTCACCCTGGAAGAAGAAAAAAACAACTGCCTTCCTTTCCTAGACACACTAGTCACCCGCCAGCCTGATGGAACCTTGGTTTTCTCAATCTATAGAAAACCCCCATACAGGCAGATACATTCACCAACAATCCCGCCACTCCTCCTCGCAACAATATGGAGTCATTAAGACACTACACAACAGGGTTAAACTTATCTGTTCAAATCACAGTGCCCTAACCACATTCTCAACACTTTCTCAGCCAATGGCTACCCCCCCCCCTCACAACAAGAATTACTCTAAATCCATCGCCATTACCCTATATCCGAGGCACCTCAGAAAAAATTAAAAAAATCCTAAAAAACATGACAACTTCTTGTTACAGACCATATAAAAAATTGGCATCCCTTATCCGCTCTACTAAAGACCAACCTCCCCTCCCCCCCCTAGACCTACCTGGTGTATACCAGGTCCCTTGCAGCTGTAAGCTGTCCTACTTTGGCCAAACAGGCAGGACAGCCAATATCAGAATTTCAGAACACAAGGACTACATCCGGTTTCACCAGTACAGCCACTCTGGTCTTGCTGACCATGCACTGGATACCTGCCATAGAATATGGTGGAAGAAAGCCACGATAGTACACTGTAGTAAATACAAGTATGAAAGGCTTTTCATGGAATCAGCTTCAGCCCTAAGAAACAATCCGAACCTCAACAAATTTGGCTGTATGAGACTGCCTGAAATTTGGGAAACCTACATCAGAAGACCTTCAGCCCAATCGCCCAAGAATACCAACATTGCCCGCTAGGGGGGGGGGGGGGGGCACCATCAGGACTTTAGGAGAAATAATAGCTTCCTACTTCTTACTCATTTACTGTTTGTTGTGCCTGCGTGCACGTGTCTTGTTCTTAAGTTTCTTGAAAATGGCAACGTGACGTTGCCGAAATATTGAAGTATATTAAAATTTATTTTAATGTATATCCTAGTGATGTTGTAATATCTTTAAATTACTTAGTTAAAAATGTATAACCAACGTCTAAGCCTTTCCACAAGAATTTACAACTATTCAACTCACCCCAGAGCAGAATTCCTGTGTAAGAAAAATGTTTGTACAGAGTGCATCCCTTATCCAACCCCCAAGACAATGGAATATTATGCTCCATAAAGGCTAAGTATCGCTCACCAAAGCACTTTCTTCATTTAAAATGAAAGAAGTGGTTTGGTTTGTCACTAGTGAATAGGAGAAGTTACAAGAATAAACATCAAAGAAATACTGCCATAAGTTGTGGCCTGTCCCGAGGTTTGATTATTCTTCTGATGTAAATGTTGGCAATAACTTTGCAGGATTTAATGTATCAAAATGTATCAAAGAAGTTGTTCCTGAGTGGCTTGAGTATGCAAAAAGTGTTATGGGATCTACTACCAAGGAGGTAGCAAGTAGGCTTAAAAGAAAAACACTGAGGAAGAAACACCTGTTATTCATCTGAAATTATATTTTTCTGAATACTAATAAAAACATTGAAAATGATGTAGATGAAAGACTTACTATTGACAATTTAATTGAGGTGGTGGGAGAGGTGATCAAAGGGATAGAGCACCTTTGAGAGTGGAACAAGAATGAAGGAATATTCATTACATCATCAACGGAAGTTGTTTAATGTGCTTGCTTTGATTATGAAATGCTAAGATGTGTATCATAGTAGGCTTACATCTGATAATTCTATGGCTTTAACTTTAAGATTCACAGATCCCCCCCCCCCTTCCCATAACATCACAAGTACATCAGGGATCACAGTCAGCTATGAAACTGATAGTAATCCTAAGTCATCAACTTCACACTTTTAAGATTAACTCAATCCCAGTAAAATTCTAAATTTAGTTACTTTGGGAATGGCACTACAACATCATTTAATACCTTTTAATACATTCTAGATTAATTAAATATTAATTAATAATCCTATATCATTTAGACTAATGTATTTCATTCAATTCTTAATCACTAATCACTTTAACTTATATTTACTATTTGTTTACATTTCTAGTGTCCATGGTGCTTTAGAGACTAGGAGGAGTCTAATTAATGAGTCAGGGATGTACTTATCAGTTATGATTAGGTGTGATCTCTGTTGATTCAGCAAAATGGTTAATCCTGCAAGGCTATGGAATCAAGGGTGCCAGAAAATTAGTAATGCACTTTTTCAACCTACAAAGTTTTAACAATGACTTATATTAATGTCATTGTTAAAACTGGGAACCAAGAACAAATCCTAAGCAGGTTAGAAGAATTTTATAAAGAACTCTATAGTGATCCTTCAATAGATAAATCAAATATAAATAATTCTTCTCCATTGCATATAGAATTCATCCCCCCATTCACTTCAGATGAAATAAAACCAGCATTAAAACAAATGAAAAATGGAAAATGTCCTGTTGAAGACCAAATTCACATAGAATTAATTAAATGAGGAGGAAACAAAACCATGTCACAAACTTACTAAATTCATGCCTAGAAGATGGAAAAGATACCAGAAAACTGGAAAAATGCTACTCAATTACTGTTATTTAAAAAAGGGGACAAAGAAGAAGTAAAGAACTATAGACCATTAGTATTCTCTCCAATCTGTACAAAATTCTCACAAAAGTATAAAAATAATAACAAACAGGTTAACCCCTCTTCTAGACTCAAATCAACCAGTAGAACAAGCAGGATTCTGTAAAGGCTTTAACACAATTGATCATATTCATGCAGTAAAACAAATAATAGAAAAAGCAGAAGAAAACTAATTGCTTCTCTATTTAGCCTTTATTGATTATGATATTTATTATGATTATGAAAAAGCATTTGATTCCATCAAAACTAATGCAATAATCAAAGTACTCCAGAATCAGAGAGTTCCTGGAGAAAATATAGCCCTCCTCCAGGAAATATACCACACTGCAACAGCAACGATCCAACTTCACACAAGTAGTATTAAATATCAATTGAAAAAGGTGTCTGACAAGGAGACTATCACCCGAAATCTTTACAGCAGTCCTTCAAGAAATATTTAATAATATAAACTGGACAAACCTTGGCATAAAAATTAATAACAGAAACTTAACACACCTAAGATATGCAGATGATATCATAATTTTTGCACTCCAGGAGACCTTAATATAATGATGGAAGATCTATAATCATGAAAGCAGAAAAGTCAATTTAAAAAGAAACAGAGAAAAAACTAAAATCATGTTTAATCATTTTGTAACACCAAAAAACATAATAATAGAAAACAATTTGTTGGAAAGAGTCTCTTCATGTACATACTTAGGTCATCTCATTGATCTAAACTGTAGACTCCAAAAAGAAATAAACAGGAGAGTTCAACTTTCCTGGGGTGCATTCAGAAAATTGAAAAGCATTTTTCAAAACAATGATGTCCGACTCTGTTTAAAAAGGAAACATTTAACCAGTATATACTTCCATTCCTCACATGTGGTTGTCAAACTTGGTCACTAACAAAAGCACTGGCAAATAAACTAACAACAACTCAAAGAAAAATGGATAGGTTGATGCTAGGCATCACATCAAAAGATAAGAAGCCAGACTCACATCACTGATATCATTCTTCACCATAAGCAACTAAAATGGAAATGGGCCAGATATCTATCCAAAAGAGATGAGCTATTGACACCATACTAACAAACTTGACTCTAAAAGAAGGGAAACGAGGCCGATGACGTCCTAAAAGAAGGTGGAGTGATGAACTGTCAAATTTTGTTGAGAAAAATTGGTCAACCATTGCCAAGAACAGAGAAAGGTGGAAAGAACTGGAGGAGGCCTTCGTCCAGCAATGGACAGAAAAATGGCTGAAAAGAAGAAAATTAATGTTCTAAAACTTAAATATTAAAATATTCTTACCTCTGCAATAATCGTGTCTTTGATGATACAGGAATTCCTAGCTGCTCTGCATACTTATGAATCATATGATCTGCCTTCAGTTCATCTGTCACTAAAAATAAAAACTAACTATATTGTTATGTTCTGCTATTATTATAAATATAGCAGATAAATATAGTTTTGGACAGAGAAAATAATGTTAATCCTTGTTAGCCATCCATTCTAAGCTCTACCTATATATAAATATAAATACTTTGATAATAATGGCATTACAGAGGTATTTCCCTACTGAGTGTTCCTGGCAAGATCTATGCAAGTATACTTGAGAAACGGTTGAGAAGAATTGTGGAAGAAAAGCTTGGTGAAGAACAAGTTGGATTCAGGCCAAATAAAGGCTGTCAGGATCAGATCTTCACTTTACGACAAATAGTGGAGAAAGCATGGGAATATAACAAAGATCTGTATTTAAGTTTTATCGATCTGGAAAAGGCATACGACAAGGTGCCAAGAGAGAAGCTATTCAATATACTACAGTTATATGGTGTCAATGGGGCATTATATCAAGCAATACTTAGTCTGTATTTGAGTTGTAAGTCAGCAGTTAGAATTGAAGGAAGTACAGGAAAATGGTTTTATGTTAAATCTGGTGTGAGACAAGGATGTACATTATCCCCTCTGTTATTCATTATCTATATGGAATCACATTATGAAGGAAAGTGGTATTAAACATGATATCAGAATTGGAGATGTTAATGTCAGCTCTTTGCTTTATGTGGACGATGTTATACTTCTAAATAAATCCACTACAAGTTTGCAAGATTCCCTGACTAAATTGAATAACTGTTGTAATAGATATGGTATGAAGGTCAGCATTAAAAAGACAAAGACAATGAAAATAGGTAGAGTTGTTGAAAATGTCAACTGTGTTGTGAACGGGGAACCTGTGGAACAAGTAAAACATTTCAGCTACTTAGGCACGATTTTTACTGAAGATGGTAAATTAAATATAGAAATAGACAACAGAATCAGCAAAGCTGGTATGGTGGGAAGTCAATTGAATAAATTCATATGGAATAAGAGAGAAATTAGTCGGAACACTAAATTAGCTGTATACAAGACAGTGTTCAAACCAGTTTTAACTTATGGATCTGAGAGCTGGGTCAGAAGTAAAACACTTGACCAAAGACTAGAGACCGCAGATATGAGAGTCCTGAGAAAGATTAGAGGCGTGAACAGATGGCATCAATGGCAATTTCATATTAATAATAAGGATATATGGAAAGAACTTGACATTGTCAGCATCCAGGAATGCGTTAGCAGAGCTAATCTCAGGTGGTATGGTCACTTAAACAGAATGGGCAAGGAAAGATTAGCAAAACAAGTATTCTCTGCCAGGCTGGCAGGAAAACGACCCAGAGGAAGACCAAGATATAGGTGGATTGATACGGTACAATGTGCCTTAGACGATAGAAATATAAGATCTGATAATGATAATATTGGAGTCTTAACAAGTAACAGGCTGATTTGGAGGAAAATTGTAGATAGAAAGTTAGTAATGATGTAAATTTTTCATGTAGTACTATCATATCCTGTACACCCCTTGAGGGTACATGTCTGGAATTTGATGATGATAATGGCATTCTGCAATATTTTCCTAACTAAATAGTGCAGAAAATCTGTTATAAACAATGAGTCAAAAGGCTATATCAGAAATCATAAAAAGCCACTGTATCAAAAAAAAATGAACACTAGGAGACAGTTAATCCACCATTCAATGATAAACTAACCCTCTCCCCCCCCCCCAAAAAAAAAAACATCAAAGAGAACTCGTATTGAAATATGAATTAAATTTTATCAACTGACTGGTGACACCTTGAGGTCACAGTGTAATTAAGTACAGGCAGTTTCCGACTTTATGAGTTCAGTTTAGGAGGCTTTTTTTTTCCTTTTTGAAGTATTAAGTATCAACAAAATCAAAAATATGAACATTAACTGCAATTAACAAATGCTAAACATTCAGAAATATGGCATTTCAAGAAACAGCCAAAATTGTACAAAATGAAACAGAAGTACTCATTAATACTGCTAACCAATCATGGCTTGAGGATTTTACAATTGACGTCAATGGTCTGTTTCTGCATACAATGGAGAGCTCAGAAATGAAAACCATCTTGAATTGGCAAAATGTGAAGATGAAGAAGATTTAACAGCTGAAGCTCCTGTTCATTCTTTCACTTTCAAGGGGCCTGATGAAGTTTTTCAACACAGAAAAAACTTCTGAGCTACAAAATTCAAATTTTGAGTTGTTTGCAATTTTAAAATGCTTATCATTACTGTGGTAAAATTTAATGGTCAGATTTCATTGTTGAGAATGTAACCACCATTTTTAACATGGGAAATAAATTACTGTTTTAATAGTGCATGCTAGGAACAAATTAACTCAAAGTAGGGAATTACCTGTATATCAGTAAATAATGCTTGACATATTTTTACTTTATATTCTTGTTATCATTCTTATTTTATCCAAATGTGAGCAAACTACTGAGATATTGTTCTCACCTTAGTGTTGTCTAAGATAACTGTTCACCAGCAGTCAACTGCTACACCTAGAGAACTATCACTTCATCAGTGACCAGTAATATGGATTCAGCCAGTCAATACCAACAGCATATCTTCGGCTACATCACCCACCTGTTAACACATGCCATGAAAAGATTTGGAAAAACCTGTGCTGTTGCACTCATCATTTCCAAGGCATTAACATGGTTTGGCATTGAGGTCTTCTCAGCAAAATTCTATGGTCTACCTTTCACCCTTTGTAACAAGACTACCAGTTTTCTCTCAACCCATTCACTGTGTGTGATAGCAGAGGATGTTCTCTCTTCACAATTTCTTATTAATGCAAGTGTTCTGAAGGTTCGTTCTACCCCTCCTCTTCCTCCTATACATAAGCAATGTATAGGAGGAAGAGGACTCTCTCTCACTAACCTCAGACAATGAGATGATGATGATGACAACACTCTCCATTCCTCCTATTCATACCACAAACCTACACTGCTCAATCAAGTTAAGCTTCATGAGCATCTACACAGAGTGCTCAAAACTCTGATCTCCATAGCACCCATCAATGGGAAGAAGACAATCTAATTAAATTCAATACTTCCAAAATACAATTTTGTCTTATTTCTCACAAAAGAGACTTCAGTTCTACCTTTACTTTGATAATGCTCAGCTTAAAGTCAAGACCAGATTTCTAAGATTGACACTTAGTCTTGGCCTTTTCTGATACACACACACACATTACATCTACAGTATCCTTGACTTCCAAAAAGCTTTGATCTTTTTTCCTTTTTTTTTCCTCAAGATGTTGCTTCTCCAGCTATTAGCTTTGTAGAAATATCCAACCACTTCTCCAACAGTAGTTTTAACTACTACGATAGCAACTATCATGAATCAACTGCACAAATTCTTTAAATTGCACCTGTATAGATGGCAGACAAACATTCATTGGAATACTCGCATTTGGGATGGTGTATTAAAAAAAACTTTCTAAAAATTCTTCATGCTGTCCAGAAGAGGAGAGTTTAACTAATTGACATATCCTCTTTCACAAGTTTACTCGAGCTGCTATTTTAGAGATAATCAGTTTCTGCTTGACTGTCCCTTCTGCAAATATTTTATGAGTACTATTCAGCAGAATTGGCATTCATCATGCTTCTCCTATGATAACATAAGCAATAGCTATCCAAGATAATTTTACAGTTGAATTGCTGACATTACACATGCTGCTCCCATTCATTTTTCATTCTATCTACCTTATTCCATGAAAAGCAAGAAAATTCATTGAAAATTCTGGGTGTTTTCCCTCCCCACCCTGATCAACTGCTTTTGCGGCAAATTGTTATTCAAGGAATTGTCATGGAATGAATCGTCTTTCAATTAACTGTTTTCAATGCATTTTCATGAAAAACCAAATCTTATATATATATAAAAAAGATTAAATATAGAAATAAATAAGAGAGAAAGTTTTTTTAACTCTCTTATAAGAAGACAATAATAGTTTTAATAGCTTATATCTCTGCTAAAGTTTAACCTTCATAAGGTTTGCATGAAATTAGAATTATTGTTCATTTTTCCCCCTTGTGATTTCTTCCCATCCCTCCCCAAACCAAAAATAAAAGGTTAGTCTGTTCTAGCAAATAGATGTAATAATCTGTTATCAATTACTAACTTATGTTGCAACAATGCACATCCAGGAAATATTAGTTTGTTATAATTAAACAATTTCTTTGTAAGGTATGACTTGCATAGCTGTCAACAAGTAGTCAGCTAAAGCAGACTGAAATGAAGTAAGGTAATAACAATAAAGCAGATTTATTAATTCAATTATCAAAGCATACATTTCTACATATCAACATGGGCTTGCCCACAAATAAAAAAAAAAATAACAATAACCTAAAATATATATATATATATTTTTTTTAAATATTAAATGCCATGTGCCAAGTTCATGCTGTTCACTGCTATCTGGAAGACTGTGAAGGTTTGGTTTGATTGCTCCCCCCCCCCTTTTTTTTTAAAAAAAAATTTGACTTCCACTTAGGAAAGATTATTGTAAACCTATAGTGCATTCACATTATGTATGGACTACAATTTGCTATTTTATATATATTTTTGCATTTTTATTTATTTATTGCATGGTCCAGAAACACTGCTCTACAGACTAAATATAGAACTTTTCAAGCCACTTCAGGCTTACAGTAAGCAGTGCAAGGGAAGGTCTTACAACAGAAGATGAAATTCATCCACACCTAAAGACAATCACAATCATCTGTATCCACTACAGAATTAGAATCTGCAGCCTAATGGTTGGAGAGCACATATGCTAACCAATTCAGTTGTAGCTTAATTAATAAAAGCTGAGGCCAGTATACCATGTTTGGTAATTTCATGTTCTCTGGCCAGTTTATGAGATGAAAAACTATGCACCTCCATCTGAGACCAACCTACTTATAATTAGTAAAGAAACACTCTTATAAAGGTTCCTCACATCCAAAGGACAAGTATTCTGAATCCTTGTGAATGCATGGAAAGGCATGCTTCAGCCTCAGAATGAGCATAATCTTCTCACAAATGTTCTATTCCATTCAAAGATGAATTAGTTACTGCCACAAGTCACACCATATGCCAGCATATAAATTATAACATACAAATATTAAGTACAATTGATTTCACAATTCTCTGATGGTCTTTTTGATATTCAATATCTTACCATTTGCCTTAAAGGAATGAATTACCACATAGGGTTTTTGTCTTGCAAACATGGATCACATGTATAAGATACTTTATCACATTCATTCTGCTGAAATGCAAACTAACAGTTTGGTTTATTGACTGCTCAAGTAAATGCCATTTGTAATATCTCACTTCACAACTCCACCTCTCGCAAACATGAGAGCATCTTTTAAATGGCACACCAATCAGTTCCTCCACATCTTGTAAAACTGTGATACACTAACACAGTAAGTAAGCATAAACACACAAATTAACTCCAAGTATTTTATCTGTATATAGACATTGCAAGTGCACATGCATTCTAATCTTATACTTGTTAACAATCTACAAGACTGTAATTATAATTACTGTTGCATGAATAAATTTGAACAAATCCACATCAAAGAAACATGAGGCAGAAAGCAAAATTAAGTTAGGTGGCTAGAAGAAAGAAGATACACTACTGTACATGACACCTAAAAAATAACTTGATGCTGTTTGCTTTCCAGCTGATCAGAATGTCATGATGCTTTGATCTGGAAATAAAATCTTTGTCAACATGATTAACATAATGTAGAATCACTGTAGTGCCACAACATCCAAGGGCTAAATGCTTTATTTGGACTAGATCCTGTTCAAGTAATCCTAATATTACATACCTATTTACAAAGTAATTTTTTCTTCATATTTACCTTGTGCTGCTTGATTAATAACATCATCAAGATCCTCTTCCAGATTTTCATAGATATCTAGTTTTGCTTTTTTTTCTGCAAGTTCTTTTTCTAGTTGTAACTGCTGATGCCTTGTCTCTAATTTTACATTTTGAAGTTCCTGACTGAAAATCTATAAAAAGGACATTTTATGAACTGATTAAGGCACTATTCTATTTCACATGAATTAAATAATGAATAAATTCAAGATTAAATGAAACATAACAAATTAAAAAAATAAATGGCAGCCTCTATATTCAGTAATGAAAATGCACTTTGTTGGAAAAACCTAGATTTAATAAATGTTTATGTTTAGGACTCAAACCATTATTAGGGCATTTATAACTGATAAGTTAACTAGTCTCTGTGTAGAGGCTTAAGTGCTGTGAGGACATCATGTTGGAGGCTTAATGGATTTTTTACAACACTCAAAAAGAATTAAAATAGAATTTAATACTTCCTATATTTCGTCCTAGTCACTAGGACATCTACGGGGATTACAAAAACAATTAATGTAACATGCACACATGCGGCCCACAAAAACACAAGTTAAGAAATTAAAAATCTTACTTAAAAAAGTAAGATTTTTAATTTCCTCCTGGCCCCCTGACGTCACGAAAAAACTTGAACATTTCTGCTCCCGTCCCCCCCCCCCCCCCCCGAATATTCGGTTTACCAAAAATCCACAAACCCAATTCAGTGACGAACGCTGTCATTGGCTCCTTACATTCAGAGCTCTCCACCGTTCTTAACCCTGAACTTTGGTCGATTCTCTCTGGCATTTCGGAAACCTCCGCACAGAGAGAATTTCAAAAAATAAAAAATAAACATGTCAAGAAATATAGCAACCTGGTTAAAGATAAACCACAACCACAAATTCAACTGCTCCAGACAGTAGTAAACCTCTCTTCCAAAAGGCTCAAAGACGATGCCGTCAGCGCCCTTTGCCTCAGCCGTAATTTTGCCGTCGCTCCAAAGGAAGTGCCTGTGCTCGATGTTATGGTTAACATCAAACGGGGGATCTGTCGCTTACCGTCAGAGATAGTCAACAACATCAGACTTGATGTAGCCAACATCCTCGCTCATTCTTCGCCTCCAAAAAGCAACTCATCGTATGCCCAACGCATGGCTCTCCTGAAACTACGCAAAGAAAAAAGTATCGTCATCACCAGAGCGGATAAGGGTAATACCACAGTCATTCTTAATACCAGTGAATATAATCGTAAAATGAACATTATCCTCCACGATCACGCTACTTACATCCCGCTAGAACACGACCCCACAAAAACACAAGTTAAGAAATTAAAAATCTTACTTAAAAAAGTAACCTCCTGACCCCTGATGTCACAAAAAAACTTAAACCTTTCCGCTCCCGTCCCCCCCGAATATAAGGTTTACCAAAAATCCACAAACCCAATTCCCCACTCAGACCTATAGTAGATGCCACCAATGCACCTTGCTACAGACTGTCTAAACAGCTGGCCAGCTCTCTGACCCTCCCTAACTGGAAAGTCCACTTCCTATATAAAAAACTCGACCCACTTTAAAGCCCTTACAGAAAATTTAACCTTGAATAAGGCAGACATATTGGTAAGCTTTGATATCTCCTCTTTGTTTACCAATATTCCCTTAACTGACACCTTATCTCTCTTAGAAAACGTTTTTCCCTCTGACATCTCAGATCTCTTTTCCTTTGCTATTAACTCTGGGTATTTCTCTTGGAAGAACAAAATCTACAAGCAGATAGAGGGAACCGCCATGGGTTCCCCCCCCCTCACCCCCCCTGCCAATTTCTATATGGAAGATTTTGAAAAACGAGCCATAGACTCAGCCCCACTCAAACCTTCTATCTGGTTAAGATATGTAGATGATGTGTTCTCTATTTGGCCTCATGGCCCAGACACGTTAGACTCCTTCCTCAGTCATCTTAATAGCCTACATCCAAGAATCCAGTTTACTATGGAAAAGGAAAAGAACAACTGTTTACCCTTTCTAGACACCTTAGTCACACACCTGCCTAATGATACACTTGCCTTCACTGTATACAGAAAACCCACACACACAGGCAGATACATTCACAAACTCTCCCACCACCACCACCCCTCACAACAATATGGCATCATCAAAACTCTTACTAAGAGAGCCCACAATCTTTGTTCCAGTGGAACCGCTCTTACTACTGAGCTTAACCACATACACAACACTTTCCTCTCCAATGGCTATAGCGAACACAGTATCAAAAAATAATCAGTTCCTCCCCCATTCCCCGTCCTTCTTGTCAACAAGATTTTAAAAACGCCATCACCATACCCTACATCTGTGGTACTTCGGAAAAAATAGCCAAGATACTAAAAAAGTACAACCTACACACAGCATATAAGCCCTACCGCAAACTTGCTACCCTTATCCATTCTAGGAAAGATCAGCTCCCTCCTCTCTCGCTGCCTGGAGTTTACAAAGTACCCTGTTCCTGTAAACTGGCGTACTTTGGACAGACAGGCAGATCAGCATCCAATCCACCTGGAGGAACACAAGTCTTGCATCTGTAAACACAACTGTGGCCATTCAGGTTTGGCTGACCATGTTTTGGACACCACCCACAGAGTATCATGGAAGAAAACCACCATGTTCCACCACAGCAAATTCAAGAAAGAGAGACTTTTCTTAGAAGTAGCAGCAGCAGCTCTCAGAAACCAACCAAATCTTAATAAATACGGTTGCATTAAGCTTCCTAAGATTTGGGAAACACTCATCACCAGAGGTCCCACCTTACATTCCAGGCCACCTACTACCGCCCTTAGAGGGCGCTCCACCTAGATGGGACTTTAGTGTCACCCACGTGGTTGGGCTTGGTATTGTGAGATTTGTATGTGCATGTTACATTAATTGTTTTTGTAATCCCCGTAGATGTCCTAGTGACTAGGACGAAATATAGGAAGTATTAAATTCTATTTTAATTCTTTTTGAGTGTTGTAAAAAAAATCCATTAAGCCTCCAACATGATAGCCAGTCTCATATATAGTGGTGGTAGAGTTCTCCTCCCATAAAGTCAGGTTTTTCATCCCACAAGAGAGACAAATGGCAGAAAATACACACAACTGAGAGACATAGCAGACTATACAGATAGGATTAGATTTCCATGAAAGCAGGTTACCAGTCACCTATATACGACAAGTCAGTGAGCCTAACGCATCAAAAAAAATTAAAAATAGAAAGTTGAAAAAAGAGAATGCGATGGAATAACACACATATCAAAGAGAGAAAAAGAAACAGAGAAAAGTTATTGAGTAGAAAATAAATGTGGAAGAGTTTGAAATGAATGGAAGAGGAAATATCTTGAATGACAATATGTGTGTGTGTGTATTGCCAACTATTGGTATCTAAAGTTTGTTCAATAGCAGAAGATAAAGAAGCTTTAAGGGAGTATAAATGTGCTAAACTTTGTTTAGTTTCAAAAATTCTTTCATTCTCTTTTTTTGAAAGGAAATGAATTGCAGAACAAGATCATGGAATTTGCAATACTTCAGAAATACTAACTTTTTATTATTATTATTATTATGTGACACCTCCAGGGAGTCCAAGGACTCATTGTGGGAGGGCACACTACTCTACTTCACTAATAGATCACATCCTCTCCATTACTAATTAATTCCCCAACTACAACACTACTACCATCAACGCCATCTATTGCCCATCATCACCAACAGCAGTAGTTTTTGTCTATAAATTGTGTGTTCTTAAAGGCCAATTTGTCTGTACGTGGGATTAAAACCCGAGTTTCCAGGAGAAAAAAACCCCGCTACCACCATATGAGATCAGCTAACTCACCTTCAACTGAAAAAGCCCATATAAGGATTTCCCCCTCATCATCACAACAAGACAAAGATCGAACCCAGGTCTTTTCCAATCAAAAGGCGCAATGTTCCAATATTCTCCCAACTGCGTTACGGCTGCGATGTTGTTGATGTTAAATCCAATTCTCTGTCAAATTTTCTGTAAATCTGATACTTTTGTAGGCTGCCTCATCATACAGGCTAGAAATATGATGCAACAGATTTACTTGGTTACATGACATGATTAAAAAAATTAATGACTAGAAGTAGAGAGATACCAAAATATAAAATATACTATATACTTATATGTTGCCAAGTATTGGCAACATATAAGTGACATTAACAACTCACAAATGTCTACTTTTCAGAACAGCAACAAACATATATATATAAAAGATGGAGAGAGAGAGAGAGAGAGAAACAAAAAGAGAAAGAGGAAAAAAAAAAGAACACAGCCACAATCTCAGTTACTGGTCCTCAAACAGGTCAGCATGTCAAATGATTCATGAATCTGCTCAATTAATGAATAGCAAATCACCTGTGTGGCAATACATTGATTTCATCATCATATGTTCTTACACAGGTTATAATATAATATAATTATTATAAGTTATGACAAAGGACTAAAGTGTATAAACAGATAAATCTTATGGATACAAGGTTTATCATTTTGAATAATTTCAATTGGTGATACAGACTGCACCGACAAGAAATATGAATGAAGACAAGAGAAAATGAATTTATAAAATTACTCAAGGATAACTGCTTTAAGACATGTGAGAGAAGGGAATTGTAGTACTAGAATGCTGGATTTAGTAATAGTATCTGAGAATCTGTATAAATGACCTGATCATTATGCCTTCAATTGGCAAGAGTGTAGGCAAAGCATTTATCCAAGTGTAGGCAAACAAGGTTTGTGCCTGAAGTATCTTCAGGACTGAGGCAACTCGTGATAAAGGTGGACTAAGCTCTCATCACTCCTTGTCTCAATATCTCCCATAAAGCAAAGCACATCTCCTTGCAGACATGCATAATGCTATGCATTAAGGGAAGGGCTACTACCCAGACTGCTTTCAACCTTTATTGAGGTCTCGTCAGTGGGAGCCAGTCCCAGAAGTGGTGATACTAAGGCAGAAGCAATGGAGAGGTCATATTTACCTATACAAGTTGCCAAAAGGTGTACTACCTTATTATTAAATTACTCTGGATTTAGAGAAAGATGTTGGAAGTTTATTTTCCATTTGGTTAGACTATAATAAATTTAGTTTAATCCTTTATCCAAGTGTAGGCAAACAAAGTTTGTGCCTGAATTATCTTCAGGACTGAGGCAACTCGTGGTAAAGATGGACTAAGCTCTCATCACTCCTTGTCTCAATATCTCCCATAAAGCAAAGCACATCTCCTTGCAGACATGCATAATTCTACAGCTGCAATCTCCCATAATGCAAAGCACAGACCTCAATAAAGGTCGAAACCGGTCTGGGTGGTGGCCCTTCTCTTAATGCATAGCATTATGTTGTCCGTTTTGTCCATATCTTGATCAGATATGGACAAATAAATTGATCAATATATACGAGGGTGGTCTGAAAGGTTCTCGGCCTAACAATAAAAAACCGAATTTATAATTTCAAAATTATTTTTATTTTTAAACATAATCTCCCTTGAAACTAATACATTTATTCCAGCGATGCTCCAGTGGCATTATCCTGTCCCTGCAGTGATTCTCAGTAAGATCTGCAAAATACCCCTTCTACAGCTGCAATCACCTCTTGATTCGAAGAAAAACGCTGACCAGTGAGGAAGAGTTTTAGTTTTGGGAAGAGATAGAAGTCAGAGGGAACCAAATCTGGGGAATAGGGTGGATGTTCCAACAATTCATAGTGCAGATCCCTTAATTTTTCCATTGCCAAAACACCTTTGTGGGCAGGTGCATTGTCCTGATGAAAGATGCTTTTTTTTATCTTCTGCAAACTGGGTCTTTTCTCACGAATTTTTCATTTAGTCTGTATAAAAGATCGAAATAATAATACCCGGTTATTGTTTTACCCTTTTCAAGATAATTAATAAAAAAAATGCCTTTAGTATCCCAAAACACTGATGCCATGACCTTTCCTGCTGATAGAACCGACTTTGTCTTCTTTAATGCTGAACAACCGCCTTCTATCCACTGTTCTGACTGCTGTTTGGATTCTGGTGTGTAATGGTGAATCCAAGTCTCATCCATAGTAATAAATCGATGCACAAAATCAGTTTTATTCTTTTTAAAACGCTCCAAGCACTATTCAGAGATTTTCATGCAAGTGTGTTTTTGATCTGCTGTGAACAAGCACGGCACCCATTTTGTGCAAAGCTTTTTCATATGCAATTCTTCATGCAAAATATATCCTACACATTCTTTTGAAATGTCTATAGTCTCAGCAATTTCAGGCACTTTGACTCGTCGGTCATAGAATACCACATCGTGCACTTGATCAATGATTTCTGGTGTTGTTACACTTTTTTGGATGTCCTTCAACGTGGATCATCTTTAAGGCTGGTACAACCACGTTTAAACTCAGCAGCCCATTTCTTAATTGTCAAAAATGAAGGAGAAGAGTGCCCATAAACTTATGAACTTCGAATGAATTTCTTTTGGTGTTAAACCTTCTTTTGCAAAGAATTTTATAACTATATGATACTCAATTTTATCCATTTCAAGGGATACAGACAACAACACTTTTGCTTCAGACAGCTGTACCAACCTTAGAAAAAAAAATCTTGCTGATAGTTTTGCTATCTATGGTCAAGGCCGAGAACTTTTCAGACCACCCGCGTATATTGATCAGATTATTTTAATAATCCAATCAATATATATATATTGAATAGAGCTAAGAAATAAGTTGCATCCCTATCTGACACTCTGATTTATTTCAATCTCTTCTGTTAATTTATTAACTAACTAACTGTATTTTTTGTATCTTTATATAAACTTTGTATAGCTTGTACCAAATGTAATGGATATCCTTGTTTATTTTATTATATTCCATAGTTTTTCTCTGTGTATTTTATCAAAAGGCCACACCAGTCTTTGAAATATTTCAAAGTCTTTTATTCAGGATTTTACTGTAAATTTTGTAACCAATATGTACTTAAATTTCACTTCCGTTGTAAACATGTACATCTCTCTCACATGTGGAGCTAGTTTCTGATTAGTAATGATATGATCAATTATAGATCTTGTTTCTCTGACATTCTAAGTACATTTATTTATATTCTTTTTTGAAAAAAAAAAAAAGCATTGGTTATTTTAAAATTATTGAAAGTAAAGAAGTCTAATAGTTTTTTCTCGTAGACAGGCTTATACGTTGGTTATGCATTACTAAATCACTTAAGGAATTGAACAACATAGATACGAATATAAATTAGCTGCAGGGATAATAAGGTAATCCCGAACTGTGTAAAATTCAAGCACCATTTTGTTTCACAAAAAACTCTCCATATATATAACTGCACTAGCTACGCATTACTTTGCGAACAAATCACCGCCACGCGATTTCTCTTAGCGGACTTTAATGAAGCTATTCGTGCCTTCGAAGATGAGCTTTCATGCACCTTAAATCACGAACTTTGGTCTATTTTACATGATGTCTTGTGTACTGCTGCAGATAAAGAATTTGAAAAAATACAAGGCCGACAGATGAAAAAATTCGAAAAATTAAAAAAGAACTCTACCGTCAATCCAAAACTTGATACCAGCACTGTAATCAACCTTTCTTCAGTCACCCTGAAGCACTCAACGCGCTTTTACGTGGCCACAACTTCGTCATTGCTCCCAGAAAAATAGCTAGTGAGGATATTATGATCCAGATCAAATGGGGAATCCGCCACCTTCCACATCATATCGCCAACAGTGTAAGACTGGATGTAGCTTGTGTCCTCTCCAAAGCAAGACCACCAAACACCAACATATTCAACAAGGAATATAAAGCTCTACAGGAAATGAGGAATAATAAAGAATTAGTTATCACCAAAGCTGATAAGGGAAATGCAACTGTGGTACTTAACCAAAAGGACTACACAGGTAAGCTTAATGCTCTTCTATTAGATCGGGCTACTTACCTCCCTATGAAATACAATCCCACCAACTCACAAATTAGAAAACTTCACAGGCTCCTTAAGAATGTCACTTCTTGGCCTCTAGAAGTTACCAACAGATTAAAGCCATTTAACTCTATACCCCCCTCCCCCGTATTTATGGACTCCCAAAAATACATAAAGAAAATGTGCCATTACGTCCCATAGTGGATGGCATTAATTCCCCCCACATACAAATTAGCTAAACATTTGGCCAAAGAGCTCACACACTATACTTGCAACACACCATCACACATAAAAAACTCAGCCCACTTCAAAGCCAGCATAGAAAACCTTACACTACAACATACTGACATAATGGTCAGCTTTGACGTCTCCTCCTTATTCACAAATGTCCCACTCAAGGAAACTTTAGTGGGACATTTGTGAACTGAAATAAGGCCGATATCTCAGCCCTATTTCAGTTCACAATGAACTCAGGCTATTTCGTTTGGCAGGGAAAATTCTACAAACAAATAGAGGTGACAGCCATCGGTTCACCACTCTCCCCACCCTTGGCCAATTTCTTTATGGAGACCTTTGAAGAAAAAGCCTTAGCCTCTGCCCCACAAAAACCAACCCTATGGCTTCGCTACGTTGATGATGTGTTCGCTATTTGGCCACATGTCTCTGAAACACTCCTCTCCTTAACACACTTAAACAACCAACACCCCAGAATCAAGTTCACCCTGGAAAAAGAGGAAAACAACAGCCTCCCTTTCCTAGACACACTAGTCACACACCAGCCTGATGGAATCTTGGTTTTCTCAGTTTATAGAAAATCCACCCATACAGGCAGATACATTCACCAACAACCCCCTCCCCCTCACAACAATATGGAGTGGTGAAAACACTATACAACAGGGCAAAACTAATCTGTTCTAACGACATCGCCCTAAACACTGAACTAAATTACATCCTCAACACTTTCTCAGCCAATGGCTACCCCCCCCTCCAAAAATCCAAAAAATATTAAAACCTACAACCCTCCCCCCTCCACAACAAGGATTACTCTAAATCCATCACCATTCCCTACATCCGAGGCACCTCGGAAAAAATTACCAAAATTTTAAAAAAACATGACCTGATCTCCTGTTACAGGCCTTACAGAAAATTGGCATCCCTTATCCGCTCCACTAAAGACCAACCACTTCCCCTAGATCTATCTGGTGTATACCAGGTCCCTTGCAGTTGTAAACTGTCTTACTTTGGCCAAACAGGCAGAACAGCGAATATCAGAATTTCTGAACACAAGGACTACATCCGTTTTCACAAGTACAGCCATTCTGTTGCAGACCATGCTCTGGATACACACCACAGAATACGGTGGAAGAAAGCTACAGTAATACACCATAGCAAATACAAATTCGAAAGACTATTTATGGAATCAGCCTCAGCCCTAAGAAACTCTCCAAACCTCAACAAATTTGGTTGTATGCGACTGCCCCAAATTTGGGAGGCTTACATCAGCAGACCTTCAGCCCAACGGCCAAGAACACCTACTTAGCCTGCTAGAGGGCACCATCAGGACTTTTAGGAGAATAATAGCTTCATTCTCAGTTACTGTGTTGTAGTGCCTACGCGCACGTGCCTTTTTTTTGTAAGTTCCTTTTGAAGATGGCAACGTGACATTGCCAAAATACCGGAAATATCTAATAGTTTTTGACTACTGTTATTCATGCAAATTTCCTCATATTTTCCTAAGACACTTGGGATTGGATTATTTCCAATTCTGGTTAAGCTCTCCAGCTATTAATAGTCATTTTTATTATATTTATTTAACTGTTTTTGTGGTTCCTCATAAAATTGTTTGGAATCCTCTTTCCTGAATCCTACAGGGGCATATATGGTATTTAAGTAGCTTCTATTTGTTTTTAGTTTAACTGTTATAATTTGATCATTTACAAAATTGTACTTTCGTATTCTATTTTTCCATTTATTACCAATTAAAATGGCCACACCACTACAAGCTTTGATATATTGGTCCACTCCACTACATGGCATAGTAAAACCATCTGTAACTTTTGTTCCCTGTAATTTCTTTTTTGTTTCTGTTATCATGGCTATATTAATATTTTTAATTTTTAGTTGTTTTATTAACTCCTTTGTTCTTATGCTTAGTGCATTCCACGTGGCTACTTTTAAAATGCCTGAGATTCCTAATCAGTTACCTTTATCCTTACTCGGTCATTTACCATTATTTCAGTCCAATGAATTTTCCAGTTCAAGTGACATGGGCCATGACAAAATTTAAACAAGTAACAGTAAATTCGGTAAACTAATGAAAGAAAATATTGGATATTGCAATAAGAGAGAGAGAGATAGAGAACAAATTAGAAAAAACACAAGTCAAGAATAGTCATCTCTCTCTCTCTCTCTATATATATATATATATATATATATATATAACAGACCCATGATAACTATTCTAAAGGAAATTCACTATAGCTGTTTGCTGCAGTGAAAGTTACCTGTAATATGCTAACATACCTTTCACAAAAATACAATAAGTGGAAATGGGATGAAGAATAATAAAAAAATGAAGATGACAACTGACTTAGAGGTACTATTGATACTGAAAACATTTATATAACTATTTAATTCAATAATTACCTCAAGTTTTGCACTAAGTTTTTCCTTCTGTAATTCTTTTTCATTAAGTTTCTGTTGTGAATAAATATGAAGGGATTCCTCTCTTTTAATTTGTTGTTCTTTTTGCTCAACTTCTCTTCTTAATTCAAGAATAAGGCTGTTTTCTTTCATATGAGCATTCTGAAGACTGTAAGAATTAAGTTATGCTGTTTAAAGAAATTAAAAGTATAGCAAAACAAAAACATTTCTTCTTGCTGAATACAAAACAAAATGTATCACTAATTATTAAAGTTAAAATGCTATACCTTGATACAATTGATCCTTACTATAGTAAACATGGTTATAATAAACTTGCTCATCCTAACAAACTGCTGAAAAGTTCAAACCAAAGTCCTACAGATACAATGCTATGCTAAAATTAACTACTATAATAAACCATTCCTGTGATCTTTATGAGTTTGCTATAGTGAGAGTGAAATGTATACTGTGCAAATGGAGTTTGAAACATATGCATATTTTATTCATTTATTCAAACATGTCTGTCAGTTTTTGCATGGTATAGGTGTATTGTTACATAAAGAAGGTACTTTATGTAACAGTATTTATGTATTTGGTTTTTAAATTAATCTTATAAATGTTAACTGTTTTTATGGTTTCTTTTAATTTTTACAGAATTCAAGATTATACTAGAAACATAACAGCACTTTTGAAGTCAAAGGAACTATGCCTTGGAAAGCAGTAAATTATGCAAAAATGGACGTGTTCTCCAACCAGTTTTTTTTTTTTAATTTTTTTTTTTTTTAAGCAACTTACAGGATCTTCTAAAGTACTTCCAAAAGAAAAACATTTCATCTTAGAAATTCACTTTGAAATTTTAATATCAGATGTGGATTACACATATTTCTGAGTGTTCAAGAAATATGCCAGTTTGTAAAATAAAATAAAAATAAATAAAAACAAATAAAATAAATAAATTCACCTCTGGTTATAAGAGCATTTGCAGAAAGGCAATCACCACATATAATCGGAGTTAGCATAACATGATATTTAGTGATTACGGGGAAAAAAAAAATTTCGTTTTTTATTAGTAGTTATTTCACAAAGTCTCTGCTAAGTGACATTTTTCTTACTTAAAGATTTAAATATTATTATTATTATTCAGGCCTCCAGGGAGTCAAAATACTCATGTGGGAGGTAATTCCTAAGAACATAAAGTCTGTCAAGACTCATCGAGGGGAGGTTCCCCCTAAGAAACACAAAGTCTATCATACCACTCCTTAAATTCATTGACCGTTCTCGCTCTCACCACTCCATCAGGCAATGCATTCCACGGTTCAACCGCCCTCCATGCAAAGAAACCACTCCTCACCCTCTTGCTCACAGTTTCCTTTCGTAACTTCCAGGGATGGCATCTTGTCATCACTCCTTCCCGCTGTTCAACCAAGCGAAAGAACTCCCCAGTGCCAACCCTGTAACCACCTCTCAACAGTTTAAAAGTCTCATTCATATCACTTCTCCTTCTTCTATCCACCAAACTCTGCAGTCCACATTCCCTCAGCCGATCCTCAAAACCAAAATTGTACAGTCCTGAAACCATCTTTGTCATCCGTCTTTGTACCCTTTCCACAGGTAATTTATCCCCTTCAAATCCTGGGGACCAAATCTGAGAACAATAGTCTAAGTGTGGTCTGATCAGAGACTTATACAACGGAATGATAACCCTTTTATCTCTGCAGGTCAGTGTCCTTCTCATAATTGCAGCAATCCTCTGTGTTACCTTCACCACCTTTGCAATATGTCCCCTAAATTTCAGGTTTCTATCAATCATCAACCCCAGATCTCGTCTCCCCTACTTTCTCCAGTATAACTCCTCACATAGAGTATGCAGCATCCCATCGATGTTTCCAAAACCTCAAGACCGTACATTTGGCTGCAATAAACTGACATCCCACAATCATTTGCTCATCTATCTAGCTTATTCAAATCCTCTTGCAGGGCTACCACATCTGCACTATTACTAATAATCCTTCCCAGCTTCGCATCATCCGCAAACAACTGAATATCCCCTTGCAATCCACTGGCAATGTCATTGATATAAAGGTTAAACAATATAGATCCTAGTACTGAGCCCTGTGGGACCCCACTTGTAACCCTCTGCTTCCTTGAAACTACCCCACCATACACAACTCTCTGATACCTATCAGACAGCCAATCCTGAATCCAGTTGACCAATCTGACATCCAGACCCATGTGCTGCAACTTAAATATCAGCTTATCATGTGGCACCCTGTCAAATGCCTTTGCTAAGTCTAAGAAAATGGCAGTATATGCCTTTCCCTCATCTAATGTTCTTGTAACTTTATTATAAAAGGCTAGCATATTGCTAAAACAAGAGAGCCCTTTCATAAATCCATGTTGACTCTCACAGATAATATTACCCTCATCTGCCCAATGCTGTATATGGTCCCTCACAACTTTCTCCAAGATTTAAACAACTACTGATGACACACAAACTGGCCTATAATTAGACACTTCCAGTCTGTTACCACCCTTATGCAATGGCACTATCTTACCTTCCTTCCATTCCCTGGGCACCTTTCCCGCAGCCAGACATTCATTGAAAAGCCAGGTTAAAGGCATTGTCAGTTCCCTAGCACATTCTCTCAAAACTCATGGTGAAATACCATCCAGTCTCAAAGCTTTACTGACATCCAGAGTACTCAGTATCTGAAACACACTCTCCTCCTGTACCTCTAAACCTCGAACCTGCCCTATCCCTCTAGCATTAAAACTGACTTCTCTAAGATGAAATACTCCAATAAAGTGTTCATTGAACAATTCCACTATGTCCTCTGCATCAGTCACTCTATTCCCATTTTTATCCCACAATATTCAGATACTGACATCCAGAGTACTCAGTATCTGAAACACACTCTCCTCTGTACCTCTAAACCTCGAACCTGCCCTATCCCTCTAGCATTAAAACTGACTTCTCTAGGATGAAATACTCCAATAAAGTGTTCATTGAACAATTCCACTATGTCCTCTGCATCAGTCACTCTATTCCCATTTTTATGCCACAATATCATTCTTCCACAGTCATTTCTCCTCTTACTGGCCACATAGCCACATATCTTTGGATCTTAGGGCCAATCTCCTCTCATATTCCAGTTTCGCTTAGCTTACCACACTAGTTACTCTTCTGGCCTGTGTCTTATATTCTTCATGCATCTTCTCTTCACCTGTCTCCTTATATCTCTTCCATAGCCTCTTTTTTGCATTCAATTCCTGTTTAATATTGTTTGTCATCCACTTTACTCCAAATTGTGTCCTCTTCTTCATTCGTGGTATACAACTTACCATTGCTGCTAACAAATATTCTTTCACAATTTCCCATGCACTAATGATATCTCGGCCTTCCAATTCCTCCCTCCATGAAACTTCCCAAAACTGACGTGTAAGACTATTATAATCACCTGCTTTATAATTCCACATACGTTCCCGTGTCTTTGATACTCCTGCATGTCTATTCATTTTCCAAGTCAAAACCATATGCTCACTCTCTCCAACTGGTGGGAGAGATGTCATCTCAGTTATTATCAACTCTTCTGATGCTATAACCAAATCCAAAATTCTTGAACCTCTTGTTCCCTCTGCTACATGTTGCCTAAGACATTTGTCCCCCAAGAATTCTAGAAATTCCATTACCCTATTGCTACATGCATCTTCCTCTCTCCAATTTATATTACCGTAGTTAAAATCTCCCATAACAATCCTTCTTTTTGCACTTGCCAAACTTAACTGTGTAAACATCTCCTGGTCCCCCATCCTCTGTGCTCCTGGGTCTGTAGCAACAGCCCACTAAATATCCTGTCTTGCCCACCTCTACCTCACACCATATGCTCTCAAAATGATTTGTCTCACTGCCTTCCAAAGCCTCCACTCTTAGAGGACATAGGTCGTCACTTATCATAAGCAGTACCCCACCACCATGCTTTCCCCTCCGATCCTGCCGAAAAATGCTGTATCCAGTGACTTCTATTACTGTTATTATATCCTCTTCTGTCAACCATGTCTCAGTGATCCAACTATTTTTTTGGCCAGGCTGATGCTATCTGAGCCACCAATTCCTCTCCCTTATTCCGGATACTCCTGTCATTAGTATAAAGCATATAAATGGCACTGTTTCTGTACCCAGCATTATCCCCTCTAGACTCCAATGGGCTCAGTGTTACCTGATGTCGTCTCCCTTCTCCCAAGTATCCATTCCCATAAGAGGCCACCCCTGCTATCATCCTCCCTGGGACACACTGACTTGTTCAGAACAGCAATCTCTCCAGATGCCTACGTCCTTCCTCATTCAAATGTAAGCGGTCTCTTGCATACAATTCCTCTCTTTCCTCAACGCACTCCAAGCATCTACACATACCAGTCCTCTCTTGTCATACATTCTAGCTATTATGTCATTCAATATTACTGCTCTTCTGCTCAGCTCATCATTTTCATACCTAGGCAACACGCACACTATTTTTTCTCTCTCCGTCTTCTTCCGTACAGCCTCAAGCAAAAATCTCATATCTCTCGCTGCCCGACTTACATTACCACTCAAGTCATTTGTTCCTACCATCACAATCATCTCATCCACCCTTTCACCTCTCTTAATTGCCATAGCCACCCTTTCTATTGTTCCTCCTGGCAAACACTCCTTACGCATCCTATCTTGAACACCACGGATCATTGAATCGCCATACATTATACCTCTTACCATTCCCTCTCTCCTATTGTTTCCATTCTCTCCTCTTCTTTCATTCCCATAGGTCTCTCTCTCTCTTACTACTGTTTCCATTCTCTCCTCTTCTAGCACTCCCATACATCTCTTTCATTCCCTCTCTCATACTGTTTCCATTTTCTCCACTTATAGCACTTCCATATCCGTCTCTCATTCCGTCTCTCCTACTGTTTCCATCCTCTTGTCTTCTAGCATTCCCATACCACTCTCTAATTCCATCTCTCCTACCATTTCCATTCTCTCCTCTTCTAGCACTTCCATATCTCTCTCTCATTCCGTCTCTCCTACTGTTTCCATCCTCTCGTCTGCTAGCATTCCCATACCTCTCACTCATTCCCTATCTTCTACTGTTTCCATTCTCTCCTCTTCTAACACTCCCAAAATTCTCTCCCCCCCCCACTCTGATTCGCCTTGCATTTATCTCTTCCATTCTCCTAATCTTATCTTTCATACTTCTGCTCTCATTCACAAGACATCCCACCTCCTCTTTCAGATCATCTATCTCCCTGTGCAGATCAGTCACTCTCTTAATCTAAATTCACTCTCTCAAACAAAACCATCTCCTAAACTTTCAGTCACTCACACCTTCCACACTATCAACTATTATTTTCTCATTCATATATATATATATTTTTTTCATTCTCTCCTATCACACTACTTGTCTTCCTACATTCATTCCCCGTTCCCGGAGCAACAAGGTCGGATATTGATATTTCTAATGCACTTATTTCCTCCAACTGCCTGCATTTTGCGCACATATGCTCTCCGCTCTCTTTCACAAGCCACATATCCAATTCCCGAGATGCATACATGCCGCAAGTACTGCATGCCACAATTATTATTTGCAGCTGGAACCCAGGACAAAAAAAAAAGTTATTTTTTGTAATTAAATGTTATGAATTTTTTATGTGACTTTTACCCATGAAGTTTTTTAAACCTATAGTACAACAGTACCCTGGGTGAACTAGGGAATATTCTTTTTTCTATTTTTATTTATTTATTTATATAGTCTGAAAACTCTACCCTAGACAGCAAAATGGAACTTTTGTCAAGTCATTTCAAGCCTCCATATAAGCAGTGGTCACACACTAGATGAGGCCATTGTGAGTATTTATTCCAAGCATCAAACTGAAAAAGGTGAAAATTAAGGGATAGATAAATTACCACCTTTTTTAATTTGATGCTTAGAATAAATACTCACTTGTCTTGTCTATAATCCAAGTCTATCTTAATATTGTCAAAAGATAGTGACTTAAATCAATACAGTCTCCTCTTGCAATAGAAAGCTCGCTGACTACAGGAATAGCTTACTATAATGGAATTCCTATAGTAAATTTCCTTTAAAATATCATTGCTTGATGTCAATGTTTTTGGGATGAGATCTTTTGGAATTGTTATAACAGGTGAATCTACAATAGCAATGTCTACTATAGTGAGAGTTCACTGTATAATCACTGAAAAAATAAAATAAAATAAAGCAAGCAGAAGCTTTTGTTTCTAATAATATTTTAGAGCTAGTGGGTAGAGATGGTTTGATATAAAAACAAATTATCATCCTAAGTGTGTTATTATTGTAAATGAAGAAGCCAAAATTGATCCATATGGACATCTCATATATAACCTAACTCCCAAATTTTATTAGATTTATTTAAGCAAAATTATTACAATACATAATTTCAATACATTTTCAATAATTTCAATTTTTAAAAATTTTTTGATACTATCAAAAAATATTGAGTTATATATTGGTATACTACTCATATCATCCTAAATATCTAAATTGAAGTATCTTCAATGATAAATGAAGACTTTTATAGGTTTCAAGAAAAGATGAAAGCGTGTACACACACACACACACACAAGCCAACATTGGTCCATACAGACATCTCATATATAATCTATATCCCAAATTTTATTAGATTTATTTAAGCAAAATTATTGTAATACATTTCCAATAATAACATTACAAAATATTGAGTTATATATTGGTATACTACTCATATGATCCTAAAGATCTAAATTCAAATATCTTCAAGGATATATGAAGACTTTTCTAGGTTTCAAAGAAAAGATGCAAGTGTGCACGCATGCACGCACACAATCCGACAGAAGCCAACATTGGTCCATACAGACATCTATATAATCATATAATCTAAATCACAAATTTAATTAGATTTATTTAAGCCAAATTATTGTAATACATAATTTCAATACATCTTCAATAATTTCAATTTTCAATAAGATCATAAAATATTGAGTTATACATTAGTATAATACTCTTATGATCCTAAAGATCAAAATTCAAATATATAAAGACTTTTCTAGGTTTCAAGAAAAGGTGAAAGAGTAAGATGATTTTAGATGGAGGTGGTAAGGATTCTCTAGTTGGAGGTCTGCTTTGTTTCAAATATTGGCCATTCCAAACACATTTTACCAGGAATGGCAGCAAGAAGTTGCTATTCTTTTCTGATATGAAAATCATGTCTATAACAAAATTATTTAATGCTGAATTAAATCTTATTGCTCTCTATAACACAGAACTCCAGTAGCCAAACTAACAGTATAGATGATTAATTTTCTGTAAAAACAATGGCTATCAGGATTATCCTCACAAGAATGAATCCCTCTTTATCTCTTCCTCTTAAGTCACTAGGAGCCATTCCAAGCTCTCACAGCCAACAAAAAGGATTTTGTTTCTATCACGATAATTCAGACTGCTGGCATCAATTTGATTCCCCCCCCCCCTAATAATTTTCAGTTAATAATTCAACAGCAGCATGCTATCAAAAATATTAAAATAGTCTAGTAATTTATTTATAAAATATGGAACTCTTGATTGACATTCTAGTCTATCAACAATAAATACATGAGTAGTAAATTAAAAAAAAAAAAAAAAAAAAAAAAAAAAAAAAAAAACCCGACTTGAGGAATCACTGTCTGTTACTTTTATGGGAACAATTTGTTTTTAATTCTATTTCCTATCTATGTTATTGTTATTATTATTATTATTATGAGCAACTCCAAGGAGTCCTTAGACTCATCAAGGGAGGCCCTAAACATCATGTCAAGAACTATTCAGCATTCTCACAGTATCTATCATACCGCACTTTGAACTCATTCATAGTCATGGCACCCACAACACACTCTGACACAGCTTATTCCACATTTACCACTCTCCAAGTAAAAAACCTACTTCTAAGTAAGTTTTTTACTTGGATGGCCACTAGTTCTATCACCACACCAGTTATGAAAAATTTCCTCTGAGTTAATCTTGTGAAAACCCATCCAGTTTCCTAGGGACCATCCAGTTTCCATGGATGGCCCTTAGTTCTCCTATCACCACACCTGTTATGAAAAATTTCCTCTGAGTTAATCTTGTAAAAACCCCTCAGTAATTTGAATGTCTCAATCATACCACCCCTTTTCTGCCTATCAACCAGTTTCTGTAACCCACAGATCTTCAACCTATTCTTGTAAGATTCATTCTATAGACCAGTAACTATCTTGGTCACTCGCTTCTGGATCCTCTCTACCACCCCCCACCCCCCATCACCAAGAAACCTCGGTGCCCAGATCTGTGCATAGTAGTCAAGATGGGGTGGGGGGTATTATCAAGGCTCCGATGAAGAGGAATAATAACCTCTTGTCAAAGTATTCTTCAGTAATCAAGTGATCTAATGAGCTGATTTAGCCACTTTTGCTATGTGCCTCTAAACTTTAACTCTTTGTCCACTAACAATCCCAAGTCTCTGGCTTTGTCAATTTCCTGGAGTATGGTTTCACCAATGTGGTATACTGCTAATAATCTTTTCACCCCAAAATGCATAACTTTACACTTTGAAAAATTAAACTGATATCCATTCTCCTTTGCCTCTGACAGTCTATTCAAATCATCCTAGAAAATTTTGACATCATGTGTATTCACTATTGTCTACCCAACTTTGGATCATCGGCAAATAACTGAACAGTTCCTCTCAGATCCTTTCCAATATCGTTAATAAACAAATTAAATAGCAGTGGTCCAAGAACAGAACCCTGTGGTGCACCACTAGTCACAGGCCTTTAGGACTCTACAACTGAATAAACTACTCTGTGATATATCTCCATCAACCACCCTCCTATCCATCTCACCAACCCTATATCCAATCCCATGTGCTGCAGTTTACTGATTATAATCCCATGTGGTATCAAAGGGCTTTGCAAAGTCCAGCAGTATCACTGTAAACCCATTACCCTTATCCAATTCAGCTGTCACTATATTATAAAACTTGAGCAAGTTACTGAGGCATGATCTAATCATTCTGTCATAAATATTCTTTCTTTTACTTGCAGCATATTGAAATAACTGTTTGGGATTCTCTTTAGCCTGCATTGCTAAATTCCTCTCATAATCTGCTTTTGCTTTTCTGACCACACTAGTTATCCTTCTGGCCTGTGCCTTGTACTGTTTGTGTACCTGCAGGTCACCTTTCTCCTTAAATTCCCTCCACAATTATTTCTTTTTTTTTGCAGTTCCAGCTTAATGGCATTATTCATCCATTTAACTCCCACTTGATTTACTCTCCTGACTCTAGGTATGCAATCATCCATTACCTCCCTTGAACACTCCTTTACCACTTCCCATGCACTATCAACATCCAGCCCTTGCAGTTTTATATGCATGGCACTGATCCAAGCATCCTAAGCTTGTCATGCTTAACAGCCTGGTAATTCCACATATATTTCATCTTAACTGAGAAATCCACACATTTAGCCACCTTCCAACTAGATCAAGACCATATGATCACTCTGTTTGTGGCAACATGGTCATATTTGTTATAGACAAATTCTCAGATGTAATTACTAGATAGAGCACTTTTGAATCCCTAGTACATTCCATCACATGCTGTCTCAAGTAACTATTCTTTAGTAACTGCATAAATTCCATTTCCTTACCATCAGCATTCATTAAAATCATTCTGCCATAAACATTCTTTCTTTTACTTGCAGCATATCAAAAGAACTGTTTTGGATTATTATTATTATTTTATTATTATGTGACACCTCCAGGGAGTCCAAAGACTCATCGAGGGAGAGTGTGCCAACAGCATCGAATGACTGAATCCCCTTCCAACTACTAACCGCGATCAAACTTGCTCAACTTTTTGCGTGAGCCATTATTAGCAGAGGTTCTACCAATCGACCAACATTATCTTTAACCTGCATTGCTAATTTCCTTTTATACTCTGATTTTGCCTTTCTCATCACAGTAGTTAACTTTCTGGCCCTGTGCCTTGTACTATTCATGTGCTTGCTGGTCACCTTTCTCCTTAAATTCTCTCCCCAATTTTTTTCTTTTTTTTTTTTTTTCAACTCCAGCTTAATAATGATATTCATCTATTTAACTCCCATTTGATTTACTCTACTGACTCTTGGTATGCAATTTTCCATTACTTCCCTGAAACACTTCTTTACCATATCCCATGTACTGTCAACATCCAGGCCTTTGCAGTTTTACATGCCATGGCACCAATCCAAGCAATCTCCTAAGCTTATCATACTTATTAACACTGTAATTCCACATATATCCCATCTTAACTGAAAATTTCACACATTTAACCACCTCCCAGGTCAAGACCATATCACTCTCACCAACTGTGGCAACGTGGTCATATTTGTTATAGACAAATTCTCAGATGCAATTCTAGATCGGGCACTCTTGAACCCCTAGTATAATCCATTACATGCTGTCTCAGTAATTATCCCTTAGTAACTGCATAAAATCCATTTCATTCCTTCAATGTGTCCCCTCCTCCTTCCAATCAATGTTACCATAGTTGAAATTCCCCATAATAATTACCTGTTCTCCACTCATTGAGTCTATTTGCCAATGCATACTATCTCCATTATCTATCCTATCTCCTAGTCTATAGCAGCACCTAACTGTTTATTTTGTTCTGCTGGTCTAAGTTTCAGATAGCCTCACCAGATAGCCTCAAATATGCTATTTTCACTGGCTTGCATCAATCTTCTATTCTCTTTGGCTGCAGTTCTTCGGCTATTATCAATAATACTCCTCCCTTCCATTCTTTTCTCTCTATCCTTCCTGAACACACACACACTATATCATCTTCTGTTAGCCATGTCTCACTAACATCAATAACCTTTGGCTGGGATGAGCCAACGAAGGCCAAAAATTCCTCCTACTTGTTCCTAATGCTCCTGGGATTAGTGTACATAAAGTGCAAAAGCCCCATAGTCCAAACCATATCTTTACACCTTATACTAACTATCCCATTCTGGTTTGTTACCATTGGTACTAATTCTGGCATATTATACACATGCTTACACCCAACTGCCTCACTGATGTCTACACATCCACTCAACAGCTTCCCCCCCCACCCCATCCCATTCTACTAAAAGCTCTAGTTTCCTGATTCTGCACCTCCACTTTCACTGCATTCAACAACAATTTTTCCCGTCTCCGAACACCAAATCCATTCAGATGCAAACCATCCTTCTTGTATAGTCCTGCCCGTCAAACTCACTTCACACATCCACAAACCCCACACCACTCTTCTTGCATAACCTATGCATAGAGTTATTCGCCATTATAGCAGTCCTTCTCAACTCTATTCTGTTACATGCAGGAGTATCAAAGAGACAGGAACGTATGTGGAATTATAAGGCATGTGATTATAATAGTCTTAGACGACAACTTGGGGAAGTTTCATGGAGGGAGGAATTGGAAGGCCAGGATATCATTAGTGCATGTGAAATTATGCAAGAATATTTGTAGCAGCAATGGTAAGTTGTATACCACGAGTGAACAAGAGGACACAATTTGGAGTAAAGTGAATGACAAACAATATTAAACAGGAATTGCATGCGAAAAAGAGGTTGTGGAAGAGATATAAGGAGACAGGAGAAGAGAAGATGCATGAAGAGTAAAAGACACAAGCCAGAAGAGTGACTAGTATGGTAAGGAAGATGAAACTGGAATATGAGAGGAGATTAGCCCCCTAAGAAGCAAAAAAAATCCTAGGGAATTTTTTTAGATATGTGGCCAGTAGGAGGAGAAATGACTGTGGAAGAATGATATTGTGGGATAAAAATGGGAATAGAGTGACTGATGCAGCAGACATAGTAGAATTGTTCAATGAACATTTTATTGGAGTATTTCATCCTGGAGGAGTCAGTTTTAATGCTAGAGGGATAGGGCAGGCTCAAGGTTTCAAGGTACAGGAGGAGAGTGTGTTTCAAATACCGAGTACTCTGGATGTCAGTAAAGCTGTGGGACTGGATGGTATTTCACCACAAGTTTTGAGAGAATGTGCTAGGGAACTGACAGTGCCTTTAACCTGGCTTTCAATGTAAGTCTGGCTGCAGGAAAGGTGCCCAGGGAATGGAAGGAAGGTAAGATAATGCCATTGCATAAGGGCAGTAGCAGACTGGAAGTGTCTAATTATAGACCAGTTTGTGTGTCATCAGTAGTTAGTAAGATCTTGGAGAAAGTAGTGAAGGACCGTATACAGCATTGGGCAGATGAGGGTAATGTTATCTGTGAGAGTCAACATGGATTTGTGAAGGGGTGCTCTTGTTTAAGCAATATGCTAGCCTTTTATGATAAAGTTACAAGAGCATTATATAAGGGAAAGGGATATACTGCCATTTTCTTAGACTTAGCGAAGGCATTTGACAGGGTGCCACATGATAAGCTGATATTTAAGTTGCAGTACATGGGTCTGGATGTCAGATTGGTCAACTGGATTCAGGATTGGCTGTCCAATAGGTATCAGAGAGTTGTGTATGGTGGGGCAGTTTCAAGGAAGCAGAGGGTTACAAGTGGGGTCCCACAGGGCTCAGTACTGGGACCTATATTGTTTAACCTTTATATCAATGACATTGTCAGTGAATTGCAAGGGGATATTCAGTTGTTTGCAGATGATGATGCGAAGCTGGGAAGGACTATTAGTAATAGTGCAGATGCAGCAGCCCTGCAAGAGGATTTGAATAAGCTAGATAGATGGGCAAATGAATGGAGGGTGTCGGTTTAATGCAGCAAAATGTAAGGTCTTGAGGTGTGGGAAACATCGATGGGACACTGCATACGCTGTGGAAGGAGTTATACTGGAGGAAGTAGGAGAGACAAGAGATCTGGGGTTGATGATTGATAGAAACCCGAAATTTAGGGGACATATTGCAAATGTGATGAAGGTAACACAGAGGATTGCTGAAATAATGAGAAGGACACTGACCTGCAGAGATAAAACAGTTATCATTCCGTTGTATAAGACCCTGATCAGACCACACTTGGACTATTGTTCTCAGATTTGGTCCCCAGGATTTGAAGGGGATAAATTACCTGTGGAAAGGGTACAAAGACGGATGACAAAGATGGTTTCAGGACTGTACAATTTTGGTTATGAGGATCGGCTTAGGGAATGTGGACTGCAGAGTTTGGTGGATAGAAGAAGGAGAGGTGATATGACTGAGACTTTTAAACTGAGAGGTGGTTACAGGGGTGACACTGGGAAGTTCTTTCGCTTGGTTGAACAGCGGGAAGGAGTGATGATGACAAGAGGCCATCCCTGGAGGTTACGAAACGAAATGGTGAGCAAGATTGTGAGGAGTGGTTTCTTTGCATGGAGGGTGGTTGAACCATGTAATGCATTGCCTGATGGAGTGGTGAGAGCAAGAACGGTCAATGAGTTCAAGGAGTGGTATGATAGACTTTGTGTTTTTTAAGGGAGGACCTCCACTCGATGAGTATTGATAGACTTTGTGTTTCTTAGGAAGGACCTCACACGATGAGTCTTTTGACTCCATGGAGGCCTGAATAATAATAATAATAATAATAATACTGCGACAACAGCCTCTCTATTTTAACTCTCTCACTTTTCTTTTGCTGTTTCCAGTAATTCTTTCAAGTCTTCTCTCATACCATACTTTTCTCCTTTTAAATCATTCATTCAACAAATCATATTTCAACATTAAAAGATGCAAGGTAACTTTGAGCAGTACCACGTTTGTCTGTCATCCAAAATGTCAGAATGCTAGGAACTCAGTTTTCAAATCTGGGACCCTTGGCAAACTACAGTACTATTTTACACTTACCAGCAATTGTTCTTTAGCACACTAGTAGTAATAAAAAAAGTTTCCTATATTGGAAGCCTAAACTTTTCCTATACATTATCTTTTAACAGGCCAAATACAATTTCTTCATCTTATTATTATTATTCACATCTGACCTCCATGGAATGAGAGACTCATGGGAGGTACACACCACTATCACACAAAGTTTCCAGCCACGTCTTAACTGATTCAATGTGTCCACATTCACAACACACACTCAGGGAATGCATTCCGCTCACCACCACTTCCAATTTAAAGAATTTCTGCTCACTCCTCTGCTCATATCCTCTTTATACAGTTTCCAGGATGGCATCTTGTTCGTATCCCCTCTCCCATTCCATGAAAAATCTCTTCCATGTCAACCTGATAATAACCCTGACTAACTTATATGTCTAAATCGATTGTACCCCCTTCCCCACTTCTATTCATGAGGCTTTGCAATTTACATTCTCTCAATCTGTCCTTATACTCCACATTCCAAAGACCACTGACCATCTTTGTGAATCTTCTCTGGAATCTTTCTAACATATCCTCATCACCATGAAAACCCAGTGACCAATCTGTGCACAGTAATCCATATGAGGCAGATCAAAGCCTTACACAATGGCATCATAACCTCTTTATTTCTGCATGTCAGGGTTCTATGCATCATTGCCATCATCTGATGTGATATCTTCTTTGCTTGTGCAATGTGCCCCCTGGATTTCAGGTCTTTGTACACCACCCTTCCCATATCTCCTGTACCTCCTTTAAAGTTTCCCCCCACCAAGTGTATACTTTGCATCCCATCATTGCTTATCAAATTTCAAAACCTTACACTTTGCAACACTGTAATGACAATTTCTGCTTACCTCAGAAATCCTGTTAGGTCATAACATCTGCTTGACTCTACATTGCTCCTCCAATTTTGCATTATCTGCAAACAGCTGCATATCACCAGTTAAACCCATCTCAATATCATAAATATAAAAACTGAACAACAATGAAAAACTGACCCCTGCAGCACACCACTAGTGAACTTCATCTTTCAGGATACTGCAACCCAATATATTAACCCTTTCTGCCCTAGTGATTCCAATTGGAATTTCATTGTTGTTCAGTTTGTATATTTATGATATTGAGATGGGTTTAACTGGTGATATGCAGCTGTTTGCAGATAATGCAAAATTGGAGGAGCAATGTAGAGTCAAGCAGATGTTATGACCTAACAGGATTTCTGAGGAAATTTTCAATGAATCATTAAAAAAAATACATTTTTCATTTTCTGAAAAATGGAAATGTATTTTTCAGAAAAATACTTGATACCCTTGCTGTTTTTAGACCTAAGACAAAATAAACAGAAAGAAAACTTTTTTTCACTTGGAAAAAAAATTCAGGTCAGAAAGGGTTAAAAATTAATTTTTAATATATGGAGTTGCAAACTATTCATTTAATCTCTCATGCAAGCAAGATTTTATTAAAGATCATTCTAAATAGGATTGAATCCAAAGTTGAGGTAGAGATGACTGAGGAACAAACAGGTTTTAGGAAAGTTAAGGGAACCAGAGATCAGATCCTTTGCCTTAGACAGATTATTGAAATGTATAGAGAATTTAGAATTTATGGGATAGTGTTTCATAGACTATTCGAAAGCTTTTGACTGCATTCAGCATACGAAATTGTGAGAAGTAATGAAAAGAATGGGTTTTCCTCAACACACTATCAGGTTGATAGCTAATTTATACAGTAAGAACAGGTGGTGGATTAAGTGACTGTCTTCAGGTTGGGAAAGGAGTTAGGCAAAAAACTTACTTTCTTCTCAGTTGTTTAGCATCTATGCTGAGGATATCCTGCGTGAAGTATTGGATGACCTTAACACAGGAATTAGGATAGGTGGAAGATTGATCACTCATCTGAGATATGCTGATGATACAGTACTCCTTTGTAAAGACAAGGAAGAACTAGGATGAATCCTTAACAAAATTAATAAAATCAGTAAGAATTAAGAACTTCAACTCAATCCTAGCAAGACAAAGATACAGTTCTCAAAGGAAATATAGACAGGAAAGCTTCTGAGAAATGTGTACCTTAACAGAGAAATAATTGAGGAAGCCAGCAAGTTTGAATACCTAGGATCTGTTATTAACATGAAGAACTGCTGTTTAGAAGACATCAGAAGAAGATTGGGAAAGGCTAATAGAGATATATTCTGAAAGTTTTTCCACTTGGTTATTATAAAATAAACATCCCAAGAAATAATATTGTTAGTTTCATACTTTATCCAAGTGTAAGCAAAGAAAGTTTGCACATGAAGTAACTAAGATCATGAAGTAACAAAGAAAGTTTGCACTTCATGTGCAAACTTTCTTTGCACCATCAGTGGGAGCCAGACCCAGAAGTCATACCAAGGATTAACGATTAACATTTCTGACTTCAAGGGGGAAACAAAATGCTTTTCATACTCCCTGCTAACTGATAGGGAAACAGTGAGTGGAAAAATTTATGAGCCAATTGCTCATCCTGAGCAGGCTTGGAGATTAAACATCAGAATTGGAGTTTAAGATGGCTTTTGATCTTTTATGTTTGAAGAAATCAGTTGCTACGTAATTCACAGCTAGTTGAACCAGCTTGTTGGCGGGTGTACAGATGCTTTTGAAAAGAACTTTGTTGCTATAGTTTGCAGAAAAGTGTAAATACAGGGGGGGGGGGGGCATCTGTGTCCCGATGGAGTTGCACATTTCTAACGAACCATGGAGTGTTTAGGATCATACATACATTTATTTTGCATTCATAATTTGAGAATATTAATATCAGCAGTATGGCTCCAATCCGGAGAAGTATGAGTGAGTATAGGACAAACATCAGTTTGTAGATAGGTAGTTTGATTCTGGTGTTCAGCGTACTGTTCCTGTTGATTAGAGGATAGAGTTGAGCAATGGCTTTTGATGCCTTTGTACAGAGAGCCTTGGTATGACAACTGAAAGTTAGCCTTCTGTCCAGTAGTACACCAAGTTATTTGACTTCTGTTTGCCACGGGATTTTTATGTTAAACAGGAAGATGTTCCCTTTAGGAAGCATCGGTCTTCTCGTGAATAGCATGGCTATGCTCTTCTGGGGATTTACTTGCAGTCTCCATTTGGAGAACCATTTTTCAATATGTAGTAGGTTTTCTTATAGTTTTTTGATGGCAAGAAATGGTTGTAGAGATCTGGCTAATATTGCTGTATCATCCACATAGAGGGCCATGATGGATACAAATGGGTTGTGTGGGATATCAGACATGTATATGGAAACCAGAATCTGAGCTAGTAAGGGACTTCAAGTCCCTTGTGGGACTTCAGCCAAGATACGTTTCTGTGCTGATACTGTACCGTTGATCTTGATTTGCATATGCCTGTCAAAAAGTATGATTTAATTAAGTGAACCATTTCCAATGACATTCCAGTTGAGATCAGTTTATGCAGTAATCTGAAATGCCAAATTTTATCAAATGCACTGGCTATGTCAAGGAAAACAGCCCTAGTGAATTGATGCCAATTGTATCCAATGGAGATGTATTTAACTAGTCTATGTATCTGTTGGGTGGTACTATGGAACTGATGAAATCCAAACTGCTCTTTAGGAAGAATGTTTAACTTGTGTACGGAGGCTTGGAGTTCTGGTGAGAATAACTTTTTCTGCGATTTTATTTTTCTGCAATTTGAGATGAGGCTGACTGACTGATAATTTTGAGGCAGGTGCGGGCCTTTCTGGTCTTATGGATTGGAATTTTATCCCCCACCTTCCAACAGGAAGGGAAATGTTTGAAACGTAGGCTTTAATTAATTATGTTGGTCAGATGTACAATAGCTATACGAGGCAGCAGCTTAATCATCTTGTTGGTGATGTCATCAGGTCCAGGAGTCTTTTTGTTTTTTAATTTCTTGATTATATATCATATATTTCTGCTGGTGATGTGGGTGCAATTTGATTGGAGCAGGTTACAGAAGATTTTAATGAACATATGACATGTCGATGGATCTTGTAGATGTGATTGAAGTCTAGATGTTCATATGAGGGTTTACATTGTTTGTCTAAGTTTTTTGCTATTGCTTCGGCTTTATCTGCATCAGTGTGGATGAAGTCCAGATCTGTTTGGAAGGGGGGGGGGGAGAAATTTGTTTTTGATCTTTCTTATTAGATTCTAAATGGAGTGATTGTCAGGAGAGAGATAGAAGTCAATCTTTTTCCCAAAGTTGACTTCTAATGTGCTTTAAGGGCATCTCTCAATGCAGAATTGAGTCTATTCAAAATTCGTTTGTCTTGTGGTGTGCGAGTATTATGAAACCTTTTTCTAGCCTTATTTTTCTCCTTGATCAGGTTCATGATATCTTCTGGCAAGTGGTTAGGCCTGAGGATAGTTGTGGAAGTAGTGACTGCTGTAAGGGCTGTGTTAATATGTTGGGTCAGGTCTTTAACAGCTGTTTCAATTTCTACTTTGGATTTTATAAGTGGAACAGGACCAATATATTTCGGGACTACTTTGGACCACCTTTCCCATGATATGAAAGTGTATGTGTGTGTGAGGGGGGCAGTTTTTCTTGGTTTTCCGACTGCAGCAGTATTGGATTATGGTCAGATGAAAGATCATTTAGTGTCATTAAACTGTGCGGGATGGAGTCTCACATTCTGCACTATGACTGCCCAAGACATCAGTAGTGCCATATGTATTATGATGGGTAGGTTCAGAGGGACAAGCCACAACTGCATTGTTGGATCCTGTATAGTTAGCAAGTATATGGCCATTCCTATTGGTAGTTCGACTGTTCCAGGCAGGATGCTTGTGTTTAAGTCACCAGCAATGATGACAGGCTCTCTGATGCCCAAGATGACATCCAAATCCGAGGAGAGTAATGATTTTAATGGCGGATTGTATGCCGCATAGATTTTTAGTCTACCAGCCAAGCTCGTGAGAACCTCTACACCTGTAACCTCAAGATTCGTGGTAGGGTGGGATGACTAATGTAATTTACAGAGTGATAACTAATATAATTCTTGATGAAAATGGCAGTGTCGCCGCCTCTGTGGGTCAGCCTGTCTTCTGTACAGATGATATCCCCTAATTTTGGGGTTGTCCGATGGTCTCATATGCATTTCACTTATCAAAACTACATCTGGCTGAAGTCTTTGGGTGAACTCTTGGAGCTCCAAAATCTTATTTCTGAGGCCGTTCGCTATCCACGTGATAATCTGCAGAGAGTCTGGATTTAGTTTATTCCTGTTCATGAATGAGCGCTGTGAGGATGGTATGTGTATACTTTAGGAATCTTTTAGTAGAGGATGGTGTAGGGTTAGATCTACTGAAGTCTAGTAGCATATTTGCCAGAGAGGAGGTGATGATAGCTGTCAGATTTGTGTGTGTGTGGTAGTGGCTGATCCTGTTCATGAGGTATCTACTTAGGACGGACTACATCCAAATATGTCCTTGTCTGTCATTGTTGAGTTGTTCTTTTAAAGGCTTCTGACAATTTTTGCTGGACAGTGAGAGGCTGTGGAGCTGAGTCCTCTGGTGTGCATCTACTGGGGGAGGAAGAGTGCCAGTCTGTCTCCGATCTTCTATTTGCAGTTGGCACATTTAGCTGGGGTGGTTTTTCGGCTTTGCACAGATATTGGTTGGGTGCCTGTCCCTAAATTTTACACATTTTCTGGGCATGACCAAACTTTTGACATCTGCGGCACTGACCTGTTGAAGCCCTTTTCCTTAAGGATTTTGGGCTGATTTTAAGTCCACAGATTGACGTCAGGTCAGGTCATAAACTTTATGACCTGACCTGACGTTGAGATCCATCAATCAGGAGATTGATAGATCTCAACTAATACTAGTTGCATCGGAGTCTTGTCTTTTTTGGTCATTCTGCTGACCTTGATAGGTGGCAGGTCCTGATGTCGTAGATCAGCAGCCACTTCTGTGGATACGTCTTCAGACACTCCTCTGAGTATCACCTTCAAATTTTTCTCTGAGCCAAGCGAGAAGGTGTGATACTGAATGCCTCTGGATTTCATTTCTTATGTCAGTTTTCAGTAGTCCATCACTGTGGTGGGCTGAATCTTGATGCTGTCGGCGACATTTTTGGCGGTGATATAAGAGATCTGTAGATTGGACAAGGTGGCCCTAAGAGATATCCATCTTTGTTTTTTGCAGAGTATGATCAGAAGTATGTTTTCTCTGGTGGAGGCAGAGGGGTCTGAAACTGACATTTCATCCTCTTTAGGTGGTTCAGAGGCAGTGGTTTTTTGCTTCTTGCACACTTGGACCTCTGTGAAGTCTGGGGGGGGGGGGGGGAGATCACCGTCCAGCATCTTTTCTGATGGAGCATTGTCGTCATCCTCTTCATCGTTCCCCTGACATAGAGTAAAAATTGATTTCAAATTTTTTAAGAATCTTTTTAAGTATGTTTATGGCCAGCCCTTCAAGTGACTCTACCAGGGCGTCAGTGTCAACTTCACTCATTATGAGAAAATGAGGTGTAAAAGCACTGTTTAAGAGCGCGGGTCCTTAAGCCATGTAAAAGTCCCATAGTCCCAATCAATGGTCTACCCAGAAGATGCAAAGGACTGCCAGCAAAACCGAGCATTGGCAAAATGCACGAAGTAGCAGAAATGATTTAAATTAAATCAATCTGTGATTTAATATGGGGGGGGGGGCTGTGTGATTCAGGACCTGCCTTGTCCCTTCTTTCCACCAAGTGTAGGCCGGCAGTCGAAATCTCCTTCTAGAGGCAGAAGACTACTGACGGGCACAGGAAGAGGGCCTGGGAAAGTTGCAGAAAAGCCAAAACCTTACCTTGCGCTGAATGAATGCTGATACACCAGAATTCCAAAACTCACAATTCGTAATCCACCCCCCCCCCTCAGACTTCAGACGTCATACCAAGGTTGAAGTAATGCAGAAGTCATATACAGGTTGCCAAAAGGTGTCAAACCTTATTACTAAAATACTCTGGATTAGAGATAGATACTGAAAGTTTTTTTATATATATACATATCCCTCAATTAACGCAGTTAATTAATCCCTCGATGTTACCGCGTTAATCAATTCTAATAATCAATAGTAAAAATTACAATTTGTCCATGATCGATTACTGTATTAATAATTCGTTTTATATGGTACTCTTTTCGGAAAGATAAAAAATGAATGCAAAGTAAATGTTTAATAAATATTTATATCTACATTATTTACTGCAATTTGTTTATCAAAAGAAGTTATCAAGAGTCGTTTGAACAGTTTTGGTTTTTTTCTTATCGGCATAAATTCTACGATAACAAGCAAAATGACTCTCCAAACCTCGGCAAAAAGCAATAAAACATAAAGAAAAAAGAATGCAAATATAACATGATGGTACAAATTAAGTGGATATTGAATCCAACATTATTTCATAGCCGAATATAGAAACTACAAGAGTTTCATGCCAAATATATAGAAACTAAACGTTTCGGAGGATGCAAGCATAAGCAAACTTATGGTCAATTCGTAGTAAAGGTGGAGTAAGCTCCAGATCACTTTCCTTAGTATTTTCCATAATGTAAAGCACATCTCCTAGAGGACATGTATGATTAATAAGCCTTTGGTTCTCTATTTCAGGTAATACAATTTGGTTTATTTATTTTCAGTTACAATCTAGAAATTATTGAACAAAGAATAAAAAATAAAAAAAAAACTAAACCATACTATACTGACATTGGAGGTCAAGGTATCTCTCAGATACAATTTGCTGTCAAATATCACAAACCTTTGCATAACATGTGAAACAAACTGACAGCAAAAAAACAGTGCGGAATATCACTCGTAACAATGAATGCACAGCTACTTTGAACTTTTAACTTAATTGGTTGATGGACTGAGTCCTTGACTCTTTATCTCTTCATCTGGATTTTAGTTTGTGGGTGATGAGATTATTGTGGATAATTTACCTGCTCATTGTGAGCATTGAGTCTGTATCAGCTTTCTCTTGCGATGGAGGATTTCGTTTTTTTATGTTTGAAATGATCTGAGGGTTTGTAGTCCACTGCTTGTCGAATTAGTTGATTTGGGTGATTATCTGTGATTGTGAAGAATTTCTCTGCAATGCCTGTCATGTAGGTCTTGATATCTGGAATATTGGCTTTTTGATGTAACTGGATGTTTCTGATGAACCAAGGGGCATTAAATGCCGTTCTTAGGCATTTATTCTGTATTATCTGAAGTTTGTTGATGTTACTTTTAGTTGTGTGACCCCAGGTTGGAGAGGTGTAAGTTAGTTGCAGTCTGATTACTGATTTGTAAAGGAGAATTTTGTTGCTTATGCTTAGGAAGCTGTTCCTATTCAAAAGTGGATATAGCTGTGCTATGTTCTGACTTGCTTTAGTGGCAACACTATCTATATGTGACTTGAAATTTAGACGTCTATCAAGATGAACTCCCAGATATTTGGTGGAATTGTTCCAAGGGATGATTTTACCAAACATTTCGATGCTTATATTCGGTTCTGCTTTACGTCTGGTGAAAAGTACTGCAGAGCTTTTGTTTGGATTGATTGCGATACTCCATTTGGTGTACCAATCCTCCAATACATTGACTGCTCTCTGCAGCTTGATTGTGGCCAGATGTGCATGGAGTGATCTGGCTATAATGATTGTGTCATCGGCATATAGAGCAACTCATGCACAGCTACTCATGACCTCCAAGCTATATACACTGAATTGTGTAAGAAAATTTATATTAAAGATTTTGCATGTATCTCCCAGATCAGCTGTGAGCTCCGCAGGATTAAAGGCGCATTAATCAAAACTCTTGCCGCAATTAATTTCGGCGCGTTAATCAAATCCCGCGTTAAGCAAGGGATACCAGTACTATTTTTAAACTATTTTTATATACTATTTACATAATTTCTTGGTATCTTTACTTTATAATATAACAAAGTGGAAAAACATTCAATATTTATCTCTAATCCAGAGTATTTTAGCTTTGCAGAGTTTTTGTATTGTATTATTTCTCAATTTCAGTTTTTCAGCTGTTTTAGACAGGTGAGTTTTGTAAGATAACATCTTGTCAAGGATCATTCCAAGGTATTTAGGATACTGCTTATATGGAAGAAGATTATCTGCAAGATAGACTTCTAAGGGTCTATTCGCTAATTTGTTGTTAAGGTGAAAGCATGAGGTTTCTGTTTTGGTTACACTAGGCTTGAATCTCCATTTGGAAAAATATTTTCCAAGGGAGTTCACATCAGTGGTTAGGATTTCTTCCATCATTTCAACAGATTTATCTAGCTGCTATAGCTATAGTGGAACTAGCACTAAGCCTTGTGGCAGGCCATTGTTTGGTTTCCTTTGCTTGCTCGTAGAATTTCCCATAATTACTTCGAGTGTGCTGTTGGTAAGCATGTTTTCTATAAGGCAAGTAGTGATTCAACAGGGAATTTTATGAAGAGGTTTAGAAATTAGTCCTTGACTCCAGACTGTCATGCGCAGCAGTGAGGACAATGAACACTACAAATGTTTATTGTTACCACTGGAAGTTTGCCTCTATGTATGACGTGAGAGAGAGAGAGAGAGAGAACTTGATCCTAGCAGCTCCGTTTAGGTTGAAAGCCAGCTTGTTCATAGGGGAATCCTTTCAAGGTAGCGTTTGGCTAATCCTATTATGTAGGAGGTGCTCTAGTAATTTAAAACTTGCACTTAGCAAGGCAATGGGTTGACAATTTTGTGAAAGGTCATTTGATTTCCCAGGCTTTTGATTGAGGGACGTTTGATGTTAGTGAAATATCATGCCAGCCATTGTTTAGCATACTTTCTGCAGTGCACTAAGAATTCTGGATGGATGCCATCAAAGCCTGGGACTTTTCCCACCTTTACATCCTTCAAAGCAGATGAGATGTCCTCCACAGAAAAGAGACAGGAGTGCTCATGCATTGGCTCACTCATAGATTTAAAAGTTCTGAGTTCGCACTTGACCTGGATAGTGTGGTATCTGTTTATTTGGTACTCTTGATAGATTTATTATATGACAGGTTTTCAACCGTCTCCATCCATTTTTAATTCCATGCGATATCAAGATCTGTATTAATTCGTCTGTGATTTCTTGGTCTCCATTTTCTAAGAATTCCTGGTATAAGTTATCACTTGTTTCATCCCACCCAGGGATATAATCTTTACATACCCTGAGAATGGTCTTTTTAGATGCACTTATCACTGCACCCACAAATCTATCATAATTGCCACTGAAAGGGGGGGGGTATCCATCCTAGGCATTTATCAAGTTTTTCAGAGAAAAACAGGCCACTTAGCCTTCTTAAAGTTCCACCGTGGCTGGGGGACTGAAGGGACTAATGGGATTTGAGAGCCAATCTCTACAATAACTAGGTGGTACCGGCTATGTGGGAATTCTGTCAGAACCTGTCTGTAGGCTGGTAGGGGTTGTTTAAATCTGTCGGAGGTGACAAAAGATAGGTCAGGATTGTAAGCCTATCTCCAGGTTGCTGATAGGTTTACTATCAAAATGCACCTTATTTTGTAAATAAGGTGCATTCTGTGCAACTCAGCCCACGTAGCTAGGGCTTCTCCATGCTGGTATTATTCCAGTATTTCCATTGTTCATGGTGACTATTGAAATCACATATATACACAGCTGGATGAGCATATGGATAGAGTACTTGCAGTGACCATGAGATAGTTGGTTGTTTATAAATATTGATAACTGTTACGTTACCAACTTTGATGATAATCTCATGGATGTTGTCTTTAGAAGTTGAAAGTAAGGATTCATTCTAGATGATATTTCTACTATATGTAGCAATTCCATATGATGAGTCAAATGTTGCTTTAAGGACTTTAGATCTTGGGATTTTTCCTCTTTTCCATAATTGCTCCCAATTTTTTGCATGGGTTTCCTGTATTGCAACCAGATCAATGTCATCATCCAAAAATATTTTTGATAAGTACTAGCATTTAGCTCAGCTTATACTTTCTATATTGATTTGAGAGATTCGGATACTTTGTCCAAGTTTTCTGGTTCTGTGGTCCCTGGGAGTACCTTGGGCTTGACTCATATGCATTTAATCCTTGTGATGTGTACTGGCCATGAGATCTTGCAGATTATTTGACTGTCAGAATTTACTAGTTCATTTAGCATTAACCAAGATGTACCACGAGGAAGTATCATCTGGAATTTGACCTTCTGACCCTGCCTTCTTAAAAGAATTTCTGGTCTAATGTCATCTACTCCAGCTGATTGTCCACATTTCAAGTTTTTGATGGCTTTTTCTACCTCAAGTATTGATATGTACTCCTCTTTGCATTCCTCTTGAAAATTTTCTAATATGGTTGTCACTGCTTGTTTCATTTAACAGACTTTCAAGGTAATTATTCCAGACATCTAGGATATACTTATCTTCAGTTTTAATGACACCAGTCTTTATCATCTCTGATTCCTTTTACAGTACTCTTTCCTCCATTTCTAAGCTTTTTCAATAGCTTCTAGAACATTTTGCCACCTTCCTGATATTTATTTTCTATATCTTGCCAAAATCTTCCCATGACTTTTGTTTAGCTATTTTTACACATAGCTTAGCTCTCTTTCATTTTCCATTGTATTCTTTTAGCACATCTTCCGACTTATTTGCAGTAGTACTTTTGGGATGCTTTCTTCTTTTCCAGGATGCTTCTTTAACTTCTTGTATCCACCCCATGGTGGATACAAGAAGTTAAATTTCTATCCTTGCAGACAACTTTGCTACATACCTCCCTAGCTGAATCAATCAATCAATGTCTCCTTCAGAGTTTGCCAATGACACTCTAAGATTTGGTTTTTGTTTTCAATCCATTTCATTTTTTCTTCAATAATATTTGCATAGTCGAGTCTACAGTTTACCTGTAAAAGCTACTCAACTTTAATTATTTTTAAAACTTTCTTACTTTTTTTTCGTTTCTTGTATCTTCTCTCCACATGAATTTGTACTCATCTTTATGTTGAAACATAACGTTAGTAATAACCAGCCCATGTGCTGAGAAGAAGTCTGGCAAATTTTCATTTATCGTTCAGGAGAAAGTCATCATCTTCTTCTTCTTCCTTTCCAAGCTTATAGGCCAAGTGGCCTGTTCCGGACTCAATTCCATCTTTTTAAGGGTCTTCCTCTGCATCGAGTACCTTTTGGGTGGTAGTTTAGAATATGTTTAGGTATTCTGCTTCTATTCATTCTTAGTATGTGTTCTTTCCATTTTTCTCTATAGCAAATAACTGTTTCATTTAGGGAGGTTGTAATTCCCAGTTTTTTTTCTGATTTCACTGCTTTTCATTTTGTCCATTATTGTGACTCCTTCAGTTCTGTGCAGAAATTTCATTTCGCATGATTCAATTCTTCTTTCATCTGCTTTTTTTATTGTCCATATCTCACTGCCATAAAGTTTTTATATAGCTACTGTATTGTAGATTCTTATTCGTGTGTGTTTTTGTACATAATTGGGTTTAAAAATTTTATTTATAATGCCTGTTACTTTTAAAAAGTTTGATATCTTTGGTTCTATATCAGCTTCATTTTCATATGATTGTGCAACTTAAATATTTTAATGTATTTACTTGCTCTATTATTTTGTTGTTTATTACTATTTTGCTTCTTATTGGATTAGCACCTTTGAAGGCCATGACTTTTGTTTTGTCAGTTAATATTTCCATACCATATGCTTTTTTATCAGATTATTTAGACTCATAATGATTTTTGTAGTTCATCTTCATTATTTCCAAGGATTATTTGGTCATCAGCAAAAAGAAGAATAGCTAATCTGGTGTTATGGTTTATCTTGAATCCTCCTTCATTAGTTATCTTCCATTCTTTTATGATTTTATCTATGTATATATTAAATAAAATTGGTGAGAGAGGGCAACCCTGACGTACTCCTTGATTTATTGGTTTCCAGCTTGATGTTGAATTATTGTACTTCACAGGTATTTTATTATCTTGATATATATTATATAAGGCTCTAAAGAGTTGGTTTGGTATTTCATATTCTTCTAGGATTTCCCATAGTTTTTCTCTGATAATTTTATCAAATGCTTTGGTGTAAACTATAAAAGCTCTGTGTTTCTATGTTCATTTCTCTGTGTTTTTCAATTAATAATTTTAACGTAAATGCGGAGTCTATGCAAGACCTGCCTTTTCTGAATCCATTTAGTTCTTCTATTAATTTTGAGTCTACTATACGTTTAAGTTTATATGCTAAGAATTAGAATTAGAATGAGAGTTAGAATGATTAGTCTTTTGCCACGGTATGACAGTGAAATGTTTAAAAGGAGGGCCATAATTGCGAATGACTTTATGCGTGGGTTATGTATGACGAGTGGTGTGGAATTTGTGGATGTGTGGAGTGAGTTTGATGGGCGAAAGGATCTATATAAGATGGATGGCTTGCATTTGAATGGTTACGGTGTAAGAAGACTTGAGAAAGTGTTGCTGAATGTAGTGGATGTGCAAATTCAGGGAAACTAGATTTGTTAAGGGGAGGGAGTAGATATACAGTCCTTATGGAGGCAGTTGAATGTAAGAATGAATATAATATGCCAGAGCAAATAAGGACAACAAATCTGAGTGGGATAGTTAATATAAGGCATCAAGGTAGGGTTGGGGCTAATGGGGGTCTTAAATTCATGTACACTAATATTAGGAGTATTAGGAACAAGAAGGAAGAGTTTTTGGCCATGGTTGGCACTTCCAGACCACAGGTTATAGGTATTAGTGAAACATGGCTGACTGTAGATGATATAACTAGTGGGATTGAATGTGATGGGTATAGTGTGTTCAGAAATGACAGAGAGAATAAAATGGGGGGAGGAGTATTGTTGATGATAGCTGATAAGCTCCAGCCAAGGAGAATAGAAGTTGAATTGCAGGATAGAGAAAAGAGCACATTTGAGGCCATTTGGTGTGAGATTGTGGCTAGCAGAATTAAATATACAATTGGGTGCTGCTATAGACCAGGTGATGGAAAAGATGGTGGTGACAGTATGCACAAGCAAATAGAAGAAATGGGTGGAAGGAGGATGATTATTATGGGAGATTTCAACTATGGTCGCATTGATTGGAGTGAGGAGAGGACACACGGAAGGAAGGAACTGGATTTTATGCAGTTATTAAGGGATAACTATCTGCGACAGCATGTAATGGAAAATACTAGGGGTCAGAGAGTGCTTGTCCTAGTAATTACATCTGAGGATTTGGCTGTAACAAATATGAGCACATTGCCACCAATTGGTGAGAGTGATCATAGGGTCTTGACTTGGGAGGTGGCTAAAGGTGTGGAATTTTCAATTAAGACAGGGTACATATGGAATTATCGGGCTGGAAAGTATGACAAGCTTAGGAGTTTGATTGGTTCAGTGCCATGGCATGTACAACTGCAAGGACTAGAAGTTGGTAGTGCATGGGAGGCAGTTAAGAAGTGTTTCCATGAAGCAATGGCTGACTGTATACCTAGAGTCCAAATAACAAATCAAGTAGGGGTTAAATGGATGAATAACACCATTAAGCTTGAGCAGCAAAAAAAGAAACAACTATGGAGGGAATTTAAGGAGAAGGGTGACCGGCAGGCACATGAACGGTATAAAGCGCAGGCCAGAAGGGTGACGAGTGTGGTAAGAAAAGCAAAAAAGGATTACGAAAGAACATTGGCCATGCAGGCTAAAGAGAATCCTAAACAGTTTTTTAGATATGTAGCAAGTAAAAGGAAAAATGTACATGGCAGATTGATTTTAAAGAATGGCGATGGTAGGGAGGTAACTGAATCAGTTGAGATAGTTGAGTTACTGAGTGAGCACTTTGCAAGAGTATATCATCCAGGTGGTGACATTGCAGAAACGAATAAACCAATAGATTATACGGGAATTGTGGTTAATGAAGTGGAAGTGAGTAGTCTATTGCATAACCTCAATGTCAATACATCTGTGGGATTGGATGGTATACCAGCTCGTGTTGTACGAGAAGCAGCTAAAGAATTGTCAGTACCCTTGACCATTTTGTTTAATTTGAGTCTCGGGTCTGGGTTAGTCCCGAGCGGGTGGAAAGAGGGGAAAATAGTTCCACTGCATAAAGGTGGTTCCAAGACTGCTGTTGTAAATTACCGACTGATTAGCATATCAGGAATCATTGTGAAGGTCTTAGAGAAATTAGTCAAGAAAAGAATACAGGATTGGATAGATGAAAATGGGATATTGTATGGGGGACAACATGGTTTTGTGAAGGGTAGATCATGCCTCAGTAACTTGCTCACGTTTTATAACACAGTGACGGCTGAACTGGATAGGGGTAATGGGTTTACAGTGATACTACTGGACCTTGCCAAGGCCTTTGATAGGATACCACATGGAACCCTAATCAGTAAACTGGAGCAGATAGGTATAGATATAGGGTTGGTGAGATGGATAGGAGGGTGGTTGAAGGAGAGATATCAAAGAGTGGTTTATTCAGGAGTGGAGTCTAAAAGACGTCTTGTGACTAGTGGAGTGCCACAGGGCTCTTTTCTTGGACCACTGCTTTTCAATTTGTTCATCAATGATATTGGAAAGGATCTGAGAGGAAGTGTTCACTTGTTTGCAGATGATGCAAAGTTGGGTAGAGCAATTGTGAGTGCACAGGATGTCAAAATTTTACAGGATGATTTGGATAGTTTGGAGGACTGGGCTAGGAAAAATGGATGTCAATTTAATGTGGCAAAGTGTAAGGTTATGCACTTTGGGGTGAAAAGAATAGCAGCAGTATATCGCATTGGTGGAACCATACTCCAGGAGATTGATGAGGCCCAGGGATTTGGGAGTGTTGGTGGATAGGGAGTTGAAGTTTAGGGGGCACATTGCAAAAGTGACTAAATCAGCTCATCGAAACACTTGGCTTCTGAAAAATACTTTAACATGCAGAGACGAACAAGTTGTTGTTCCTCTGTATCGAGCCTTGATAAGACCCCATCTGGACTTCTGTGCCCAGTTATGGGCACCAGGGTTTCTTTGTGATGGGGAGGAAGTGGAGAGGGTCCAGAGACGAGTGACCAAGATGATAGCAGGTCTGTGGAATGAACCTTATGAGAATAGGTTGAAGATTTGTGGGTTGCAGAAATTGGACGATAGGTGAAGGAGGGGTGATATGATTGAGACATTCAAATTACTGAAGGGTTTTTATAAGATTGATCCAGAAGATATTTTTGAAAATATGACTGGTGGTGGGAGGACTAGGGGCCATGCATGGAAGCTGGGCAAGAGCGTGGTTGACAAGGGTGTTAGAGCTAGGTTCTTTACTTGGAGAGTGGTAAATGAGTGGAATAAGCTTCCAGAGTCTGTTGTGGGTGCTACGACCGTGAATGAGTTCAAGGCAAGGTATGATAGATACTGTGTGAATGTTGAATAGTTGTTCTTGACATGATGTTAGGGCCTCCCTCGATGAGTCTGTCGACTCCTTGGAGTTTCCCGGAACAATAATAATAAAATAATAAAAAAAAGATTTTTGCATATACTTTATAACAGGTACTAAGTAAGCTGATTCCACAATAATTGTTACAATCAGATTTGTGTCCTTTTTTGTAGATGGGAATAACTATTGCTTTAGTCCAATCTTGTGGGCATTTTCCTTCTTTCCAGATCATATTATAAAAGTTAAATAACCTGAGTGAGAATTCAAGTCCTGCATATTTGATAAGTTCCAAGTTTATATTGTCTTCTCCTGGAACCTTTCCTGTTTTGCTTTGGGTTAATGCATCTGTTAATTCTTCTAGAGTGATGTTTTCCAAGTTATCAGAGATGTTTACAAAGGGTAGTTTTCTGTTTTGAATGTTTTCATTATACCATAGATCTCGGTAGTAATTTTGCCATGTTCCTATTTTAATGGTATTAATATCTGCTTTTTCTCTAGTTTCATTGCTTAGATCTTTGAGGATTTATATGCATTAGGTCTTTTGAGCATACAGTCTCTCTCTAATTTTGTTACAAAATTGTTCCATCTGTTTCTGTTTATAATCCTGCATGCTGCTTTTGCTATTGCTTTTTTTTCTGCTGTATTCGATATTTGATTCTATTGTTTTTAGGTTGAGCCAGTTTTTATATGCTTTTTTCTTTTCTTCAATAATGCATTTAATTTCACCATCCCAGTCCCTAAGGCCTCTTTTTCTTTGTTCCTAAACTTTCTTTTGCAGCTCTTGTCATTATGGTTTTTCGGTTTGACCATTCTTCTTCTATGTTCTGATTTTGTTTTATACTTGTCATCCAGTTTTTTATTCTTTTAGGTACAAGTCTTTAATACTACTGTCGTCCAAAAGTCTAACTTTGAAAGATTCAAAATTTCTGTTTTCTTATGCTTTTTTTGTTGTTTTCCATCTTGGTTCCCATTTTATTTTTCCAACTAAAAGGTAATGATCTGATTCTATTTCAGATCCTCTGTATACTCTTGTATCTATTATCATTTCTGACATTCTCTTGCTACCCAGGTGTATCTGTGGATGTCTTTATGTTTGAAGGTGTTCATTATTTTAAGGTTATTGCTTATAGTAAAATCTCTTAATCCATTTCCATTTCTATTACAGTTAAGTTCTCCAATAGGTCCTATGTTGGTTTATATGGTTTATTGCCAATCCTTGCGTTGCTTCTATTACCAAAATGTGATCCTTAGGATTGGTCTTATTTAATATGTTCTGCAGTTGGATGTAGACGTTTTCTGAGTCCTCCTCTTTTCCTTCTTCAAGTGCATAAGTTCCAATTACTGTCATATAGCCTCTGTCTATTTTAATTCTCATTTCTATTATTCTATCGCTCCAAAAGTTGTAATGGATTATATTGTTTCTAAGAGATTTATGTAGAAAGATCATTATACCAGATTTAGCTCTCTCTCTCTTCTGCTTTTACCCCACTGTATACATAGATATAATTTTCAGTTTCGTCTGTTCCTCTCTGCTTTTTTTTAGATTCTGTAATTACTGTTATTTTTACATTTCTTTCTTCTAGTATTTGGTACAGTTGTATGATTTTGTGGTGGATACTTCTCACATTCCAGGTGGCTATATTCCAATAGGTGTATTTCTGCTTTTTTTTTTTTCCGGTAATTTTCTTCTCGAATCCTTATTCCAAGCTGGTTCGTTATCAAAAAAATCTGTCCGTTTACTATCTTCATGAGTCTTTTTAGTGGGTTAAAATTTTGACTGAGAAAGTTACTGGCCATCTGCAGTCTAGCTTGGTGATGGGGCTGCCATCTTGAGGCCTTCAAGCTTGCCTTGAAGGCCTCAAAGGTGGTAGGAGAGATTTTTAAAGAGAAGACATAGAGTAGAGATAGAAATAGAATGACCCATAGCCCTTGATTACTCTAATAGCATTAGGGTCGCGAGTTACAAGAGTTGGGTGAGGAATGCCATATAGGAAAGATTAAAGAGCAAGGAGGCCTACCTCAAAGAAGAGGGAAGAGAGAGAATAGACCCATCTAGGGGACCATGGGAAAGCCACTTCCCTTGCTATCAAGATGATAGCCCCCCCCCTCGTGGCCCTGTTGGTCCATGAGTCCTTATGGACCAACAGGGCCACAGGATATTCAGCATATTCGGACCACCCCACCATATCTGGTGGACTCCCCTATCCACCACCTAGGGGACGTGCTCTTGAGAAGTTACAGGGTCTTCCGAAAGTCATCTTCATTTATCAAAAATAATTCATTTTAAAGAAAATGATATCAGAGCTCCATCTTTTCCCAGCTGATCTCCTTTTTAGCCTAGACATTGTGTTCTTATTCACAAATGCTTCTTTAGATGAAATACTTACCTTCCTCAAGCAAGATTTTCCTGTGGATATTATGCCTATTTGACTTTGTCATTCATTCATCCTGGATACTTCACATTCCAAAACAAACTTTACAACAAATGGAGGGATCATCAATGGGTAGTCCTCTTTCTCCCACACTAACTAACTAACTGCTTCGTGAAAAAATTAAAGCAATGGATACCGAATAGCATTCTTCCTAAGCCACCTTTATGGTACAGATACGTTGATTTTTTGCAGTTTGGTATGGATCCCATACAGCAAGAGTTCCTCAATAAGATCAAAACTTTTCACAATCGTATTCAGTTCATGCTTGACTCAGAAGAGAACAATCTGATTGCCTTTTCAGATCTCCTATTACTTTGTCAACCAGATGGTAGCCTTAATTTCTCACTATTCAGAAAGAAAACACATACTAGACTTTACATTCATCCTCTTTCACACCATCATATTTTCAAAAATCTGGCACCATTAAGAGTTTAGTACATCCAGCATACTCTTTGCCCCACTGAATTGCTGTGTTCCCAAGAAATAAATCACATCAAGTCTTCCTTCCTTAATAATGGCTTTACCGAACTGTATATCAAGATCATTAATAATTATAGAGGTTCCTTGACATCTGAAACAGTGATACAGAGGTGGTCTGTTGTGTCACCAATTCCCTATGTTAAAGACATTTCAGAAGGCACAGCAAAACTACTTAAGATCTGTTGGCCTACTAGTGTCCTTCTTTTCTATGAACAAGCTATCTACTTTTCCAGGTTCAGCTTAAGACAAACTTCCACCTTTAGCCCATCCTGGGGTGTATTAAATGCCTTGCCAGTGTGGATTTTTGTATTTTGGCCAAACAGGTAAATCTGCAACCATGCAATTGTAATGATCATTTAAACTGCATTAAGCTCCATAAAACAAGAGCAATCAGGACTTGCAAAGCACACTACCACCACAAGACACAGAGTTATTTGGAAGAAAATTAAGGTTCTTCATAAAAGTAATGATTTCTTAGATCATTATACAAAGAGTTGCAAGACCTTACTACATTAACCAAATCTCAATAGAAACAATGAACTTAAATTATTCCTCTTATGGGACATAGTTCTTCACAAATTACGAACTTAACTTACATTTTTTTTTTTGTTTTAAATCTTGTTAAAGTTCTTTTTATTAGAACATTAACATGCAGTTCGTGCAGTTCTATGTTGAATATATCGGTTTCTGTTCTTGTTGTTTATTAACAAAAGTGCAGTATGAGCAGAAATTAGCAAATCAGCAGGAAAAACTCTTGCAAGTTTCTTTGTGTGTGGCAAGTAGATTGAAGAATGATTATGGTAAGATACTTTAATGGATGAAAGCAGGAGATTGGTAACTGCAGAAGAGGACATAGTTGAGATTCAGTAAGCAGTTCATCAGGGTATTTCATCCTAAGTGTGAAATCAGAAGCTCCAGCATAGAGAATGAAATGTGAGAAGAGTTAATAATGAGCAAGCAAGGGTACACGAGGAGTTAAATAATGTCAATAAGTCAATAGAATTTGATGACATAGGACATTTTCTAAGGAGTTAGCAACAGTCTGTTCTATCTGCTTAAAAAGAGACTTGCAACAGCACAAGTCCCAAAGCAGTGGAAGTCAAAATTGTTCTGCTTCACAAAGGTGGTGATATGGCTAATTAAAAATAAAATTAAAACCAGCAAATTATAGGCTGACCTGTATATCTTGAGTTCTAGTTAAGGTATTCGAGAGGTTGGTGAGAGATAAGATACAGATAGGAAATTATTACAAAAAGGAAATTGTTACAAATGGATTGTAACAGTGATATTCTTTGTACTTGTCAGTAGGGGTTTGTTAGAGTTAGGTTGTGTTTTACAAACTTGCTTATGTACAAGTGGATGAACGTATTGGACAAGGGAGATGCATATACAGTGGTATACTTAGATTTTGCAAAGGCTTTTGAAAGATTGCCATACCACAAGTTGGTCACTACACTGAAGCATATGGGATTTGATGATAGACTAGTGTGTTGGATAGGTATCAACAACTTGTATATGGTGGGGAGGGGAGGGGGCAGTATATCAAAAAAGAAAAGTCCCTAGTGGTATGCCACAGGGGTCAGATCTGGAACCATTGTTACAGCCTTGTTACTGATTATAGCCTTCACATGAAGACTGAAACAGGCAAAAAATTCATATCTATCAAAATAGTAAAGGCCTGAAAATAACATATAACTATTAACAATTCTAAGTCTTACTTTATTTGAAGATGGTCATATGCAATCCTTGCTTCATTAGCTGCTATTTCTGCTTCTTCTTTTTGTTTTATAAGCAAATCCTGGGCATCTCTTAATACTCTGATATACAGAAAGATAACAATGAACAGATATTTTATAATTTGGAAAAAAAAAAAAAAAAAAAAAAAAAAAAAAAAAAAAAAAAAATTATTAAAAGCTTCCAGCTGAAAATGTCCAAAAATATTAAATTCTTAATATTGAAATATTAAGATTTCATAATCAACATATGATTATTATTACTATAATCACAAGACCCCATGGAGTCAGACTCATCTAGGAGGTCCCTTTTGACATACACTCAGCTCATTGCACCATGCCTTAAGAATATTTAAATTCTCTGCAGACACACTTTCAGGAAATGCATTCCAATCATCCAAAACTCTCCATGCAAAAAATCTGCTTCTTACTCCCCTGCTCACACCTTACTTATACAGCTTCTGGAGATGATTTCTTGCTCTCTCCCAGATCACCTACCATTTTATGAAAAATCTTTAACATTAATCCTATAACAACCCCTTATTAACCTGTATGTCTCTATCATATCACCTCTCTTCCTTCTATCTACTAGACTCTGCAAACTGCATTATCTCAACCTTTCTACATATTCATCATTCCAGAGATCAGAAATTATTTTGGTCCATTGCTGCTGGACACTCTCCAACATCTCTTCATCCATTTGAAAACCAGTTGACCAAATATGTGCACAGTAGTCCATATGTGGCCTAAGCAGAGCCTTATAAACAGAACCAGCATCTCCTTACATCTACAAGTCAGTGTCTCTTCTGCATCATTCCCAGAATTCATTGTGTTTGTCCTCACAATTTTGGCAATATGACCTCTATATTTCAGACCTTTATCCATTACAAGATCACCAAGGGCTCTTATTTCCTCCACCTCCAACAATATATCCCCCCTCCCCAAGACAAAATACTACATCCCATCTTTGTTTTCCAAATTTTAAAACCTTATTGGAAGTTTTTCCACTTGGTTATACCATAAATTAAAGATACCAAGAAATTATATACACCTGAACTATTTTCAGGACTGGGGCAACTCGCATAAAGAAGCTCATGACTTCACATCACTTGCCTTAGTATCCCAAATTGCAATTTCCTTGCAGACATGTATAATGCTATGCATTATGGAATGCTATACATGTCCGCAATGCTATACATGTCTGCAAGGAGATGTGCTTTGCATTATGGGATACTAAGGCATGTAATGTGGAGTGTTGAGCTTCTTTATATGAGTTGCTCAAGTCCTGAAAATAGTTCAGATGCAAACTTTTGCTCACTTGGATAAAGGATTAAACCAAGTATATAATTTCATGTTATCTTTAATCTTTAATTTATAGTATGACAGAGTGGCCAGGCAGGAGGTATGGAGGTGTATGAGGAAGAAGGGGGTGTCGGAGAAGTACGTGAGGTTGATGAAGGAGATATATGAGGGAACAGAAACTCAGGTCAGGTCTAGTGTCGGCATGACAGAAGGGTTCCCTATTGTCGTAGGGCTACACCAAGGGTCAGCTCTGAGCCCCTACCTCTTTGACCTGGTCATGGATGTACTAGTGGAGGATGTCAAGGAGGAGGCACCATGGAGCATGCTGTTTGCCGATGACATTGTTCTATGCGAATCATCCCGAGAGAAGCTTATAATAAATTTAGTTTAATCCTTTATCCAAGTGTGAGCAAACAAAGTTTGCGCCTGAAAGTATCTTCAGGACTGGGTTAAGGTGGTACAACACCAGGGCAATTCAAAAAAAAAAAAAAAAAAAAAAAAACCGAGAGAAGCTTGAAGACTGAATATATGTCAACGGGGAGTGACAAGGATATCGTCATACGACTCCAGTGTAAAAGGTTAATTTCAGGGAAGAAATTCAAGTACTTTGGGTCAGTTGTCGAGAGGAATGGTGGCCTGGATGAGGAAATACAGCACCGAATAACATGCGGTTGGATGAACTAGAGGAAGATGAGCGGGGTCCTGTGTGACAAGAGAGTGAGTTGTAAGAGGAAAGGAAAGCTCTATAAGATGGTGGTGAGGCCGGCGATGCTCCATGGTGCGGAGATGTGGCCTATAACCAAGGCACAGGAGAGGAACATGGAGGTAGCAGAGATGCGGATGTTGAGATGGATGAGTGGTGTGACAAAGAAGGACAGGATAAGGAATGACTACATCAGAGGGAGGGTTAAGATGGGACCAACTGGCAAGAAGATACAAGAAAGTAGGCTGAGGTGGTTTGGACATGTTGAGAGGAAGGGTGAGGAGTATGTTGGTAAACGAGTGGAGTATATGGAGTTGGAGGGAAGGAGGAAAAGAGGCAGGCCCAAGCTCAGGTGGAGGGAATAAGATGACAGAGGATCTTAGGGAGAAAGGATGGAGTCCGAAGGATGCTCTGGACCAGAGAACTTGGAAGAGGAAGATTAAAGATTGGTGCGCCGACCCCGTTTAACATGGGATAAAGCAGAGTGAAAGAAGAAGAAGAAGATAACCAAGTGGAAAAACTTCCAACAACTTTCTCTAATCCAGAATATTTTAATAATAAGGTGTGACACTTTTTGGCTACTCATATTTGAAATTTGACTTCTGCATTACTTCAACCTTAGTTTCACCTCTGGGCCTGCCTCCCACTGATGAGACCTCAATAAAGGTTGAAACCGGTCTGGGTTGTGACCCTCCCCATAATGCATAGCATTATACATGTCCACAAGGAGATGTGCTTTGCATCATAGGATACCGAGGCAAGTGATGTGAAGCTACTTTATACGAGTTGCCCCAGTCCTGAAAATTGTTTGGGTGCAAACTTGTTTGCTTACACTTGGATAAAGGATTAAACCAAGTATATAATTTCTTGATATCTTTAATTTAAAACCTTATGTTTTGCAACACTAAAGTGGCATCCCCACTTACATGCCCATTTACACAGTCTATTCAAGTCTTCTTTTTAGACCACAACATCTACTCTATGCCTCACAGTTTGTCCCAACTTTGCATCAGCTGCAAACTACTCAACATCACCATTCAAATCTTCCCCAATATCATTAAGATACACAAACAGCAATATCCCTAAAACACCCCTGAAGAACACACTAGTGACTTTCTTTTGGGATAGTGCTCCCCATACTTGTTGATAAGTATCAGACAGCCAATCTCCAATCCAATGCACTAGTCTAATATCTAACTCCACTTCACTCTAGTTTGACTATCAACTTGTTATGTGGTAATCTATTTAGTCTTTGCAAAAATCTAAGTATACTACTGTGTATCCATTTCCTGCATACAATGCTGTTGTTACCTTATTATAATAAATAAGTAGATTCCTAAATGTGATCTCCCTTTAGCATATCCAGTGGCAGATTAAGGATAGTTGCCCCCCCCAAATAATAATAATAAAAAAAAGAATAAAAAATAAATAAAAGTTAGGTGGCAAATAAATGAAATTTTGACTTTAAAATTTTTTGAACTTCTGGATTTTTCTGCCTGTTAAAGGGTTAAAGGATGATAAATAATAAAACTTTTTATTTATTTTTTTAATTTTTTAAAAAATAATTTTTATCAGTTTTTTTTTTTAGAATTTTACAAAGTTTTTTTTATTTGCACTACACTCAAATAATAAAAACACGAAAAGTCACACTAAAAAGGTATTTTTGAAACAAACACCTTACTCTTACATGATTCAATAACAAATGAAGTTAAGAAGCAACCAGGCAAAACTTCCTATCTCGGCAAAGCAATCAGTTTTCGTGACCTCAAAGCTGTCAACAGCGGCGTGCGGCGACATTGGTAATGCAGTTTAATTTAAAGCATAGATAGCGCATGCTGTTCAAAATACAAAATACGAAGCTTGTCAACTAGCGCCGACATTGGTATTGCAGCATTATTTAAAGCGTATAGTGTGCACTGTTCAAAATATGTATTAAAACATAATAATTGTTTTGAAAAAATTTTCGCTTAAAATAATCAAGATTTTTATAATGTTTACTGAAAACATTAATTTATTTTAAAACACTATACGAAAATGTCTTGGCTTGAGGGGGGGGGCCCCCAAAGCTTGAGGTCCCTAGGCAACAGTGGTATTATCAAAGATAATACCACTGTTTTCAACCTAATTCTGGATCCTGATTCTCACCAGTCTTTCCAACACTAACCACAACTGACACACTGATTGGCCTATAATTTGATGCTTGACTTCTGTTACCTCCTTCATGAAGCTCCTTTGGAACTTGATCCAATGTAAGACTCATATTATACAAATATGTCAAGGCAGATATTGACTCCCTGGCACATTCCTTCAAAATACACAGTGATATATCCCCACAGCCGTATTAATATCAAGTTTGTTTAATTCCTCATACACCTCTTTCTCACTCACAGTCACTCTCTCCTTATCTACTGCTCTCGAATTCTCCATGATGTCACATTCACAAGGTTGAAAGATCTTTATGAATTACTCATTAAATATCTCAATTATATGGCAACTCTATCATTAGCTGGTGTTTACCAGTACTGTGAATGTAATCTAATCTAAATACTTTGGACAAACAGGCCATTCTGTAGAAAAAAGAATCAACGAACATCAATATTATATCAAATACATGAAACTTCAAAAGTCTGGTCTGGCACAACATAGTATTGACACTAAACAATATCCAGTGGGATAAAGCTCGTCTTCTCCATAGATGCAGATAACATAGAGTGAGACACACGATTGTGTGTCTCTCTCTCTCTCCCACAAGTCTGGGAGATTCTTATCTTATGTAACTGTAACCATCAAAAATAGTTTTTTAATAATATTATTTTTTAATACTAATTTCTAGCAAGCGGCAACAGTTTTTAATTGGTAAACCACCAACTGCTTGTTTCTACACACAAATGATGTACTGTTATTTTTAGTATGAAATATCTGTACTTTCATTTCATTAAAGTTAATTACTGTGGTTATCATGTAATTGATTATTTAAAGCTATCTCCTAAGTTTTTCATAATCACCAGCCTTGTAGTTCCACATATACCCTTTCCTCACAGAAGTCCTCAACATAGCTGGCAACCACCCAGGTAACAACAGCATGGTCATTCTTACCAAATGGAGGGAGATTTGACACCTTATTTATAATAACATCCTCTGATGGGATAATCAAATCCAAGACCCTCAAATCCTCGTGTGTCCTCTGTTACATACTGCCTGAGGTATGAGAGTGGTCTGAAAAGCTCTCGGCCTCGACCAAAAATGCAACACTACCGGCAAGATTTTTTTTTTCTAAGTTGGTACATCTGTCATAAGCATTCATGTCAAATTGCAAGTCATTCTATCAAGTAGTTTGTTTTATACAGCTGTCTGAAGCAAAAGTATTTAAAATGGATAAAACTGAATATCATGTGGTTATAAAATTCTTTGTAAAAGAAGGTTTAATGCCAAAAGCAATTCATTCAAAGTTCATAAAAGTTTATGGGCACTCTTCTCCTTTGTTTTTGACAATTAAGAAATGGGCTGCAGAGTTTAAACATGGCCATACAGTCTTGAAGATGACCCACATGAAGGACATCCAAAAAGTTTAACAACACCAGAAATCATTGATCAAGTGTTCTATGACTGGTGAGTCAAAGTGCGTGAAATTGCTCAGACTATAGGCATTTCAAAAGAATGTATAGGATATATTTTGCATGAAGAATTGCACATGAAAAAGCTTTGTGCAAGATGGGTGCCATGCTTGCTCACAGCAGATCAAAAACACACTCGCATGAAAATCTCTGAACAGTACTTGGAGCGTTTTAACAAGAATAAAACTGATTTTGTGTGTCAATTTATTACTATGGATGAGACTTGGATTCACCAGAATCCAAACAGCAGTCCAAACAGTGGACAGAAGCCAGTTATTCAGCACCAAAGAAGACAAATTGGTTCCATCAGCTGGAAAGGTCATGTTTTGGGATGCTAAAGGCATTTTGTTTATTAATTATCTTGAAAAGGGTAAAACAATAACCGGGGAATATTATTCCGATCTTTTAACCAGACTAGACAAAAAAAAATTCCTGAGAAAAGACCCGGTTTGCAGAAAAAAAATCATCTTTCATCATGACAATGCACCTGCCCACAAAATTGTTTTGGCAATGGGAAAATTAAGGGATCTGTATTATGAATTGTTGGACCATCCACCCTATTCCCCAGATTTGGCTCCCTCTGACTTCTATCTCTTCCCAAAACTAAAACTCTTCCTCACTGGTCAGCGTTTTTCTTCAAATCAAGAGGTGATTGCAGTTATAGAGGGTTATTTTGCAGATCTTACTAAGAACCACTACAGGGACGGGATAATGGCGCTGGAGCATCGCTGGAATAAGTGCATTAGTCTTAAGGGAGATTATGTTGAAAAATAAAAATAAATTTGAAATTATAAATCCGTTTTTTCATTGTTAGGCCAAAAACTTTTCAGACCACCCTCGTTGTCCCTGAAATACTCATGAAACTTATTTCCTTTACTCCCAGTGCCATCTCATCATCCCAATCAATACTGCCATAATTAAAATCACTCATAATGATCAACTTTTTCCATTTTCTTGGCTAACTTGCTTATACATTTCCTGGTGTCCACATTACCGGGTCTATAGCAACATCAAACAAAGTATTTCATTCTATTTACCTCTATCTCACATCATACTGCCTCAAAATCATTACTACTATTTTCTCCTTGCATCTCTACCTTGTATGGATATAACTCTTTATCAATAGCACACTCTGCCTCCCTTTTTATCCTTTCTATCTTCATGAAATACATCATAGCCTTCCACATCCATTCCTGTCAGGATGTCATCCTCGTCCAATCATGTCTCACCTATGCCAACAATTTTTGAGTGAATAATCTCAATCAATGTTTCACTGATACCACTTATTAGAAATGACTTATCTATACTCTCCTTAAGCCATTTTTTTCCTCCTCACTCATCTCAGAACCCTCTTCAAATCCTACCATTTTTCTTACATCGCAGGTCATCACCTTCCCTTCTTGACAACACACACATTCCAGCAGCATTCTCTTCAAATGACTCACATCAAAACCAATCAAATGTAGTCTACCACTCTTATACAGTTCAATTCTTCCCTCACATTAACAAACTGCACTCCTTTTTCTTCACACATTTCTGTTAACATATCCATAATTCTTGGTCTCTGCCACATCTCATCACTGTTATATCTGAGCAACACACTACCTTTTCTATCACATTATTATATTTTACTCTTCTCAATAATTTCTTGATATCCAATTTTATATTCTCCTTCTTCCCAGTCAAGTCATTTGCTCCTACTACACTACTAACTCCTTTGTTCACTTAGCCCTCATATCCAATGCCTTGCATCCTTTTTTCACTATCGTTCACTCTCGCTATTTTATCACCAATCACACAGACTTGTTCACAGTCAATTCCACTCTTCACCCTACCATTAACTGCACTCTGTTTTTTTAACATCATTATTGCTCACTTTATCATTATTTTCATTCTATTTTTAACATCACAGAAAATATCACCTGCTTTATCATTAATTTAACTTTTTTCCACGCTATCATTTCCACGTACTCTCTGAACATTTGTACAATCTTCGCCTGCCATATCAGTTATGATGCCATGTTCCCTACTCATATTTATACTATTTAAACTCATATTTGTCTCCAAAAATTATCAAAAATTAACCCTACTAAATCAGAAATCTGTGTTTTTACTATTAATAACCACCTCAGAAAGTGTAGACCCAAGATTAAGCTAAACAGTCAACTAATTACATTTAATGAAAACCCCAAATACCTTGGAGTTACTCTGGATCCATCGCTAAGCTTCAATAAACATATCAACAATGTTGCAGTCAGAGCAAAAAGAAGACTAAATATCATGAAAAGTATCTCAGGTAAAGAGTGGGGAGCTGATGCTAAAACCTTAAAAGTCACATATACCTCAATTATCTGTCCCATAATGGAATATGCTTCACCTATCTGGATGCAAACATCACAAACCAGTTTAGACAAGCTTATAAAAATTCAGAAAAATGTAGCTAAAATCATATGTGGACTAAGGAATACAACTCCTGGAAAAATAGCTGAATTCGAATCCAATCTTGTTCCTTTAAAAATTAGGTGGCAAGAAAGTCTTACCAAATTCGTAGAAAAAAGAGCCAACCTTGCACATCATAGAACAAGTGAACTTTTTTAAAAACTGGAAACCAACAAACTGAATAAAGAAAAAATCAACAATGCATGAAATCATAGAAAATAAAATTCCCTTGGATTGTCCAAATAAAATAGCCGATTACCCAGCATTTCCTCCAAATAAAGACAGGAAAAATATAGTTATCAACTCTCAAATAGGGAAACATGAGGAAAAAAAAAAGCCTAGAAAACCCTGAAATCTTGAGATCACTAGCTCCTTCAAAAATAATGGAATATGGACCTGACTCAATAAAGATCTACATAGATGGCTCCAAAAATTCAAATGACAATTCTGGGGGTGGCATACTCATCTATGGCTCTCATAATATAGAACTAAAAACAACTAACAGTATTGGATGCAACTCGTACCATGCAGAATTAATAGCCATTAACACAGCACTGCAATATTTGGACAAACAAAACCCGAAGGAGTTTATATTTTTCACAGATTCCTTTAGATTAGCAGCCCTTCAAGCTATTAAGAACTGCTACACTAGCTCAAGAAATACTTAGAGGCATAGCAAAAAACATAAACAAACTACATAAGGATTCCAAAATAATCTTCCAATGGATCCCATCCCATGTGGGATTAAAGGGAAACGAAACTGCAGATAAAGTAGCAAAAATGGCCGCAACATCAAGTGATACCACAGATTTCGATCTTTTTAAAACCACCAAAAAGAAAACATAAAGAGAACAATTCTTCAGGACATGACTCACCACTGGTACTTAGCAGAAAATCCAGGAGCTACCATCAACTCCAAGTTTAATTGCAGTGCCACTACCATGATCTCTCACCTCAAGACCGGCCACACAAGACCAATAAAGTTTAGCAATCGCATAAAAGTCTTCCCCACTTGCAAAATCTGTAACATCAAGGAAGCATCACCAATGCATTTGCTAAACTGTATGAATATTTCCAAATGTGAACTCTATAACAACCCAGAAAAGGTGCTGTATAAAATACATGAACTCTATGATCTGGTGTAATAATACCATGGGATAATAAAATCTCATATTTAAGCAAGCCTCATGGTTCATAAGAATATCACATTTCCTACATACCCACACTATTCTTTCCTCATATTCAGCCTCTACGCATAAACATCCATGACCCCCCCCCCATTAATACATACTACATTCATGGCACTGTACCATTTTTGAGAAATCTATGCTGTCTACTTTTGTGTTTTGCCTTTCACTGCCACATTGTATCAATGTATTAAATTTTACAATTTTGTAAAAAAAAAAAAAAAAAAAAAAAAACAATCACATACTACAAGCAATGCAAGTGCACAACTTCTACTGCACCTTTTACACATAAACACAATTATTTACATGGAAAAGATTGACATTAACTGGTTTTATATTAATCGAAGTAATTTATTTGATACTAAGTAAAAAATACTGACAACTTTCACCAACTTAGTTGTTTGGCTTCTTCAGGGTGAATAAATAGATACAAAACAACTTAAACACTAAAACTGTTCATGAAGGAATGAATCGAATACAATTGTATTTTTTACAAAAAAACAGAAGAACGCGTACATCACACGCATGGAGCGTGTATGAAATCAACTGTTGTTATGTAGGAACGTTCTGTAATTGGCAGCGAGATTTAATTCTGGTATGCTTAAAGATCTTATGAGGGTCTTCCAACTATCAGCCAGAATTAATCCTTGGTTTCTATTGAGGTTATGTTCAGAACGGATTACTGTTATGGCTTCTTTTATGATTTGGGAGCGGAAATCTTCCTCTAAATAGGCATGGAGCTTTTGTCCCATTCTATAGTATGGTTTGTCCTAGAGAAATGAAGTGCTAATCCTGAATTGTCTTCTTTGTTGTTGTTTATATCTCCTATGTGTTCTTTTTTTCTGATTTCCAAACTTCTAGAGGTCTGACCAATATAGTTTAATCTGCATGAACGGGGGGGATGCTATAGACACTGGCATATTTGAAAAAAGCATGACTGTCTTTCGGAGATCTTAAAAATTGGCAGATAATCTTTAAAGGCTTAAAAGTAACTCTTATTTCATGTGGCTTGAGGAGTGTAGCAATCTTTTTGGAAACTGTACCAGCATAAGGAATGGCGATGGTGGATTTATAACGTATTTCTTCAGATTGTTGTTGTGGGGGTCACAGAAAAGTATCTTATGGATCAATTTTTTTGGGTAACCATTGTCTATGAGGTTTTTTGATTATGTGGGATAGTTCATCTTTGAGATCTTTATCTCCTGTAGTGATGCAAATGGCCCTATTTTTTAGCATGTGTACAATTCTTAGTTTTTGAGAAATGTGGTGCGAAGATGTGAAGTGCAAGTATTGACCTGTGTTGGTTGGTTTGCGATAGACTGCAATGCTGATATGTCTATCCATTTGTTTTTTAATTAAATTATCCAGGAATGGTAATTGTTTGTCCTTCTCAAGTTCTAAGGTAAATTTTATTTTGGGATGGAAAGAGCTGATCTTGGTAAGAAAATCAAAAAGACCTTTTTTCTGTGTTTTTCACTGCATAGCCTGCAATGCTGATATGTCCATCCATTTGTTTTTTAATTAAAGTATCCAGGAATGGTAATTGTTTGTCCTTCTCAAGTTCTAAGGTAAATTTTATTTTGGGATGGAAAGAGCTGATCTTGGTAAGAAAATCAAAAAGACCTTTTTTCTGTGTTTTTCCATAAAATAAAAATGTCATCCACATACCTCCACCACACTGTGGGTTTAGGGTTTAATTGAGACAAAATTTCATTTTCCAGTTTCTCCATAAAGAGATCTGCCCATTGCAAGGTCTGTTAATTGTTGGTAAATCGTTTCATTCCATAAGAAAAAATTAGATTTTTAGGCAATGATGAAAAAGAGAAGAAATATCTTGAGGGAAGAGGTTTCTCAAAATGCTGATTACTTGGTCCATTGGAACATTCGTAAATAAGGATGTTACATCCAGGCTTGCAAGAATGTCTGTTTCAGAAATCGAGATGTTCCTCAATTTATCCACGAAATGTTGTGAATTTTTTATGTAGGTATCTGAATTACGGATGTGTGCCTTAAGGAGACCTGCGAGGTGTTTCGACAATATGTGGGAGAATTAATTCTATCTACTATAGGGTGCAGTGGTATTCCATTTTTATGCACTTTGGGAGAGCCATATAGTCACACCGTTAGTGGATGCAACAACTTTAATCTTCGTTTTAAGTGTGTCGGCCAGCTGTCCATATTAAGCAACGAGTTGTTTGTTTCATTGTGATTTTTTCCTGTGGGATCTAAATCTAAAACACGGTGGGTAAATGTGTCAGAGAGTAAGGCTGTGATCTTTTTCTAGTAATCTCTGGTGTTTAAGACAACTGTAAAGTTTCCTTTATCTGCTTTTAAGATGATAATTTCTCTATTTTTCATCAAACTAAACATAGTTATTTTTTCTAAAGGCATGATATTTTGGTTTGGAGCTCTTGAAGATGAGAGAATGATGGCGCTTTTCAGTCTGAGATCATTTGTTATGGGTTCCAGTAATGATGAACGTCTTTTCTATGTTACATATGATGTCAACTTTAGGAAAAACAACACATAGGAGATGATAACAACAACAGAGAAGATAATTCGGGGTTAGCATTTCATTTCTCCAGGACAAAATCATACCATAGAATGGGACAAAAGCTCCATGCCCTATTTAGAGGAAGATTTCCGCTCCCAAATCATAAAAGAAGCCATAACAGTAATCTGTTCTGAACACAACCTCAATAGAAACCAAGGATTAATTCTGGCTGATATTTGGAACACCCTCATAAAATCTTTAAAAATGCCAGAGTTAAATCGCTGCCAATTACAGAACGTTCCTACGTAACAACAGTTGACTTCATACATGCTCCATGCGTGTGATGTACACGTTCTTCTGTTTTTTGTAAAAAATACAATTGTATTTCGTTCATTCCTTCATGAACAGTTTTGGTCTTTAAGTTGTTTTGTATCTATTTATTCACCCTGAAGAAGCAAAACAACTAAGTTGACGAAACTTGTCGGGATTTTTTACTTAGTATCAAATAAATTACTTCGACTAATATAAACCCAGTTGATGTCAATCTTTTCCATAGTTCTTATGGTCGAAAATAACATAAATTTACAATTATTTACAATTAATTAGTCAAAAAAAACTTATCTGAACTGGTAGCCTTCTTTATGCAAGCATTCCAGCAAAATGTCACCTGGTGTGTCATATAGACATGGCAGGTTAGGTTAGAATATGTTGATTATGAAGGCTCGTTTCTCTGAACAATGTGAAAAATGTGTGATAGATATAATGCTTAAATTAATGCTGATAAATTTGTTTTTAAAACTGTGTTTTTGTTATTACCTGCTTAAACAAATAATTTTTTGCTTCTCATTGTGTTGATCATTCATATACAGAACAAATATTTTAAATTCAGAACAGTTTCCAAAAATCATTGCAGGTAATTCTTGTCATAATATCAAATAAAAATAAGGAAATGATATAAATATCTGGATGTCTTACTAGGCTTATTAGGAATAATAAGAACATAAATAATAAACAAAAACAAGAATCTATGAAACAGTACTAACAGTTGCAGAACAAATTATGCAAATTGTATAAATATATGAAATTGAAGAGATTAAAACATTATGAAAAAAGAAGACACAGTATTAAACAAAATTAGGATACACAAATTGGAGAAAATTATAAAATATGAAAAATACTATTATTATTATGTGACACCTGGCAATGAGTCCAAATACTCATCGTGGGAGGACACCAAGTCTGTTATACACAACTTACCATTTCCCCTATTTAATCCTTATCAGACTTAAGTCTGATAAGGTGAAAATAGAACAAGAAACGAATTATGCAGAATACATTTCACTAAACTAAGCCACTTAGACTGAAAAAAAAAAAAAAACAGCATTTAAAGAAAGTAAATTAAAAACATAAACAGAAAAATCATAAAGAAAGGCAAATGTAGGATAACAGATTGAGGTAAGAGTTGATACCAAAGGAAAAGGGCGTCAAGGTAGTCTGATAAGGTGAAAATAGAACAAGAAACGAATTATGCAGAATACGTTTCACTAAACTAAGCCACTTAGACTGAAAAAAAAAACAGCATTTAAAGAAAGTAAATTAAAAACATAAACAGAAAAATCATAAAGAAAGGCAAATGTAGGATAACAGATTGAGGTAAGAGTTGATACCAAAGGAAAAGGGAGTCAAGGTAGATAGAGATGAAGATAGAGTAGATGATCCTGAAAATAATAATGCTGCAATAACTAAACTTAACAATGAAAAGAGGACAAGAAGGAATTATGCAGAATACAGTTCACTAAATTGAACCACTTTAGACTGGGGAAAAAAAAAACAATATTTAAAGAAAGGAAATTAAAAAGAAAAGTTCAGAATGGTCATGCTATTGGTAGAGTGAAAGACACAGAAAATAAAACTGAATTGAATAAGGATTTTAGCTAAAGGAAATCTAAAAAGATGCAAACTCTCTGACTTGGTATATCACAGTGAACATATGCACAAATGTCTCCTTTGAAATAAGAGTCACTGAGGATGCAAATGGGAAAGCAGACATTAGTATCTTGAAGAAACTGACCTGTAAGTTTCCAATGGGAAAAATAAGTATGAGTTAGTAGATGAGAGATAGAAATGAAGTGTGAACTTGGAACTAGGACCATATATATTTATGAAGTAAATCTGGAAGATTTTTGGAAGTTTGCTGTTTTCTGTATCTATATCTCTTTGATTAATGTTTCATGGTTATTTAAGGTAATTTGAAATCAGAAGGAAGATGGAATATCTAGTAATGAATTCTCTATTAAGCCATATAGAGAATTTAACCAAACGTTTCAGAAAACTGAAGCATCAGCTGTATCCTTGTCCATATACAGTTGCCTCTTGCTCTAGCAAACACAGCCAGAACAATCTTGCTCACTATACCAAACTACTGAACTCTTCTTGTGTAGAGGCTTAAGTGCTGTGAGGACATTATGTTGGAGGTTTAATGGATTTTTTACAACACTCAAAAAGAATTAAAATAGAATTTAATACTTCCTATATTTCGTCCTAGTCACTAGGACATCTACGGGGATTACAAAAACAATTAATGTAACATGCACACAAAAACTTACAATACTAAGCCCAACCACGTGGGTGACACTAAAGTCCTATCTAGGTGGAGCGCCCTCTAAGGGCGGTAGTAGGTGGCCTGGAATGTAAGGTGGGACCTCTGGTGATGAGTGTTTCCCAAATCTTCGGAAGCTTAATGCAACCGTATTTATTAAGATTGGGTTGGTTTTTGAGAGCTGCTGCTGCTTCTAAGAAAAGTCGCTCTTTCTTGAATTTGCTGTGGTGGAGCATGGTAGTTTTCTTCCATGATACTGTGTGGGTGGTGTCCAAAACATGGTCAGCTAAGCCTGAATGGCCATAGTTGTGTTTAACGATGTACGACTTGTGTTCCTCCAGGCAGATGGATGCTGATCTGCCTGTCTGTCCAAAGTACGCAAGCTTACAGGAACAGGGTACTTTGTAAACTCCAGGCAGAGAGAGAGGAGGGAGCTGATCTTTCCTAGAACGGATAAGGGTAGCAAGTTTGCGGTAGGGCTTATATGCTGTATGTAGGTTATACTTTTTTAGTATCTTGGCTATTTTTTCCGAAGTACCATGGATGTAGGGTATGGTGATGGCATTTTTACTTTTTTAGTATCTTGGCTATTTTTTCCGAAGTACCATGGATGTAGGGTATGGTGATGGCATTTTTAAAATCTTGTTGACGAGAGGGACGGGGAATGGGGGAGGAATTGATTATTTTTTTGATACTGTGTTCGCTATAGCCATTGGAGAGGAAAGTTCTGTGCATGTGTTTAAGCTCAGTAGTGAGGGCAGTTCCACTGGAACAAAGATTGTGGGCTCTCTTGGTAAGAGTTTTAATGATGCCATATTGTTGCGAGGGGTGGTGGTGGGAGAGTTTGGGAATGTATCTGCCTGTGTGTGTGGGTTTTCTGTATACAGTGAAGGCAAGTGTATCATTAGGCAGGCGTGTGACTAAGGTGTCTAGGAAGAGTAAACAATTGTTCTTTTCCTTTTCCATAGTAAACTGGATTCTTGGATGTAGGCTATTGAGATGACTGAGGAAGGAGTCTAACGTGTCTGGGCCATGAGGCCAAATAGAGAACACATCATCTACATATCTTAGCCAGATAGAAGGTTTGAGTGGGGCTGAGTCTATGGCTCGTTTTTCAAAATCTTCCATATAGAAATTGGCAAGGGGGGATGAGAGGGGGGAAAAAGGTGGTTCCCTCTATCTGCTTGTAGATTTTGTTCTTCCAAGAGAAATACCCACAGTTGATGGCAAAGGAAAAGAGATCTAAGATGTCAGAGGGAAAAACGTTTTCTAAGAGAGATAAAGTGTCAGTTAAGGGAATATTGGTAAACAAAGAGGAGATATGTTCAATGTTCTAGGACAGAAGTTTCCAGTTATAGATCAGTCTGTATAAGTGCAGTTGTAATCAAGGTGTTGGAGAGATTGGTTAAGAATAGAATACAGGATTGGGTTGATGGACATAGCATTCTTTATGATGGTTAGCATTGATTTGTAAATGGTAGGTCCTGTTTTAGCAATTTACTTGCATTTTATGATAGGGTAACAAGTGTGTTAACAAGTAAGAATAAGACAGAATCATATACAGTGATTTTTTTGGACTTTGCAAAAGCATTTACCACATGATAAGTTGGTGTGCAGAGGATGGGAATAGATAGTTAGATGGACGATACCAGCAGCAGAAATCTTGGGCCCCTGCAGTTTAACTTGTTTGTAAACTATGCATTATGTGGACTGACTGGGGATCTCAGTTGTTTGCTGATGATACAAAGTTGGGGAGAATTATAAGTAGCAGTGATGTTAATTCCCATCAGGAAGATTTGAATGAACGTTTGACTTGGACAGAGGACTGGTGTTGTAGTTTCAATATCAATAAGTGCAAGGTGTAGCATTTTGGAGTGCAGAAATTTAGGGCTGTGTACTATATTGCCAGTGTTATACTGCAGGAAGTGAATGAGATTAGAGATTTACGAGTGATAGTTCACAGTAGATGCAAGTTTGGAGGGAATATTGCTGATGTCACAAAGGCTGCACATTGTAGTGCTGCTCTGATAAGAAGTACTCTAACATATACGGATTAGGAAGTGGTTGCACCACTGTATAAAGCACTGGTTAGACCACACTTGAACTGTTGTGCTCAGATCTGGCCAGCAGTCCAAAGTCATGATATTGTCTTAGTCACTCACCTGTGGACCCTCTCCAATGTCTTCACATCACACTGAAAATCAGGTGACCAGATCTGAGCACAACAGTTCAAGTGTGGTCTAACCAATGCTTTATACAGTGGTGCAACCACTGTATAAAGGAGAGAGAGAGAGAGGGGGGTTGAAAAAATGTGGATTGCTGAGTTTAATGGATAGGAGCAAAAGAGGTGATATGATAGACATTTAAGTTAGTGAGAGGATTTTATCGAATTAATCCAGAGATTATGAAAAGGGTAGAAGGCAAGAGGAGAAAACCAGAGGTCATCCTTTCATGCTTGTATTTCCTTTGAGAATCATGATCTTTGTCTTGCCAGGATTGAGTTGAAGTCCTCTGTTATTACTGATCTTGTTAACTTTATCAAGAATTTGTCCTAGTTCTTCCTTGTCATTACGGAGGAGTATAGTATCATTAGCATGCCTCAGATTACTGATCAATCTACCACCTATCCTAATTCCTGTCTTGTGCTCATCCAGTGCTTCATGCATGATGTCTTCAGCATATATACTAAACAAGTGAGAAGAAAAGTAAACATCCTTGCCTAACTCCCTTTCCAACCTGAAGCCAATCAGTTAATCCAACATCTGTTCTTACTGTGGCTCACTGTATAAGCTGGGTATCAGTCTGATAGTGTTTTGAGGATAACCAATTCTTTTCATTACTTTCCACAGTTTCACATGCTGAACACAGTCAAAAGCTTCAGAGTAGGCTAAGAAACAAATTACCAGTGGGAGTCTAAAATCTTTGTTTTTCTATGATCTGTCTAAGGCAAAGGATCTGATCTCTGGTGCCCTTACCTTTCCTAAAACCTGTTTATTCCGCAGCGATCTCTGCCTCAACTTTGGACTCAATCCTATTTAGCATGATCTTCAATAAAATTTGGCTTGCATGAAGTATTAAACTAATAGTTCCATAGTTCTTGCAAGCAATCTATAAAACTCTTATCCCTCCATCCCCTGTGGTCTTAATTAACTCTACTGGGATTCCATCTGCACCTGGAATCTCCATTGGTGGTCTCTAATTGCTGTTAAGATGCTTAACTGCTCTTTCAACTTCATACCTAAGTGGAGGAGGTTCCAAATTGGAATTTTCTAGTGAGAGAGCTCCTCCAAATTTTCTTTATCCACTCTGATGTACAGTTCCTCACAGTATTCTTTCCATCTGTTTTTGACTTCCAATTCTTCTGTTAGTAATGCTCCATTTCTCTTTTTGATGACATTCAATTTGGACTTAAACTTGTGCTTTAGGTCATGAACTAAATAAAACATCCTTTTATAATTGTGCCTCCTCATCTGGAACTCTATTTCATCACATTTATTAGTATAAAACTTTTCCTTGTCCTGCTTGATGGCTCTTCTGACTCCTCTTTGTAATCTCTTATATTCTTCAGTCCCTATGTCTCTTCGTTTTTCCAACTGCCTTTTTTTGATTAGTTCCCATGTTGAATCTGACATTTATGGGTCTCTTGATCTTCTTATTGGGCCGAGATATTTCTTGGCTGCATCCTGTATTATCACCTTGACTCTTTCCCAAAGCATTTCTGGTGCAGTTCTCCTTACTGGTCTCCAAAAAAATCATCCAGCTGAATTGATGTTTCTTCTGTGAATCCTTCCTGACTTGGAAGTTTTTGGCATCTTAGTCTTACTTCAGCTCTTACTAGTTGATGGTCTGTACCACAATCTGCTCCAGGACAAGAATGCACATCAGAGATGCTTGGCTTCCACCATTGGAGAGCCAGAATGTAATCAATCTGGCGCTTTGATTTATCAATGTTAGATATCCAAGTGTAGGTCCATCATGGGTGTTTCTGGAAGCAGGTATTGGTGATATTTATAATCTTATAAGACAAACAGACTAGCCATAGTACACATGCAAGTGACAGACTTATTAGACTGTGTTGATGGAATGAACCATCTTGTCATAGCATTAATCATATTATCTTTAATGTATGGATTAATAATAAATAACAATTAATCAAAACATAATGGATATTTTATTTTAAATCTCATTAAACATTTTTCTTATGGATTTGAAGAACAATACAGCTATTTGAATTTGAACAATACAGAAATTTGAATACAGCTAAACAGTCTAACTGATATATTGCCACAGAATCGTTTTGACATGTGCATATGCCATGAAATGCTAGAACGTACATGAATGAAATCATTTGAATATAAGGATAAAAATTTCCAAGACTGGAATAGAAAGGCATAATTTTACTTCAGATATAGCAGTTGTTGTAGGGATTCAACAATTTCTTTGAATAAATTTGGATTTGTTGATTGTTCTTTTACATCACTGCAAGCTCTGAGATGTAGGTAGAGTGAGCAGTCTAGAGTTTTTTGATCTTGAGCCACTAATGATGTGAGTTTTTTTCTTGTACTTAAATGGTACACATTTTTAAGAACCAAGGCTTGGATAGTGGCTGGGGATTTTAGGTGGAATGAGGGATGAAGGCATTCATTCTTGTAAGGATGATTTCTGTTATTCAGTTTGAGCAGGTGTTTGGATCAGGAGAACTGAAGCTGTAGTCAGACTAGGGAGAGGAGTGGAAGTCTTCCCATTTGGAACCCTTGTTGTGTCAAAGGACATAAGACGGAAACTGGTGAGCGAAGGTTGTGTCCATGACAAAGGAGAGTGGCTGTTTGATATGTCATTGCTAATGACAAATAACTTGGCATCCTTATGTGCTCAATCATTGAAACTATTAGGGTACTTCGACTGCAGAAAATTCAGTTTTACAGAGTGATAACTGAAGAGGTTAGAGTGATTTTCGGAGTTTGGGTAGTAATAGAAACAGCAGATGAAAGTGACAGGTTGGTTTCGCAAGGAAATTGTTAGCTAAAACAGATCAAACATGGAGGATTCGAGGTTCTGCAATCTCTGATATGAGATGTCAATCTGATGAATGCACGTGCTGCCTTTGTGGCAATGGGAACTGTGTAATGTGTAGTGTGGGCAGTTGAGGTGGACAGTAGTTGTTGAGGTTGCCAGATAGATGGGGATTCTGTTAGGAATAATAATTCTAGTTTAGATGACTTTAGTGGTGCTACACATCAATTTGCGTTTCATGATCCATAGTAAAATTGTGTTGTAATAATAGTTGTAATCCATTGTATGTGGCGAGGAAGAGATAATAAAGAATAGGGACACATGATGAGATTCGACAAGCTTCCAAACATACCACCAACACAGAAGGAACCCAGTGGCCTTGACAGTTACCCCTGCAGCCCTGTGAATGGTCTCCCCTCCAATCACTAACTGGCAAAGTAAGTGGCAGCAGGATTTGTTGCTAGCAGGAAACCACTTTTGAGAAGAGGTGCTGAAACTGGAAATCCTTGCTCTAGCAACCAAACAAAGCTTCAGGCCACATCAGACCCTCCAGTAAGCAAGGTGGTTTATCAGCAATGATAGGCTTACCACCACCTGGAGATCTATTTATCATTTCCTCCAACTAGGGAAAGTATGCAATTTCAGCAGCAATGCTTGCAGGTGTTTCTGTGTATGGAAATAGGCTGTACTATGGGAAGGTGGTGACTGGAAAAGGCTATATATTGCACATCGACAGCCCTTTAATTTTGGTGAAACCTTTCTTTATAAGATCTGTTTAAAAGCATAGTTTTGCCACATCAAAACCACATTTAACTTATTAAGCCTCTTAATTGGGAATAGGCTTGATGTGGAATTGACAACATTAACTAAGGATCTTTTGGGATAACATCAAATTCCTACATAATAGTATTTATATTATTATGTATTATAAATACCATGTAGAGGTATTCTGTAGTGCTGAAGCTTTAGCCAAACCTAAATTGAAATGAATGGCTTTCTGTTCCAGAAGTTTGGGAAATTGTAATCTTTAATTGTATGAATTTTTTATTTTTATTTTGTTTATCCTAGTTTTGTGACTGTATATGTCAAAAAAGGTTCCGTTGTAATGCACAGGTTTCATCGTTTAGTTGTATTCAGATTTCTAGATTCAACCAGTGCAGAAGATGTTTTATGAGTTGTAAAACAAAATATTAATAGTGTTTTGATTGATAGTTATTTACTGTGGTTTACTTGTATTCAAATAACCATGGAAATCCCACAGATGTCTTATTTTTAAACACAGCCAAATTGGATTTATATGAATCAAACCATGGAAGCAAGCACTATTAAAAACAGGCCTTGCTTCTATGTTTACAAGCTGTCACTTGGTACAGATGAAATGGGGATGGATGTTAATTCTAGAGCACAAAATTTGAGCTCAACTGAGAGATACCATCTGGATTAGGAGACATAGTATCCAAGCTGTTAAGGATTTATCTGATATTAGATTAATCTTAATATCCCCTCTGCTGAAAGATAAGAGGAAGCATGCAGTGAACTGCTCTGTTATCTGTATTAGAGTTGAGAGGAATGATGGATGCCAGTAGGTCAGCCTTATCTTTGGAAAATTTTGCAGTGATAACATCTGAATATGACACACACACACACACACACACACAGAGAGAGAGAGAGAGAGAGGGGGTTGTGCGCATGAAAGGTCAGAAGTTATGTGCTTAGTTTGCACTCAACTTCTGTTTTTAGCACAAGGCAAATTTTTGTACTTTGCTCCTTCCAAGTCAGATTTAGATTTTTTGAGGATTGTTTTTTAGATATTGTGGACTACAGTTTAGGTTTAAACCAACCTGTCTAGGTCATTTCATTCCTATCAAAGAATGAAATAACCTAGGCAGGGATCCAAGTATGGCATCCACGAAGGCCTTTCGTCTGAGTATGGCATTAAAGATGAGTTTTATTCTCCATGATAACACCATTTTGCTTATTGGAAGCTTCAAGTGGCCAACAACTATGTTTTAACTTTACAATAAAGATGCAGTTTATTTACTTTTTTTTTTTCCAATGTCTTCAAGCATAAGGAGTGATGGATTCAAAGTTAAGCAAGACATTATGAGGGATACCCAGCATTTCTTATTTTTACAGGTACAGTTATAAAATGGCTATTCTGCAAACTTGCTGCTGGATAGTGTAATGGGCCAAACCTAAAATAATGCTTTTTATAGTTAGCCATCAAATAATTTCATTGCTACTGTTCTGCCAGGTGTGCCTAAAAGGAGTTAGTAATATAGTTCATTCTCATTATTCCTTCTTGTAGATAGACTTATACGTTGGTTACACGACTTTAAATTTTTCAGGAAATGACAACATATACTAAAATATTAATTAAACCAAATGGACTACACAGGTAAGCTTTCAACTTTACTGTTAGATTATTCTACTTACCTCCCCATCGAACACGATCCCACCGGCTTCCAAATCAGAACACTTCAAAGGCTCCTTAAGAAGGTTACTTCTTGGCATGAGGAAGTGACTAGCAGACTAAAACCTTTCAAATCAAGACTCCCCCCCCCCCCCCCAAATATATGGACTACCAAAAATCCATGAGCAGAATGTGCCATTACGTCCCATTATGGATGGTTGATTCCTCCAAATACAAATTAGCCAAACATTTAGCCAAAGTGCTCATACATTATACTGGCAACACACAATCACACATTAAAAACTCAGCCCACTTTAAAGTCAGTATAGAGAAGCTCTCACTCTAACACAATGGTCAGTTTTGATGTCTCCTCCTTATTCACAAATGTCCCACTCAAAGATACCTTAGATCTTATCCAAATTTCCTTCCGATATCCCAGCCCTATTTCAGTTCACCATGAACTCAGGCTATTTTGTTTGGCAAGGAAAATTCAACAAACAGATAGAGGAGTACAGCCATGGGTTCTCCATTCTCCCCCCCCCCCCCCCAGCAAACTTCTTTATGGAGACTTTTGAAGAAAAAGCCTTAAACTCAGCCCCACAAGAACTCACATTCTGGCTATGCTATGTGGATGATGTGTTCTCTATTTGGCCACATGGCTTAGACACACTCCACAACTCTTCCTAACTCACTTAAACAATCATCACCCCCAGAATCCAGTTCACTTTGGAAAAAGAAAACAACAGTCTCCCCTTCCTAGACACTCTGATTACATGCTGACCTGATTTATCCCTGGCTTTCTCTGTTTACAGGTAAATACATTCACCAGCAACCCCTCCCCCCCTCACAACAATATGGGATTATATCTGGGGCACGTCTGAAAAAGCTCATAAAAATCCTAAAAAAATATGACCTGACTACCTGTTACAAACGACATAAGAAACTGGCATCCCTTATCTGCTCTATCAAAGACCATCCGCTTCCCCTAGACCTACCTGGAGTATACCAGGTCCCTTGCAGCTGTAAAATGTCCTACTATGGCCAAACAGGCAGGACAGCTAATATCATGATATCTGAACACAAAGACTACATCCGGTTTCACCAATACAGCCACTCAGGACTTGCGGACCATGCTCTAGATACCCACCACAGAATACACTGGAAGAAAGCCACTTTACTACAAATTACTATATAAGTTTTCTACACCATAACAAATATAAATATTAAAGATTGTTTCCTGGAATCAGCCCCAGCTCTAAAGAACTTCCCAAATCTCAACAAATTTGGGTGTATGAGACTGCCCCAAATTTGGCAAGCTTGCATCCTTAGAACATCAGCCCAACAGGAAAACCCAATTTAGCCTGCTAGGGGACAAGTTTAGGACTCTAGAACCAACACCAGTTGCCTTCTTCAGCCTCATTTGCACGTTGTTAGTACCTGCGTGAACATATCATATTTTTATGTTCCCAGAAGATGGTAATGTAACATTGCTGAAATATTGGAAGGTATTGATTAAAGTTTTTTTAATTAATATTTTAGTATATGTTGTCATTTCCTGAAAAATTTAAACTTCATTCTTATTAATAAAGCAAATTTATAGAGACCCACAGGAATAGTTTGTTATATAGTGGATAGTTTACTATAGTGAATTTCTTTTAGCATAGCATATTATCACTAGGGCTTTGGATAAGACTTCAGTATTATGTTGGAGGTTTAATGGAGGTTTAATATTTTACAACACTCATTCAGCTGGATGATTTTTTGGAGACCAGTAAGGAGAACTGCACCAGAAATGCTTTGGGAAAGAGTCAAGGTGATAATACAGGATGCAGCCAAGAAATATCTCGGCCCAATAAGAAGATCAAGAGACCCATAAATGTCAGATTCAACATGGGAACTAATCAAAAAAAGGCAGTTGGAAAAACGAAGAGACATAGGGACTGAAGAATATAAGAGATTACAAAGAGGAGTCAGAAGCGCCATCAAGCAGGACAAGGAAAAGTTTTATACTAATAAATGTGATGAAATAGAGTTCCAGATGAGGAGGCACAATTATAAAAGGATGTTTTATTTAGTTCATGACCTAAAGCACAAGTTTAAGTCCAAATTGAATGTCATCAAAAAGAGAAATGGAGCATTACTAACAGAAGAATTGGAAGTCAAAAACAGATGGAAAGAATACTGTGAGGAACTGTACATCAGAGTGGATAAAGAAAATTTGGAGGAGCTCTCTCACTAGGAAAATTCCAATTAGGAACCTCCTCCACTTAGGTATGAAGTTGAAAGAGCAGTTAAGCAGCTTAACAGCAATTAGAGACCACCAATGGAGATTCCAGGTGCAGATGGAATCCCAGTAGAGTTAATTAAGACCACAGGGGATGGAGGGATAAGAGTTTTATAGATTGCTTGCAAGAACTATGGAACTATTAGTTTAATACTTCATGCAAGCCAAATTTTATTGAAGATCATGCTAAATAGGATTGAGTCCAAAGTTGAGGCAGAGATCGCTGCGGAATAAACAGGTTTTAGGAAAGGTAAGGGCACCAGAGATCAGATCCTTTGCCTTAGACAGATCATAGAAAAACAAAGATTTTAGACTCCCACTGGTAATTTGTTTCTTAGCCTACTCTGAAGCTTTTGACTGTGTTCAGCATGTGAAACTGTGGAAAGTAATGAAAAGAATTGGTTATCCTCAAAACACTATCAGACTGATACCCAGCTTATACAGTGAGCCACAGTAAGAACAGATGTTGGATTAACTGATTGGCTTCAGGTTGGAAAGGGAGTTAGGCAAGGATGTTTACTTTTCTTCTCACTTGTTTAGTATATATGCTGAAGACATCATGCATGAAGCACTGGATGAGCACAAGACAGGAATTAGGATAGGTGGTAGATTGATCAGTAATCTGAGGCATGCTAATGATACTATACTCCTCCGTAATGACAAGGAAGAACTAGGACAAATTCTTGATAAAGTTAACAAGATCAGTAATAACAGAGGACTTCAACTCAATCCTGGCAAGACAAAGATCATGATTCTCAAAGGAAATACAAGCATGAAAGGATGACCTCTGGTTTTCTCCTCTTGCCTTCTACCCTTTTCATAATCTCTGGATTAATTCGATAAAATCCTCTCACTAACTTAAATGTCTATCATATCACCTCTTTTGCTCCTATCCATTAAACTCAGCAATCCACATTTTTTCAACCCCTCTCTCTCTCTCTCTCCTTTATACAGTGGTTGCCCCACTGTATAAAGCATTGGTTAGACCACACTTGAACTGTTGTGCTCAGATCTGGTCACCTGATTTTCAGTGTGATGTGAAGACATTGGAGAGGGTCCACAGGTGAGTGACTAAGACAATATCATGACTTTGGACTGCTGGCCAGATCTGAGCACAACAGTTCAAGTGTGGTCTAACCAGTGCTTTATACAGTGGTGCAACCACTTCCTAATCCGTATATGTTAGAGTACTTCTTATCAGAGCAGCACTACAATGTGCAGCCTTTGTGACATCAGCAATATTCCCTCCAAACTTGCATCTACTGTGAACTATCACTCGTAAATCTCTAATCTCATTCACTTCCTGCAGTATAACACTGGCAATATAGTACACAGCCCTAAATTTCTGCACTCCAAAATGCAACACCTTGCACTTATTGATATTGAAACTACAACACCAGTCCTCTGTCCAAGTCAAACGTTCATTCAAATCTTCCTGATGGGAATTAACATCACTGCTACTTATAATTCTCCCCAACTTTGTATCATCAGCAAACAACTGAGATCCCCAGTCAGTCCACATAATGCATAGTTTACAAACAAGTTAAACTGCAGGGGCCCAAGATTTCTGCTGCTGGTATCGTCCATCTAACTATCTATTCCCATCCTCTGCACACCAACTTATCATGTGGTAAATGCTTTTGCAAAGTCCAAAAATATCACTGTATATGATTCTGTCTTATTCTTACTTGTTAACACACTTGTTACCCTATCATAAAATGCAAGTAAATTGCTAAAACAGGACCTACCATTTACAAATCAATGCTGACCATCATAAAGAATGCTATGTCCATCAACCCAATCCTGTATTCTATTCCTAACCAATCTCTCCAACACCTTGATTACAACTGCACTTATACAGACTGATCTATAACTGGAAACTTCTGTCCTAGAACACTGCTTGTGGAGTGGTACTATTTTGTCTTCTTTCCACTCCTTAGGAACCCTACCCACTGCAAAACTTTCATTAAATAACCAGGTCAAGGGCACAGCCAACTGTGGTGTATATTCCTTAAGAATATGTGGTATGTCATCCATTCCCACAGCCTTGTTAACATCTAACTCAGCCAATTGATTCTTTCACTTCCAATTCTAATATTTGCTCCCTTGTATATATATTGCATTGCATCATTTACACCGCCATGATATACACTGATAAATTGTGCGCTCAATAATTGCACTATATCCTTTGCAAATGTTATTCTGCTGCCATGATTATCCACCAGTGTCAACCTGCCATATTTATTCTTTCTCTTGCTTGCCATATAGTGGAAAAATTCCCATGATGTAACCTTGGCCTGACCAGCCAATCTCCTCTTATACTGCACTTTTCCTTCCTTTACCATACTCCTCACCTTCCGAGCCTGCACTTTATACTCTTTCATGGATTCAATCACCACCAACTGTCTTGTACCTCCTCCATAGCATTTTATTTTCCAAAACAATTTGCTTGATTTTCATTCAAATAAAGTAGGAGTGAAATGTTCCTCCATTTCACTCTTACTCTATTTACTCACATCCCTTAGTATGCAGTTATACGCTGCATATGTCAGATATTGCTTTGTGAATTTCCAGGCACTGTCGACATCTTTTCTTCTCAGCTCATCTGATGCTGACTACAGAGCTTCCTATAATCACCTGCTTTATACTTCCACATGTCTGTGTTTGGCAGTAACCTTTTCTTGTTTCACAACTTCCCAAACAAGTACTTCACAATCACTATCACCAACTGACAGCAGTGTCAATACCTCATTAACAACTACATCTTGTGAAGTTATCACCAAATCCAAAACATTAAAGGCTCACTTGCTTCAGTACATGCTGCTTAAGATATTTATCTCTCAGAAACTCAACAAACTCATTCTCCTTGTTCCCATACACTATCTCCTCTTTCCACTCTATATTACTGTAATTAAAATCTTCCATCATGATCACCTTCTTTTTAAATGCAAAACCAATCTGCCTAACAAATATGCTAGCCTGTTAATTTCAACTTCACACCACACAGATTCAAAATCTGTGCATGCACTTTCAACTTCCACACTTTGTGGAAGTTAATAGTGCTGTTAATGCAATATCATGTTAATGATTGCAGAATTCCTCTGCAATCATTAACAGCACTCCTCCTATTTTTCACATTCCTATCCTTCAAGAAAATTATATATCCTTCCATTTTTATTCCCGACATCACATCTTCCTCAGACAACCAAGTTTCACTTACTCCAATTATCTTTGGGCATGCTAATTCAATCAATGCAACAAACTCAGCTCTCTTGTTTTGAATACTCTTTTCATTTTTGTAGAAACATAATAATCCCTGTGTCTTTGAGGCCATTCTATCAGCACCAACATTCTCTATTCTAGCTACTATACTACACCCCTCTCTCTCTCTTTAGTCTGACCACTCCTATTTCCCTGATCCTGACTCTGATTTCCATTCCTACCTGTCTTATCCTTACCTTTATGCATTCCATCATCTTATGCAGCTGCAACCTTGTATTCATCTTCCTTCTGTTGTACAATCCGTTTGGTTGCACTATCCCGCTTCACAACCAGACTGATCATTTACTGCATTTAACTTCTAACAGAAGAGGATATAATAACAGGAATAGAAGTCGCTGGGTACAGCATTTTTCGGCAGGATAGGAGGGGAAAGCATGGTGGTGGGGTACTGCTTATGATAAGTGACGACCTATGTCCTCTAAGAGTGGAGGCTTTGGAAGGCAGTGAGACAAATGATTTTGAGAGCATATGGTGTGAGGTAGAGGTGGGCAAGACAGGATATTTAGTGGGCTGTTGCTGCAGACCCAGGAGCACAGAGGATGGGGGACCACGAGATGTTTACACAGTTAAGTTTGGCAAGTGCAAAAAGAAGGATTGTTATGGGAGATTTTAACTACAGTAATATAAATTGGAGAGAGGAAGATGCATGTAGCAATAGGGTAATGGAATTTCTAGAATTCTTGGGGGACAAATGTCTTAGGCAACATGTAGCAGAGGGAACAAGAGGTTCAAGAGTTTTGGATTTGGTTATAGCATCAGAAGAGTTGATAATAACTGAGATGACATCTCTCCCACCAGTTGGAGAGAGTGAGCATATGGTTTTGACTTGGAAAATGAATAGACATGCAGGAGTATCACAGAGACGGGAACTTATGTGGAATTATAAAGCAGGTGATTATAATAGTCTTACATGTCAACTTCGGGAAGTTTCATGGAGGGAGGAATTGGAAGGCCGGGATATCATTAGTGCATGGGAAATTATGCAAGAATATTTGTTAGCAGCAATGGTAAGTTGTATACCATGAGTGAAGAAGAGGGCACAATCTGGAGTAAAGTGGATGACACACAATATTAAACAGGAATTGAATGCAAAAAACAGGCTATGGAAGAGATATAAGGAGACAGGTGAAGAGAAGATGCATGAAGAATAAAAGACACAAGCCAGAAGAGTGACTAGTATGGTAAGGAAGATGAAACTGGAATATGAGAGGAGATTTGCCCTAAGATCCAAAGATATGTGCTATGTGGCCATTCAGTTGTTTGCAGATGATGCAAAACTGTGAAGAATTATTAGTAATAGTGCAGGTGCGGCAGCCCTGCAAGAGGATTTGAATAAGCTAGATAGATGGGCAAATGAATGGAGGATGTCGGTTTAATGCAGCAAAATGTAAGGTCTTGAGGTTTGGGAAACATCGATTGGACACTGCATACTCTATGGGAGGAGTTATACTGGAGGAAGTAGGGGAGACAAGAGATCTGGGGTTGATAATTGATAGATACCTGAAATTTAGGGGACATATTACAAAGGTGGCGAAGGTAACACAGAGGATTGCTGCAATAATGAGAAGGACACTGACCTGCAGAGATAAAACAGTTATCATTCCGTTTTATAAGACCCCGATCAGACCTCACTTGGGCTATTGTTCTCAGATTTGGTCCCCAGGATTTGAAGGGGATAAATTAACTGTGGAAAGGGTACAAAAGCAGATAACAAAGATGGTTTCAGGACTGTACAATGATAGTTATGAGGATTGGCTGAGGGAATGTGGACTGCAGAGTTTGGTGGATAGAAGGAGAGGTGATATGATTGAGACTTTTAAACTGTTGAGAGGTGGTTACAGGGTTGACACTGGGGAGTTCTTTTGCTTGATTGAACAGCGGGAAGGAATGATGACAAGAGGCCATCCCTGGAAGTTACGAAAAGAAACTGTGAGCAAGAGGGTGAGGAGTGGTTTCTTTGCATGGAGGGTGGTTGAACCATGTAATGCATTGCCTGATGGAGTAGTGAGAGGGAGAACGGTCAATGAGTTCAAGGAGTGGTATGATAGACTTTGTGTTTCTTAGGGGAGGACCTCCCCTCGATGAGTCGTGATAGACTTTGTGTTTCTTAGGAAGGACCTCCCACGATGAGTCTTTTGACTCCAGGAGGCCTGTATAGTAATAATTACTTCTTGACTCTGCCTTCTCAGAAAACAATAGCCTTTCTAGATGCCCAACACCAAACCCGTTCAAATGCAATCCATCAATTTTAAACCATTCCAACTTTCCTTCAAATTCACTCCATAGATTTACAAACTGAACCCCATTTCTCAATTGACTATTGTATCCCTTTCATATACTTTTTTAGTGGATACTATGACAGCTCTACTCCAATTGTCTAAAATTCAACTTTCTGAGTTATTCAGTTCAGCCGCTAAAACTTTTATACCTCCATATTTCAGCATTTCAGGCTGAAAACATGCTCAAATATGGCTACTCCAGCTGCTTTTCCACATTTCAAATTTTTGACAGCTTTTTCTAGCTCAAGTACTGATATGTATTCCTCATTGTATTTCTCCTGAATATTTTCAATCACCATCCTGTAACTCATCACCACCATCATCAAATTCCTGATATATATCCTCAATGGGTGAACTTGACTTGTCTGTTTGCTTACTTGGGAAATGGGGTAAAACCAGGTTTAAAATAGCTTGTTTTACAAGCTATTTTAAACTGTTTTACTTCTTCTATAAGTTCACCATTCACAATGCAGTTGATATTTTCAATGTTTCTGACTATTTTCATTGTCTTTGTCTTCTTCATGCTGACTTTCATACCATATCTATTACAACAGTTATTCAATTTAGTCAGGGAATCTTGGAGACTTGTAGCGGATTTATTTAGAAGCATAACATGATCCGCATAAAGCAAAGAGCTGACATTAACATCTCCAATTTTGACCTCAGGTTTAATACCACTTTTCTTCATAATGTGATCCATATAGATAATGAGTAACAGAGGGAATAACATACATCCTTGTCTGACACCAGATTTAACATTAAACCAATTCTAGCTGCTGACTTACAACTCAAATAAAGACTAAGTATTGCTTGATAATAAAGGCCCATTGACACCATATAACTGTAGCATTTCGAACAGCTTCTCTCTCTTGGCACCTTGTCATATACCTTTTTCAGATCTACAAAACTTAAATACAGATCTTTGTTATATTACCATGATTTCTCAACTATCTGTCGTAAAGTGAAAATCTGATCCTGACAGCCTCTATTTGGCCTGAATCCAGCTTGTTCTTCAACAAGCTTCTCTTCCACAATCCTTCTCAACCGTTTCTCAAGTATACTTGCATATATCTTACCATGAACACTTAGTAATGAAATACCTCTGTAATTCTCACATTCAGTTTTATTTAAATTTTATATATGGGTACGGGGTGCTTAAGGGTCAAAGCTGTATAACTGAGAGGAGACCTCCACATAGCCTTTAAAGGAATGCGGAGAACCGACCAGGGCTTCTGACCTAATGTCCAATCCTCACCTTCTCGTGGTGCACCCTGTTGGGTATCTACTTTGATACTGAACGAACGAGGATGGGCTGGCAATTTGGGATTTAGCCAACCAAATTGTATTCTTATTGGTTAAACCAAAATAAAAAATGATGGTACAACATGACAAAATTTCATGCCGGCTGGGGCGTCGCCCGGTTAAACAAGGCCCCCGTTGTTTTCGCCAGGGAACCAGGGCGAACAGCGAAAAGTCAGCTACTGGAACAAATCTGAAAACAAACCCCAACTCAACATCACCAGAGTTAAAGATCGGTACTATCAACGTAAGAAGCCTGAATGGCAAAGAAATGGAGCTAGCTGAGGAATTAGATAAGTACCAGATCGACATAATAGGGGTGACTGAAACAAAAAAGACCAAAACTGGTGAGATCTTTCTGAGCAATAAATACAAAATGTTATATTCAGGCAATAACAATCAGGGAAAAGAAGGAGTAGCCATAGTATTCAACACAAAATACGAGGCTAATCTTCTTGAATGGCAGTCAGTCTCAAGTAGAGTAATGTGGGCAAATATGAGAATGGGGAACTGGACAATGAGACTTATTTGTGCCTATGGTCCCACAGAAGGTTCTATTAAGGTAGAAGTGGAGGAATTTTTTGAGGCTTTAGAAAAAGCAACTGACACAATGAAAAAGGAAAAGTTGGTCCTTGTTGGGGATCTAAATAGTAGAGTAGGAAATGATTGTGAGACATACAAAAATATTTTGGGAAAATTTGGAGAAAAGAGCAAAGCTAATAATAATGGCAAATATCTGTTGGATTTCTGCTCAGGACATGGACTGGTTATTACTAACACCATGTTCCAACATAAAAATGTGCACAAATTCACATGGAGAGAAGAGGCTAGGAATAAGAAAAGTCTCATTGACTATGTTATTGTTGATAGTGATGTTTTCTCCCTGGTGCAGGACACCAGAGTGTACAGAGGATTTGAAATTGGAAGTGATCACTATTTAGTCTTGAGCAGGATAAAATTGAATTTCATATTGAAAAGAATAACATGTAAGAAAGTTTTAAAGCGAATAAAAGTTGAGCAGCTCTCAGATGTAAACTGTAGACTAAAATACAGAAATATTATTGAAAAGAAAATGAAAGAGTTTGAGAACAGGAATCAAACCTTGGAGATTCAGTGGCAAACTCTGAAGGAAACATTGATTGATTCTGCCAGAGAGGCATGTGGTGAGGTTGTGTGCAAAGATAAAAAAATCAGAACTCCCTGGTGGACACAGGAAGTTAAAGTGGCAGTGAAGGAAAAGAAGAAAGCATATCAAAAGTTCCTGGCAAATAAGTCAGCTTTTACTCTTACAGAATACAGAGACAAATGTAAGAAAGCTAAACAGTGTGTAAAACTAGCTAAACAAAAGTCATGGGAGGACTTTAGCAAGAATATAGAAAATAAATATCAAGAAGGTGGCAAAATATTCTGGAGGTTGTTGAAGAAGCTTAGGAATGGAGGAAAGAGTGCTGTAAAAGGAATTAGAGATGATAAAGGTGAAATGAAAACAGGAGAAAAAGATATCCTTGAAGTATGGAGTAATTACTTTGAAAAACTGCTAAATGAAACAAGCAGTGATGACAGCACAGTGATAAAAAACACTGACCAGGCATGCAGTCAGGAATACATATCTATACTTGAAGTAGAAAAAGCCATCAAAGGCTTGAAATGTGGAAAGGCAGCAGGAGTAGATGCTATTCGACCAGAAATGCTGAAGTATGGTGGTATAAGAGTCTTACAGTGGTTGCACTGCATAGTTCAGAAAGCCTGGACAGAGGGACGAATTCCCGATGATTGGAGTAGAGCTCTCATAGTACCCATATATAAAAAGGGAAATAAAACTGAATGTGAGAATTACAGAGGTATTTCCCTACTGAGTGTTCCTGGCAAGATCTATGCAAGTATACTTGAGAAACGGTTGAGAAGAATTGTGGAAGAAAAGCTTGGTGAAGAACAAGCTGGATTCAGACCAAATAGAGGCTGTCAGGATCAGATCTTCACTTTACGACAAATAGTCGAGAAAGCATGGGAATATAACAAAGATCTGTATTTAAGTTTTGTCGATTTGGAAAAGGCATATGACAAGGTGCCAAGAGAGAATCTATTCAATACGCTGCAGTTATATGGTGTCAATGGGGCATTATATCAAGCAATACTTAGTCTTTATTTGAGTTGTGAGTCAGCAGTTAGAATTGAAGGAAGTACAGGAAGATGGTTTAATGTTAAATCTGGTGTGAGACAAGGATGTACATTATCCCCTCTGTTATTCATTATCTATATGGATCACATTATGAAGGAATGTGGTATTAAACCTGATATCAAAATTGGAGATGTTAATGTCAGCTCTTTGCTTTATGCGGATGATGTTATACTTCTAAATAAATCCGCTACAAGTCTGCAAGATTCTCTGACTAAATTGAATAGCTGTTGTAATAGATATGGTATGAAGGTCAGCAATAAAAAGACAAAGACAATGAAAATAGGCAGAATCATTGAAAATGTCAACTGTGTTGTGAATGGAGAACCTGTGGAACAAGTAAAACATTTCAGCTACTTAGGCACAATTTTTACTGAAGATGGTAAACTAAATATAGAAATAGACAACAGAATCAGCAAAGCTGGTATCGTGGGAAGTCAATTGAATAAATTCATATGGAATAAGAAAGAAATTAGTCGGAACACTAAATTAGCTGTATACAAGACTGTGTTCAAACCAATTTTAACTTATGGATCTGAGAGCTGGGTCAGAAGTAAAACACTTGACCAAAGACTAGAGACCGCAGATATGAGAGTCCTGAGAAAGATTAGAGGCGTGAACAGATGGCATCAATGGCAATATCATATTAAAAATGAGGATATTAGGAAAGAACTTGACATTGTCAGCATCCAGGAATGCGTTAGCAGAGCTAATCTCAGATGGTATGGTCACTTAAATAGAATGGGAGAGGAAAGATTAGCAAAACAAGTGTTCTCTGCCAGGTTGGCAGGAAAACGACCCAGAGGAAGACCAAGATATAGGTGGATTGATACGGTACAAAGTGCCTTAGACGATAGAAATATAAGATCTGATAATGTTGGAGTCTTGACAAGTAATAGACTGATTTGGAGGAAAATTGTAGATAGGAAGTTAGTAATGATGTAATTTTTTCATGTAGTACTGTCATATCCTGTACACCCCTTGAGGGTACATGGCAGGAATTTGATGATGATGATGATGATGATATGGGTACGATGAGAAATCTACTCCAATCATCTGGAATTTGTCCCTCTGTCCAGGCCTTCTGAACTATGTAGTGCAGCCACTGTAAGACTTTTATACTCCATACTTGAGCATTTCTGGTCGAAATTTCATCTACTCCTGCTGCCTTTCCACATTTCAAGCCTTTGATGGCTTCTTCTACTTCAAGTATGGATATGTATTCCTGACTGTATGCCTGTTGGGTGTTTTTTACCACTGTGCTATCACTGCTTGTTTCATTTAGCAATTTTTCAACGTAATTACTCCATACTTCAAGGATATCTCTTTCTCCTGTTTTCATGTCACCTTTATCAGCTCTAATTTCTTTTACAACACTCTTTCCTCCATTTCTGAGTTTCTTCAACAACCTCCAGAATATCTTGCCATCTTCTTGATATTTATTTTCTATGTTCTTGCCAAAGTCCTTCCATGACTTTTGTTTAGCCAGTTTTACACAGTGTTTAGCTTTCTTACATTTGTCTCTGTATTCTCTAAGAGCCCAAGCTGACTTATTTGGCAGGAACTTTTGATATGCTTTCTTCTTTTCCTTCACTGCCTCTTTAACTTTGTGTGTCCACCATGGAGTTCTGATTTTTCTATCCTTGAATACAACCTCACAACATGCCCCTCTGGCTGAATCAGTGTTTTCTTCAATGCTTGCCACCGAATCTCCAAGGTTTGGTTCCTGCTCTCAAACTTTCATTTTTTCATGAATAATATTTGTGTATTTTAGTCTACAGTTCACATCTGAGAGCTGCTCAACTTTTATTCTCTTTAAAACTTTCTTACATGTTCTTATTTTTAAATATGAAATTAAATTTTATCATGCTCAAGACTAAATGGTGATCACTTCCAATTTCATACACTCTGGTGTCCTGCACCAGTGGGAAAACATCACTATCAACAATACCATAATCAATGAGACTTTTCTTATTCCTTGACTCTTCTCTCCATGTGAATTTGTACACATTTTAATGTTGGAACATTGGGTCAGTAATAACCAGTCCATGTCCTGAGCAGAAATCTAACAGGTATTTGCCATTATTATTAGCTTTGCTCTTTTCTCCAAATTTTCCCAAAATATTTTTGTATGTCTCACAATCATTTCCTACTCTGCTATTTAGATCCCCAACAAGGACCAACTTTTCATTTTTCATTGTGTCAGTTGCTTTCTCTAAAGCTTCAAAAAATTCCCCCGCTTGTAATCTAGTAGAACCTTCTGTGGGACCATAATCATAAATAAGTCTCATTATCCAGTTCCCCATTCTCATATTTGCCCACATCACTACTTGAGACTGCCTGCCATTCAAGATTAGCCTTGTATTTAGTGTTGAATACTATTGCTACTCCTTCTTTTCCTTGATTTTCATTGCCTTAATATAACATTTTGTATTTATTGCTCAGAAAGATCTCACCAGTTTTTGTCTTTTTTGTTTCGGTTGCACATATTATGTCGATCTAGTACTTATCCAATTCCTCAGCTAGCTCCATTTCTTTGCTATTCAGGCTTCTTATGTTGATAGTACCGATCTTGAACTCTGGTAATGTTGAGTTGGGGTAAGTTTTAGGATTTTTCCAGTAGCTGACTTTTCGATGTTTGCCTGGCAAAAACAACGGGAGCCTTGTTTAACCGGGCAATGCCACAGCTGGAATGAAATTCTGTCATGTTGTACCATCATTTGAAATTTTGGTTTAAGCCAATAAGAATTCAATAAGAATACAATTTGGTCTGCTAAATCCCAAATTGCCAGCCCATCCTAGTCCATTCAGTATCCTGGTAGATACCTAACAGGGTGCACCACGAGAAAGTGAGGATTGGACATTATGGCAGAAGCTCTAGTTGGTTCTCCACATTCCTTTGAAGGCTATGTGGAGGTCTCCTCTCAGTTATATAGCTTTGACCATTAAGCACCCCCAACCTGTAACTTCTTGTTTCAAATGATTACTTCAGAATCTATAATATCTTTATTTAGAATATCAGTTTTAATGCCACTTTTATCATCTGCTTCCTTTTTACAGTACTCTTTCCTCCATTTCTAACCTTTTTCAATAGCTTCCAGAAGTTTTTCTAAGCATTTTCTTTTACCTTTCTGATATTTATCATTTTTTTTTTTGGCATTCTTACAAAAGTCATACAACATCACTGTTGTAGGGCTTTGGTTCAGCTACTTTTACACAATGCTTCATTTTCTTACATCTTCCTCTATCCCCTTTCAGAGCACATGCTGAATTACTTCCAAGAATTTCTGATATACTTTCTTCTTTTCCTTAATTGCCTATTTTATTTCCCTGAGTACACCACACGGTTTTCTAATTTTTGTATTCTTGCAGATAGCATTCCAATTGGCTTCTCAAGTTCAATCAATCAGCATTTTCTTTGCAGCCTCCAAATGTTCATTTCATATCACTTAACCATAAGCATTAAACTACCCTATACAAGACAATATGCAAACCAATTTTAATTTACAGATCTGAGAGCTTGATTATGAATAAAACAGTTGATGAGAAAATCAAAAGGGTAAATAGATGTCATCCATGACACAATCGTATTAAAAATGAAGATATTAGAAAGGAACTTGACCACTGGCTTTCAAGAATGCGTGAATGGAGGAAGAATAGGAGAGAAAAAAGTTAGCAAAACAGGTGTTTGATTCCAGGATGACAGGAAAAAGATACTGAGGAAGACTAAATTCTAGTTTGATTAATGCAGTTAGAAGTGCTTAGAAAAAAAGAACTATAAGATCTGACAGCATTGAAGACCTGACAACAGATTAACTTTTAGAAAAACTGTTGATAGGAATTATGCAGTAATTCTATAGTATTGTACGCCCCTCCCCTCCATGAGGTACATGTCAGGAATTTGACAGTGATGATTTTTATCAAAATAAATATAAAAAAGGTTGCATTAAAAGAATGAAATATGCTGAATTTGGTCATAATAATATAAAAATGAAAACCGACCAGTTTCACCACTAATACTTGTGGCTTCTTCCAGGTTAAGATGAATAAAAAATACAATAAAAGGCTAACATGAATAATAACATTACTAAAATATTAAAAATATGTAGGAACCATTACCATATAAGTGGTAACAAAACCACACGGAATGTGAGAGCTGACAAATATGCTATCTTTCAGCATTGCATGCAAATTGTTGGATGAAAAGTTAAAGTCCAACATGCAGAAAGATCTAATGAGCGATTTCCAAATATCATACAAGATCACTGAGTGTGCCTTGTGAAAGGATAACCATAGTAGATTATTCTCAGTTACGAGCAGTGAAACATAAAAGAACAACATAAGAAGTTTAACATCAAAAGAATCTACCATTGTCATCCATTTACAAGGCACACTCAATAAGCCTGTATGATATTTGGAAATTGTTAATTAGATCTTTCTGCATGCTGGACTTGAACTTCTCAGTCAATGATCTGCACACAATGCTGAACAATAGCTAACTTGTACCAGTTCCCACATTCCTTGTGGTTTTGTTACAACTTATGTAGTAACGGTTCCTACATGTTTTTAATATTTTAGTAATGTCATAGTTTGTGTTAGCTTTTTTTATGTATTTTTTGTTCATCTTAAGTATTAGTGATGAAACTAATCAGTTTTCATTTTTATGTTATTACGAACAAACAAACCCAGTGTATTTCCTTTTATGAAATAGTATTTTATGTTATGTAGAAGTATCCTATCCACAAATGTGAAATGTGCATAGATGACAATTTGAATGGATTACACTCAGGTTTTTAAACAGAATATTTCTTCTGCTGTTTTTCATTGGCTGACAATATCTTCAGGAAGATTTACAAGGAACATACAAAAAAATTTAAAACACTTCAAACAGCCATTATTTTACAGAAAAATACCAAACAGTCAGTCACACATATCATCAGGCACATGACACAGTCTCTATATTGGTTTTGTAAAACTTGTAACTTCTGGCATAACAGAGGTCTAACTAAGGACTTCCAGATGTCTCTTCTTCCTATCATGGATTTCAAGCCAAGTGGCCGGTTCTGGTCTGATGCCATCACTTTCTTGGTCTTCTAATTCTTCTTTTCCATTTATATTATCTATGTAAATATTTTTGTCCATTTAATTTAGATGTTCTAACCATTTCTGGTTATATTTACTTATATAGTAGTTAATTGATTTTATATTCAGAGACTGTAAAATTTCATTTGTTTTATGTATATCCAGCTGTATGAATTTGTTTTTCATTCTTTTTTATGGTCCATATTTCACTTCCATATAATAAAGAGTTGTTGAAAGTTTTTTCACTTGGTTAAACTATAAGTTAAAGATGCCAAGAAATTATATTCTTGGTTTAATCCTTTATCCAAATGTAAGCAAACAAAGTTTGCATGTGAAGTTTCTTCATGACTGGGCTACTTGTGCAAACCAATATAAACCAAGAATATATATAATTTCTTGCCACCTTTAATAAAATAGATAAAGTTGGTTTAGACAGGATGTTATATAGTCTGGTTTTGACATGTTTTTGAACCAGGGATGGATTAAATATATTATTTATTATGCTGTTTACTTTAACAAAATGATATTTTAATGTCTATATCTTTTTCATTTTCATATGTCACTCCCAGGTATTTGAAAGTATTTACTTATTTTAATATTTTATTATCTATCACTATTTTGCTTCTTATTGGGTTTTCTCCTTTGAAAGTCATTATTTTTGGCTTTACTTTTGATATTCTCATATTATACTGTTCTGAAATTTATTTAATGATTTTTATTGATTTCCTTAGATTATCTTCTAATGTACCTAATAGAATTTGATCATCTGCAAATAATAGTGTACTTATTTTTTTTATATACCAAATGGGTTATGCTGTTTCCAGATTGTTATCATTTTATTTATGTATATATATTAAAAAAGTAGAGGTGATAAGGCACATCCTTGCCATGCTCCTCTTGATATGTATTTCCATTCTGTCATTTGTTCTAATTTGAATGCCATTTTATTTCCTGTGTATATTTCTTGAATGGAATGTAAGAGCTAGTTTGGTATATTTAGATCAGTTAATATTTTAAATAATTTTTGTCTATTAATTTTATCAAAGGCTTTTTCATAATCAATGGAGGCCACATGTGTTTCTTTATGAAATTCTCTTCTCCTTTCAATTAATAATTTTAGAGTAAAAATTGAGTCTATGCAAAATCCATTCTGTTCTTCTAGTGGTTTGTCCTCTACAATACTCTTTAGATTCTCGTAACATTCCTGCATATATTTTGCACCTTGTTTAGAAGACTAATTCCCCTAAAGTTATTGCTGTCATCTTTATTTCCTATTTTATAAACTGGAACAACCAGTGCTTTTTTTTCCCAAGCATTCTTTTCTTTTTATTTCATCATCCTCGATTATATTTAAAGCTCTGTTTTTAAAGGTTGTAATGATACCTAATTTTTGTTCAGTATGGTGAAATGAGCTTGCATGCAAAATCACTTCACTATCCTCACAATTCATGTAACATTTGAGATCTGTTATTCCAGCAATCATGTATGTTTTATACAATAATATATAGACTGTGCATATGTACCTAATGATACATGCGTGAATGATTAACTGTTTCACTATCTTTCAATTTGTAAAGTAATGGCTGTATGAAGCATTTTATGAAAAACATACAAAAAGATCTAAATCTTCCTGAAAATTTTATCAGCTAATGAAAGACAGCAAAACACACAGAAAAAATATTTAGTATAACATCTGCAAGTTTAACCCACTTTAACTGTTTATACAGATGATAAAAAGTCCTTATAGTTGTTAAAATAATTTGCAAAGATGTTTAATTATAGTTACCTGATTTCCTTTTCATACATTGAATTACTAGTAGCAATTAGTTTATCTTTCTCTTGTTCTAACTTATTTTCAAATTCAGTCTTGTATCGATTCCTAAAATTAAAACATTAAGAGATTAGCAAATACTTATTTAAAAATTCAAATGAAAAATATTAGTATGCAAGATACAAATCAAGATTTTTTTTTATTTTTAAGATTTTGATTGGAAGACTTATGCATTGTATTCTTTGAGAAACACATAAGAGGTGGGAATGTTCCCCAAATAAAGCAGTAGAAGAAATGAAAGAGGAAAGGGGAAAAAAAAAAAATCTATATAAATCATATATACATATATGATATATATAGATATCATCTGTTCACTGGACATCTGCAGATGCCATAAGGTTTCCTGCCTTTGGTTCTTTTCAATTGGTTTTAAATGCATTCATGGTTTTCTTGCAGCTGTTTTGGGCTTTGGTATAAGTGGTAAAGGAAAATAGGGTTCTTGATGATAGCCAGTTGTGATATGCTCAATTCTTTACTTGTACAGCCTTTTTTTGGAAAACCGAGGCTTAGATAGAGGATGGCAATTTAGTGTGGAGTGAGAAATATATGTTTCCATACATAATGATTACTTAGGCATTATGTTCAGTGCATATGTTTGGGTTGAAATGCCAAAGACATTAATCCAATCAAAGAAGTGAGGCATAGAAATTATGAAGGTCATCCCAATTGGCGCTGTTATAATACTTGTTGATTGAAAGTGGCACTGAGTGTTGCTCCATGAGAAAAGAAATGAGAATAGATTGTGGTGTGAATTACCTAGAGGACAATGTTATGGGAGTGGATGGATTTATCTGGTATTTTGGCGGGCATGTAAAACAATTTGCGTGAGGGTTTTAGTGATGGCAAATGTCTCAGCACCTCTAAATGCTTGGTCATTAAAATCTCAAGGAAGATAACGTCACAGTTGGAGTGGCAAAAATCAGCATTCAAGCAGAAAAAGTCAGAGTTCAAGAATGGCTGGTAGCATTGAGAGAGTGACAGAGAGAGGATATGAATTTTGAATGAGTGGGGAAGAGAGATTTTCAGCCAAAGAAGGTTAACATCAGGCAATTCTGCATTGGATGCTCTCTCTGGTATAGTACATCACAGTGAAGATATGCATAATGCCCTCTTTGAACAGAAAATAATCAGAGAGTGTAGTTTGAAAACATGAAATTAGCAGTGCTTGAGGGTGTATGCTTATGCCTTCTCCCTGATTATATATACTAGAGTATTACTAAATCACTTAAGGAATTGAACAACATAGATACGAATATAAATTAAATTACACTTTAATAAATATTTCCGATATTTCGGCAACGTCACGTTGCCATCTTCAAAAGGAACTTACAAAAAAAAGGCAAGTTACTGTGTTGTATTGCCTACGTGCATGTGCCTTTTTTTGTAAGTTCCTTTTGAAGATGGCAACGTGACGTTGCCGAATTTTCGGAAATATTTATTAAAGTGTAATTTAATTTATATTCGTATCTATGTTGTTCAATTCCTTAAGTGATTTAGTAATGCATAACCAACGTATAAGCCTGTCTACGAGAATATACTAGAGTAGTACGTACCTAAGTGGTTTATTAACTTTCTTAGTTGATATCACAGATTCAGATCTGGGATATTACTATATAATAACTTCAGAGACTGAGAGACTTGAGAGATAAATAAAATTAAACAATATTTTTATTTACAAACAATTAATATTAGAGTAAATTTATGGTATTGCTTCAAGATTGTGCAAAACGATTGTTTTGCAAGTAGGCCTGAATAATAATAATAAAATAATAATAATAATATACAGATTTGCATTATAAATAAAACTTATCTCATAAAACAGAAAAGGGCCACAAACTTAATATCAGACTTAAAGAACACAAGATTTCTTCTCTTCCAGATCACAGGATTTGATGAGAATGCACAAACTTAAAAGCACAGTTTCTTCTACTCTAAACAGTAGACATAGAAATCTAATTAGTTCATTATCTGTTTTTTTTTTAAAGCAAAAAGATAATTTTTGTCCAACTTTTCTTAAGAAAGAATGTATAAAGAGTGCCGTTGTATGGTGATTCGATTATTAGAGGTGTGGTAAATGAGAAGATGCACAACGTTTGTTTTCCTGGAGGTAAAATAAATCAAGTGATTGAGGCATTGGATATGAGGACTAAATGGGCAAAGGAGTTGGTAGTGGTAGTAGGGACAAATGACTTGACTTGACTGTGAAAAAGAAGAATAATAAGATTAGATAGCAGGAGGTTGTTGAGAAGGATAACAAATAATAGTGTGATAGGAAAGTAAGTCAGCGTGTTGCCCAGGTATGACAGTGATGAGATGAGGCAGAGAGCAAGAATTATGAATGATAAATTAACAGAAATGTGTGAAGAGAAAGAAGCGTAGTTTGTTAATGTATGGAATGAGTTCAAAAGAAGAGTTGAACTGTATAAGAGTGATGAACTGCATTTGAATTGTTTTGGTATGAGTCATTTGGAGAGACTGCTGCTGGAATGAAGTAATGAGTGCAGAGAATGAATCTCAGCAAATAAGAAGCAATGTGAAAGACTAAGAGAGTAAGGAGGGAGAGACTGAAGTGGTACTTATGAATGAAGAAGTGGATAGCAGGAGTGTAGAAAATGAGAGAACAATGTGCAAGATAAATGGGAAAATGGGAACACGTGAGAAAGGTTGATACTCCAATAGCATCAACCTTTCTCATAGGATGTGAATATGTATCATCCCCTTTCCAAAAAGGGCAGGAATGACCTGAGGATGAAAAAGAAATGGGTTCAAAAAAAAGTGGCATCTAATAAGTGGTAACAGTGAAACTCGTTATAAATCCAGGAATCAGGCTGTTATGTTTGAATATGAAATGTTATATGAATGCTAAAAGTATCAGAAATAAGGAAAATAAAATGGTTGCACTGATCGAGTTGGTCACCCAAAAATTGTTTGAATAAGTGAGACATGGTTGAATGAGGATGAAAAGAAAATAATTGAAAAGAACCAAAGGCATCTCTATTCCTGACAGGAACAGAGATGGAAGGCTGTGACGTATTTCATGAAAATAGAAAGGGTACAACGGGAAGCAGAGTGCTATTGATGAAAGAAAAAGAGTTATGTCATTACAAGGTAGAGATGCAAGAGGGAAATAGTGGTAATGGTTTTGAGGCAGTATGGAGTGAGATAGAGGTGAAGAGAATGAAATACTTCATGGATGTTGCTATAGACCTGGTAAAGTGGAGGGTAGACCAGGAAATGTACAAGCAAATTAGCCAAGCAAATGGAAAAAGGGTGATTATTATGGGTGATTTTAATTATGGCAATATAGATTGGGATGACAAAGATAGCAACTGGAAATAAAGAAAATGAGTTTCTTGAGTTTTTGAGGGACAACTACTTTAGGCAGTATGTAATAGAGAGCACACAAGGATTGGGGTCTTGGATTTGATCATCTCATCAGAGGATATTTTATAAATGAGGTGTCAAATCTCCCTCCAGTTGGTGAGAGTGACCATGATGTGATTACCTGGGTAGTTGCCAGCCATGTGAGGACTTCTGTGAGGAAAGGGTATATGTGGAACTACAAGCCTGGTGATTACGAGAAACTCGGGAGACAGCTTGGAGATGTAGCATGGAATGAGGAGTTGGGTGGAAAGGAGATCAGTGCTGCTTGGGTGATATTCAAGAACCATCTAGTAGAATGTCTAAATGTATTCCAAAGGGTAGAAGGTTAAATAACGTAGGTGTTAAATGGATGAATGAAGAGATTAAGCATGCAATACAGAGGAAAAAAAGGCATTATGTAGGTAATATAAGAGTAATAATAATCAATTCTATGAGGAATACAAAGAACAGGCAAAGAGAGTGACTTAGTGACTTGATTGGTAAGGGTAGAAAAAATTCAGTATGAGCAGCAGTTAGCAAATGAAGCAAAAAAAATAAAAAATAAAAAAAATCCTAGGGAGTTCTTTCAATATGTAGCCAGCACAAATAAGAACGCAATTATGGTACAATGACAGTGATTGGAGAAAAATGTAGAACTGCTGCAGAGAATATAGTTGAGATATTTAAAGAGCAGTTCATAAAGTTCTTTCATCCTTATGAATGTGACATCATGGAGAGTTTGAGAGTAGTGGATGGTGAGGAGGAGAGAGACTGCCTCCTCACCATCCACTGAGTGAGGAAGAAATATATGGGGGAACTAAGCAAACTTCATATTACTAAGGCTGTGGGACTTGATGACATATCACTATGCATTTTGAAGGAATGTGTCAGGGAGTTAACATCTGCCTTGACATATTTGTTTAATATGCATCTTACACTAGGTGACGTTCCAAAGGTGTGGAAGGAAGGAAGGATATTATACCATTTCACAAAGAAGGTGACAGAATTCAAGCATTAAATTATAGGTCAATCTCTATGTCAGGTGTTGTAGTTAAAGTGTTGCAAAGGTTGGTGAGAATCAGGATCCAGAACTGAGTGGACAACAATGGCATAATCTTTGATGAACAGCATGGATGTGCTAAAGGGAGGTCATATTTTAGTAATCTACTTAGTTATAACAAGGTGACAGAAGCATTAGATGCAGGAGATGGATACACACTAGTACACTTCGACTTTGCAAAGACTTTTAGTAGATTACCACATAGTAAGTCGGCTGTGAAATTAGAGCAGATGAGGTTAGATATCAGTCTAGTGCTGGACTGGAGATTGGCTGTCTGTTAGGTATTAACAAGTTGTGTATGGGGGGGGGGGGGCAATATCCCAGAAGAGGAAAGTCATAGTAGTGTGCCTCAGGGGTCTGTTTTAGGGCCATTGATGTTTAATTTGTATGTTATGACATTAGGGAAGATTTGAATAGTGATATTCAGTTGTTTGGATATGATGCAAAGTTGGGACAACCTATGAGGTGTAGAGCAGATGTTGTGGCCTTATAAGACTTGAACAGACTGAGTGAATGGGCATGGAAGTGAGGATGTCAGTTCAATGTTGCAAAATGTAAGTTTTTAAAATTTGAAAAACAAAGAGGGGATGCAGAATTTTCTCTTTGTGGGAATACATTGATGGAGGTGGAGGAAATAAAAGACCTTGTGGTGATGGTGGATAGGAATCTGAAATATAGGTCATATTGCTAAAATTGTGAGGAAAACACAATCAATTGTGGGAATGATGCAAAAGACACTAACTTGTAGATGTAAGTAGATTCTGGTTCCATTGTATAAGGCTCTCATTGCGCCACATGGATTACTGTGCACAGATTTAGTCAGTTTCTAAAAGGATGAAGAGATGTTGGAGAGGGTCCAGGGATAACTGACTAAAATAGTTTTAGATCTCTGGAATGTTAAATATAAAGAAAGATTAAGACGATACAATTTGCAGAATCTAATGGAGAGGAGGAAGAGGTATGATACATGTACAAGTTGGTAAGGGTTGTTTATAGGAGTAATGTTGAAGAGGTGTGTTCAAAAAACTGTGGAAGATTGGGGGAAAGGAGGAAACAAGTAGTCATCCCTGGAATCTGCAAAGGGAGGGTGTGAACAAGGGAGTGAGAAGTAGGTTTTTTTGCATGGAGAGTTATGAATTATTAGAATACATTGCACTCTACCAGTCACCCTCATTTGCCTCCACCATACACCACCCTCAGATGTCTATCAGCACCCCCCCCAACCTATCTATTCGACCAGCCTCATATCCATTCCCATTTGCTCCAACTTATGTAAAAGTTTTCTATAAGATCTTCTATCAAATGCCTTTGCAAAGTCCAGCAGTATCATGGTGTAGCCATTTCATTCATCCAATTCAGGCAGGATCTACCTTTTACAAAGCCATGCTATCCAATATGGAGTACTGGACAGCATGGCAGTATCATATTAACCAACTTTTCCAACAGTTGAACTACCACTATAGAGATAATAATTGGTCTGTAATTTGCTACTTCTGTCTTTTATGTAATGAAACTATCTTATCCTCTTTCTGCTCGTTTGGAACACTGCCAGAGTTGAGACTTAGATTAACCAGTTTGTCAGAGGCACTGCCAGTTCACTTGCACATTTTTGTAGCACATGAGCTGACATACTGTCCAGACCCACTGCTGTATTCACATTGAAATTTTTCAATATACTGAGTACCTCCAGTTCATCTACCCCAATGCTCACACCTCAGTAACTGAGAAGTACCTGGATTATATACCCTTGCAAAATAATCACTAACTGAACTATTTCTTCTGCTTCGGTCACTTTCCTACCATCAGCACTGAGTAAAGTTATCTTTCCATAATCATTCTTTCTCTCACTTGCTATGTAGTGAAAAAACTATTCTGAATTTACTTTGGCTTGTTCAGCAAATTTTCTTTCAAAATCTGATTTAGCCTTCCTTACTATACTAGTTACTCTTCTTGCTTGTGCTTCATATTGCTCATGTGCAATATAAATGCTTTCTTTTTTTTGCAGCACCTGCATTATCTTGCTAGTCATCCACTTAATCTCTACTCGGTTTATAGACCTGGAAGGGGGGGGGGTGGTCCAGAAGAAGGAGAAGTGGATGACATGCATCAGCAGATTAGCACAATGAGTTCAGGCCAAGCAGTTATCATGGGAGACTTCAACTATGGTGATATATATTGCTTTTAGATATATATAGAACGTTTTTGAAAGAATATTTATAGAACATTGTTGAACATAAGACATTTTTGAAAGAATATTGAGTAATAAAAGTTAAGACTAAACAAAACTTAACAATACAGTAAAAAATAAACAAAACACCACCAATTATATATTTAACAATATCACCAATATTTACTAAAATATGATAACTTATCTTCTGAGAAACATGTGTAAGGCAGTTGCTACTGAAGATAATGCTCATTTAGAAACTTTAGATGTGGGATAGCTGATACAATTTACTACTGGTCTTAATGAAATACCTGATTTATGAATCTTGGGAGGTCCATATAATCTAGGTGGATGTGCATGTAAAATTTTTATTATTTTTTTAATTCTTCATTCATCCCAAATGGAGATATTACCAATCAATTTATTGACTTGACTAGAATTCATATCAGATAAGAAGGGATGATAAGCAGAGAAGTCATGTATTTAATTTTTTCTATATCAGTTTATGTACCTATATTAAACAGATCACGCTTACTATAGCACTCATAGGGAACACAATAATAGTTTGTTAGCCAAAATGACCTGTTTATTTAATGAATGTCTGAAGTGGAGAAGGTTCCTATGGAGTGGAAAGAGGGCAAAATAATACCTCACCACAAGCATGGTTCTAAGACAGAAGTTTTCAATTATAGACTGGTCTGTATATCTGCAGTTATGGTTAAAGTATTGGAAAAATTGATTAGGAATAGAATATATGACTGGGTTGATGGACATAAGATTCTTTATGATGATCACCATGGGTTTGTGAAGGGCAGATCTTATTTTTAGCAATCTGCTTACATTTTATAAGGTAATGAATGTGTTAGATAAGGGAAATTCGTATACAGATTTTTTTGACTTTGCGAAGGCATTTCATAGGTTACCACATGACAGACTAATGTAATATAACTGGTTAGTTGGACTGAAAATTGGCTTTTTAAAGATAACAGCAAGTTGTATATGATCAATTAGTGTCTCAGAAAAGGAAGGTGACCAGTGGAATGCCTCAGGGTTCTGTTCTTGGGCCACTACTGCTTAACTTATTTGTTAATGTATTTCATGTGGACTGACCAGACATCTTGTGATGATGACGAAACGTAAGGGAGAATTATCAGGAGATGTAGTGATGTTAATTCTCTACAAGAAGATTTGAATAGACTTTTAACTTGGATAAATGAGTGGGGTTGCAGTTTGCATTTATTTTAATATTAATAAATGCAAGATGTTATCCTTTGATGTGCAGAGATATAAGGGTACATACTATTGATGGAGCTGTACTTCAGAAAGTCGACGAGATTCAACATCTTGGAAGGATGGTAGACAGTGGACTAAAGTTCTGTGGGACACAATGCAAGTGTTGCAAAGACTGCACATTGTATTGCTGCTGTGATAAAAAGTACATTGTCATGTGGGGATAAGGAGGTGGTGGCACCTCTAAATAAGGCAATGGTCTCACCACACATGAACTATTGGGCTCAAATTAGTTTTCATTGTGATGTGGAAACACTAGAGGATCCAAAGATGAATGACCAAAAGTGATATCAGGACTCTGGAGTATTGGTTATGAAGAGTGTTTGAGGGAATGTAGATTACAGAGTTTGGTGGATAGCAGGAAAAGAAGGGGGGGGGAGGGGAATATGATAGAGATTTTCAAGTTAGTTAAAGAATTCTACCAGATCAATGTGGAGAACGAGAGCCCATCCCTGGAAGTTGTATAAAGATGTAGAGAAGAAGGGTGTGAAGTGTAGATTTTTTATGTGGGGAGTTATCAGTGGGTGGAATGCAGTGCTGGAGTGCATTGCAAATGCAAGGAATGTAAATCATTTTAAAGTTCATTATGGTAGACATGGTGCTGGTTGAGTGGACCTCCCATTGTGAGTCTACCTACTCCATGGAGGTCATTGTAATAATATAATGGATAGTCTCCATTCATGACTATTTTTCATGGTATTAACAACACCACAAACACTTTTAACAACAAAGATGTTTTATTAACACTTATATTTCGCTGATTTTCAACTCAGCATCATCAGAGCACAACACACATGTAAACGCGACAGTGAGTGAGTGAAACAATATAATTGCAAAAGACAAAAGATCTAAAGTCCTATTTTGGCGTCCTCTAACGAGAAAAAAAAAAAAAAAACAGTTATCCAGGAGTTTTTCTTAGGATAACCGTCTCCCAAATTTTTGGCAAATTAATGCAACCATATTTGTTAAGGTTGGGAGAATTCTTCAAAGCCATTGCTGACTCAAAAAATAATCTTTCAGATCTATAACGACTCCTAAATAGCACATTCGTTTTCCTCCATCTAATCCTGTGTGAAGGAGTGTCCAAAGCGTGGTCTGCCAGTCCCGACTTGCCATAGTAATAGTAGCGAATGTATCTTTCATGTTTTCCAGGCAGATGTTCACTGATCTTCTTGTTTGCCCATAATAAGCCAAATCACAGTCACACGGAATTTCATACACTCCTGGGTGTGCTGAAGGGTGAAGTTTATCCTTAGGCGAGCGGATCAGAGTTGCCAGCTTGACATGAGGTTTGAAAGTGGTGCGAAGGCCATGTTTCAACAATACTTTGGCTATCTTTTCCGATGTACCTCTGATATAGGGAATAGAAATGGTCATGTTGTATTCTTGTGTATTAGGGGAGGGCAGAGTAATGGGCCTATGTAGTATTTTATCTATTTTGTAGGGATTGTAGCCGTTGGCTAAGAACGTATGGCGCAAGTATTGGAGTTCAGTGGTCAGAGCTGTATCGTTAGAACAAATGGCTAGAGCTCTGTGTGTGTAAGTGTTTTTAAAATGCCGTACTGTTGGACTGGATGATGATGTGATTGTTTATGTAGGTATCTTCCTGTGTGTGTAGGCTGTAGGCTTTCTGTAAATAGAAAAAGATATGAACCATCTGAAAGGCGGGTGACTAATGTGTCAAGAAATGGTAAACAGTTATTTGATTCTTTTTCTACTGCGAAGTGAATTTTGGGGTGTTGGCTGTTTAGGTAGGTGACAAAAGCATCCAAAGTGTCTTGTCCATGGGGCCAGATGGCAAACACATCATCTACATAGCGTAACCACACGTGTGGCTTGTATGTAGCTGTGGTAAGTACTTCATTTTCAAAGTGTTCCAGGTAAAAATTTGCTAACGGGGGAGAGAGGGGGGGGAACCTATAGCAGTACCATTAATCTGTTTGTAGAATTCCCCCCCCCATGTAAAGATGTAAAGTGACCTGCATTCATGGTAAATTGAAATAATTCAAAAATATCTGGGGGAAATTTAGACTTGATTAAATCAAGAGTGTCTATAAGTGGTACATTGGTAAATAAGGAGGTGACATGGAAACTAACCATTATCTCTGAATCTTTTAGGATTAGATTTTTAACCAGTGTTTTGAAATGGATTGAATTTTTTACAAAAGTAGAGGAGTTGCCAGTAAAGGGGCAAGCGACTTGGCTAAATGCCGGGCCAGTTTATATGTGGGACTATCTATGCTATCAACTATGGGGCGTAGGGGAATATTAGTTTTGTGGATTTTTGGTAATCCATAAATACGGGGTGGTTTAACCTTCCTACCGGCTACGACGTCTATAGACGTCCAAATAAATCTGGATAAGATTCAGCCAACCTGTTTAAAGAACCTGGATAAGAAGTGCAATTTGACTGTCATGTCCATTAGAAGGTGTGATAAACCCTCACGCTGAAGAGAAATGTTAATCGGATTATCTCCAATTCGTAGCTGCCTCTCAGTTGCCTGTAACAAGAAACGGACTTTCTTGTTCCATGCTGGTGAACTGGATTTTAGTTATATATGATAGACTAAAAATAGAGAAATTATTTATATTTTTGTTTTCTCTTTTTATTGTACAATACAATTTTAATTTCTGGGCAAAATAAAGGTCTTGCATAATTTCTTCACTTAACCAATTTAATTTTTTATTTTTTTGCGCTAATTTTTTTCTAATCGCTACTAGACAAAAGATTTTTCTTTGTTCTCGAAGAAATTAATTCACGATAATTATTTGGAATATTCTTTTAAAAAAAGAAAAGAAAACCGGCTGCCGACGTTCCAGGTTATATTAATTTTATTTTTGTACAAAACCATGGAAATCGAATAATACTTAACAGATTTCCTTTAGGACACGCTTGAGCAACTTTGCTTTATAGAGAATAACATGAAATTCTTTAATCATATTACTAAATTTTTTCTTCATGTTGTATAGTAATCTGTACTTTCACTATCTTGGTTTCCTTGTATAATTGGTCATTACAAAATGAAATTAACAGTTATGATTTAAATTTATATTTTCTGCATAATTCAGATATTTTATTCTCCAATTTTTAAAGAAAGCGATACATTTGCTTATTTTTATCATTCAAAATATGTATATCAAATGTGAAAGTTTATTTCCATATTTTTACAATAGAATTGAACTTTATTTCGCCTCTGATAGTTTAACCCCCCCCCTCGTTGCATTACTATCACACACCCGAAAACTGTTATGAAACATAGGTACAGTTTTTATTTAATACGTTATTTTTCTCTAGTAATATTGAAATAATTGTTCTAGAAATAACTGTTCCACATAACTTTAATTTTTCGATACTGAAACTATGTGGTGATTATTATAAATTAGCAAATTATAAATCACACAATATACATATTTCGTGATTATTATAATTCAGGAAATTATGTGATATTCGGATACAGGTGAAATTAATATTTAAAACCACTGTCATCCTTCAAATGCAATATCAGAATAAAGAAAGTGAAAAACCCGAAGTTTCGAAATACATTTCGAAAGTCCGCTCTCGAAATGTATTGGTCTACAGACTGGATTCTGAACACGCCAATGTTTCGTGATGTTATGACTGAAAAACAATTCAGTCTCATCATGAAGTATTTGCATTTTCAGAATAATGAAGAATACGATCAGGCAACACATCCTTGCCCAGTCCTCAACAAAATTTATGATTTTCTGATGAAAATCCGTCAAAAATGTAGATCACTCTACATTCCTGAGAGAGACTTGAGTATCGATGAAAGCCTTATGCCATTCAAAGGTGGACTGAAATGTAAGCAGTATATTCCCAAAAAGAAAGCGAAGTATGGAGTAAAATTTTTTATGCTTTGCGAATCGAAAAGTGGATATCTTTGGGATTTCAAACCTTATACGGGAAAGCAAACTGTAATCGAGCACGATAAATATTCGGATCTCCCCTTGTCGATGCGTGCAGTAATGCAGTTACTAGACCCTTTACTGGGGAAAGGATAATGGATAATTGCTATTATAATGATATTGCCATTATAATGAATTATAATGGATAATTACTATACATGTGTCCTGAACTCGCTGATTTGCTTTTACAGCATCTTACAGATAGTTATGGTATGTAAATACAAAAAGGCAAAATATGCCTCCAGATCTGGCTTCAGGAAAGCTATCGAAGGGGGAAATCCAAACTTATCAGCGAGGGAAAGTCTTTGCACTACGTTGGAAAGACAAAAAAGATGTTTTTCTGCTATCTTCCCTGCACAATCCATCAGCGGAATCCGTGGAGAAGCATGGTTTGAAGAAAGAAAAACCCATTGCTGTGTGTGCATACAACGACACTATGGGTTGAGTCGACAGGTGCGATCAGCAGCTATCATTCTACTCTGTAATGAGGAAACAGCATAAAAAATATTACAAAAAAGTGTTTGGACATGTTATTTGAATTTTGAAGTGTTTGGATTTTGTTATTTGGAACAGTTTCCTCCTGTACAAGAAAAAATGTTTGTCTACCATAACATATCTAGAATACAGAATAGAAATTGCGAAAGCATTGCTGCATGCACATGCACCTTCTTCAGCAAGCAGAAAAACAGGAAATCCTGCCAGACATCTGAGGTTGAACGCTGCTAACTCCAACTATTATCCCGAAAATCTACCACCAACGGCTAATAAAAAAAAAACCTCCACCCAAATATTATGTATGTAATAAAAAAAATATCAGAAAGGAAACAAAAATCTGGTGCCCTGAGTGTAAAATTGCTTTGTGTTTTTACCCTTGCTTCAAGGTGTTCCACGCTGTTCAAGAATTTTAAATTCTGAACAGTATGAAATAAAAAATGTTTGTTTTCAAGGCCATCAAAACAGTCCTTTTCAGGACTACAAATATTGATAGAGGGATACCCGAATGCACTGTTTCTTTTTCATCTTGAAGGCTAATTTTTCAGTTCTTTTTTGACACAGAGAAACTGGAAAGAGTATTCCAGGTAAAGTATTTCATCAAAAAAATAATGAAATAAAATCTACCCTATATATATATATAAAATGATAAGCTTTTTTATGTCATGTTTATCGAAATGTTTTGAAACTCAGGGGTTACCCTGAGTGTCGAGTCTTCAAAATTCGAGTCATCAGAATTCAGTGGCTGAACCCCCTTTCGAGTTATCACAATTGAAGGAGAACTGGTCTACCATACCAGAACAGGGGGGGGTTGGGCATAGCCCCCTAGTTAATAAATGAAATATATAAATAATAACGGGAACATTTTCACCTTGCCAACACTCAACATTGATGTGATATGGGTTCCAAATTTCTTGTTTCGGAGATATATATATATATATATATATATATATTACAAAGTTTTGTAATAAAAATTTCTGCTACAATGAAGTTTGGCAGAATCAACAATATTATTACCACCTTATTTCTGTTTCTCGTGTGGGAGAAAAACGGTAAAATGTCACTCTTATAATTATATGAGATGTTATAATGGCAAAAATAGTAAGAAAAAAGTCATTTGCAGTTTCTCTTCAAAACACAAAGAAAGAACATTGTAAATTCAGCCAGTGGAAAAGAAAATACTGCATATTTTTCTCCTGTTATCTGATTTTTTTTCTCATAGTTCAAAGAAGAAATCACTGCATATAACATGAAGTCTACAGGAGGGAAAAAAATCTGGAAATTGGTTACATTATAACGAATAGAGAAATCATGGCAGAAAAATTATTCACGTATGATTCTAATCTCAGCAGACATAACATTTTCTTCTAGATTAGATATCTAAAGTAACTGAACCTTTGCTACTGTTTTACACTAAAATGAATAGGTATGTTCTCCAAGTGATTTACGTTTGTAACAGCTGTCTTGCGAACGATTTATGAAATAAATTATCTGAAATATCCGCAGATTGCCTAGGTCTATATCCCCCCCCCAAAAAAAAGAAGATTATGAAACGCATATGCACCTTTTCTTTGAAAATAATTCAAATCCTCTTTTTCAAGATAACTGTATGATTTAATTTCTAACTTTTGATAATAAAAGTGAAACTGATCATTATAAATTAAGCAATTATTTTGGCATAAATAATGTATAAGCATGTAAACGAAATATCAGTATTTCTGTTAGAATATAGGTAATCAACAATCGAAAAGGAAACAAGACATTCTTGACATATTCTGCACTACAGCCTGGGGCACTTTAGTGTTCTCCCCTTTCTTCTCAATAGCACTGAGAGTAACAAGCCTTCAACCTTTCCTCCAGCTAAGAGGAGATTACCAAGTATTTAGAAGACGTAGATTATTTCAGAAATAGCTTCCAGCAGCAGAAGTAATATTTAGATTTTTTTAAAGAAAAACAAACAAAAATAATACTACTGAACTTTCTTTTGTGTGGTATGCATATAAACAATTTTGCATGGTGAAAATATAGCATATTATTTCTAAAATTTCACATAATTTCAGCGGGCAGTAGAACAGCTGGTTTTAGATTGCAAATAAATAGAACAGAATTAGAAGTTTCACAATACAATCTGATTGCCGTATATCTTTTGTCAAAATGGTAAAATGAAGTAATTGATTTTGAATGCTGTCTAGAAAAGTTTTCAAACCTGTGAGTTCTAAGAGAGGATAAGGAGGGGGGGGGGAAGCATTAGAAAATCTTCAAAATGAAAAAGAATTTTGAATCATTCCGTATATGATATTTTCCCCATTATACTTTCAACATATCTACAAGGATGTGCACTAGATATTATCGTAATATGCATAATACAAATAAATAAATAAATAAATAAATGACGAAGGCGAAGAATCACTGCTAAAATATTATTGGATATAAATTTTTGATACCAAAAAGACACACAATCGGAAACCGAGTAATGCAATGTAGCATTTTAACATTTTGTTTTATTTTGTCTTTATGAATAACAAAAAATCGTTTCTAAAACTGAAATGTGATGATCCATATAATGCTATTTCGCTAGAAACGAAAGAAAAAGGACATTTATTTCAATAAATATTGTTTAAAAATATAAATATTTGACATAATATTTTCAAAGCAAACATTTGAAAATTCTGAAATTCGAAAAAAAATTATTCAATTATTATACGTAAAGTGAAAGATCAATCAGTGCAACTCTTCCGGTGCACTGATTTGTAGAATAACCAAGTATTTATAAGACGTCGATTATTTCAGAAATAGCTTCCAGCAGCAGAAGAAGTAATATTTAGATTTTTTTAAAAGAAAAACAAACACAAATAATACTACTGAACTTTCTTTTGTGTGGTATGCATATAAACAATTTTGCATGGTGAAAATATAGCATATTATTTCTAAAATTTCACATAATTTCAGCAGGCAGTAGAACAGCTGGTTTTAGATTGCAAATAAATAGAACAGATTTAGAAGCTTCACGATACAATCTGATTGCCGTATATCTTTTGTCAAAATGGTAAAATTTACGTAACTGATTTTGAATGCTGTCTAGAAGAGCTTTCAAACCTGTAGAGAAATTTAGAGTAGTTATGCAATTCACTTCCAGGAGAGAATAAGGGGGGGGAGGGGGACATTAGAAAATCTTCAAAATGAGCAAAAATGTTGAATCATTCCGAATATGATATTTTTCACATTATATTTTCAACATATCTACGAAGTTATGCACTAGATATTATCGTAATATGCATAATACAAATAAATAAATAAATGACGAAGGGAAAGAATCACTGCTAAAATATCATTGGATATAAATTTTTGATACCAAAAAGACACAATCGGAAACCGAGTAAGGCAATTTAGCATTTTAACATTTTTTTTAATTTTGTCTTTATAAATAACAAAAAATCGTTTCTAAATCTAAAATATGATGATCCATATAATGCTATTTCGCTAGAAACGAAAGAAAAAGGACATATTTATTTCAATAAATATTATTTAAAAAATATACATATTTGACATAATATTTTCAAAGCAAACATTTGAAAATTTTAAAATTCGAAAAACAATTATTCAATTATTATACGTAAAGTGAAAGAACAATCAGTGCATCTCTTCCGGTGCACTGATTTGTAGAATAAAATACACAAAATTCACTATCACTAAATAGATTCATTGCAAAAGCTGATCAGTGGGCATTTCAGGATTGATTTTTTTTTTCGCATATGTGAAATTGGTTTCAATTTTCGGGAAGAGACACAATAAATCATTTTAGAGGCAAGAAAGGTCAAATAACTTAGGACAGTAAATAAAATTCTAAGCAACACAATAGACGTAAAGACAGGGGGACGGGACACAAAGGTCACTCAGCAACAGTTAATCCACTAATGCTATAGAATAGCCGTAACGAGATTAACGGCGGAGAAAGGTAATGGCATGAAAAAAGGTAGAATGCCGACGAAGTTTTGATCCATGAAAAAAGCTAGGAAGAGCTGACTATATCATCCACACCGGCCGGTTGGGAGGTTAACATGAATTGGTTTTATTTTCCTGATGATTTCTTTGGGCCATGATGTCACTTTTTTCAGTAATTTTCGGACTTTTTTCTTTTGAGACATCGTAGGGTCTCGATGTATAATTTGATATGTGGAACTGTCACATATGAGATCTTGCATTTTTCTGTTATACTCTTCTTTATTCGTGATAACTGTTGCATTTCCTTTATCGGCTTTTGTAATAATAATATTTTTATTATTATATAACTTTTTTAGGGCAGTTATTTGTTTACGTGGCATATTGCTTTTTGGAGGCTTAGCCTTGTTTATAATACTTGCTATATCTAGTCGCACGTTGTTGGCCATTGCTGGCGGAAGATCGTGGATACCCCGTTCTACTTTCATCATAATTTCTAGTTTAGGAATTTGTTTGGGGTGACGGCAAAGTTATGTCCTAGACTGAGAGCGTTCTTGGCTTCTTCAGTGAGTGTTTCCGACGATAGGTTTACGACCACGTGGTCTCGTCGAAGTTGCGGTTGGGACTACGTATGTTGGCGCTGTTGTATGAGTTCAAATTTCTTTAGGTGTTTGCTTTTTACTTTTGTGAATTCTTTTTTTTTTTCTTCTTTTTTTCCATATTGCTTTTTGGAGGCTAAGCCTCCAAAAAGCAATATGCCACGTAAACAAATAACTGCCCTAAAAAAGTTATATAATAATAAAAATATTATTATTACAAAAGCCGATAAAGGAAATGCAACAGTTATCACGAATAAAGAAGAGTATAACAGAAAAATGCAAGATCTCATATGTGACAGTTCCACATATCAAATTATACATCGAGACCCTACAATGTCTCAAAAGAAAAAAGTCCGAAAATTACTGAAAAAAAAAAAAGTGACATCATGGCCCAAAGAAATCATCAGGAAAATAAAACCAATTCATGTTAAACCACCCCGTATTTATGGATTACCAAAAATCCACAAAACTAATATTCCCCTATGCCCCATAGTTGATAGCATAGATAGTCCCACATATAAACTGGCCCGGCATTTAGCCAAGTCGCTTGCCCCCTTACTGGCAACTCCTCTACTTTTGTAAAAAATTCAATCCATTTCAAAACACTGGTTAAAAATCTAATCCTAAAAGATTCAGACATAATGGTTAGTTTCCATGTCACCTCCTTATTTACCAATGTACCACTTATAGACACTCTTGATTTAATCAAGTCTAAATTTCCCCCAGATATTTTTGAATTATTTCAATTTACCATGAATACAGGTTACTTTCATGGGGGGGGGGGGGAATTCTACAAACAGATTAATGGTACTGCTATGGGTTCCTCCCTCTCCCCCCCGTTAGCAAATTTTTACATGGAACACTTTGAAAACAAAGTACTTACCACAGCTACATACAAGCCACAAGTGTGGTTACGCTATGTAGATGATGTGTTTGCCATCTGGCCCCATGGACAAGACACTTTGGATGCTTTTGTCACCTACCTAAACAGCCAACACCCCAAAATTCACTTCTGTCACCTACCTAAACAGCCAACACCCCAAAATTCACTTCGCAGTAGAAAAAGAATCAAATAACTGTTTACCATTTCTTGACACATTAGTCACCCGCCTTTCAGATGGTTCACTATATTTTTCTATTTACAGAAAGCCTACACACACAGGAAGATACCTACATAAACAATCACATCATCATCCAGTCCAACAGTACGGCATTTTAAAAACACTTACACACACAGAGCTCTAGCCATTTGTTCTAACGATACAGCTCTGACCACTGAACTCCAATACCTGCGCCATAAGTTCTTAGCCAACTGCTACAATCCCTACAAAATAGATAAAATACTACATAGGCCCATTACTCTGCCCTCCCCTAATACACAAGAATACAACATGACCATTTCTATTCCCTATATCAGAGGTACATCGAAAAAGATAGCCAAAGTATTGTTGAAACATGGCCTTCGCACCACTTTCAAACCTCATGTCAAGCTGGCAACTCTGATCCGCTCGCCTAAGGATAAACTTCACCCTTTAGCACACCCAGGAGTGTATGAAATTCCATGTGACTGTGATTTGGCCTATTATGGGCAAACAAGAAGATCAGTGAACATCTGCCTGGAAGAACATGAAAGATACATTCGCTACTATTACTATGGCAAGTCGGGACTGGCAGACCACGCTTTGGACACTCCTTCACACAGGATTAGATGGAGGAAAACGAATGTGCTATTTAGGAGTCGTTATAGATCTGAAAGATTATTTTTTGAGTCAGCAATGGCTTTGAAGAATTCTCCCAACCTTAACAAATATGGTTGCATTAATTTGCCAAAAATTTGGGAGACGGTTATCCTAAGAAAAACTCCTGGATAACTGCTGTGTTTTTTTTTTTTCTCTTTAGAGGGCGCCAAAATAGGACTTTAGATCTTTTGTCTTTTGCAATTATACTGTTTCACTCACTCACTGTCGCGTTTACATGTGTGTTGTGCTCTGATGATGCTGAGTTGAAAATCAGCGAAATATAAGTGTTAATAAAACATCTTTGTTGTTAAAAGTGTTTGTGGTGTTGTTAATACCGTGAAAAATAGTCATGAATAACCATCAACACCTAAGCTTATCTGTTAGATATAATGGATAGTCTGTTATGGTGAATTTTCTTTAGAACAGTACTGTGCCCATAGGACTTCAGAGTTTTTTCTGCAGGTTGCTATTATTATGGGTCCTTGAACTCCATATCTCTATGGAGTCTATGGTGCTTATTGTTAATTGCATGTGTTTTCAAGTTGATTTGTCTGTAGGATAAAAAAAACACAGGTTTCCATGAGACAAAAACCGTGCTATCTCAATACGAAATTGACATTACTTTCGTCTGAGAAAGTACTTATAAAGAATCTCCTCATCACAAGAACTGAACTCAGGTCTTTTCCAATAAAAGGGTGCATTGTCCCATCATTCTTTCAGGTGTCTGATAGAGGTACATATACCAAATGTTTGTTACAACAGCATCTACTATAATAATAAGTTAATAGTAATATCTAAGTTATGTCCACCAGCCCCAGTACTGGAAAATAGAGAAACTTCCATGAGAAATGCTATATTTAACCATAACCTTTCTGGTTACTGATATACACTACATTACTTTACTATTTCATCAAAACAAAATTAAGTGCACTTAATTATATATTGATATCACAGGGCTCTGTGAAATGAGATGGGAAGGAATGGGCGATTTGTATAGTGACGAAGTAAGAGTAATTTACTCAGGTGGAGATAAAAAGGAAAAAGGAGTTGCACTTTTGTTTTTAATAAAAACAAAATTTTGTTTTTTAAAGAAGTTGTTTTAATAAAAGAACAGCAAAGAGCATTATTAACATCAAATGTCTGAATGACAGGATTATGGTGGTAAAATTGAAGGTTGAACTGGTGGATCGTACATTTCCTCATCTGAATGATCATTCAGATGAGGAAATAGAGGAAATGTACAAACAACTACAAGAACTAATTAAGGAAGAAAAAAGCAAAGACTATGATTATAATGGGAGACTGGAATGGAGTTGTGGGAGAAGAAGAGGATGAAAGTGTAGTAGGAAGATACGGACTAGGTAATAGAAATGAGAGAGGGGAAAGGTTAGTGGAATTCTGTAAAGAAAGTAAGTTAATAATTATGAATACTTGGTTTAAAAAATCTAAGAGAAGACTATACACATGGAAAAAATCAGAAGACATGGAAAGGTATCAAATTGATTACATTATAGGAAAGGAAAGATACAAGAATAGTGTAAAAAATGCATGCACTTTTCCTGGAGCTGATATTTACTTTGACCACAACCTACTATTCATAGAAATAAATGTGAAACTAAAGAAGATAAAAGAAGCTATGAAAAGGGAAAAATAGAACTTAGAGAAATTAAAAAATACCAAGGAATTTGGAAATAGATTGGAGAAAGAATTAGAAAAAGTTTTGTCAAAACTGAAGATCCAGAAAAGAAATGGGAACAAGTTAAAGAGAAAATAAAGAAGATTGCAGAAGAAGAAGAAGAAATTGGATATGTGAAAGATAAAAGAATAAAAAATATCTTGAATAACTAATGAGATGATTTCTCTAATGGAAGAAAGAAGAAAATGGTAAATAAAGACACCTCAGAAAGGAAAATACAATATAAAACCCTGAATGACAAATTGAGAAGAGAAGCAGAAAGAAGTAGAGAAGATTGACTTAAAAAACAATGTGAAGAAATTGAAAATTATGAGAGTGGGAAGGTATGATCTTTTGTATGAAAAAGCAAGAAACATGAATCCCAAGAGAAATGGAATTCGAGCTAGAGACATAGAAAATAAGAATGGGAAAATCATAACTGAAGAAGATAAAATCCTAATGAGATGGAAAGAATACATTCAGATCTATATGACAAGAAAAATATTATTATTATTAGACACCTCCAGGGAGTCCAAAGACTCATTGAGGGAGGGCACCTACTCTACAACTCTGTCTCCACCCAATTCTCCAACTACAATCATCATCTACACCAACGCCATCTGCCACCCATCACCACTAATATTTTCACAGACAATCACAAACATCCATGCCCATGGCAGGATTCGAACCCACAGCCTTTTGGCTGGAGAGCGGATACGCTAACCACTCGGCCAACCAGGCCGGCATATAGCCCAAATGAGTTGCCATTAGAAGATATAAAGAATGTAAATGAAGATGATCTAGGCCCAGAGATTTTGAAGACAGAAGTAGAAATGGCCATTAAGGAACTAAAATGTGGAAAGGCAGAAGGAATAGATGAAATACATGCAGAATTCCTGAAACAACTTCAAAAGAAAAGAACTGAAGAAATAACCAAAATAATAAATTTAATTTATAACAAAGGAGAATTACCAAAAGATTTTATGACCTTAATATTTATAGCCATACCAAAGAAAAGTAATGCAGTGAACTGCAAGGATTTTAGAACAATAAGCCTCATTTCCCATATATCAAAAATTCTGAGAATTGCATCTAAGGTGGAAGAATTTCTTGGAGAAGATAAGGTTGGTTTCAGGAAGGGTAGGGAACAAGAGATGCGATTGAACTGTTAATAATAATAAGTGAAAGAAGTCTGGAAGTGAATACAGAAGTTAATATCTGTTATTAACTTCTTTGTCTGTAAAATCTGTCATATTTTGAAAAAGCTTTTGACTTTGTAAAATGGGGATAGATTGCAAAGACAGAAGATTAATTATTTCACTATATATGGTACAACAGAACCAGGTATCATTGAATGAGGAGTAAGACAAGGCTATTCTCTGTCACCAATTTTGTTTAACATGTATTCTGAAGCAATGTTAAAAGAAGCACTGGAAAATTCAGAAGAAGGAATAAAGATTGGAGGTAGACAGATATTTGCAATACGATATGCAGATGACAAGGTATTATTAACAAATACTGAAACAGGACTACAACATCTGGTGAACAGATTACTGGAGTCCTGTATCAATTATGGAATGAAAATTAACATAAGAAAAACAAAGGTAATGAAAGTAGCAAGGAAAGAGGCAAATATGGATATCTGAATAAATGGGGAAAATTGAATCGAGTAAAGACCTTTAAATATCCAGGAAGTGTGATTAGCAGTGATGGAAGATGTAAAAGTGACATAAAAGAAAGAATAGCAATGGGAAGAGATGCCTTTAATAGAAAATGGAAATTATTCAGAAGTAAAATGGACAGAAACTTAAAGAAAAGACTAATAAAATGTTATGTGTTGAGTGTTGTCCTCTATGCAGCTGAAACTTGGACATTGAAGAAAGAAGAAATTAAGATTTTGGAAAGCTTTAAGATGTGGATTTGGAGAAGGATGGAAAAAATCAAACGGACAGATAAAATAACTAATGAAGAGGTCTTAAAAAGAGTAGAAGTCTGCTAACGAGGATAAAAAGAAGAAAGGGAAACTGGATCAGACATATTCTGAGGAAATGGAATCACCAGAGATGCCATAGAAGGATAAATAGACAGAAAAAGACCCAGAGGAAGAGTAAGGAAAACAATGCTAGATGACATACTGAATAGAGACAGGTACACAACCTTGAAAGAGAAGGCTCAGAGCAGAAGAGAGTGGAAGGAAAGTTTTTGCTACTAAGAGAAGAACCTGCTCATTTGCAGAATACTTAAGAATTATATATAATTTTCTCCATAGGGTGGCTCTCTCAGAGCCTGCTAATAGTTTTGAACAAAAACAGTAAGTAAATATTTTAGACATAATGCAGATTTCTTATTTAGAAACTTGAACAGACAAAACTCACAGGTATCCATTATAACAATTCTCTAATTTTTTGAAGTCTCTTTTCAGATTTTTTTAATTTTCTGATAAATTCAAATGAACATATACTGTACAAATTAAAGTGTTTCTGAAATTTTCATGTTAACTATTTTCGTAATTCATTTATAACAGCCATGCTTACATATTTATTCATATGTATCAAACAACCCATATCCAACTGTAATATAATTGAAATGATTCAGCTGAACTAAGGAAAAAAAAGGAGTTTCTTTCAGAAGCTGTTATAATATAACAATACTGGAACTCATCATCTTTGATATATGGTGATTGACAATTTAGAAAACAAATAAGGGATTGTTTAAGGGTTAAAGCTGGATAATTGGGAGGAGATCTCCACACAGCCTTATAAGGAATATGAAGAACCAAACAGGGCTTCTAACCTCCTCACTTCTTGTGATGTACCCAGTCAGCTGGCATCAATCTGGATACTAAATGAATGAAGATGGGCTGGCATTTTGAGATTTAGCCAAAACGCATTCTTATTGGCCTAAACTAAAATAAAATGGTAGAACATGAGAGAATTCCATTCCAGCTTGGGTGTCACCCAGTTAAACAAGACTGTTTTCACAGGAAATGAGGGCAAATAGCAAAAAGTCAGCTATGGAACAAACTCCAACTCATCAGCAGAGTTCATGATTAGCACAGCATCAAAACAAAGCAGAAAAGAAAACAAATAGAACTAGCCAAAGAACTAGATAAATATCTTATCAACCTAAGAGACTTTGAAATTAACAGAATTTGAAAATCAACAAAAAGATAACAATACAAAGTGATCACCATTTAGCTTTGAGCAGAATAAAAACAAATATCATACTCAAAAGAAAAGTGTGCAAGAAAGGTTTAAATAAACTTGAAGTCGAGCAGCATTCAAAGTGAACTGTAGACTCAAATACATAATTATTATTAAAGAAAAAATGAAAGCGTGTGAAAACAAAAACCAAACCTTGCAGATTCATTGGCAAACCCTGAAGAAAACATTTGATTCAGCCAGAGAGGCATGGGGTGATGTTGTCTGCAAGGATAGAAAAATTAGAAGTCCATGGTGAACTCAGAAAGTTAAAAGAGACAGTGAAGGTAAAGCAAAAAAGCATATTTAAAATTCCTGGCAAGTAAGTCAGCTTGTGGTCTTAGAGAATACAGAGAAAAATGTAAGAAAGCAAAGCAAAACTAGCTAAACAAAAGTCATGGGAAGACTTCTGTAAGAACATATAAAATAAATATTAGGAAGGTGGCAAAATATTGTTGAGGTTAGAGAAAAAGCTTAGAAATAGAGGAAAGAGTATTATAAAAGGAATCAAATATGATAAAGTTGACATGAAACTGAAGACATATTCTATTTGTCTAGAATAATTGCTTTGAAAGCCTTAAATGAAAAAAAGCAGTAACAGAACAGTAATAGAAAATATTCAAGAGGAATGCAAACAGGAGTACATATGAATACTTGAAGTAGAAAAGCAATCAAAGACCTAAAGTGCAGAAAGGCAGCTGGAGTAGATAATATCAACAAGAAATGTTCAAATATATAGATATGATAGCTTTACAGGTGGCTACTCTGCAAAATTCATAGTCTGGAGATGGTCGAATTCCAGATTAATGGAGCTACAGATTTCATAGAACCCCATCTATGAAAAGCAAAATACAACTGAATATCAGAATTACAGAAGAATTTCTCTAAGTGTTACTGATTAGATTATGCAAGCATACTTGAGAAATGAAGAAGAAAAATTGTGGCAAATAAAGTTGAAGAGGAACAAGAATGGTTCAAGCAAAAAGGAGTTGTCAGAATCAGATTTTCACTTGAAGACAAACAGTTGCCCTAGAAGATCGAACCATTAGATATGACAATGCTGAAGTGCTGACAAGCAATAGAATAATTTGGAAGGAAATTGTTGATAAAAGACTAATAATAATGTAAACTTAATCATATAGTATTTTCATAGTAGCCTATACACCTCTTGACAGTATATATCAGGAAATTGATGGTGATGACAAATAGTGGAGAAATCATGGGAATATAACAAAGATCTGTATTTGAATTTTGTAGATCCAGAAAAAAGTATATGGCAATTTACCAAGAGAAAAGCTGTTCAAATTGCTACAATTATATGGTGCAAATGGCACATTATATCAAGCAATTCACAGTCCATACTTCAGTTGTAAACCAGAAGTTAAATCAGAGACAATGATGCACATTATCTCCACAATTATTATCTATATCAATTACTTTGTGAAAGAAAGTGGCATTAAACCTGATATCAAAATTGGAAATGTTACTCTCGGCTCTTTATGTTATACTTCTAAATAAATCTAGTGCAAGTCTGCAGAATTTCCTAACTATTTTGAATAATCACTGTAATAAATTTGGCATGAAAATTAGCAATAAAAAGATAAAGACTATGAAAATTGGCAGAAACATAAAAAACATCAACTACATTCTGAATAAAGCTTTATAAATCCTTTAGAAAAAATAAAACATTTTTGCTATTTAGTCACAGTTTTTGGTGATAGCAAATTAAATATGAAAACAACAACATAATTATCCAAGCTGGTATAGTAGGAAGCCAACTCAATACATTTATATGGCCAAAAAGAGAAATTAGTCAGAACACTGAACTAGCTGAACACTGAACATTGTTCAAACCAATTTTAACTTGGATTTGAGAGCTGGGTTAGAAATAAAGCAACCGATCAAAGATGGTGACCAGAGATATGAAAGTTCTGAAAAAGGTTCAAGAAATTCAGTGAACAGATGGCATTAATGGCAGAATCATATTTAAAAAAGAGCATATTAGGAAGGAACTTGATCCCATTAACACTAAGGAATGTGAGAGCAATGCTAATCTCGGGTAGTATGGAAGTAACAGAACAAAAGAAAAAAGTCGGCAAAATAGGACTATACGGTAGTTCCCCCACTTTATCCATGGGGGATACATTCCAAGACCCTCAGTGGATACCTGAAACTGCAGATAGTATCGAACCCTATATATAGGTTTTTTCCTATACATACATACCTATGATAAAGTTTAATTTATAAATTAGGCACAGTAAGAGATTAACATATTATTAAGTAAAATAAGGGTTACTTGAACACAAGCACTGAGATAGTGCAACAGTTGATATGATAACCAAGATAGCTACCAATGTAAAATCTTGCACGATAAGTTATGAAAATCATGTTGGAGGCTTAATGGATTGTATACAGCACTCAGAAAGGATTAAAACAGAATTTAATACTTCCTATATTTCGTCTCAGTTACTGAGACATCTTCAGGGATTACAAAAAAAACTAATGTAACATATACACAAATACCACACAATACTAAGCTCAACTATGTGGGTGACACTAAAGTCCTAACTAGGTGGAGCACCCTGAGTGGCAGTTGTAGGTGGCCTGGAATGTAAGGTGGAATCTCTGATGATAAGTGTTTCCAAATCTTAGGATGCTTAATGCAACCGTATTTATTAAGATTTGGTTGATTTCTGAGAGCTACTGCTGATTCCAAAAATAGTCTAAATTTGCTGTGGTCATAATAGTCAAAATTTGCTGTGGTGGAGCATGGTAGTTTTTTCCCCATGAGATCCTGCGGGTTGTATCCAAGATATGGTCAGCCAGTCCTGACTGACCAAAGTGTGGTTGCAGATGTATGACTTGTGTTCCTCCAGGTGGATGGTTGCTGATCTGCCTGTCTGTCCAAAGTATGCCAGCTTACAGGAACAGGGTACTTTATAAACTCCATGCACTCAGAGAGGAGGGAGCTGATCTTTTGTAGAACGGATAAGAGTAGAAAGTTTGTGGAGGGGCTTAAATGCTGTGTGTAGGTTATACTTTTTTTAAATCTTGGCTATTTTTTCAGATGTGCCACGGATGTAGGGTATGGTGATGGCATTTCTAAACTCTTTCTGAAGAGAAGACAGGGAAATAGGGAGAGGACTGATTTTTTTTTTAATACTGTGATCACTGTAGCCATTGGAGAAGAAAGTGTTGTGTATGTGGTCAAGCTCAGTTGTAAGAGCAGTTCCAGTGGAACAAAGATTGTGGGCTCTCTTGGTTAGAGTTTTAATAATGCCATACTGTTGAACAGGGTGGTGGTAGGAGAGTTTGTGAATGTATCTGCCTGTGTGCGTGGGTTTTCTAGAAGAAGGTGTGTAACTAAGGTGTCTAGGAAGGGTAAACAATTGTTTTTTTCCTTTTCCATCGTAAACTGGATTCCTGGATGTAGGCTGTTGAGGTGTCTAATGTGTCTGGGCCATGAGGCCAAACAGAGAACACATCATCTCCATATCTTAGCCAGATAGAAGGTTTGAGATAGGCTGAGTCTATGGCTCATTTTTCAAAATCTTCCATATAAAAATTGGCAAGAGGGGGAACCCATGGCTGGTCCCTCTATCTACTTGTAGATTTTGTTCTTTCTTGGAAGAAAAATAATTCTGATTATTTTTCTTCCAAGAAAAATAATCAGAATTGATGGCAAAGGAAAAGAGATCTAAGATGTTAGAAGGAAAAACGTTTTCTAAGAGTGTTAAGGTATCAATTAAGGGAATATTGGTAAACAATGAGGAGATGTCAAAGCTTACCAATATGTCTGTGTTATTTAAGGTTATATTTTCTATGAGGGTTTTAAAATGGGTACAGTTTTTTTATATAGGATGTGGAAAGTCCAGTGAGGGGGTCAGAGAGTTGGCCAGCTGTTTTGACAGTTTGTAAGGTGTGTTAAGTGGCATCTACTATAGGTCTTAGTGGGGGAATTGGGTTTGTGGATTTTTTGGTAAACCATATTTCTGGGGGGGGAACAGAAAGGTTCGAGTTTTTCGTGATTCCAGGGGGGGCAGGAAGATACTTTTTTTAAGTAAGTTTTTTAATTTTTTAACTTGTGTTTTTGTGGGGTCATGGTCTAGTGGGATGTAGGTAGAGCGATTTCTGAGGATAATCTCCATTTTTCGATTGTATTCCATGGCATTACCCTTATCCGCTGTGGTGGTGATGATACTTTTTTCTTTCCGTAATTTCATGAGAGCAGTGCATTGGGCGGACGATAAATTACTTTTTGGAGGCGAAGATTGGGCAAGGATGTTGGCGACGTCAAGTCTGATGTTATTTGCTATCTCCGCTGGTAAGCAATAGATCCCGCATTCGATATTAAACATTACATCAAGCACCAGCACTTTTTTTCGGAGCGACCGTGAAATTGTGGCCAAGGCTTAGGGCACTGACGGCATCGTCGTTGAGCCTTTTGGAAGATAGGTTAACTACTCTCTGGAGCGGTTGAATTTGCGGTTGCAGTTTGACTTTACACAAGTTGTTATATTTCTTGATATGCTTATTTTTTTTTTTATGTTTGGCTTTTGGCTTTACCTAGATAGGACTTTAGTGTCACCCATGTGGTTGGGCTTAGTATTGTGTGGTATTTGTGTATATGTTACATTAGTTTTTTTTGTAATCCCTGAAGATGTCTCAGTGACTGAGACGAAATATAGAAGTATTAAATTCTGTTTTAATCCTTTCCGAGTGCTGTATATTATCCATTAAGCCTCCAACATGATGTCTTCACAGCACTTAAGCCTCTACACACAGAAGTTATGAAATAACTTATCGTGCTCGGTTTTACAAGGGTCTTAAATCAAAATATTACAGAAGATCTAATGTAAAGTTGATGTAAGATATAAATGAAAAATTTAGTTATGATGTATAGTGTATGTATGATTTGAAATTACCTGTAAAACTATTGTGCTCAACACAAAGGAAAAGAATTATTCTTTGTTAAAGTAATGAGTCAGGACAATAGTTGCCCAGATTACCAAGGAAGGAAAAAAACGCCCTGAGGGAAAAGATCACAGAGAATTGCGAAAGTTGAAAAAGCATCAAGAACAAAGACTCTGGTGCAGGTGCGTAAAAGTGATGTCGACACGCCCGAGGATAGGTGTGAAAATTTCACAGATGAAGACAAAGAATGGGAAATGATATTTAAGTGACCTGGTGAGTAGGAAACTGCATTCATTCATTCACGTGGGGGGGGGGGTCCACCAAGGTTCACTGGAGCCCCAGGATTGGAAGAGGGGTACTGTTTATGATAGTGGATGAATTGCAGCCAAAAAGAGTAGTGATTATTGCTATAGACCAAGGAGTTCCACAGATGATCTGGAAGACATGCATCACCCCAAATTAGTACAATGAGTACAGGTTGAGCGATTATTATGGGGGACTTCAACTAATGGAGAAATAGACTGGAAGGAAGAAGGATCACATGGCAGGAAGAAAATAGAATTTATACACCTACTAAGAGATAATTACTTAAGGAAACATGTGATGGAGGGGGACTAGGGATGAGAGAGAGTATCATAGGATCAGGAGAGCAATCTGTTGCAAGACTTGTTCAATAGGTAGGCCAAGGCTGATGCTAACTCCTTAGAACATTGCCTTACAACACATGATGGTATGTCATCAAGTTTCATTGACATCTAGCTTACTTAACTCCTCATATACCTCTTACTCATTCACCATTAAGTCTTCTCTCATTTCGTTGTTTACACTTGAGCTTCTGATTTCACTGAGAATGAAATACCTTGATGAACAGCTCATTAAATACCCTGACTATAACTTCTTCAGCAGTTACTAATCTTCCAATTTCATCCATTAACATCGTCTTACCATAATCATTCTTCTTCTTTCTACTTGCCATATATCGAAAAAAACTCACGAGGATTTTTCTTGGCCTGATTCTAATTTCTGTTTATAATGCACTTTTGTTGTCCTTACTAAGTGAGTAACTCTCCTGGCCTGCTCTTTCTACTCTTAATGTAACTGATTACTACCATTATTCATCATGTACTGCTTCCAAAGTGCCTTCTTCAAGATTTTGTACTTAATCCCTTCATTCATCAATTTTACACCTACCTCATTCAGCCTTTTCACCTTCAGAATACATTCACACATTGATGCTGTTATGTATTTCTTTGTTAGGTCCAAGCAGCATTTATTTCTTTACCGTTCAAATCTTCATTCCATGCAACAGCTAAAAGTTGTCTCTTATGCTTGTCATAATCACCAGCCTTGTGCTTCCACATATATCCTTTACTCACAAAAGTCTTCATATTGCTAGCCACAACTCCATGTGATCACTATTGTGATCAGTTTCACCAACTTGAGAGAAGTGCAAAACTCCACTCACTTTTAGATCTGATGAAATAATCAGATCTAAAACTCTTGATCCTTGCATGCCCTCCTTTATGTACTGCCTGAGATGGTTGTCTCTCAAGAAATTGAGAAATTCATTTTCCTTATTCCTAAATGCTATCTTCATTCCAATCTATACTACCATAATTAAAATCAATCATAATAATCATCCTTCTCTTGTTCACTAACTCAAGTTGCTTATACATTTCTTCATCACCACCCTCCACATTCCCTGGTCTACAGCACCATCCAAATAAATATATCTTCCTGTCAACCTCCACCTCACTGCCTCATAAACAATACGACTACTCATATTTCCCTCTTTGATGTCTACCTTATGTGGATATAATTCCCCTGATATCATCAGTAGCACTCCCCCTTCCTTTTTGTCCTTTCTAAAACCCCTGCGCTTTTCCATTTCTATTCCTGTTAAGATATCATCTTCATTCATCCATGTTTCACTTATTCCGATGATTTTGGGGTGAATAAATTCACAATCAGTGAAACAATTTTATCTCCTTTATTTCTTGATACACCTGGCATTTGTAAATAAGCACAGCAGTTCACTTTTAGGTTTATAACCAGTCCTACCCAAGCCACTTGTTGGTTGTGATTTTTCCACCACACCTGTCCATGCCCAATCACCTTTATTACCACTTACCCACATGTGCTCAGTCTCAACTACCCCACTTGCATCCTGATCTTTTCCGTTCCTTTGCTGCTCATCCTCATACATACATTCACTACTATTCCCAACATCCACTTTCCTATGTCATCTTCCTGTCCACCTGGGCTTCCCCCCCCCATTTTCCATGTTCCGTTTGCATTCCATACTCTCTTCATCTTTCACACTACTGTTTTTGAATTGTAATTATTCCATTTATGCAATATCCATTATTAAGAAGAAAGACAGCAAATTTATTCATTGGAATTATGGGTGTGGAGGAGACTTAAGAATCCATGGACTCCAAAAATGACTAATAAGAAAATTTTAGAGAGTATAAAGACAGAATGCTCCTTGGAGGCAATGATCACGAAACAGAAGTTAATGTACTTTGGACATATTATGAAAGCAGATGAATTATTGGAAGATGGAGTTATGTTGGAAAAGACTGAGGGTATCAGAAGGAGAGGAAGACTGCAAAAGGGTTAGATAACAAAAAGGAACTGACAACTTGAACTTGCAATTTCTGAAAGAAAAGACAAGATGCAGAGCAGGTTAGAGAGCCTTTGTTCACAAGATCACCAAGAGTCGAAGATGGCTGGATGGCACATAACAACAAACAGTGCATAGCATTGTAAATATCGGAAAATAAGCATGCTTTCCATTATAGGATACTAAAGCAATTAATGTGAGTCTTGAAGATACTTCACATGCAAAATTTATTTGCTTATGCTTTGGAATAGGGCTAAAATAATTGTCTGTTATGATTGTTATCATTTTCCTACTTTGCGGTGTTTCTATGGAAATGACCATTGTCACTTCCAGCAAAACAGTGCAACATGTCATAAGGCTGCTGTAATTGCGTGGTTTGTGAACATGAATGTCACTACACTTGACTGGCCTCCGCATGGCCATGATCTCAACACTACTGAACATCTGTGGGATGAACTGGCACATCAGGTGAGTTCTTGGGATGTCTGCCCCCACGTCAGTCCAGGACCTCATTACATGCCTAAGGAAGAATGGTCCAAAATCCCCATTGGTTGCTGTATGCCTGTGGAAAATATGCCCTGTAAGATTGTTGCAATTATCATAGTGAAAAAGAGAAATCAATAGACACTATGGTGTCCATTGACTTCTGTCCAAGCTGTGTGTGTGTGTGTGTGTGTGTGTGTGTGTGTGTGTGTGTGTGTGTGTGTGTGTGTGTGTGTGTGTGTGTGTGTGTGGTAATCTATGCCTATAGCCTACTATATATATGTAGCTGAAGTTGGTCTTAAGATAAGCTTCCTAAATTTTGGGTATTTTAAGGCAGTCATACTCATGATGCTTATGGTGTGCTTTGTTGCTGATGATGCCGAAAGTAGTCTTGCAGATTTGTAATAGTTTTTATGTACTCCTGGTGTCATGATAAAAGTTTAATGGAGTGAAACAGCACTAGGAAATGATTAAAAATAGTATTTAATGCTTCCAATATTTCAGTTACAGATACATTGTCAGTGAGTACAAAATGAGACGTCACACACACACACACAAAGACAGCACAAAACTAATTGAAATATGTGGATGAAAGACTAGAGTTCTAACCAGGCGGGGGAAACTCTATGGACATCTGTCAGTAGTTGGATGTAAATTAGGTTCTCAAAATATTAGTGTTTCCCATGTTTTGGGGAAGTTTTATGCAACCTTATTTATTTAAATTAGGCTGATTTTTAAGAGCAGCAGCAGATTCTAAAAACAGTCTCTCTTTTTAAAATTACTTGTTACTAAAATCTTTCTGAAGAGAAGATTATGGATATTGTTGGAGCTGTAGCCTTTAGATAGAAAAGTAGTGTATTATATGATTGAGTTCTTTTGCAAGAGAGAGAGGTCTCATTGCAACAAAGGTTATAAGCTCTATGGGTTAGTCTTTTATGATGCCATATTGCTGAGAAGGAAGGGGGGGATGGGAAAGTTTGTGACTGTAGTATCTGTCTGTGTGAGTGGGTTTTCTATATACTGAAAATGACAGATCACCATTAGGTAGGCAGGTAACCAAGGTGTGTGAAAAGGCCAGACTATTTTTAGTATCCTTTTCCATTGTAAATTGGATTCTAGGGTGAAGACTATTAAGGTGACAGAAAAAATATATAATGTGTCTGGACCATGAGACCAAATAGAAAAGACATCACCTACATATCTTAACTAGATACGGGGGCTGAATCAAGAGCTTGTTTTTCAAAATCTTCGATAAAAAAATTGGTAAGGAGGGGTGAGAGGGGTTATCCCATAGAAGTACTCTCTATCTGTTTATAAATTTTGTTCTTTGAAGAGAAATAACCGGAATGAATAGCAAAGGATAAGTGGTCAGTGATTATTATTATTAACATTTGACCTCCATGGAGTCAGAGCCTCATCGTGGGAGGTACACACTATTGCACACAATGCTCATCCAACCGTGCCATAAACTGATATGCCCCACCTTCAGTTCCCTTTCATGATACACTGGATCATAACAAAACATTCTGATTCTTTATAACCTTTGTATGCTTGAAAGGATATCCATTATGCTGCATAACATAATCTTCACACTACTTTTAAACCACACATTAGACTTAGATGTATCAAAGGATGGAAGTTGTCATTTGGACAAATTCTATCCTTTGATATATCTAAGAGTGCATAAAGTGGCATGTGCTTATCCATGCTTTGACAGAAAGAATGAACTGTTAACATAAGGAATGCACAGGCTTCCCTCATTATGTGAAGTCAGGAAAAGCAGGACAAGCTTTGGATCATTGCTTCACGCACACAGGATTAAATGGAAGGAAACAGTACTCATAGAAGTCATTCAAACCTGAAAGATGATTTTTTAAGTTAGCATCAGCAGTGAAACCCTCACTAACTCAACAAATAAGTCTGCATGAATTTTACCAAACAATATATCTAACCCTAGAAAAGCAAATGCTCAAACTTCATTTTTTTTCATTACACTGTGAATTATAACTACTAGCTAATGGATTGTAATGTCTTGTGTTTTGTGACAAGTGCTTTTGTAGCTTTATTATTATTATTATACAGGCACCTCTATGGAGTCCGAAGACTTATTGTGGGAGACCAATCTATCCACACAATCTATCATACCTCTCCTTGAACCAATTAGCAGACAAAGAAGCACTCAGAACTGACTCTGGCAACCTATTCCACTCATTCACAACTCTCAAAGCATAAAATCTATCCTCACACCCCTACTAACCACACCTTTATTCAACTTCCAGGGATGATCCCTTTGTTCTGGTTTCTTTAGCCAAGTACTGAAATATTTCTTCTCCATCAATCCTATATAACCTTTTAAGCAACTAAAATGTTTGTATCATATCTCCTCTTTTTCTCCTATCAACAAATTTCTGCAGTCCACACACTCTCAGCATCCTTTTCCATTGTAAATTGGATTCTAGGGTGAAGACTATTAAGGTGACATAGAAAAATATCTAATGTGTCTGGACCATGAGACCAAATAGAAAAGACATCATCTACATATCTTAACTAGATGGGGGGTGGGGAGGGATGAGTCAAGCACTTGGCTGAGGGAACATTCCACATACCACTCACCTCTGAATCCTCTTCACTGCCTCCTCATCCCCAAGAAACCGAGGGTACCATCCTTGAGCACAGTAATTTACATGTGGGAATATCAAGACCTTATAAAGAGGAGTAACAACTTCTTTATCGCTACATGTTAATGTGTTCTTTAGTAGACAAGTAATCTTATGGACTACCTTAGCAGTGTGTCCTCTGAACTTTAACTCTCTGTCTACCCCTCCCCCCCTAAATCTCTAGTTTCATCTATTTCCTGGAGTACAGTGCCATCGATATGATACATGGCTTATAATCTATTTTTCCCAAAATGCATAACTTTATATTTCTCCACACTGAACTGATACCCATTATCTTTTGCCCATACTGACAGCCTATTTAAATCGTCCTGCAAGCTCTCCACATCACCTTGATTAATTATTACTCAACCTAATTTTGCATCATCAGCAAACTACTGAATATTTCCTTTCAGGTTATTTCCTATATCGTTTATGTACAAACTAAACAGCAATGACCCCCCCCCCCCCCAGCACTAAACCTTGTGACACACCACTAGTCATCTGTTTTCTCCTCTATTCTGCCCCTCCATATAGCACTTTTTCATATCTGTCCAGCAGCCACCCTCTTATTCATTTAACCAGTGTCATGTCCATCCCCATTTGTTCTAATTGCATAACAGAGTTCTATGTAGTATTCTGTCAAATGCCTTTGCAATATCATCATGTAGCCATTTTCTTTATTCAACTCAGCTGTTACATTATTATAAAAAGTTAGTAAATTACTAAATTATCACTGATCCTTAAGAAAGTCATGTTGTCCCTCATACATACAGTATCATATCCTTATCCACTCATTCTTCAATTATCTTTTTGACCAATTTTTCCAATACATTTACCACCACTCTGGAGGTACTGATTGGTCTATAATTTGCTTCTGCAGTCTTAGAACCTTCCTTATGCAAGGGAATTATTTGGCCCTCTTTCCACTCTGAACTATACCAGAGCTGAGACTTAAATTACGCAGCCTAGTCAGAGGCATTGCCAGTTCCCTTGCACATTCTCGCGAAACCCTAGCTGATATCCATCTAGTCCCACAGCTTTATTTACATTGAGATTCTGCAATATAATAAGAACCTCCAATTCATCTACCTCTGTTCTCACGTCAGAGTCTGTCACATATGTTAAAGCAGTAACCTCACTAGGATGATATATCCTTGTAAAGTGGTCACTCGGTAACTCAACTATTTTAACTGCTTCTATTGCCTCGTGACCATCATCACTCATTAAGGTTAATCTTCCATAGTCATTCTTCCTCTTACTTGCCACATAATGAAAGAACTCTTTGGGATTTATTTTGGCCTGCTTGGCTAGATTCTTCACATAATCTGATTTTGCCTTCCTTGCCATGCTGGTCACCTTTCTTATCTAAGGCTTGTACTGCTCATGAGTTTGCTGGTCACCTTTCTCTTTATATACCCTCCACAACATTTTCTTCTTCTTCTACAGCTCGTACTTAATGATATTACTCATTCATCTAACTCCTATCTGATTAACCCTCCTTACCTTAGGTATACAAATTAATATTGCTTCCTCTACATGACCCTTAACAATATTCCATGCTCTACTAACATCCTCATTCTGCAGTATTTTATGCCATGGTACAGATTTAAGCTTCTTCCTAAGCTTATCATAATCACCTTCCTTGTAGTTCTTGACAGAATATTCCTCATGTTTTACAATCTCACAAGTTAAGACCGTGTGGTCATTTTCACCAGTCGGAGGCAATGTGATCACTTTGTGAAAGTGGAACAATTTTGTGGAACACTTTTGTGAAACAATGGTTTCACAAAGGTGTTCCTTCCTTTCCTTCCACTCCACTGGGAGTTGAGCTGTACATCACTCCCTCTAATCTCATCCTCAAATCACTCCCTCAAATCTCTAATCTCGTTGTTTCGCAAAGATGTGGAACAATTTTGTGGACCATCTTTGTGAATGTGGAACAACTTTGCTTTCCTTCCACTACTTTGGGAGTTGGGCTGTACATCACTCTCTCTCTAATCTCATTCTCAAATCACTCCCTCAAATCTCATCCACTTCTGAAGTTTAGAGGGCATATTGCTAGCATTGCAAAGGCTACATGGTCATTTTCACCAGTCAGAGGCAATGTGATCACGCACTGCCATGTAAATAGTACACAGCCTTATATTTCTGCACTCCAAAATGCAACACCTTGTACTTATTGATATTAAAACTACAATCCCACTCTTTTGCCCAAGTAAAAAGTCTATTCACTATTTCATTCCCAGCTGCTCTCAATAATTCCACTGACACTCCAAGCTCCAGGAACTTTTCCTTCTGGCAGCTGTTCCACTACTGATATCACTTCACTTTTTATCATGGGTTCCTCAACAAATTCTCCTTCAATATGAATATCTTTTTTTGTACAAATTTTCTACATACTCCTTCCATCATTTTTCAGTGCTTCGTCCAAACTTTTCCAAATCACTTTTTACAACTCCTAATCTAGGAATAAACTTCCCTGTAACTTCATTTACCTTTCTAAACAGATCTCTTGTTCTATCTGTAATGCTGCTTCCTTCAATTTCCTTGCGCTTTTTGTTTAGACGCTTTTCCTTATCTTTCCTAGCCTGTCTCTGGAAATTTGCATTCAGTTGTCTAGCCCTTTCTTTGTTTCTCTGAAGTTTCATTTTCCTTTTTTCTTCTGCTATTTGAATAACTTCTTCTGACAGCCATTTATAATCTTTCTTTCCTTTGTAAACATAATAGGAAAGATATAATGCATAACAATATACACATCTGAAAGGAAGAGTGTTTTGCATTATGGGATACTAAGGCAATTGATAAGAAGTCAACAGCTGCATGCAAACTATGCTTAGGCTTGGGTTCAGGATTAAACTGAGAACATGGTTTCTTGTCTATTATTATTTACTTGATAACCAAACGAGAAAACTTTCTAATAACAATTAGAGGATACGTTATTTTCCCTAATTTATGGCGTGTCGGATTTCTGACATTTTTTCAACCTGGTATAATTTATAATAAGATGACACTTAAAACATTGGAGGAAAAGAGAATCTGGAAAATGTGACAGTTTGTGTTAAGAGTAGGAGAGTATATTTATAATGATGTCACAAAACTAAAAGCATTTTCTTAGAAAAATTTTTGAATATTGTTTGGATTAGAAACAGCATTTTAACATATTTTAAAAAATCTTACAAATCATAATTCAAAATTCCAAACCTAGTTACTGATTTATCTTACAATTTCAATAATATCTAGTATTGTATATCATATATTACTGAAATCATATTCTGTGCTGCATACTAGAAAAGTATCATGATCAGTGGTGGCTCGTGGCTTGAAATCGTGGGGGTGATGCAACTTTCGAAATATACATACACACTGTAAGTACAGTGCATGTTTGGATAAAATATCAAAATTATGGTAAAAATTTTTTAAAAAAAATTAAACATGAAAAAATATTGTTTATTATCGATAAAATTATACAGTTTGGTATAATTCAAAATTACTTAAAAATAAAATATATTCTTCTTGTTTTGTTTCATGAAAAAATATTGTTTATTATCGATAAAATTATACAGTTTAGTATAATTCAAAATTACTTAAAAATAAAATCCATTATCATAACCCCAATAATGTTCTAAAATAAAAACTATAACAAATGTTATGCCTTTAATTGTAATGTCTAAATATTTAAAGAGACGAAGTAAACACAATAAGCACTATGAACACTCTACTACTGGCGCAAACTGCATATAAACAACAGTGGAATTGTGCGATGGATGGTGCCGCATTACGCTAATAGCTCACATCTCACTATGACATGCACATGCTTGCGCAAGTAGCAATATGACACTGTGGTAAACACAGTGGTGTCCTTCGCCCTCCTAAGTGCTACAAGATAGATTTTTATTATTTTTATACAAAATAAGAGAATTGTATAGGATTGCTGATGAAAAAAATAAATATTACAAGCAAATATAAATAAATTAATAAATATATTTATATATCGAGAAAAATTTGGGATGCTGAACTACACTGAAAGATAATTTCATTATGGAGTATGATAATACCATCTTGGGTAGCTTAGTGAATAGCAGTGGTTAAATTCTAAACGAATAAGATCCAAGCCCTTAAAGTAAGGATCATAAATGTGAAGCTATTGTTAGATTGTTGTAACATTTTTTTAAAATTTTATTTATTTATTTATCCTGGTGGAGTTGAAGGCATCAGGCCTTCCCTTCCACACCACCAGAAACATTAAACACAAATACAAATCTTTCCTTTCATTCAACGTATTAATATTATCGCATTGCAACTGATGGGAATCCTGTATTTCTGTGGATTTGTTATACACTTCTTTCTCTTCAGAAATTACACACAAACTGCCATTACAAACTCGTTTTGTATTATCACTGTCATCCGAGCTATTTTTCCATTTAAAGAAGGTACCAATGTACTTATTCATAGTTAAAATAGTAGGCCTACATAAACACAAAAATATTACACAATTTTCTTTGTGCTTCTCACAATCATGAGCTCTGATAAACAACTGCTAATTTGCTGTTCTATTGTTGGTTACTGACAGTGTTGCTAACCAGAAAAGACAAAATTTCACTATGAGTCTGTCAAAATGCTTGTCAATTGCTGCATGATAACGCATTACAGGAAGCTCCAAACCTCCCTGTCCCTTGCATCATGCGTTCGTAATCAGACTGTTGATATTGACTTTATATACACATTCAAAACTGTAAACAATTGTTGAATAATAACACAATAATGTAGGCATAATTACCGTAAAGGGAGAAAAGTCACAAAACAGAAAAATGTTCCTGGGCTGGGCCCCCAGATGAATTTAACCACTGGTGAATAGCATCTTCGCTATGCTGCTAATAGGATTGAATCTAAGATGCCATGAAGTCTTTAGGTAGTAAATAATTTATATTGGCTAGGGTGATATAAAAAAGTATTGTTTCAACTGGGAAAGCTTCCTGATTTTTTTTTAACTCCTATCCTATCCCTTATTTTGTGTTAGCCTTTCCTGGGTGGGAATGCCATTAGAATGCTTGCTGAGGGAGTCACTGCTTCTAGTTTTCCAAGGGCAAAAATTAAAAATCCGACTTAATGTAATTGAAAAGCAAAAAAGAAAAGTAAAAGAGATGGTAGTTCTAGTAGGTAATAATAATTTAAGTAGTGACAAATATAGTATAAGAGAAGATATGAAAGGTCTGCTGGAAGAAGTGAGAAAGAAATATGAGAGTAAAAATTGTAGGATTGCTACCCAGATATGACAGTACCGAGTTAAGAAGGAAGGCAATGATAGCAAATGATTTCAGTTGCGGGCTGTGTAGAAGAAATAGATGGCAAGTTTCTAGATGTGTGGAGTGTGTCTGATGGCAGAAAGACTTGTATAAGAAGGATGGCCTGCACTTGAATTCACTTGGCATCAGGAGCCTGGAGAAATTACTTCTTGGTATGAGACCTAATTCAGAGAGTCAGGGAAACTAGATCATCAAGGGAGGAATGGGAAAAAATGTGTGTAAAAGTTCAGTTTTGGTATGCAAACGTGATAAAGATATGAATGTCTTCGAACATGGTTATGTATGTGGCAAAGGGGTGGAAAAATATGCTTTGGGTTCGGACCTTTTATGTCTGGGGAAGGAAAAGAGAAAATTCTAGAACAAGACCAAATAGATTGCATATATCTAATTATAAGAATAGGATAGGTGGTAATTTATTATGTCTATACACAAATGCCAGGAACATTAGAAAAACAAAGGGTTGAGTTCGTTGCTTTATTGAATATAGTTGTGGCCTAAGATTGTTGGCATTAGTGAAACCTGGCTATCAGAATCAGATATGGTAAGTGGGATCGAGGGTAATAGGTATACTTTTTTAGGAATGACAGAAGAGGAGTACTACTAATGATATCAGATGACTTTAGTCCAGTTAGGGTAGAAACACAAGAAAACCATGATATTAACAATGTCCCATATAGCGGAGGGTTCATCTGGTGTGAAGTGGAGGTTAACAGAATGAAATATATGGTGGGTGTGGCTATAGACCTGGCAGCTCAGTTGCAGAGTACAAAGAAATGCATCGCCAATTTAGCCTTATGGGTACCAAACGAATGATCTTTATGGGTGACTTTAATTTTCCAAATATTGAGAGGGTAGAAGAGAAATCTCATGATAAGAAAGAACAGGAATTTATTGAATTGCTATGAGACAACTTTCTCAAGCAGCATGTAAAAGAAGGAACTCGAGGTCAAGAGTGTTGGATTTGCTCATAGCATCAAAAGGGGTCTCTGTTAAGAATATGGCTATTTTATCACCAATTGGTGACAGTGATCACGCTGTTGCTTCGTGGGAAGTATCTAATTGTATTCATGCTCCGATTAAAACGGGTTACATGCTGAACTACAAAGCTGGAAATTATGATCAACTTAGGAGAATATTATCTTTGGTCCCATAGTATCAGTTACTGAATGGGAAAAATGTCAGTAATGCATGGAAATCTTTGAAAAAAGTGCTTATATGAGGTGGTATCTGAATGTATCCCTAGTGTTCGAAGAATAAATAGGTTGGGAGTGAAATGGATGTGCAACCTTATTAATCAAGAGATCCACAAGAAGAAGATGATGTGGAAAGAATATCATGAGAATAACAGTGAGAGGAGTTATGAAATATATAAAGCTCTGGACAGAAAAGTAATGAGTATTGTGCGGAAAGCTAAATCATAGGAAAAGAAATTGGCCATGCAAGCTAAAGGCAATCCAAAAGAATTTTATTGTTATGCCGCAAGCAAAAGAAAGAAAATGAATATGAAATAATAACTTTATTGAATGCAGATGGTACTAGAGTAATGGAAACTAATGAGACTGTTCAGTTAATGAGTGCTCACTTTGCTAAGATATATCAACCAGGTGTACGTAACATGGTGTGCACAGTGCTACTGTTACATTGGATGAAGAGTCAGAGGTTCATGAAAATGAGGTTGAAAAGCTGTTGCATAACCTGGATAAGAATTTGTCTACAGGGACAGATAGAATATTAACCCATTTGCTAAAAGAATGTTCAGCCAAATTGGCTAGATCTTTCACATGTTTGTATAACTTGAATCTCAGCTCAGGAATGATACCATAGGAATGAGGAATGGAAGGAATGTATGATAGTTCCACTGAACAAGGGTAGTGCAAAAACTGATGTGTCTAATTACCAACCCATCAGTATCTATGGTGTGGTAGTGAAGATTTTAGAGAAGTTGGTAAGAACTCGCATACAGAAATGGGTAGACAAACAAGCTATATTCTGCAAGGAGCAGCATGGGTTTACTAAAGGAAGGTCATGCTATAGCAATTTGCTTATATTTTATAACAATATTACGCCCGACTTGGATAAAGGGAATGGATACTATGATAATGTTGGATCTTTCTAAGGCATTTGATAGGATACCACACAAAAGGCTGTTGTACAAACTGGAGAATATGGGATTGCAACATGAACTCTTGACTTGGATCAGGGAATTTGACAGATAGATAGATAGATATTAAGAAGTGGTATACAATGAAAGGACTGTCATCGACCCATTTCATCTAGTTCTCATCATGCTTGTTCCGGCAGTCGAGGAGTTCCCAATCTCAGACACTTCGTATGTCAGGTCTGCGATCGTGCATTCTCCACTGCAGTTGGCTTTGGCATGCATAGCACCTCGAAACATCCAGCTGAAGCCAACGTTGCAATAAGAACAGAGCGCATCAAAGCACATTGGACTGCCGAAGAAGAAGAAAAGATCCTCGCTGCTTGTGAGATCAAGTTGACGGCTCAAGGGATAAAGAAAATCAATGAGGCTTTATTTAAGGTGTTCCCATTAAGATCCTTGGATGCCATCAAGTATCATAGATGGAAAGCCAGTTAGCCTTAGTTCAAGAATTGGCAGCCCATTCGCCACAGGTAGTATCTCTGTATCTCCTGTCCCTGCCTCTCCATCTTCCAGCCACCATCCTGCTGTTGAAGAAGAAGCTTTGATTCTCAGACTGACATCATCTCTAGATGATCCTCTTCTTCTGGAATATAACCATCAAATTCTTAAATCTCTCATCCAGACTCACCTTCTGGGAATGGATATCACAGATCAGTTTAATGACTACCTCCATGCTGAATTCTTCGAACACTCATGCCTCGTCAACATCAGCCTACGTCTCATTCTACAATGACTTTGTCAAATAGGAAGCAGAGGAAGAGGGCCTATGCAGTCAGGCCCTCTATAAAAAGAATAGAGGGCAATATGCCAAAACCATCCTTGATGGTGCTTCCCCCACCATCTCTAGCAGACTTACATGATGATTTTGTTAAATTCTGGAGTACAGGCTTTTCTGCTCCACCTCCAAACTTCCCTGATTATGATGACCAACCTACGATACTGAGGTCCATTCCTGCCCTTCAAATATACCAGCCTGTCTCCATCCAGGAGATTAAAACAGCTCTTCCATCCAATTTCTCTGCCTCCGGACCTGATGGCTTTCTTGTGTCTAGGCTTCGGAAGGTGACATTGAAGATTCTTCAAGACTTAGTGGACATTCTCCTTTCCAGTCAAGCAATACCACCATACCCACGTGCTTCAAGAACTATCTTCATTTCCAAGAAAGAAACTTCAGGCTGTGCATCAGATTTTAGACCTATTACCATCTCCCCTGTGATACTTAGACTCTATCATAAAATCTTAGTTAAACGACTTCAGCAACATATACAGCATGATTATAGACAGAGAGCTTTTGTCCCTTCAGATGGCTGTGCTGAGAATATATATCTTCTTTCTTTTCTTCTCTCTGATTCCCGACACCACCTTAAGCCTCTATATATGGCGTCGCTGGACCTCCAAAAGGGCCTTTGATAGTGTCTCCCTTCCTGCTCTCCTTTAAGGGCTATCTATTGCTGGATGTCCAGAACCCTTTCTTTCCTATGTTAGTAAAGAAACTGCATCATAGATGAGTTTCTTCACTCTCTTCCTAACCATATAGGCTACTCTCTAGGTGCTTCTTCCTTTAATGCTATGGCCTTTGCAGATGATCTTATTCTCGTAGCCTCTACTAAGATAGGCTTGCAGGAACTCCCTGACCGGGCAGTTGACTTCTTCTCTATTCAAGGCCTTTCTATTAATGTAGAGAAGTCCTGCTCTTTAGCTCTTGTACCCACTGGTCATGACAAGAAGCTTAAGGTCGAGACTATAGTGTTTTTCCCTGCACGGGAGGCTGTTGCATGCTTTGACCATCCTGGAAGAGTGGAGATACCTCGGTATCATGTTCACCACAAAGGGAAGGTCTTCTGTCCCTTCTATCCTAGAAGCTGGGATTGCTTCTTTGAGGAAAGCTCCTCTTAAGCCCCAGCAAAGACTGTTTCTCCTTTCCCACTATCTCCTATCTTGCTTTTACCACAAGTTGGTGCTTGGTAGGACATATATCTCGGTACTGTCTCAAATGGACAGGGCTATCTGTTCAGCCGTGAGATCATGGCTCCGACTGCCACCTGACACCTCTCTACTGCATATTTCCATGCGAGGGGGAAGGATGGTGGGCTTGGGGTTCCATCACTTAGATGGCTGATCCCATGCCTGCAGCTGTCAAGAATAGCGAAGTTAGAACTATCTTCTTCCCCTATCTGCAGAGAGGCGTTCTATAGCCCATTAATACAAGAAGACTTGAGGCGGGCTAAAGGCTGGTCCTATTATCAGGGTACCTTGAGTCAGCACCCACAGAACACAAGAGGTGGGTATCTCTGTTCTGTAGATGGTGCTCCTTTAAAAGAGTCATATCTGGTGCCTTTGAAGTTCAAAGGTCACACAGCAAAAGTTGCAAATACAACTCAGAGGATAATTGCAATGTTGAAGCGAATCTTGACATGTAAGGATAAGGAAGTCATTTTGCCTCTTTATATTATTATTATCCCAAGATCCCATGGAGTCAAAGACTCATCGAAGACCAATCATTCACAACTCTGCATGCAAAAAAATGCTGCTTCTCGCTCCCCTGCTCACACCCGCGTCATACAGTTTCCAGGGATGACCTCTGGTTCTCCCCTGATCTCCCACTGCTTTCTGTAGACCCTCTCCAACATATTGACCCTATAACAACCCCTTACTAACTTGTGGGTCTCTATCACATCTCCCCTCTTCCTCCTATCCACTAGACTCTGTAAATTGTAGACTCATATTCAACATTCCAGAGGTCAGAAACTACCTTAGTCAGTCACCTCTGGACCCTTTCCAACATCTCTTCGTCGCTTTTGAAAACCAGGTGACCAAATCTGGGCACAGTAGTCCATGTGTGGCCTAATCAAGCCCCCCCCCCACACACACACATACACAATTTGCTGATGCCTATCAGATAACCAGTCTCTGATCCAATGCACTAATCTAATATCCAACCCCATCCGCTTTAGTTTGACTATCAACTTATCATGTGGTAATCTATCAAAAGCCTTTGCAAAATCTATGTATATTACTGTGTATCCCTCTCTTCTGTCCAAGGAAGCCATCACCTTATTCTAATAAGTAAGTAGATTACTAAAACATGACCTCCCTTTAGCAAATCCATGCTGTCCATCAAAGATAATACCATTGTTGTCAACCCAATTCTGGATCCTGGTTCTCACAAGCTTCTCTCACAACTTAACCACAACACCTGACTCACAGATAGGCGTATAATTTGATGCTTGAGTTCTATCACCTCTCTTATGAAGTGCCACAATCTTGCCCTCCTTCCACTCCTTAGGAACTTGACCCAGTGCAAAACTCATATTAAAAAATATGTCAAAGCAGATGTCAACTCCCCGGCACATTCCTTCAGAATATGTAGTGATATATTATCAAGTCCCACAGCCTTATTAACATCAAGTTTGCTCAACTCCCCATACACCTCATGCTCACTTACAGTCAGTCTCTCCTCACCATCATAAACTGCTCGCAATCTCTCCATGAAGTCCCATTCACAAGAATGAAAAACCTTTATGAATTGCTCATTAAGTATTTTCACCATATCATCTGCAACAGCTGTCCTTATACCATTTTCTCCAATCAATGTCATCCTTCCATAATCATTCTTTTTTTTTTTTGCTGGCTACATATCGGAAGAACTCCCTTGAATTACTTTTGGCTTCATTAGCTAACTGTTGCTCATAATTCACTTTTGCTACCCTTACCAACCAAGTCACCCACTTTGCCTGGTCTTTGTAATCCTCATGAAATTGGTTATTACCAATTTCATGAGGATTATGCTGCCTCCATAATGCCCGTTTTTCTGTATTGCATGCTTAATCTCTTCATTCATCCATTTCACACCTATCTTATTTAACCTTCTGACCCTTGGAATACATTTAGACATTGCTTCTACTAGATAGTTCTTGAATATCCCCCAAGCTCCATTGATCTCTTTTCCAGTTAACTCCTCATTCCATGCCACACCTGCAAGATGTCTCCTGAGCTCTTCATAATCACTACCCTTGTAGTTCCACATATTATATTATATGGCTTTGATAATACCACAACTTGATTACTGTGCACAGATTTGGTCTCCCAAGTTCAAAGAGGATAAAGAAGCTGTGGAGAAGGCGCAAAGAAGTATTACAAAGATTATATCCAGATTATGGGATTTATATTATGAGGACAGATTGTGAGTATGTGTATTGCAGACTCTGGTTAACAGGAGAAATTTATTTGCAGTCAAGAAAGGGATAAGAGCTAAGTTTTTCTCCCAGAGAGCAGTGAGTAAGTAGAATAGTTTGCCTTTAGAGGTAGTGAGTGCATCTAGTGTGTGAATGAATTTAAGGGAAGGTATGACAGCTGGTTTGGGTGATTTATAACGTCCCTCAATGAGTTCTTGACTCCTTGGAGGTCTCAAAAAATAATAACAACAACAACAACAATAATAAAAGCAAACTATCAAAAAAAAACTTATCACGACATAATGTAAAGTTTAGTTCATATTTCTATAATAAAGAATTCCCATAGATAAAAATTTCAGAGAAAACACAAGTTTTCTCTGAACTTTTATGAAACTCTATAATAGAGTTCTCTGTCTAATTTATCTGGCTGACACCAAACTATTGTACATGTCATCGTAATTTTTTTTAGTATATTCCAGTTCATGGCATCAGCACTTTCCCAGCACCTGGCCAGCGGTGAGCTGTGAAAATTTTAACAAAGGGCTCGCATCATTGAGAAAAAAAAAGCTGTATTTAACACAAAAACTTTTATTAATACAGCTTCTGTACAAATTCCAATCAAAAGTATGAGAGAACAATCAGCTCTAAAGGCTATCATTTTTAAACAAATATTTCATGATCTAAACATGAAATATTTGCACACAATCAACTGTGTTAATTTATCTTACATAAGAAAAACATTTTTTAACTATCAAAATATAATAAGAATGAAATCGTTTATAAAACATTTGATTCGCTAGTGGTTTTACCATATGATTGGCTACCAGAAGAGAGAAGGGTAAAGATAGCGCATGCGCTTATTTTATTTTCAAACTTGGGCACATTTGTTATAGAGGATTTGAAATAATAATTCCAAATAATCTATACACTGCTGAATAGACTAATTTTTGTTAGGTTACCGTATGAGTTTGTCGCTTAATATGTTTCAAAAAAAATTTTTTTTTTGAAAAAATAAAAAAGAAGAACAAGGGCTCACAAATTTGAGAAAAAATTAACAAAGGGCTCGTGCGAACCCCTTATAGCTCACCACTGCTTCTGGCTCACCTATAAGCAAAATAGCCAAACAACTGATAAAAACTTACTAGGGTGTTAACATGAAACCCTTCCTACATATAAAATATTGATTTGAGGGGGAGAAAATTCACAACTTTGCCCTCTAAGATGCCATGAACTCTTTAGGTAGTAGATAATTTATATTGATGGAATGACATAAAAAAATTGTTTCAACTGAGAAAACGTCCTTATTTTATTTTTTTTTTTTTTTATCTCTATCCTATGCAATCTCCCTATATCTTGTTAGCCTTTTCTGGATGGGAATGGCATTAAAAACTATCAAAAAAACATTTCATGACAGTGAACCTACAGATATCATTTAGTTCATATTTCTATAAAAAAAAAAAGAATTCTCATAGATAAAAATTTCAGAGAAAACAAAACTCCATAATGGAGTTCTAATTTACCTGGCTGACGTCAAACTATTGTACATGCCATCATAATTTTTCTTAGCATGTTCCAGTTCATGGTGTAACTTGGATACTTTATCTTTGGCTTCTCCATATTTCTGTGTTAATTCAGAGATCTGTCTGCACATAGAATCATGTTCCTGCCGCTGAAGAGATTCTTTCTGGGTCAAGATTATCTTCTAAAAAATGGAAGTATATAGCAATCAGAAAGAAAATCATTAAAACTGTATGTTCCAATAACTTTTAGATTAATTTTAGGTGAGAATGGGATTGATTTATTTTGTGTTAGTGTGTTTATTCTTACTCGGAAAATAAACTTTGTTAACTAATGGATTAAGATTATAAGCAAGTTGCTGATGTAGAGTACATGCATATACAATCATTTTTACTGCATTTGGTTTATACTAAATACAGGTAATCAAAGTCATACAACCAAAAGTTTCAATTGTACCAATTGTTTCCAAATCATTATAATCATTCCTTATGCCACTAAATGTCACTATCATATTATTACAAACTACTGAAGATGCCAAGTTCACAGTGATGTGTACAGGCTGTTCTCAGCATAGCTTTGTTCATTGTGGAAGTGAAATGTCTTTTTCCAAGCCGCAATGAGTTTTTATTTTGGAAAGCTATTTCACTAATCATTCTTAGGCATGTGTTAAGAGAATTAAGAGAATGCAGGTCAAAACTATTAAAATAAATCATCATGGCATGAAAGAGTTAACAAAAGATGAGCGAGTGGCGTTGTATGGCGACTCCATTATTAAAGGTGTGCTAGAGGATAAAATGCACAAGGTATGTTTTCCAGGCAGTAAAATGAGTAGAGTGATTGAGGCATTGAACATGAGGCGGGAACGAGCAAAAGAGTTAATTGTATTAATTGGAACAAATGATTTGAGAGAGAACAAAGAGCATGTCAAAATGAATGTCAGGAGACTGCTTGGAAAGATAAAGGAGAATAGTGTGACAGGAAGGGTGGTCAGTGTGTTGCCTAGGTATGATTGTGGTGAAATGAGGCGGAGAGCAAGGATTATGAATGATATTCTGGCTGAAATGTGTGAGGAGATGGGAGTACAGTTTGTTAATGTGTGGAATGAGTTTGAGGGACGGAGTGAGCTGTATGGGAGCGATGGACTGCATTTGAGTGGTTATGGTGTGAGTCGCTTGGAGAGACTGCTGCTGGAAGGTAGAGAAGTGAATAGAGAGAATGAATCAGATCAAGAGGGGAGTGATGTGGAAGAGCAGGAGAGTAAGACAGGAGAGATTGAAGGAGTGGAAATGAATGTGGAAGTGAGTGGTATGAGTATAGATAATGAGAGAATGGGTGTGCAAGAGGAGCAGGGAAACGGGGAGGCTCAGGGTGGACAGGGATACACAGCGTGAGAAAGGTGGATGCTCCAAGAGGAGGTGAGAGAATGTGTAGGCAGGAAAGTAATGGGATGATCAGGGATCAAAAGGAAACAGATGGAATTGCAAAGGGTTCTAAAATGAAGAAGCAGAAAGGGAAATGGCCCCAGTCCAGCATGGAGAGATCACATCGAGTGAGTGGTATCAGTGGAACTAGCTGTAGATCCAGAAATGAGTTGTTGTGTTTGTATACCAATGCTAGAAGTATAAGAAACAAGGCGGATGAAATGGTTGCACTAATTGCGTCTGTGCACCCAGAGATTGTCGGAATAAGTGAGACATGGTTAGATGAGGATGACATCCTGACAGGAATAGAGATGGAAAGGTATGATGTGTTTCGCGAGGATAGAAGGGGTAAAAAGGGAGGGGGAGTGCTATTGATGATAGAGAAAGAGTTATGTCCATACAAGATAGAGATGCAAGGGGGAAATGGGGCCAGTGGTTTTGAGGCAGTATGGTGTGAGATAGAGGTGAATAGAATCAAATACTTGGTGGGATGTTGTTATAGACCTGGTAATGTGGATGGTGGTGATAGTGAAATGTATAGTCAAATAAGCCAAGCAAATAAGAAAAGGGTGATCATTATGGGTGATTTTAATTATGGCAATATAGACTGGAATGAAGAGATAGCAACTGGAAGTAAAGAAAATGAGTTTCTTGAGTTTTTGAGGGATAACTACCTCAGACAGTATGTAACAGAGGGCACAAGAGGATTAAGGGTCTTGGATTTGGTCATCTCATCGGAGGATGTAATTATCAATGAGGTATCAAATCATCCACCAATTGGTGAAAGTGACCATGAGGTGATTACTTGGGTGGTTGCCAGCAGTGCAAGGACCCCTGTGAAAAAAGGGTATATGTGGAACTACAAGGGGGGTGATTATGAAGAGCTCAGGAGACAGCTTGCAGGTGTAGCATGGAATGAGGAGTTAGCTGGAAAAGAGATCAATGCAGCTTGGGAGATTTTCAAAAAATATTTAGTGGATGCAATGTCTAAATGTATACCACGGGTGAGAAGGTTAAATAAGTTAGGTGTGAGATGGATGAATAAAGAGATTAAACATGCAATACAGAGAAAAAGGGCATTGTGGAGGCAGCATAAGAGAAGTGGAAGTAACCAATTTCATGAGTTCTACAAAGACCAGGCAAGGAGAGTGACTTGGTTGGTGAGAGTAGCTAAAGAGAGGTATGAACAGCAGTTAGCTAATGAAGCTAAAAAGAATCCTAGGGAGTTCTTTCGATATGTAGCCAGCAAAAGAAAGAATGATTATGGAAGGATGACATTGATTGGAGGAAATGGTATAAAGACAGCTGTTGCAGAATGTGTGGTGGAGATACTTAATGAGCAGTTCATAAAGATCTTTCAATCTTGTGAATGTGACTTCATGGAGAGATTAAGAGCAGTTGATGATGGAGAGGAGAGACTGACTGTAAGTGAGCAAGAGGTGTTTGGGGAGTTGAGTAAACTAGATGTAAATAAGGCTGTGGGACTTGATAATATACCACCGCATATTCTGAAGGAATGTGCCAGAGAGTTGACACCTGCCTTGACATATTTTTTTAATACGAGTCTTGCACTTGGTCAAGTCCCTAAAGAGTGGAAGGAGGGCAAGATTGTGCCACTTCATAAAGGAGGTGATCGAACTCAAGCATCAAACTATAGGCCTATCTGTGTGTCGGGTGTTGTGGTTAAGTTGTTGGAGAAGCTTGTGAGAACTAGAATCCAGAGTTGGGTTGACAACAATGGTATAATCTTTGATGGACAGCATGGATTTGCTAAAGGGAGGTCGTGTTTTAGTAATCTACTTACTTATTACAATAAAGTGACTGCTTCCTTGGACAGAGGAGAAGGATACACAGTAATATACTTGGATTTCGCAAAAGCTTTTGATAGAGTGCCTCATGATAAGTTGACAGTCAAACTAGAGCAGATGGGGTTGGATATTAGATTAGTGCATTGGATTGGAGACTGGCTATCTGATAGGTATCAACAAGTTGTGTATGGGGGTGCAATATCCAGGAAAAGAAAAGTCACTAGTGGAGTGCCTCAGGGATCTGTTTTAGGGCCATTACTATTTAACTTGTATATTAATGATATTGGCAAAGATTTGGATGGAGATATTCAGTTGTTTGCAGATGATGCAAAGTTGGGACGAACCATAAAGAGTAGTGAAGATGTTGTGGCCTTGCAAGAAGACTTGAATAAATTGATTGATTGGGCAAGCAAATGGGGATGTGAGTTCAATGTTGCAAAATGTAAGGTTTTAAAATTTGGAAAACAAAGATGGGATGCAGAATTTATGCTTGGTAAGAATATATTGTTGGAAGTAGAGGAAATAAGAGATCTGGGAGTGATAGTGGATAAGGATCTAAAATTTAGGGGTCACATCGCCAAAATTGTGAAGACAACACAAAGACTTCTGGGAATGATGAGGAGGACACTGACGTGTAGAAGTAGGGAGATTCTTGTTCCATTGTATAAGGCTTTGATTAGGCCACACATGGACTATTGTGCCCAGATTTGGTCACCTGGTTTTCAGAAGGATGAAGAGATGTTGGAAAGGGTCCAAAGACGACTGACTAAGGTAGTTTCTGACCTCTGGAATGTCGAGTATGAGGAAAGATTGAAAAGATGTAATTTGCAGAGACTAGTGGAGAGAAGGAAGAGGGGAGATATGATAGAGACCTACAAGTTGGTAAGGGATTGCTATAGGATCAATGGTGGAGAAGTTCTACAGCGAATAGTGGGAGATCAGGGGAGAACCAGAGGTCATCCCTGGAAACTGTATAAAGAGGGTGTGAGTAGGGGAGTGAGAGGCAGGTTTTTTTCGTGCAGAGTTGTGAATGATTGGAATGCCTTGCCTGAGAGTGTGGTGTCTGCAAGGAGTTTGAATGTGTTTAAGACCCGGTATGATGAGATGTGTGTGAGATAAAAGGACCTCCTAGATGAGTCTTTGACTCCATGAGGTCTTGTTTAATAATAATAATAAATAATAATAATAATAATGTGTTGCTGAGGAATTTCATGAGAAATATCCGAGTACAGCAGTTCCTCAGAAGTTGATGATAACGAGATTAGTGCAGCATTTTTCGGAAACTGGATATGTTGCAGATAGGAACTGCTCCAGAAGACCCTCCATTTTGACTGATGATAAAATGGATGAAGTAAAGAGAGCACTGCAGTGGTCCCCCCAACAAAAAGCCTCAGGAAACTTGCTATGCAGTCATCAATGTCATATGGTAATGCTCAGAAAGCTACAAGATCGTTACACCTTCATCCATATTGTGTGCACTCAGTCCATGAACTGAAGGACCCAGATAAAGGCAAACGAATAATCTTCTGCAGATCATTATGCTCATTTGTTGAAGAACATGGTATAGAGATGCTTAATACAGTTTTCTTCAGTGAGGAGGCCTGATTTCACTTAAATGAATAGTCCAAACATTAGGATATGTTCATGTGAAAATTCACATGCTTTTCATGAAAAATTTGCATTCTTGAAAAATTGGAGTTTAGTATGCAATATCACTGTGTCATATAGTGGGACCCAATTTCTTTGAAACAAGAGTGAACAGTTCTGTCTACTAAGACATCATCACACAGTTTGTAGTACTCCTTGATGTCAGCAAACACCATTGTTGGTTCCAGCAAGATAGTGCCATGTGCCACATGTCTAATAGTACCGTACATTTTTCGCAAGAATTTTTATGGTGACCACCTCATCTCAAAAGAACTGTGCCCTCCAATATTATCATATTTATCACCACCAGATTTTTTCCTTTGTGGCTATCTCAAAGGTGTTTATCACAGAATAATCCTCTCTCTCACTCACACACACTGCATGAACTAAAAATGAACATTTCAACAGTGATTGAAAACAGTGTGCAGATGCTTCACAAAGTGGCATCAAACCTGGTAAAAAGAGTGCTAATTTGCATTCATAAAGGAGGTGGCCACTTTCAACATGTTATAATGAGGTTCCTATTCTTTTGTCTTATTTCTGAGTTGCATGACTTCACAATGATCCTGTAGAAGAACCTTTTTCACTTTGTTACTCACCTGACAGTCTACTGGCATGACTTCCTCATTCGCCTGCCACCCACCAACCTCTCTGTCTCATGAAATATCCTCTATATATTTGTCTGATGAACTCTTTTCACTAATTTGTTTCAATCATATTACATCTTCTCTCCACCTTTGGGAAACTATTTTTCGCACCATCTGGAGGATACCTTGTTTTCATCCATATATCCCCCAACCCTCTCTCTCTGGTTTCCCTACATTGATGAGGTTTTTGGTGTTTGACCTCATTCTGAAAACAAATTTACTGCTTCTTACATCGAATTAGTAGTCTTCAGCAATGTATTCAGGTCACTAAGAAAAAATGCTTGTACTTTATCATTCTTGGATATCTTTCTTACTCACACAGCATCTCCAGTATCAACCAATGTTTATTGGAAACCTACTTTTACTGGCAGATGCACCTGCAAATCAGAAAATTAGAATAATCAAAGAAAATGTGTTGAATAATTTGCAATTGTAATTTATTGCATAGAAAATAATTATTACCAAACATGAATTAGCATCATCTAAATCTACATAATACTTTGTTATATTATATAACCATGTAAACATATAAATATGTAATATAAATTATAAGAAAACTGTTATTTGAAAACATTCACAAAATAATAATAATTTTTAACATGGTTCAAAATATCAGAATAATGCAAAAATAAATGCATAAAAATTACAGTCAAAGGAAACATGATAATTAGTACTTTGTTGCTTCCCACTCAGTTTTTACTTCGTAAATGACTGAGCATATTATTTACTAATGGTTCACAGTCTTTTTTTTAATATCAAAACATACCCATATAGTCTGCAGACTAGAAACTAGTTCATTTTTGTCTCTTAGGAAAAAAAAAAAAAAAAAAAAATCAAGCATATATTTTTCACAAAAAATCTGATAACTCTAGATTAGCTAAACAGAATAGAGGCAGACCACAACATTCTTTGATCTGAAACACACCTTCTACATAGATGTTAATACAAAATCGAATGCCTATTTAAGAGAGTGCTGAGGTCTTACTTCAGCACCTAACTTGAATCGGAATGACTGCCTATCTTTATAAAAAAACATGGGAAAGTTCGATTCGAATAACATATCATTAAAGTTTTATTTTTACTAATTAAGACCAAGAATGATATTTTATAAAGACATATAAGGTCTTACGAAACCAACTAGATACCACATCTATCTGATGAACTGTTTAGTATGATTTATAAATTACATATACACACACATATGGAATTAATTTTACACGTTTATGATTAACCTTTTCTTTAGTGAAAGCATAATGCTATTGGTGATTTAACATCACGTGGTTCATTCTGTTTTGAATAAATTAATTGTTTCCATTCTACCTTCTAACAACTGATTTTTTTTAAGCCACTAATGATGGTCTGTTAATTTCAGACAAAAATATATGGTATTATATTTAATAAATAATACTTTTTAATTGTCTCAACGTCGTAGATTTAAACACCTTCACACCTAGTTCTTTCCATCTCCTGTGAAAATACCTTACACTTTGGAAGTGGAGAAGAATATCGTGAAGAACAACCACTTCCAAAGCGTAAGGTATTTTCACAGGAGATGGAAAGAACTAGGTGTGAATGTGTCTAAATCTACGACGTTGAGACAATTTCACAAGTTGGGTTTAAATAACATGTGCCTAAGATGAAGCTGCTTATGACCTCCAGGCAAAAGGCAGCTAGAGTGTGATGGTGTAAGCAAGGACTGTTGTGGGGTAAAGAGGTCTGGAGAAATGTACTTTTTAGCAATGAAAGTATGTTTTGTGTGTCCCATGGTTATCAAGAGATATGTGTTTGGCATCTTAAGCAAGACGCATTTGATAAAGAATGTGTGAAACGGTCAGTGAAATTTGCAACCTCTGTCATGGTATGGACTTGTATAACCACAGAGGGTACAGGTAGGCTGTGCATTATGTACGAAAGGGTCAATTTCAAACACAAGGTAAAAGTATTATTTTGAAAACTACGGTTTAGAATACTGTCTCAATGCTCTACTCATGCTTGCTTGAGAACATTTCAATTTCTTAGCTAGAAACTGTTGAGTTTGGCCTTCTTTGTGTAGAGACACAATATGAAACTTCTTCTCACTCGTTCGACCCATGATTAGCATATGATTTAACTAAAATCCAGGCGCAAACGATTCCTCACACAATGTCAGTACCGCAGCTACTGAAATGTATGCTATTTTCATGCTCTCCTCAAAACAAATAAAAAAAACATGGAATAGTCTAATATTGTGAACACCACATTCAAAATTATTCTAATTTATGAATGTTTTCAAATAAAAGTTTTTTTATAATTTATATTATATTTATGTGTTTATATGGTTATATAATTTACAAAATACGTAGATTATAGATTTTATATAATGCTAATTCATATTTGGTAATAATTATTTTCCATGCAATAAAAATTACAATTGCAAATCATTCAACACATTTTTTGATTTTTCTAATTTTTTTAATTTAGAGGTGTATCATCATCCAATTCCTGATATATACCCACAAGGGATGTATAGGATATGATAGTACTACATCATTACTAACTTCCTATCTACAATTCTCCTCCAAATCAGTCTGCTGACTGTCAGGACTAAAACATTATCAGATCTTATATCTATCTTCTAAGGCACTTTTTACTGTATCAATACACCTATATCTTGGTCTTCCTCTTGGTCTTTTTCCTGCCAACGTGGCAGAGAACACTTGTTTTGCTGATCTTTCCTTTTCCATTCTGCTTAAGTGACCATACCACCTGAGATTAGTCTGCTAATGCATTCCTAGATGCTGACTATATCAAGTTCTTTCCTAATATCCTCATTTTTAATATGATATTGCCATTAATGCCATCTGTTCATGACTCTTTCTCAGGACTCTCATTTCTGCTGTCTCCAGTCTTTGGTCAAGTGTTTTACTTCTAACCCAGCTCTCAGATCCATAAGTTAAAACTGGTTTGAACACTGTCTTGTATACAGCTAATTTAGTGTTCCGACTAATTTCTCTCTTATTCCATATGAATTTATTCAATTGACTTCCCACCATACCAGCTTTGCTGATTCTGTTATCTAATTCTATATTTAATTTACCATCTTCACTAAAAATCATGCCTAAGTAGCCGAAATGTTTTACTTGTTCTATAAATTCTCCATTCATAATGCAGTTGATATCTTCAATGTTTTTACCTATTTTCATTGTCTTTGTCTTTTTAATGCTGACCTTCATACCATTTCTATTACAACATTTATTCAATTTAGTCAGGGAATCTTGCAGACTTGTAGCAGATTAATTACAACTAATTAGAATTTAATAAGAATTAAATTTAATTAAAAGGGGTGCTTAAGGGTCAAAGCTGTATAACTGAGAGGAGACCTCCACATAGCCTTTAAAGGAATGCGGAGAACCGACCAGGGCTTCTGACCTAATGTCCAATCCTCACCTTCTCGTGGTGCACCCTGTTGGGTATCTACTTTGATACTGAACGAACGAGGATGGGCTGGCAATTTGGGATTTAGCCAACCAAATTGTATTCTTATTGGTTAAACCAAAATAAAAAATGATGGTACAACATGACAAAATTTCATGCCGGCTGGGGCGTCGCCCGGTTAAACAAGGCCCCCGTTGTTTTCGCCAGGGAACCAGGGCGAACAGCGAAAAGTCAGCTACTGGAACAAATCTGAAAACAAACCCCAACTCAACATCACCAGAGTTAAAGATCGGTACTATCAACGTAAGAAGCCTGAATGGCAAAGAAATGGAGCTAGCTGATGAATTAGATAAGTACCAGATCGACATAATAGGGATGACTGAAACAAAAAAGACGAAAACTGGTGAGATCTTTCTGAGCAATAAATACAAAATGTTATATTCAGGCAATGACAATCAAGGAAAAGGAGTAGCCATAGTATTCAACACAAAATACGAGGCTAATCTTCTTGAATGGCAGTCAGTCTCAAGTAGAGTAATGTGGGCAAATATGAGAATGGGGAACTGGACAATGAGACTTATTTGTGCCTGTGGTCCCACAGAAGGTTCTACTAAGGTAGAAGTGGAGGAATTTTTTGACGCTTTAGAAAAAGCAACTGACAAAATGAAAAAGGAAAAGTTGGTCCTTGTTGGGGATCTAAATAGCAGAGTAGGAAATGATTGTGAGACATACAAAAATATTTTGGGAAAATTTGGAGAAAAGAGCAAAGCTAATAATAATGGCAAATATCTGTTAGATTTCTGCTCAGGACATGGACTGGTTATTACTAACACCATGTTCCAACATAAAAATGTGCACAAATTCACATGGAGAGAAGTGGCTAGGAATAAGAAAAGTCTCATTGACTATGTTATTGTTGATAGTGATGTTTTCTCCCTGGTGCAGGACACCAGAGTGTACAGAGGATTTGAAATTGGAAGTGATCACTATTTAGTCTTGAGCAGGATAAAATTGAATTTCATATTGAAAAGAATAACATGTAAGAAAGTTTTAAAGCGAATAAAAGTTGAGCAGCTCTCAGATGTGAAGTGTAGACTAAAATACAGAAAGATTATTGAAAAGAAAATGAAAGAGTTTGAGAACAGGAATCAAACCTTGGAGATTCAGTGGCAAACTCTGAAGAAAACATTGATTGATTCTGCCAGAGAGGCATGTGGTGAGGTTGTGTGCAAGGATTAAAAAATCAGAACTCCCTGGTGGACACAGGAAGTTAAAGAGGCAGTGAAGGAAAAGAAGAAAGCATATCAAAAGTTCCTGGCAAATAAGTCAGCTTTTACTCTTACAGAATACAGAGACAAATGTAAGAAAGCTAAACAGTGTGTAAAACTAGCTAAACAAAAGTCATGGGAGGACTTTGGCAAGAATATAGAAAATAAATATCAAGAAGGTGGCAAAATATTCTGGAGGTTGTTGAAGAAGCTTAGGAATGGAGGAAAGAGTGCTGTAAAAGGAGTTAGAGATGATAAAGGTGACATGAAAACGGTAGAAAAAGATATCCTTGAAGTATGGAGTAATTACTTTGAAAAACTGCTAAATGAAACAAGCAGTGATGACAGCACACTGATAAAAAACACTAACCAGGCATTCAGTCAGGAATACATATCCATACTTGAATTAAAGTATGGATATGTATTCCTGAAGTAAAAAAAGTCATCAAAGGCTTGAAATGTGGAAAGGCAGCAGGAGTAGATGATATTCGACCAGAAATGCTGAAGTATGGTGGTATAAAAGACTTACAGTGGCTGCACTGCATAGTTCAGAAAGCCTGGACAGAGGGACGAATTCCCGATGATTGGAATAGAGCTCTCATAGTACCCATATATAAAAAGGGAAATAAAACTGAATGTGAGAATTACAGAGGTATTTCCCTACTGAGTGTTCCTGGCAAGATCTATGCAAGTATACTTGAGAAACGGTTGAGAAGAATTGTGGAAGAAAAGCTTGGTGAAGAACAAGCTGGATTCACGCCAAATAGAGGCTGTCAGGATCAGATCTTCACTTTACGACAAATAGTCGAGAAAGCATGGGAATATAACAAAGATCTGTATTTAAGTTTTGTCGATTTGGAAAAGGCATATGACAAGGTGCCAAGAGAGAAGCTACTCAATACGCTGCAGTTATATGGTGTCAATGGGGCAATATATCAAGCAATACTTAGTCTTTATTTGAGTTTTAAGTCAGCAGTTAGAATTGAAGGAAGTACAGGAAGATGGTTTAATGTTAAATCTAGTGTGAGACAAGGATGTACATTATCCCCTCTGTTATTCATTATCTATATGGATCACATTATGAAGGAAAGTGGTATTAAATCTGATATCAATATTGGAGATGTTAATGTCAGCTCTTTGCTTTATGCGGATGATGTTATACTTCTAAATAAATCCACTACAAGTCTGCAAGATTCTCTGCCTAAATTCAATTGCTGTTGTAATAGATATGGTATGAAGGTCAGCAATAAAAAGACAAAGACAATGAAAATAGGCAGAATCATTGAAAATGTCAACTGTGTTGTGAATGGAGAACCTGTGGAACAAGTAAAACATTTCAGCTACTTATGCATGATTTTTACTGAAGATGGTAAATTAAATATAGAAATAGACAACAGAATCAGCAAAGCTGGTATGGTGGGAAGTCAATTGAATATATTCATATGGAATAAGAGAGAAATTAGTCGGAACACTAAATTAGCTGTATACAAGACAGTGTTCAAACCAGTTTTAACTTATGGATCTGAGAGCTGGGTCAGAAGTAAAACACTTGACCAAAGACTAGAGACTGCAGATATGAGAGTCCTGAGAAAGATTAGAGGCATAAACAGATGGCATCAATGGCAATATTATATTAAAAATGAGGATATTAGGAAAGAACTTGACATTGTCAGCATCCAGGAATGCATTAGCAGAGCTAATCTCAGGTGGTATGGTCACGTAAATAGAATGGGAGAGGAAAGATTAGCAAAACAAGTGTTCTCTCCCAGGTTGGCAGGAAAACGACCCAGAGGAAGACCAAGATATAGGTGGATTGATACGGTACAAAGTGTCTTAGACGATAGAAATATAAGATCTGATAATGTTGGAGTCTTGACAAGTAACAGACTGATTTGGAGGAAAATTGTAGATAGGAAGTTAGTAATGATGTAATTTTTTCATGTAGTACTGTCATATCCTGTACACCCCTTGAGGGTACATGGCAGGAATTTGATGATGATGATGATTAATTAGAACTATAATATCATCCGCATAAAGCAAAGATTAACACCTCCAATTTTGATATCAGGTTTAATACCACTTTCCTTTAATGTGATCCATATAGATAATGAATAAGAGAGGGGGATAATGGACATCCTTGTCTGACACCAGATTTAACATTAAACCACCGTCCTGTACTTCCTTCAATTCTAACTGCTGACTTACAACTCAAATAAAGACTAAGTATTGCTTGATATAATGCCCCATTAATACCATATAATTGTAGCGTTTTGAATAGATTCTCTCTTTGCACCTTGTCATATGCCTGTCATATGAATCACCAAGCTTCTCTTCCACAATCCTTCTCAATAATGAAACACCTCTGTATTTCTCACATTGTTTTGTTTCCCTTTTATATATATGGGTACCATGAGAGCTCTACTCCAATCAACTGGAATTTGTCCCTCTGCCAGGCTTTCTGAATTATGCAGTGCGGCCACTGTAAGACTATTATACCTCCATACTTGACCATTTCTGGTCGAATATCATCTACTCGTGCCACCTTTCCACATTTCAGGCTTTTGATGGCTTTTTCTACTTCAAGTATGGATATGTATTCCTGACTGCATGTCTGGTCAGTGTTTTTTACCACTGCGCTGTCATCACAGCTTGTTTCATTAAGCAATTTTTGAAGTAATTACTCCATACTTCGAAGATATCTTTTTCTGCTGTTTTCATGACACCTTTACCATCTCTAATTCCTTTTACAGCATTCTTTCCTCCATTCTTAAGCTTCTTCAACAACCTCCAGAATATTTTGCCACCTTCTTGATATTTATTTTCTATGTTCTTGCCAAAGTCCTCCCATGACTTTTGTTTAGCCAGTTTTACACGGTATTGAGCTTTGTTACATTTATCTCTGTATTGTCTAAGAGCACAGGCTGAGTTATTTGCCAGTAACTTTTGATATGCTTTCTTCTTTTCCTTCACTGCCTCTTTAACTTACTCTTTAATCACCATGGAGTTCTGATTTTTCTATCCTTGCAGACAACCTCAACACATGTATTTCTGGCTGAATCAATCAGTGTTTTCTTCAGGGCTTGCAAATGAATCTCCAAAGTTTGGTTTCTGTTCTCAAACTCTTTCATTTTTTCATGAATAATATTTGTGTATTTTAGTCTACAGTTCACATCTGAGAGATGCCCAACTTTTATTCCCTTTAAAATTTTCTTACATGTTCTTCTTTTTAATATGAAATTCAATTTTATCATGCTCAAGACTAAATGGTGATCACTTCCAATTTCAAATCCTCTGTACTCTCTGGTGTCCTGCACCAGCTGGAAAACATCACTATCAACAATAACATAGTCAATGAAACTTTTCTTATTATTTGTCTCTTCTCTCCATGTGAATTTGTGCACATTTTAATGTTGGAACATTGTCTTGGTAACCAGTCCCTGTCCTGAGCAGAAATCCAACAAGTATTTGCTCTTTTCTCCAAATTTTCCTAAAAATATTTTTGTATGTCTGACAATCATTTCCTACTCTGCTATTTAGATCCCCAACAATGAACAACTTTTCCTTTTTCTCTGTGTCAGTTGCTTTCTCTAAAGCCTCAAAAAATTCCTCCACTTCTACCTTAGTAGAACCTTCTGTGGGACCACAGGCACAAATAAGTCTCATTATCCAATTCCCCATTCTCATATTTGCCCACATCACTCTACTTGAGACTGCCTGCCATTCAAGATTAGCCTCGTATTTTTAGTTGAATACTATGACTACTCCTTTTTCTTGATTGTCATTGCCCGAATATAATTTTATTGCTCAGAAAGATTATTGCTCACCTTTGCCTTTTTTTGTTTCAGTCACCCCTATTATATCGATCTGGTACTTATCCAATTCCTCGGCTAGCTCCATTTCTTTGCCATTTAGGTTTCTTAGCTTGATAGTACTGATCTTGAACTCTGGTGATATTGAGATGGGGTGGGTTTTCGGATTTGTTCCAGTGGCTGACATTTTGCTGTTTGACCTGGTTCCCTGGCAAAAATAACAGGGGCCTTGTTTAACCTGGTGATGTCCCAGCTGGCATTAAATTCTGTCATGTTGTACCATCATTTGAAATTTTGGTTTAAGCCAATAAGAATACAATTTGGTCGGCTAAATCCCAAATTGCCAGTCCATCCTCGTCCGTTCAGTATCCAGGTAGATACCTAGCAGGGTACACCACAAGAAGGTGAGGTGAACATTAGGTCAGAAGCCCTGGTCGGGTCTCCGCATTCCTTTGAAGGCTATGTGGAGGTCTCCTCTGAGTTATATAGTTTTGACCCTTAAGCACCCCCCCCACACACACACACCCTTCGGAGGTGTGTATATACATCAAAGTCTGCTCATGACCTCGGTATTGTTAAGTCATTAAGTAATAGAGCACATAATGTTCGCTCCTCTTCCACAGGTTTACAAGAACTTCTCACTATCAAAACTTTAATGGAATTAACTGGTTACAACCATCATCAAATCCAACAGATAACTGACTACTACATTCCAATACTGAAGGATTATGCCAGAAATATGAGCATTATATTTCTGAAGTTTCACCTTAATCCCACATCTTCTGTTACCATCTACAAAAGACAAACTGTGCCTCAAGGGATCTAGTGTTTACCAGATCCCTTGTGAATGTAATTTGACATACTCTGGGTAGACAGGCCATTTGTAGAAAAAAAAAGTAATTACAGGTAACCCTCGTATAATGCGGTACTTATACAACACAGTTTCGATGTAATCTACAAATTGTAGTAACCCTTGTTCAACACAGTTTCGATATAATGCGATTTACAATTTCTAGTAACCCTTTATTTTTTTTTTCATATATTTTTCACCGCGGGACTTAAAAATCAAATTTTATCTTCGTTAAATTTGTGTCTGCCCGTATCACACAAGTAGTTATAAGTATCGAATTTAGTTTTAATGTATCCCTGAATAAGGTACTATACAGAGGCTTCCGCAGTCTGTGTAATTCTCAACAAATAGTGCAATTAGAGACAGCTGGAATAAAAATGGCACTAACTAACGAATCAATGTCCCCTCTCACAGAAACTATGCTGTATAGACTCAAGCAAAACCATATGTTTCACTGAACACAGTATCTAACTAAAAACTATTGTCCAATTTTTCAATTATGAAATAAGTGTTTGTTTTATTGCATCTGAAATTCTCAATGTCATTATGACAGATCACAAAGGCTAACTTCAAATAAAATTCTACTAAGAAACATGCCATATAATGAGGGTGAGAGTTTGCCTGCCACCTCAAAATGCAAACAAGCAGCCATAAAATTCAACCAAGGGTTGAAACTAAACTTTGTCTGAGTTGAGCCAGTCGGTAATGAGAAGTTCCGTCGGAATGATAAATGACACCCTGTCGTGAATGTGTTAAAACTAATAATGAATGTTGCTATGACAGTTTCAGATGTTATGGGATTCGATTGAAGAGAATTAGCATTTAAACTCAACACTTGTCAGTTGTCTTTGGGTTGCGTGATCTTCTGTTAATAGCACCCCAATCATATGCACGTCTTTACAGCTGCTCTCTCATGTAAAACAAAATTCAACTTGTAAATATTAAAATAATTTTAAAAAAAGTTGAATAATTTATAAGCATATAAAAGGATATCACCTGTAAATCGTTGACGTGCCAGCAAAATTCTCAGACATGCCACCTCTGGCACGAATGCCACAGGTTCGCCATCTAGGGTTTACTGTATAAAGTGTTTATTGTTGAAAATTGACTTAGTTTTCTGCCAGGAAAGCGCATTAAAAATCGTAAATGTGTTATTCTCAAGCTGAGCAGTTTATTTTCTGGTGAGTTACATACATATGTAATGCTTTTTTTTTTTATGTAAAAGTTTATTTTTATAGTAATGGCCACTAAAACTGCAACAAAAGGGAAAAAACCAACATTGAAGAAGAAATTCATTTCTCTCGAAGAAAAAATTAAAATCTTGGATCGGTTGAAAATTGGAGAAAAACCAGGAGTTGTTGCAAGAACTCTGAATTTAAATGAATCAACAATTCGAACAATGAAACAAAATCGAACAAAAATCCGAGAAAGTGTTATTGCTGGGTCAACGGTAAGTGCAAAGCGTGTTGCTCGTATACGCGATATTCTAATAGAAATAATGGAAAAATCTCTAATGATTTGGATAGAAGATTGCACTCAAAAGAAAATTCCTTTGGATGAACACCTTATTAAGCAAAAAGCTCTCAAAGTTTATAAACATTTAAAAGAACTTGATCAAGATTCTTCGGAAGAAATCTCTCAACATGAATTTTGTGCCAGTAAGGGTTGGTTCAAAAACTTTAAAAAGCGATTTTCTTTGTATAATCTTAAAATTCAGGGAGAATCAGCATCAGTAGACGTTGAAGCTGCCCGGAAATACCCAGCAGAACTTTTAAAAATCATTGAAGAAGGTGGTTATAGTGCAGACCAGGTGTTCAATGTGGATGAATCTGGGTTATATTGGAAAAAAATGCCAAAACACACCTATATTTCGAAAAATGAAAGATCAGCTCCTGGATTCAAAGTTTCCAAAGATAGAATTACTTTACTGTTTTGTAGTAATGCATCAGGTCATTACATGACAAAACCAATGTTTATTAACTGATCTGCAAATCCTAGTGCGATGAAAGGGCTCGACAAGTCCAACCTACCTGTTTATTGGCGGGCCAACAAAAAGGCATGGGTTACAGCTAGCATGTTTGAAAGTTGGTTTTTCAAGTGTTTTGTACCCAATGTAGAAAGTTACACAAAGAAAATGAATATGGACTTCAAAATTCTACTAATTTTAGATAACGTGCCAGGCCACCCAACAAATGTTATACCAACTAGTTTCACCAACTAAGGCTGTTGGCATCTTCAGGGTACATAACTGATGTAAGGTACTAAAATGTAAAAAACTGTTACAAACTATAATCAACCAATTCCAATTATATTAAACAAAGAACAGAGCACGTACAATACATGCATAGAGCGTGCATGATATCACTTGTTGTTATTTAGGAACGTTCTATAGTTGGCACTATAATTCAGTTCTGGAGAGTTGAGGGATCTAATAAGGGCCTTCACAGGCAAGATTAGTCCTTGGTTCCTGTTAAGGTTTTGTATACAGCAGGCAACTGTTGTGGCCTCCTTAAAAATTCAGGAGCAGAAGTCCTCCTCCATGTAAGGAATTGTGCTTCTATCCCACTGTATGGTATGGTTCGTTCTTGAGAAATGAAAAGCTAACCCCGATTTTTCTTCTCTGTTATTATTGACATCACCTATGTGTTCTTTTTGCCTAATTTCAAGGCTCCTTGAAGTTTGGCCAATGTAATTCAAGCCGCATGAGCAGGGTATGTTATAAACTCCAGCATATTCGGAGAAAGAATGGCTATCTTTTGGAGATCTTAAGAATTGTCTAATCGTCTTCATCTTCCAGAACTCCTAACAAAAACATCACTACTCTGGAAAAAAGAACATTTTATAGTTTGAAGAAAAAGAAAGACATTATCATATTGAAGGCAGATAAGGGAAATTCAACAGTGATTTTAAACACCAGTGATTACGAAGATAAGATTAACAGCTTATTGTCGGATACATCAACCTACCGTATCCTAGTCACAGACCCAACACTAAAGAGTCACAATGACACCAATGATTTAATACGTCACATGGTGAACTGGTCTATAGACTTAAAACAAAGATTGAAATCCATGCATCCACTAACACCAAGACTGTATGGCGCTCCTAAGGTACATAAAAATGGAATACCACTACGCCCGATTGTGGATGGAATCAATTCGCCAACTTATCTGTTATCTAAACACCTGGCAGGCCTCCTCAAACCACACATCCATAATTCGGATACTTATATACAAAATTTGCAACATTTCGTTGAGAAACTGAACAACATCGCTATCTCTAATACGCCTGGATGTTACATCTCTATTCATTAATATCTGTGTGGAGGAAGACATCAACATTTTAGGAAGTTTGCTCCCACAATACATTACTTCTCTGTTCCGTCATTGTTTAACATCAAGCTTTTTCTTATGGAATAAAACCATATATCAGCAATTGACTGGCCTTGCAATGGGTAGCCCCCTCTCTCCATCTTGTGCTGATCTCTTTATGGAGGATTTTGAAAGTAAAATCTTATCTCAAACAGACCCTAAACCCACAGTATGATGGAGATACGTGGTCGATATCTTTATCGTTTGGAACCACACAAAAAAGGACCTGTTTGACTTTCTTAACAAAATCAACTCTCTACACCACACAATCAAATTCACTCTAGAACTTGAAAAAGATAACCAATTATCATTTTTGGACACTTTAATTAAGAAGCTTCCGAATAGTGGTATCAACCTCTCAGTTTACCGCAAACCTACCAATACAGGACGTTATTTACATTTGACTTCATACCACCACATTTCTCAGAAACTTAGTATTGTACACATGTTGAAGAACCATGCCTCTCTCCTTACAACAGATCAACAAGACCTCCAAGGAAGAACTATCCCTGATATCAACCAACCTTACCATGAATGGATTTCCTCGAAGACTCGTCCACAAGATACTTTTCTCTGAACCCCAACAAAGACAACAAGATGATATACATTATATTTCTACCATCGTCATTCCATACTTAGGGACAGCTTCCAATACGATTGCTAGACTCCTTAGACCACATAAAATAAGAGTGGCCTTTAAACCCACAGAAACGATTAGACAATTCTTAAGATCTCCAAAAGATAGCCATCCTTTCTCCAAATATGCTGGAGTTTATAACATACCCTGCTCGTGCAGCCTGAATTACATCAGCCAAACTTCAAGGAGCCTTGAAATTAGGCAAAAAGAACACATAGGTGACATCAATAATAACAGAGAAGAAAAATTGGTGTTAGCTTTTCATTTCTCAAGAACGAACCATACCATAGAGTGGGATAGAAGCACAATTCCTTACATGGAGGAGGACTTCCACTCCCGAATTTTTAAGGAGGCCACAACAGTTGCCCGCTGTATGCAAAACCTTAACAGGAACCAAGAACTAATCTTGCCTGTGATCTGGAAGACCCTTATTAGATCCCTCAACTCGCCAGAACTGAATTATAGTGCCAACTATAGAACGTTCCTAAATAACAAGTGATATAATGCACACTCTATGCATGTATTGTACGCGCTCTGTTCTTTGTTTAATATAATTGGGATCGGTTGATTATAGTTTGTAACGGACTGGTGTCGAGGCTAGCTGGAGAAAGGACGTACTGTCGGAGAGCTCCTGAAAGATATGTGATCTTTGTTGATTTATTAATATTTTGTTAGATTTAATTGTGTAATTTTAGTATATTATTCTAGTTTTATTAGTGTAGTTAGTGTACTAAAGTGATTTATAACATAATCTATGTCAGGAAGTCGCCGCTAGAGGGATTCGTAGTGTGTAGTGTTCGTGAAAGCTCCAGATAAGATAAGCTTTATTTTCAGTTATCGTTGATAAATTTAATATTGCATAGTTTTGTTTGCCTTGCATATCTTAGTGCGTCTGTTAGTGTGTTTTTGGTGTTTATAATTTATAATTTTATAAAATACGTTACTAGTAAGTATGGCTCCAGTACGAAGGAAAATGGCGGCCAGTAATGATGGTTCGCCATTTCAAGAATGGTAAAGTAAAGGAGATGATTCAGTGTACTATCTGAGAAACGTACGCTTTGTGGAGTGCGGTCAGAGTGTGGTTAGATGATAATAAAGGAGTGAATGTGTGTAGAAAATGTAGGGAGAATGAGGAACTGAAGTGTATTTCGGATCATGAGTGTGATATTTTTGTCAAACTTCAGAATGAAGAAAATAGGGATATTACAAGAAACGGCGAGGTTGTACCAGAGAATTGTGAGAGTGTGAATGATAGTACTAATGGTTTTACAGAGAATAAAAAAGATGAGATAGATGCAATGAGTGAGATCGCATTGTTGAATGGTGCGATACAAAGGGCAAAACAACAGCTAGAGCGTATGCGCAAAAGTCGACTGAATCAACCAACCAATAATAAGTATGACAGGAAAAATAGGCGTATGAGTGTGAACATGAACAAAATGAAGGATATAGTGCTGTATGGAGACTTGTTAGCACGAGGTGTGTTAGTAGAGGATTTGACAAAATCGTACCAACCTGGTTCGACCATAAAGGATGTAACTGAGTCTATTAGAGAGCAAAAGGAAAGGGTGAAAGAAATGATTGTTGTGGCAGGTACGAATGATTTGAAAGGAGATAAAATGGAAATGATAGAAGACCTGAATGAATTGTTTGAGGTAGCAAAAGAAAAGAGTGAGAGAGTTAGAATGATTAGTCTTTTGCCACGGTATGACTGTGAAATGTTTAAAAGGAGGGCCATAATTGCGAATGACTTTATGCGTGGGTAATGTATGATGAGTGGTGTGGAATTTGTGGATGTGTAGAGCGAGTTCGATGGGCGAAAGGATCTATATAAGATGGATGGCTTGTATTTGAATGGTTACGGTGTAAGGAGACCTGAGAAAGTGTTGCTGAATGTAATGGATGTGCAAATTCAGGGAAACTAGATTTATTAAGGGGGGGGGTAGATATACAGTCCTTAGGGAGTCAGTTGAATGTATGAATGAATATAATATGCCCGAGCGAATAAGGACAACAAATCAGAGTGGGATAGTTAATATAAGGCATCAAGGTAGGGTTGGGGCTAATGGGGGTCTTAAATTCATGTACACTAATGCTAGGAGTATTAGGAACAAAAAGGAAGAGTTTTTGGCCATGGTTGGCACTTCCGGACTACAGGTTATTGGTATTAGTGAATCATGGCTGACTGTAGATGATATAGCTAGTGGGATTGAATGTGATGGGTATAGTGTGTTCAGGAATGACAGGGAGAATAAAATGGGGTGAGGAGTATTGTTGATGATAGCTGATGAGCTCCAGCCAAGGAGAATAGAAGTTGAATTGCAGGAGAGAGAAAAGAGCACATTTGAGCCATTTGGTGTGAGATTGTGGCTAGCAGAACTAAATATACAATTGGGTGCTACTATAGACCAGGTGATGGAAAAGATGGTGGTGACAGTATGCACAAGCAAATAGAAGAAATGAGTGGAAGGAGGATAATTATTATGGGAGATTTCAACTATGGTTGCATTGATTGGAGTGAGGAGAGGACACATGGGAGGAAAGAATTGGATTTTATGCAGTTATTAAGGGATAACTATCTGCAGCAGCATGTAATGGAAAATACTAGGGTTCACAGAGTGCTTGACCTAGTAATTACATCTGGGGATTTGGCTGTAACAAATATGACCACATATTTGTTACAGCCACCAATTGGTGAGAGTGATCATAGGGTCTTGACTTGGGAGGTGGCTAAAGGTGTGGAATTTTCAATTAAGACAGGGTACATATGGAATTATCGGGCTGGAAAGTATGACAAGCTTAGGAGTTTGATTGGTTCAGTGCCATGGCATGTACAACTGCAAGGACTAGAAGTTGGTAGTGCATGGGAGGCAGTTAAGAAGTGTTTGCATGAAGCAATGGCTGACTGTATACCTAGAGTCCAAATAACAAATCAAGTAGGAGTTAAATGGATGAATAACACCATTAAGCTTGAGCTGCAAAAAAAGAAACAACTATGGAGGGAATTTAAGGAGAAAGGTGACCGGCAGGCACATGAACGGTATAAAGCGCAGGCCAGAAGTGTAACAAGTGTGGTAAGAAAAGCAAAAAAGGATTACGAAAGAACATTGGCCATGCAGGCTGAAGAGAATTCTAAACAGTTTTTTTTAGATATGTAGCAAGTAAAAGGAAAAATGTACATGGCAGAATGATTTTAAAGAATGCCGATGGTAGGGAGGTAACTGAATCAGTTGATATAATTGAGTTACTGAGTTAGCACTTTGCAAGTATATATCATCCAGGTGGTGACATTGCAGAAACGAATAAACCAGTAGATTATACGGGAATTGTGGTTAATGAAGTGGAGGTGAGTAGTCTATTGCATAACCTCAATGTCAATACATCTGTGGGATTGGATGGTATACCAGCTTGTGTCGTACGAGAAGCAGCTAAAGAATTGTCAGTACCCTTGACCATTTTGTTTAATTTGAGTCTCGGGCCTGGGTTAGTCCCGAGGGGGTGGAAAGTGGGGAAAATAGTTCCACTGCATAAAGGTGGTTCCAAGACTGCTGTTGTAAATTACTGACCGATTAGCATATCAGGAATCATTGTTAAGGTCTTAGAGAAATTAGTCAAGAAAAGAATACAGGATTGGATAGATGAAAATGGGATATTGTATGGGGGACAACATTGTTTTGTGAAGGGTAGATCATGCCTCAGTAACTTGCTCACGTTTTATAACACAGTGATGGCTGAACTGGATAGGGGTAATGGGTTTACAGTGATACTACTGGACCTTGCCAAGGCCTTTGACAGGATACCACATGGAACCCTAATCAGTAAACTGGAGCAGATGGGGATAGATATAGGGTTGGTGAGATGGATAGGAGGGTGGTTGAAGGAGAGATACCAGAGAGTGGTTTATGCAGGAGTGGAGTCTAAAAGACGGCTTGTGACTAGTGGTGTGCTGCAGGGATCTGTTCTTGGACCACTGCTTTTCAATTTGTTCATCAATGATATAGGAAGGGATTTGAGAGGAAGTGTTCACTTGTTTGTGATGATGCTAAGTTGGGTAGAGCAATTGTGAGTGCACAGGATGTCAAAATGTTACAGGATGATTTGGATAATTTGGAGGACTGGGCTAGGAAAAATGGATGTCAATTTAATGTGGCAAAGTGTAAGGTTATGCACTTTGGGGTGAAAAGAATAGCAGCAATATACCACATTGGTGGAACCATACTCCAGGAGATTGATGATGCCAGGGATTTGGGAGTGTTGGTGGATAGGGAATTGAAGTTTAGGGGGCACATTGCAAAAGTGACTAAATCAGCTCATCGAAACACTTGGCTTCTGAAAAATACTTTAACATGTAGAGACAAACAAGTTGTTGTTCCTCTGTATCGAGCCTTGATAAGACCCCATCTGGACTATTGTGCCCAGTTATGGGCACCAGGGTTTCTTCGTGATGGGGAGGAAGTGGAGAGGATCCAGAGACGAGTGACCAAGATGATAGAAGGTCTGTGGAATGAACCTTATGAGAATAGGTTGAAGATTTGTAGGTTGCAGAGATTGGACGATAGGCGAACGAGGGGTGATATGATTGAGACATTCAAATTACTGAAGGGTTTCTATAAGATTGATCCAGAAGATATTTTTGAAAATATGACTGGTGGTGGGAGGAGTAGGGGCCATGCATGGAAGCTGGGCAAGAGCATCATGTCGAATAGTTGTTCTTGACATGATGTTAGGGCCTCCCTTGATGAGTCTGTCGACTCCTTGGAGTTTCACCAACTAAGGCTGCTGAAGATGCCAGCAGCCTTAGTTGGTGAAATTAGTTGGTATAACATAGTTGTTTATTATATGCACTTGAGCAAATAATCCCATTAAAAGTCATTCCAGAGCTTTTTGGTCAAGAAAATTAAACGTTTTTTAAAAAGTTATGAAGTGTGTTTATAAAGGAAGCGAGTTATTGTTTTCAATCTCAATGGCAATTTGGATATGTTCATGTTGTTTGTTTTGTTCAAGTAGCTTAGGAATGTATTTAATGTTTGAAGGATGTGGGTTCAAATGGCAAATATATCATCAACATATCTGAACCAAACTTTGTAAGAGCAAGAGTGTGGAAGACCCATCTGCAACTGGAGGAGTTGTGCTGGAGGAGGTGGGGGAGATAGGGGGATCTGGGGTTGATGATTGATGGAGACCTGAAATTTGGGCGACATGTTGCAAGGGTGGTAAAGGTGGCACAGAGGATTGCTGCGGTGGTGAGGGAGGACACTGACCTGCAGAGATAAAGGAGTTATCATTCTATTTTAATAAGCCGAAAGGCTGTTGTATAAGTCTCTGATCAGACCACACTTAGACTATTGTTCTCAGATTTGGTCCCCAGGATTTGAAGGGGGATAGGTTAACTTGGAGGGGTGCAAGGGCAGATAACAGGGATGGTTTCAGGATTGTATAATGTTAGTTATGAGGATCGGCTGAGGGAAGGTGGACTGCAGAGTTTGGTGGATAGAAGGAGAGGTGATATGATTGAGACTTTTAAACTGTTGAGAGGTGATTACAGGGTTGACACTGGGGAATTCTTTCGCTTGGTTGAACAGCAGGAAGGAGTGATGACAGAGGCCATTCCTGGAAGTTACGAAAGGAAACTGTGAGTAAGAGGGTGAGGAGTGGTTTCTTTGCATGGAGGATGGTTGAACCATGGAATGCATTGCCTGATGGAGTGGTGAGAGAGCGAGAAACGGTCAATGAGTTTAAGGAGTGGTATGATAGACTTTGTGTTTCTTAGGGTGGGACCTCCCCTCGATGAATCTTGATAGACTTTGTGTTTCTTAGGAAGGACCTCCCCTCAATGAGTCTTTTGACTCCATGGAGGCCTGAATAATAATAGTATAGCATCCAGAACATGATAGCAGAACCCTAAACACAAGAAAACCTTATAACAGAATGTAAAGATGCATTTGATGTAGTTCCTGTAATTTTGTTTTAATCCTCTGTATATTGTTATACTTATTATATTAAGTGGCATCTCCAAGGACTAAATGGGAAGCAGCATGGGAAGGCATTCTACTTCACTCTGCTACACAAATCTAACTGTCTCCCCTATCTACTTCGTTCTCCTACTATACACAACTACCATCAACATTGACCATCTACTGTCCATCACCATCTCCAACAGTATTCTTTGTTTGTTAACTGTATGTGTTCTGAAGGCCAATTAACCTGTACATGGGATGGAAAAACCAAAGTTTTCAGGGAAAAAAATCCTGCTACCTCCATATGAGACTGGCTAACTCACCTTCAAATGAAAAAGACCATATAAAGATTCCTCTCATAATGACGAGAATTGAAATTAGGCCTTTTTCAAATGAAGGGCACAATATACAGTATCAAATATGGGGCACAATATGGAGGCAATATTATATATAATTTTTTTATTTTATTTTAATTTTTTTTTTTCTTGCCAGAGATCAGGCTAGTGTAAACAGTTAACAAAGCGGTTAGGTTTGGCATACTTATGTGTAGTGTTAGGCAACTTGTGTCTTGTATATATGTGTGTGTATACGAGGTGGTATCAAAAAGTTTCGAGACTAGCTCTGTTTATGAGAAATTACTTTATTTAACTATGTTTACACACCATCACCTTCAAAATAGTCCCCTTGCATATCAATACAGTGCTCCCAGCGTTCTTGCCACTTCTGGAATGTGTCCTGGAAGTCTTCTTTTCAAAGCATGACCTTTGAGCTGGATCTTCATCTTCTGGAAGAGGGCGAAGTCTGCAGGAGCAAATCTGGCAAGTAGGGTGGGTGTGAAAGTGAGATCATGTTGTTTCTGGTGAGAACCTCACATGTGAGGAGAGCTCAGTGACAGGGTACACTGTCATCATGGAGCATCCAGTTTTTTGCGCGCCAGAGATCTGGTCGCTTTTGCCGAATGTCTTCCCTCAGACGCCTTTAAACCCGGCAGTAGAACTCGCTATTGACGGTCTGGCACCCTGAGGATGAATTCTCGATGCACAATGCCACGAATGTCGAAAAAGACGATGAGCATGCACTTGGTCGAGCTGCAGACCTGCCTCGCCTTTTTCGGTCATGGAGATGATGGGCTCTTCCACCGTGTGTTGCTTCGTCTCAGGGTCGTACCTGTACACCCAAGTTTCGTCACCAGTAATGATCCTCGAATTTCACATTTTTTCAAACGTGAATTTCACGTTTGCTCTTTGTTCTAACTTGCTGTCCACGATGAGATCGCAGATGTGGTAACGCAGGTGGTCAGAATAGCATCAGTTGCACAGCTCCCGATGTACACAGGATGATGTCTTTTGGCACACTGACTTATGAAGGTAGGTGCTCCCTGTGACTGTGCATGCAGCCATCTGTTGGAGTGTTACAAATCTAGTCTCGAAACTTTTTGATACCACCTCGTATATATATATATATATGTAATCCTGATGATGAAAATGATAAAGCATATCATTGATATGAATGTTAAAGCATACATATCATACAATGAATGCTGACCACTGTGTAACCCTGAAACAAATAAGTTATAAATTTAATTAATAGACCTTTCTCCCATGAAGAGCTAAGTGTGTTATCAAAAGGTCTAGATTTTATATTATCACCTCAATGAATATCTTTTTTAGATTTCATGGTAGGTGTAGGAAACAGCATCACACACTTGTACAGCTGAAGACACGGCTGCCATTAGGATATATGATGCCGCAAAATTCAATCGAATATGTTAAAGGTATTTTTTGAATAATCAAATGAAATACAAACAAAATAATAAAATAATAACAAACAACAAAACAAACAACTGAATATCAGTTAATTTTCAGTACAGAAATCATATGCTTCTGTCATCAGGGATATCAAAACTTGTATACATATTACATATATATATATATATGTTACGGTTAAAGTGAATAATTTACGAGAATTAATCACTTTAACTGGTTAAAGTAATTTACGAGAATTAACCACTTTAACCGGTTAAAGTGAATAATTCCTAGAGGAGTCTAGTAAATGTAATAAAAACATGTTTATAGGTTTTATATATAGGTTTTCATTCTCAATAGAAATTATAACAGGTTAGGTTAGGTTAGTTAATAATGAAAAAAGTAAGGAAAGTACTTCTTTTGCACTCAATGAAATCAGAAATCATTATAAACTAATCTAACCTAAACTAACCTTTATAGGTTGGAAATCATTATAAACTAAACTAACCTAACCTAAACTAACCTTTATAGGTTGGAAATCATTATAAACTAACCTAAGGTTAGGTTAGGTTATAATGATTTCCAACCAATAAAGGTTAGGTTAGTTTAGGTTAGTTTATAATGATTTCCAACCGATAAAGGTTAGGTTATAATGATTTCTGATTTCATTGAGTGCAAAAGTACTTTCCTTACTTTTTTTCATTATAAACTAACCTAACCTGTTATAATTTCTATTGAGAAAACCTACATATAAAACCTATAAACATGTTTTTATTATATTTACCAGACTCCTCTAGGAATTATTCTCGTAAATTATTCACTTTAACCGATAATTATTAATAATGACTGGATTTATTACTTTAACCGTAACATACATATATATATATATATATATATATATTATTGAAATTAGGATTTACTCAGGATGTATACATTTATAAAAATAAATTTAACTGACTAGAACCAGAGAAAGTATAACAAAAACCTTTAATACATCACGACTAGTTTCATCGGTGCTCCGACTTCTTCAGGCGAGAAATAAAAAAAACCCTTCATTCCTAAAGAACTCTTTCTTATGAAAGTTGAAAAGGCAGCTGCACAATTACCAAAACAAACTGCGAATCTACTTGGGATCGATGCCATCTTTACCATAAACGACAGTCGTCGTCCTACAGATAATCTATCGCCGACAGAAAGGAAAGCAATACACCAACTTCATAACAACAATGACATTATTATCTTACCTGCTGATAAAGGGAATGCAACTGTAATCTTAGACAAAGCTGACTGCCATTCAAAGATTAACAACTTATTAAGTTCTAATACGTATTCTATGCTAGAAAGTGATCCCACAAGAGAACTTCATAACCGTACAAACAATCTTCTGAAATCAACTTCTGAACTTCCTAGACACACAAGACTATCTCTCCGCTCTCTCCATCTTCTCATTCCTCGGTTGTACGGCTTGCCTAAGATCCATAAGGCTGACACTCCTTTAAGACCTATTGTGAAAGGGATTGACTCACCTACACACAATCTGTCTAATTATCTTGCAGCTTCTTTAAAACATTTAGTTGGCAATTCCTCCTCCTTCATCAAAAACTCTGAAGATTTCATCTCAAAAATAAAAAATTTGAATCTTTTAGACTCTGACAGAATGGTGAGTTTTGACATCGTATCTCTGTTTACGAATGTACCTACAGATGAAGTTCTGACTCTTCTTAAGGACAAGGTTTCTAAAAAAATGTTTGCTCTTCTAACTCACTGCATCAATTCCGGCTATTTCTGCTACGAAGATAAAATATACAAACAAAGATAGAGGGCTGCCCATAGCGGTTTAGCTATGGGCAGCCCTCTATCCCCAGTCTTAGCTAACATTTTTTTAGAAGATTTTGAAGAGAAAGCTATTTCCTCAGCTACTTTGAAACCTAAACTGTGGTTACGCTACATTGATGATGTCTTCCTTATCTGGGGACATAGTTTAGAGGAACTGCAAAACTTTCTAAACCATTTAAATAACCAACATCAGAACATTAAATTCACATCAGAACTAGAGATTAACGGCATTCTCCCCTTCTTGGATCTAAAGATCAACAGATTACCTGACTGTCTTAAATTTCCAATTTTTCGAAAAACCACCCACACTGATAGATATTTACATGGTTCTTCTCATCACTTCCCACCTCAGAAACTGGGCATCATCTCCACCCTCGCCCAACGAGCAAGATGTCTCACTTCCACAGAAGAAGACCTTCAAACACAGCTTAACTTCCTGAAAAACACCTTCTTAAATAATGGATATTCGTCTCGTAACATCACTAAACGTTTGAGAACACGCCAACATCCTCGACAAGAAGATGATTCCAACCCTATCACTAATATACAGTTACCATTTATCAGCTCTCTTACCCCAAAACTATCTAAGATTTTGAAGAAATTCAACATAAAGACTGACTATACTACTCTGCCAAAACTTTGTTCTTTTCTGAGTCGACCAAAACCAAAACACAACCAACTGCATTTTCCTGGTGTTTATAAAGTTTTGTGTGACTGTGGTCGACCTTATTTTGGCCAGACAGATAAATCTGTTTCATTTCGTCTTGAGGAACATAGACGTGACATCTCTTACAGTAGAACACGAGCAAGTGCCCTTTCCAGTCATGTCCTCTTCTCAGCAAACTCTAACCTTGAAGAACAGCCACATCAAATTGACTGGGAACGCACTACTAATTTATATATATGCAAGGATGAATTCGAAAGAAGAATTATCGAATCAAAAGAAATAGTTCTGGACCCTTCACATTTGAACAACAATCTAAGCTACAATTTGCCTGATTCCCATAGCGCAGTAATCCAGTACTGGCGCTCTAAAATTAGCTGTCGCACACATTCAACTCATGCCAATGGTAGCACGCGGTCACCTATTCAAATATGACTGCTACTATTCTGCTTTTTATTAAGCTGGAAAGTCCATGTTTTTTACCTTGTTATTTTTATATCTTATGCTTTTTATTTCTCACCTGAAGAAGTCGGAGCACCGATGAAACTAGTCATGATGTATTAAAGGTTTTTGTTATACTTTCTTGGGTTCTAGTCAGTTAAATTTATTTTTATAAATATATATATATATATATATAAAAGACTAGAAAAAATTAGTTACACATAGCAGATGTTATCAGAACTTCACAAGTAGTACATACAAACAAATATCAGAAAACCACTGTATTCATTGCTATACATGCATTGGAACAATGCTAGTTGTTCCTGTCATGTTCTGAAGCATAATGTGTATCATATCCCAGGTTCACAGTTGCTAGATTTTTGATCAAAACAAACTTGGAGTAGGAATTGGCTTTGAATTTTATTACACTGTGTAGGGATCTGAATTTCTGAGCTTCTCTGAACTGTCTTCTAAAACAATTCATCATTAAGTGTCATCTCCATTCAGGAGGTTGAATATCATGATGCGACTCATGGTTAACTATGGGTGTAAGGATAATGTGGTGAGGACAATATCTCTTCCACATATTTTTGTAAGTATTCATGGCTGTAGATCCACATGTGTTCATGGGGCCAGTTTGCCTGTTCTGAGGAATGAAAAACCCGAGTTTCCAGGTGGAAAAAAACCCCTTTACCTCCTCCGTATGAGACTGGCTAACTCACCTTTAGTCAAAAGAGACCTTTATCTGGTCCTTACATCATGGACGAAATTGAACCCAGGTCATTCCAACTAAAGGGCTTCATCTATACTGACTGAGCTACAGAGGCTCTCTAAAACAATTATGATCAACATATGGCATTTCTGTTTCTTGCCAAACTACTTGGTGGCCTGTATTTGTTGTATGGAAGGCAAATCCTGATTTGTGCTGTCTTCTTTTTTTCAATGTATTTTTCGTGTTCAGATGTGCAAAACACAAACCTTCCCATCTAGCCTACATAGCAAATGCTATAGAGCAGTGAATTTTGTAAATTCGCTGGTTTTTCAATGAGAGAATGTGAAAGTTTTTGAGGATGTAAGAACCTTGAGATCTTATATATTGCAAAAAAGCCACTTTAACTTTGTGATCATTAGCAATGTTGCAGACACACACAGAATACTACAGGAAAACAAGAAAAATTCTTTAAAAAACCCTTTCAAATTTCAAAGGCTGTTCAAATAATGCTATGAAGGTCTTCACAGTAAATCTAAATAGTAATAATGGCTTAAAAATTTCAAAATTTTGTGAAATAACAACTTTGAAATTCTTGCTACTCATCTAATGTTATTTGTGATGGGTTCACAGAATTGTTTTAATGTGTGAGTAACAATATTACCAAAGAAAAGGATGGTTCATTAGGATGCAAAGTAAAATACAGTTTAAACAGAATTTAAAAATTAAATAAAATTCACATTACATGAATACGAAAAGTATGTGTATAAAAATAAATCAACAAATGAATAAATATATGTGTGTATATATATATATATATATATATATTGGTAAGCAGATTGACTCGGTTTCTAAACATGTTAAATATTATTTAATGACTGAATTCCGAGATAATAGGGAAACAAGTAAATTTAATATAACCACACAACTAGTTCCGTTGAAATGCCGACTTCGTCAGGTGTGATAACATAAGATAAGATATTATCATCCTCCTCCCAGCTAAAAAAGGAAATGCAACCATAATCCTTAATAAAACAGAACAGTGCAATAAAATCTTGGATTTATTAGAGTCAGATACGTACTCTCAACTAGAGAGAGATATACATAATCGGACCAACAATCCTCTTAAAACGACCATGGAGTTACCAAGAAATATCCGTCTATCTCCATGTTCTCTTCATTCGCTCATTCCCTGGTTGTACGACCTTCCAAAGATACATAACGAAAATATCCCTTTAAGGCCCATAGTTGAAAGTATTGACTCTCCTACATATAACTTATCAAAATATCTTGCTACCTCCTTGAAAGGCTTCGCTTGGACTCCAACTCAAACATAACTACAGTTTTTAATGCTCTGTTGAATGGTGCAATGTTTTTTACAATCTTTTATTTGCTTTTTATGTTATCACACCTGACTGAGTCAGCATTCCGATGAAACTATTATGTGGTTATATTAAATTTACTTGTTTCCTTATTATCTCGGAATCCAGTCATTAAATAATATTTAACATGTATATATAAAGAAAGAGAGAGAGAGAGAGCAATAGTGTGTAGAAACACTCACTCTCTCTCTCTCTGTATCTGTGTGTATCAGTGGCATCACGTGCCCATTTAAGTTCGGTGTGCTGTCGTGTGGCTTATGCAATCTATGCTACAAATTCACATCAGTTTGACTGTATGATTGCCATACAGTCAAACTGATGATCAAACTGTATGAAAGTTTTAAGAGAGCCTAGCACATCAGCACTCATCTTAATTGCTCCAATGCAATTAATTGTAGGATAACTTGGAATACTTTATCAATGAATATAATTTCGAATATGGAAAGCATAAAAGTCAAATGAACAATAGCTATGCTTCACATGCAGCGTTTATGTGAGCAGCATAAATGGTTTGTGGTGAGATTATTTAGATTATCATTGGCAAATACTAGAGTGGAACACAGATAATTTGAATTTTGATATGATTTTTAAATACAGCCATATAATATAATACACACAGAAATCGGAAAAAGCAATCATTTGGGAAATTATTATTTTTCCAGACTGAACCAAAGAAAGGTTGAAATAACTCTTCTTACTTACTTATTAAACACATGTCCAACCTCATTTGACTATAATCATACAATCTATGAAAGCTTTGGCAGAAAACAGGAAATTCAGTACATCGTCAACATGTTTCCCATAGTAAATATGGGAAAAATAAGTTTTAAAGTATTTATAGAAATTACAGATAAGTTTTTAATATATATTTATATCAGTGTCATAAACATGTTATTTCACACTTCATCCATGTAAAACAGATTAAAGTCACACAAACAAAATTAGCAACTCACGACAAATGAAAGCATTCAACTGGATTGCTTCACCCAACCAATCAGTCACTAACTACTTCTAGGTGCTATTGTCTCAGAGCACACCTTGCCTCAGCTTCTGGGCCATTTAAAACCACTGAAATGCTAAGAATTTGACACGCTGCGCCACCTGAACGTCTGTTTAAAGCACTCAAAAGGTGTTCATATTAATGCGAATGTGATGCAATGTTTACACATGAAAAAGCGTCCTCTTCATGAAACATTAATATATTATGCTTAATTTTACGAATCATGTGAAGCCAGGAAACAATTAGGGAAGTCTTTAAACAGAAATAAATGCAGAAATATAATATCGGTGATATTGCTATTCCATTGGTGTGCACTTCATACCTAGCACACCTGGAATATTCAACCCTGATTATATATATATATATATGAAAAAGTTTTAATGACTGTTACCGAGAGATAAAAAGATGACAAATATATTTAAAAAGATACTACTAGTTTACTAGTTTCGTTGAATAGATCAACATCCTCAGGTATCACAATCAAAGAAATATATAAAAAATTACAGAGACTTAAAATTGTAATAACAGAACAAGTATAAAAAGACAGTAGCATGTTTGAAAAACAAACGCGAGTATGAGTTCCAAACAAATGTATACTACGCGCTATTGCGAGTGCGCCAGTACTGAACAGAAGCAACGTGTGCATCAGAGAGATTGTAACTCAAGCTGTTGTTGATATGAGAGGAGTCCAGAGAAATTTCCCTGGATTCGACAACTTTCTTTCGAGTTCATTGTAGCACACATGGATGTTAGAAGTTTGAGTCCAGTTTACAACGTGTTGGCGGCCTTCGTCTGAGTTAGCTGAAAAGAGAACGTGGCTAGAGAGAGCGCTAGCTCTAGTCCTGTTATAGGAGATATCTCTACGGTGTTCATCCAAACGTAGAAGGATGGATTTGGCAGTCTGCCCATAGTATGGCTTTCCACAATCACACAAAATCTTGTACACTCCTGGAAACTGAGTAGGAAGATGTTTCTGTTTATGTTTGCTAAGTAATGAACGAAAGTTTTGGAAGCGTAGTGAAGCAAGTTTTGAAGTTAAATTTCTTGAGAATCTTGGCCAGTTTTGGTGAGAGAGAGCTGATGTAAGGCAAGGAGATGACGGCTCTTGGGGGAAGAGGGATCTTCAGAAGTAGTTGAGTGCCTGGGGGAAAGAAATTTGTCAATTTTCTTTGGAGAGAAACCATTGTTAATGAAAGTTTTTTTAAGAAAAAGGAGTTCATTTTTAATTTCTGTTTCTTCTGTAAGAAATGATTTGGCTCGGTGAGCTAAGGTGGAAATAATACCACATTTTTGTGGGGGATAGTGATGGGAGGAAGCATGAAGGTATCTATCCTTTATAGACCTCAAACTTACCAGATGTGCTGACAGCATTAAATTCTCAATTTTTAGAAAGCCTACTCATACTGATAGATACCTTCATGCTTCCTCCCATCACTATCCCCAACAAAAATGTGGTATTATTTCCACCTTAGCTCACCGAGCCAAATCATTACTTACAGAAGAAAGAGAAATTAAAAATGAACTCCTTTTTCTTAAAAAAACTTTCATTAACAATAGTTTCTCTCCAAATAAAATTGACAAATTTCTTTCCCCCAGGCACTCAACTACTTCTGAAGATCCCTCTTCCCCAAGAGCCGTCATCTCCTTGCCTTACATCAGCTCTCTCTCACCAAAACTGGCCAAGATTCTCAAGAAATTTAACTTCAAAACTTGCTTCACTATGCTTCCAAAACTTCGTTCATTACTTAGCAAACATAAACAGAAACATCTTCCTACTCAGTTTCCAGGAGTGTACAAGATTTTGTGTGATTGTGGAAAGCCATACTATGGGCAGACTGCCAAATCCATCCTTCTACGTTTGGATGAACACCGTAGAGATATCTCCTATAACAGGACTAGAGCTAGCGCTCTCTCTAGCCACGTTCTGTTTTCAGCTAACTCAGACGAAGGCCGCCAACACGTTGTAAACTGGACTCAAACTTCTAACATCCATGTGTGCTACGATGAACTCGAAAGAAAGATTGTCGAATCCAGGGAAATTTCTCTGGACTCATCTCATATCAACAACAGCTTGAGTTACAATCTCTCTGACGCACACGTTGCTTCTGTTCAGTACTGGCGCACTCGCAACAGCGCGTAGTATATGTTTGTTTGGAACTCATACTCGCGTTTGTTTTTCAAACACGCTACGTCTTTTTATGCTTGTTCTGTTATTACAATTTTAAGTCTCTGTAATTTTTTATATACTTCTTTGATTGTGATACCTGAGGATGTTGATCTAATCAACAAAACTAGTAAACTAGTAGTAACTTTTTAAATATGTCATCTTTTTATATCTCGGTAACAGTCATTAAAACTTTTTCATAATATTGCAACCGAGTAGAAATGTATTCGCATATATATATACAGGGTGTTCGGGATAAATTTGACAGTTTCGTAAGGAAAAAGAAAATCTTCTTTGTATCTATTAAATTTAATGAATTGACAAAAAAACATTACAGGCAGAGTTAATTACAATACTATCAACAAGATTTACTCAAAATAACCACCATTAGCATCGATCACAGCTTCAATTCTGCTTCGGAACCTCGAACAAGCTGATGCTACAGTCTCCCTGGGAAGGGCCGCAAAAACTGTTTTAATTTTATCCATTAACTGGGCTTTTGTATTACTGGAAGTGCGATTGGTGTCTTTTTCAACTGCGCCCCATACAAAATAATCCATGGGGTTAAGGTCTGGGGAGTTTGGAGGCCAAACATTTGGACTGGTGAAGTCGTAGAAATTTTCAGACAACCATTTTTGACTTTTCCCAGAGGTGTGGCAAGGGGCCGAATCCTGCTGCCATACATACGGCCTACCATTGGCTACCCTTGTTATCCAGGGCTTGACTACAGTTAGCAACTCCACGAACAAAGCCCGAATTCCAATGCCAGGGTTCTTCAACACCTGTTCCTGCAGATTTGCGAGGAATTCTGCTGTATGAACGCAATCAGATCGTCTGCTAGGGATCTTTCTTCTTGCTACATCCTCGTAGTCACCATTGCAAGTCTCTAGTTCATGCCTGATTGTTTTTACTGTATTCAGGGAGCATTGGGCAGCAGTCGTAATATCCTTATTTTGATGGCGGGCACGAATCATCATGATACAAGTTATTCTCTTCCATGATTCAGGTGGGTTCCAGCTATCCATCCTTTCTGACATCTTGTATATGAATGAAGAAGGGTCCAAACTTTTAAATGAAGAGAAGTGTGTGTTAATACATGTAACTTACGGAAAAATATAATTAATTATAAATATGTCAAATTTATCCCGAGCACCCTGTATATATATATATTACTAATTGTTATTTATTATTATTACATAACACCTCCAGGGAGTCCAAAGACTGATCGAGGGAGGGCACCTACTCCACAACACTGTCTCGACCACTCAATCTACCAATTACAACTACGCCATCTCTCACCGACCACAACCACTAGTATTTTCGCAGACAATCACAAACATCCATGCCCACTGGGGGGGGGGGATTCGAACCCACAGCCTTTTGGCTGGAGAGTGGATATGCTAACCACTCGGCCAACCAAGTTGGCAATATTACGTGCACCTCCAAGGACTCATCACAGAACAATAATCAACGTCATACAACAGTACACACTCATGTTCAAAGAAACTGCATCATTTTACATAAATATAGTTTTTAGTAGTTAAATTGTCATTTTCATTGATTTATCATTAGGCATTTTGTTGTATTGCATCGTCTATTATTCCCGATGATTTCTGTATTATGTAATAGTTGCTGCTATTGCATCAGAATTTTTTATGGTATAAACAGACAGCAAGAGGCTAGTTTTCATACTTTCATGCTGAGATCGCTATGGCTAGTTGCTAACCACTCGGCCAACCAAGCTGGCAAATGGTGTCGAGGCTAGCTGGTGAACGGACGTGCTATCGGAGAGCTCCTGAGAGATTTGTGATTTTTGTTGATTTATTAATGTTTTTGATTCAATTTAATGGACTTAAGTGTGTAATTTTGGTATATTATTGAGCTTTATTAGCATGGTTAGTGTACCAAAGTGTTTTATAACATAATCTATGTCGGAAAGTCGCCGCTAGATGAATTCGTAATGTGTAGTGCTCGTGCAAGCTCCAGATAAGAAAAGTATCATTTTCAGTTATCGATACAAATTACTTAATATGGTGTAGTTTTGTTTTGTTTGCCTTGCGTATTTTGGTGCGTCTGTTTTTGGTGTGTTATAACGTGTAATTTGACAAAACACGTTGCAAATAAGTATGGCACCTGTGCGAAGGAAAATGGCGGCCAGTAATGATGGTTCGCCATCCTTATCAAAGAACGGTAGCATAAAAGAAATGAGTCAGTGTACTAGCTGTGAAATGTACGCATTGCGGAGTGCGGTCGGAGTGTGGTTAGATGATAATAAAGGATTGAATGTGTGTAGAAAATGTAGGGAGAATGAGGAATTGAAGTTTATTTCGGATCGTGAGTGTGATATTTTTGTCAACCTTCAGAATGAAGGAAATAGGGATATGACAGGAAACGGCAAGGTTGTACATGAAAATTGTGAGAGTGTGAATGATAGTATAAATGGTTTCTCAGAGAATAAAAAAGATGAGATAGATGCATTGAGTGAGATCGTGTTGTTGAATAGTGCGATAGAAAGAGCAAAACAGCAGCTAGAGTGCATGAACAAAAGTAGAATGAATGAACCAACCAATAATAAAAGGTATGACAGGAAAAATAGACGTATGAATGTGAACATGAACAAAATGAAGGATAGAGTGCTGTATGGAGACTCGTTAGTACGAGGTGTGTTAGTAGAGGATTTGACAAAATCGTACCAACCTGGTGCGACCATAAAGGACGTAACTGAGTCTATTAGAGAGCAAAAGGAAAGGGTGAAAGAAATGATTGTTGTGGCAGGTACGAATGATTTGAAAGGAGATAAAATGGAAATGATAGAAGACCTGAATGAATTGTTTGAGGTAGCAAAAGAAAAGAGTGAGAGAGTTAGAATGATTAGTCTTTTGCCACGGTATGACAGTGAAATGTTTAAAAGGAGGGCCATAATTGCGAATGACTTTATGCGTGGGTTATGTATGACGAGTGGTGTGGAATTTGTGGATGTGTGGAGTGAGTTTGATGGGCGAAAGGATCTATATAAGATGGATGGCTTGCATTTGAATGGTTACGGTGTAAGAAGACTTGAGAAAGTGTTGCTGAATGTAGTGGATGTGCAAATTCAGGGAAACTAGATTTGTTAAGGGGAGGGAGTAGATATACAGTCCTTATGGAGGCAGTTGAATGTAAGAATGAATATAATATGCCAGAGCAAATAACGACAACAAATCCGAGTGGGATAGTTAATATAAGGCATCAAGGTGGGGTTGGGGCTAATGGGGGTCTTAAATTCATGTACACTAATACTAGGAGTATTAGGAACAAGAAGGAAGAGTTTTTGGCCATGGTTGGCACTTCCAGACCACAGGTTATTGGTATTAGTGAATCATGGCTGACTGTAGATGATATAACTAGTGGGATTGAATATGATGGGTATAGTGTGTTCAGGAATGACAGAGAGAATAAAATGGGGGGAGGAGTATTGTTGATGATAGCTGATGAGCTCCAGCCAAGGAGAATAGAAGTTGAATTGCAGGATAGAGAAAAGAGCACATTTGAGGCCATTTGGTGTGATATTGTGGCTAGCAGAACTAAATATACAATTGGGTGCTGCTATAGACCAGGTGATGGAAAAGATGGTGGTGACAGTATGCACAAGCAAATAGAAGAAATGGGTGGAAGGAGGGTAATTATTATGGGTGATTTCAATTATGGTAACATTGACTGGAAAGAGGAGAGGGCACATGGGAGGAAGGAATTGGATTTTATGCGGTTATTAAGGGACAACTATCTACGGCAACATGTAGTGGAAAATACCAGGGGGCAGAGAGTGCTGGACCTTGTAATTGCAACTGAGAATGTGGCTGTAACGAACATGACCATGTTGCCACCACTTGGTGAGAGTGATCATAGGGTCTTGACTTGGGAGGTGGCTAAAGGTGTAGAATTTTCAATTAAGACAGGGTACATGTGGAATTATCGGGCTGGAAAGTATGACAACCTTAGGAGTTTGATTGGTTCAGTGCCATGACATGTACAACTGCAAGGACTAGAAGTTGATAGTGCATAGGAGGTAGTTAAGAAGTGCTTGCATGAAGCAATGGCTGACTGTATACCTAGAGTCCGAATAATAAATCAAGTAGGGGTTAAATGGATGAATAACACCATTAAGCTTGAGCTGCAAAAAAAGAAACAACTATGGAGGGAATTTAAGGAGAAGGGTGACCGGCAGGCACATGAACGGTATAAAGCGCAGGCCAGAAGGGTGACAAGTGTGGTAAGAAAAGCAAAAAAGGATTACGAAAGAACATTGGCCATGCAGGCTAAAGAGAATCCTAAACAGTTTTTTAGATATGTAGCAAGTAAAAGGAAAAATGTACATGGCAGATTGATTTTAAAGAATGCCGATGGTAGGGAGGTAACTGAATCAGTTGAGATAGTTGAGTTACTGAGTGAGCACTTTGCAAGAGTATATCATCCAGGTGATGACATTGCAGAAACGAATAAACCAGTAGATTATACGGGAATTGTGGTTAATGAAGTGGAGGTGAGTAGTCTATTGCATAACCTCAATGTCAATACATCTGTGGGATTGGATGGTATACCAGCTCGTGTTGTATGAGAAGCAGCTAAAGAATTGTCAGTACCCTTGACCATTTTGTTTAATTTGAGTCTCGGGTCTGGGTTAGTCCCGAGCAGGTGGAAAGAGGGGAAAATAGTTCCACTGCATAAAGGTGGTTCCAAGACTGCTGTTGTAAATTACCGACCGATTAGCATATCAGGAATCATGGTCAAGGTCTTAGAGAAATTAGTCAAGAAAAGAATACAGGATTGGATAGATGAAAATGGGATATTGTATGGGGGACAACATGGTTTTGTGAAGGGCAGATCATGCCTCAGTAACTTGCTCACGTTTTATAACACAGTGACGGCTGAACTGGATAGGGGTAATGGGTTTACAGTGATACTACTGGACCTTGCCAAGGCCTTTGATAGGATACCACATAAAACCTTAATCAGTAAACTGGAGCAGATGGGGATAGATATAGGGTTGGTGAGATGGATAGGAGGGTGGTTGAAAAAGAGATATCAAAGAGTGGTTTATTCAGGAGTGGAGTCTAAAAGACGTCTTGTGACTAGTGGAGTGCCACAGGGCTCTGTTCTTGGACCACTGCTTTTCAATTTCTTCATCAATGATATTGGAAAGGATCTGAGAGGAAGTGTTCACTTGTTTGCTGATGATGCAAAGTTGGGTAGAGCAATTGTGAGTGCACAGGATGTCAAAATTTTACAGGATGATTTGGATAGTTTGGAGGACTGGGCTAGGAAAAATGGATGTCAATTTAATGTGGCAAAGTGTAAGGTTATGCACTTTGGGGTGAAAAGAATAGCAGCAGTATATCGCATTGGTGGAACCATACTCCAGGAGATTGATGAGGCCAGGGATTTGGGAGTGTTGGTGGATAAGGAGTTGAAGTTTAGGGGGCACATTGCAAAAGTAACTAAAACAGCTCACCAAATCACTTGGCTTCTGAAAAATACTTTAACATGCAGAGACGAACAAGTTGTTGTTCCTCTGTATCGAGCCTTGATAAGACCCCATCTGGACTATTGTGCCCAGTTATGGGCACCAGGGTTTCTTTGTGATGGGGAGGAAGTGGAGAGGGTCCAGAGACGAGTGACCAAGATGATAGTAGGTCTGTGGAATGAACCTTATGAGAATAGGTTGAAGATTTGTGGGTTGCAGAAATTGGACAATAGGCGAAGGAGGGGTGATATGATTGAGACATTCAAATTACTGAAGGGTTTTTATAAGATTGATCCAGAAGATATTTTTAAAATATGACTGGTGGTGGGAGGACTAGGGGCCATGCATGGAAGCTGGGCAAGAGCATGGTTGACAAGGGTGTTAGAGCTAGGTTCTTTACTTGGAGAGTGATAAATGAGTGGAATAAGCTTCCAGAGTCTGTTGTGGGTGCTACGACCGTGAATGAGTTCAAGACAAGGTATGATAGATACTGTGTGAATGTTGAATAGTTGTTCTTGACATGATGTTAGGGCCTCCCTCGTTGAGTCTGTCGACTCCTTGGAGTTTCCCGGAACAACAATAATAATAATAATAATAATAATAATAATATTACGTGCACCTCCAAGGACTCATCACAGAACAATAATCAACGCCATACAACAGTACATACACTCATGTTCAAAGAAACTGCATCATTTTACATAAATATAGTTTTTAGTAGTTAAATTGTCATTTTCATTGATTTATCATTAGGCATTTTGTTGTATTGCATCGTCTATTATTCCCAATGATTTCTGTATTATGTAATAGTTGCTGCTATTGCATCAGAATTTTTTATGGTATAAACAGACAGCAAGGGGCTAGTTTTCATACTTTCATTCTGAGATCGCTATGGCTAGTTACATGCAGTTAACACTTCACAGAAAAAAGTGCGATTGAAGCTTTGAATAGAGAAGGCTATTCCTCTCGTGAAATAGCTAAAAGGATATCTGTAGTCAATCAGTTGATGTCAAATTGAAGGAAACTGGATCTGCTGAAAGGAAGAAAACCACTGGCTATACCATGCCAAGATCTAAAGTGGCTCTACTTCAAAAATCGCCATATGTCATCTAGAAAACTGAAATGGGACAGAGAAGAATAAACAGGAGTTGTGGCAAGCTCTGTAACTGTCAGAAGACTCATTCGACAGGGACTGATAGCCAGGCAGCCTAAAAAGAAGCCCTTATTTACCAAAAAAAATGAGATTGGCTCAGTTAAATTGGTGCAAAGAGCATGCCAAATGGATCCCTGATTAATGGAAAAGAGTAATTTTTTTTTTCTGATGAGAAAATGTTTATCCTGCAGGATGCTAACAGCAGACAGTTTGGTGACTACCATGACCAGGAAATAGCTCAGATCTCAACCCCCATTGGGAATTTGTGGTACCAAATGGAGACTAAAATACACAAGAAGCAGCCGAAAATACTCCAAAAAGCCATTATAAGGGTATATAACCATGAACTGACAGTTGCATCTATCAGGAAATTGATTTTGTCAATGCCTTGCCAATGCCAAACTGTAATAAAGACAAGACCAATGAAGTACTAAACAGCAAAAAGTTGATAGTCAGGTTTGTTGTAATGTCCTAATTATGCCCCATCTTGTACTAAAAAAAAAAGCCAAATATTAATCAAAAATAAAAATGCTATATTACCTTCATCATTATTTGTGACAGTTATTATCCCTGTTCAAATAGGCATTACCAAATAAACAAGGTTACAGGAGGTGATGCAGTTTCAATGAACATGAGCGCACGCACGCACACAGAGGGTGATTTAAGGACTTGTGGAGTGGCACTCAGTGGCAGCCACTATGCTGCAAAAGTTTGCAGGAATACATTGGGTCTCATGTGGAAGCGATATCTTTTTTTTTTTTTTTTAAAAAACTGTCACTTTACTTTGCAGAAAGAAAAAAGTAGTTCCAAAATTCGACACCAGTAGATGCTGTATGACATACCGAATGTAGATATAGTAATTTTTCTGTGTGTATGTAAGAAGGAGAAAAGCGACCTAAATAACGAATTGCATTCATGGATTGTATTGTTCAATGTGATGCTGTTCCTGGTATGCCACTAACCAGATCCTTTGTAGTGTGTTCAATGACAGAACACAGTTGGTCAGGACTAATGTTGTGCACTTGTTGCATTGTGCTGTCTTTCAGTGCTGGCAAGTCATCAAGACGATCCCAATAAATGAAGCCTTTGAGAAATCTCCAGAGCCAAAAGTCACAGGGGATTAGATTAGGTGAACGAGGTGGCCATGCAGTTTGCATACAGCTGATCACTCTAACTTCTGTTAAATGTTCTTGAAGAAAACTTCCTGTACGGATCAACTGATGTGTGGAGGTGACACCATCCTGCATGAAAATTTTCATGCACAGGCAATGCTATAACTGTGACACAACAAAATTGTTTATCATATTGCAATACCTCTCAGCAGTAACTGAGCAGGTCACAGGATCTGACTGGCAAATGTTCTCAAAGAAGAATGGTCCAATGATAAACAAAGCTGTAAACTTGTAGTAGACAGTAACTCTGGGTGGATACAAATCAATCTGTTGGATTGCATACAGGTTATATGTAACTCATACCCAGAAATTGTGGTATTCACAGCTCTTTTCTGAAAGTGAGCATCACTCCACCACAGAATCATCCACAGGCACACATCATCCAACTCCACTCGAGCAAGGAATGTTAAAGCAAATGTCAGTCGACTCTCAAAGCTCTGCAGGCACAACTTCTGTGTCTGGATTATCTTGAATAGGTAGAATCTTCTGTAGAATTTTCCAGACAGTTGTGTAAAGCATCATCCATGCATCTTGATACAGCACGTGCACTGCAGGAACCAATGCTGCAATTAATGGCCTGCTTTCACAATGGCAGTAGCAACTTCATTCACTTATTGTGAACTGACTGGTTTGCGATCTGCCAAGACTAACTCACAACAATCCCACTGGTGACTAATCATTCATCATAGAGCACATGAAGAGAGTGGACTTCATCGCCATTTGTCAAGATGACAAAATTCATGGAGTGTAGCAACAGTATTAACAACCAGAATGAAGGGAAAAAAATCCTGCGACCATCATTTTAAACCATTCTGGCACTTGCTGAGTTGCATGATATGCAAATTCCATTCAGTGTTTACAATGTCCCTGGTGATGAATTTTGGAACTACTTCCTCCCCTAAAATACTATTAATACTACTATTTAAAATACTAAAAATACTACTAAAATACTACTTTCTCCCCTAAAATATCGCTTCTGCATAACACACAATGTATTCCTACAAAGTTTTGCAGCATTTGGTGGCTTGCTTGAAAGCAGTGAATCTAACATTTTCAGTCAACTAAGGAAGTCTTTTTAACTAACATATTTTAAACATACACAAACATTAAACTATAATACTAATTTTAGGTCAGGCTAAATAATGATCAAGTAACTTCACTTCATTAAAAATTAGTGTCCATGCGGTTAGCCTAATGACTATGCACTTCGCAACTATTTGCCTGGGGAAGAGGTGTCCTAGATTCGATTCCCGTCGACGACGTGAGGAGCTTAAGGATCTTTCTCAGCCCCATGAACACACACAGGCTACAGTCATAGGATATAGTACTTAATCCCTCATTAGGAGGGCTCAACCAGTCCTAAGGGACAGTCAAGGAAAGGGGAAACCCCACACAAATAAAATTTTAAAAAATTTTAAATTAGTGCTACACAACTATTATATATAGAAACAAACAATCAGCTGTGCTTTTCTGCTCAATATAAATGCATTAACAACAGAAACTGATCATTTGAAACAGAATAATTAAGTTTACACTAATTTACATAAATAATTCTGTAGAACAGCTTGATGGATATACTAATGATCTACAGTAAGTAAATACATGAATTTATTCATATTTTGTATGCATGCGTGTGTGTGTGTGTGCGCATTATACATGTGTGTGCACAAGGAGTGTTCAAAAAAAGACCGAACTTTTTCTATAATGCACACACATACCTATATACAAAATTTTTACCAAGCCAGCAGAAAAATTTCGACGAACAGCTTGTGCATGTGTTCACTTCAGCAGATGTAACTCGATGACTAATGCTCATAGCTGAATGGGGCAAATGGCAGTTTGTTGTCAAAACCTGCTGCAAGGTGCACTCAATGGCCACAGCGTCTTCTGTGCCGGTTGGTGCACTATTTAAAAAGTTCAGTCTTTTTTGAACACTCTTCATACATGTGTGTGTACTACTGGAGGGATAGGACTACTCACTGAATACTGAACAGAATTGACTACCTTCGAAATAGTCTGTCCAACTTGTTTTTTGGTAAAGGAGGCTCTTCCTTTATGAGAAAACCTACAGTTATCCATAAAAGCAATTTCCTGATTGATAGTATCTATGAAGAAAGCTGTGGTGTTCTGCTGCACAGACTTCATTCGAACAGAAGAGTATTTTTTTTTTCTGGGCAGTTATATATTGCCCATCTTATTATTATCAACAAGCTCGAAGGAGTTAAGAATTTATTGAAATCACACACACACACACACCAGTTGTAATATGCTTTCTTAAACTCACTCATGTTAGATGCACTAAGCACTTCGAAAGGCAAGCTGTTCTACTTACTCACCTCTCTGTGAGAGAAAAATCTAGCTACTTATCTCTTTCTTAATTGCCCACAAACTCAACTTTCACAGATGTCCACCCTCCCACTTGTCATCTCCCAATCTTCATATAACAAAAAATGTAAATCAACTGGTATCATATAACACCATTTCAGAAATTTATAGGTCTTCTATCAATATCACCCATCTTTTCCTGCTTACTGATGTCTGCAGTCCACATACTCTCAATCTGCCATAATCTGCATTCCATAATCTCAAGATCATATTTGTGTTTTCTGCACCTTCACTACAGCTTTTTCGTTGGTTTCAATAAGGAAATATCATGAGTAGGGATATTTAAATAAATTATGATACCAGAATAAACTCCCATAAAATATTATTTTATTAGTATAATTTTTTGCCTAAGTATCAAAGCCATCTTCAGTACACATAAAAAAGCTAATCAAATAATAATTGACAATTCCAAAATGCACAACCTAAGTAGCTAATGTAAGATAACTAAAAAAAAGGTAATTAAATATCTTAAAAAAAATCTGCTAACATATTTTATTCCTGCAGAGAGAGAGGCTGCTTTAAGCCCTATCTAACTTTTGGAGATTGAATGGGCAGTTCAATCTTTACTGGTAGCCAAATCAGAGATAGCTGGCCCAAGGCTATCACTAATTTAAGCAGCCAGCAGTGAAGAGAGAGAGCTCAACAAGTACCACCATCTCATGGTTCCTAACACAATATTTTTAATGCCTGAAAATAGTATGGGGTCCATGGTCGATTTTCTTGAGTTTATGGGACAAAAAACCCGAGAGTTTCCAGGAGAAAAAAAACAAAAAACGCTTGCGCGTGCTAGAGATCGACTAACTCGGGAACCGGTCGAAAAAAGGCTTAGAAAAAATTCCTATAGTCGGTGATTAGATTTGAACTTAAGTTTATCTTCAGGCAGTGTAGCACTGAGGAGTGCAAACACCACTTCCACTGAGTTACACAGGCTTTTTATAAAATAAACCGAGCCTGTGTTTATTTTATATTTGAATATTAAAATCCCCTGAAAAGATAAATGAATTCCATTATCAGCAAACAAATGCTTAATTTTGCCTGGGATGCTTCTTCTTCTTAGGGCAACAACCTTATCAGGTTCAAGACAATTCTAGAAACACAATCTCGGACAGATATCAAGCATGGGAATTTCATTACTTTAAGAAGAAATGACCCAAGCAAAATTAAGTAGATGTTTGTTGAAAAATAATATTCCTGTAAAACTACTAGCAGATATAATTTCTACTCAGGCTGCCACATAGGGAAGGAAGCAGGGGAAAGAAAGCACAGAGCATGCCAAAATAAGAAAGCCCCAACTGGACTGGATTTTCTGTGTCACCATATACAAGCTTATTGCCCAAATGCCACTAGCCATTTTAGACTGAAGTGCATCTAATTCTACAGTTAACAGCCAATGTCTAACAATCACAGCATACAAAATTCTTGAAAATTTAACAATCAGCCAGTGTGAGTGTATCCAGCACACAGCTGTTTAAGAGTAGATAATTTGGAAATACAGTCATACCCCAACTTACGCGAATCCAGAGTTACGCGGTTTCTTATGTGTATGTATTCCCATCCCACTTCATGCCTCACCACTAGTCGTATCTTTCTGGCACTGGCTGCATTCGCCAGTGTCGCACATGCTGCGAACAAGCACTGACATGTTTCGCGCGGTCTCCATTCATACACGATTTTTATAGTCTACAAACCCTGTGATTGTTTAATGTTATGTTCTTGATAAAAATTTTATCACATAAAAAATAATAATGTCGTCCAAAAGAAGCAAGTCCAATTCTTCTAGAGCTAGCAAGAAAAGAAAAACATTGACTTTGGAAACAAAACTCAACATTATTAAGGAATTTGAAGGCGGAATGAAAATTTGTAAGCTAGCAAAGAAGTTTGATCTACAGGAGTCCACAGCAAGAACAATCATAAAAGAAAGGTTCACAGATTTTGGAGGACATAGATTCTAACGAGGAATGAATTATAGCCACAAGGTAAGAAATAAAAAAATCATTAGCTTGCTATGAAGAAATTTTGCGTGACAAGAAAAAGACATTATGCCATCAGACAAATCTATTAGATTTTATGAAACCATCGATATCGAAAAAAACTTTCTTTTTTTATGTACGAAAAACTACAATTATGATTATATTTTTTTAAAAATATAGGTGTTTTTGTAAACCTTTGGTCCCAATTGTATGGGACCAAAGGTTTACTCGGGGTATAATTTTGCATGTAATTTATATATACAAAATTATACCCTGAGTTATGCGAATTCAACTTAAATGCTTTTTGTTGGTCCTACTTACCGCGTAACTTCGGGGTATGACTGTACTCTAGAAACCAAAGAACTCTTTCAAGCCATTTCAGGCCTATGTATTTATAATGGTTGACTTATGACTCTTTACATGCATTAATGCCAAACTGAATTACAATAAAGATATAATAGGCATTCATTTCAAAAAAGTCATTAACAATCAAGCCCATAATAACCATTTACTTTTACTATTTCTATAATCACTAGTAAATCATGCTTCAAATCAAGACAAGACATAACTTCACCATCTTAAAATTAGTGGTTGATCTTTCTTTATGGTCAGACCCTGTAATTAATGACTCTATCAAACCCTATAAAAAGAGATAACTCCCTTACTGCTCAGTGTGTGTTCTTCAATAACCAACTAATACTATGAAATATTTAGGACACTTTTGCAATATCCCTCTGTTAAGTTACTGAAAAGGTACTAATGGAGTGGAAAAAATGCAAAATAGTCCCACTGTGTAAAGGAAGTTCCATGACAGAAGTAGCAAATTATAGGCCAATCAATATCTCAGGAGTTTTGGTATTGGAGAGATTGGTAAAAGAGAAAAAATCAGGACTGGGTGAATTGGGATACTTCAAAAGGGACAACATGGTTTTGTGAAAGATAGGTCATGCCTTAGCTTACTTTTTATAATAAAATGACAATGGAGTTGGATAAGGGAAATGATCGCTCAGTAATACTGCTAGGCTTTGCAAAGACATTTAACAAGATTCCACATAGAACTCTAATGCATAAATTGGAGCAAATGAGGGATACATATGGGTCTGATGATTTGTATTAGAGGGTAGCTGATGGACAGATATCAAAGAGTGGGTTATGGAGGAACTGAATCCAGGAGAAAGCAGACAACTAGTGATACACCAGAGGGCTCAGTACTTGGCCCTCTATTGTTTAATTTGTACATCAATGATATAGGTAATGATTTAATGGGAAATATTCAGTTGCTTGATGATGCAAAACTGGGAAGAATGATAGTAAATGAACGTAATGTAGAAATTCTGACTTAGACAATATGGCTGTCAATTTAATGTGACAAAGTGTATGGTGATGGACTTTGGGAAGAAGCGATCACAAGCTGTGCACTATAATATTATTGCCATCCAGGCCTCCACAGAGTCACAAGACTCATCGTAGGAGGTTGTTTTTAGTTTTTAGTGGCATGCATAGTCTATCATGCCACTCCTTGAACCCATTAACCGTCCCCACTCCAACCACTCTCTCAGGCAATGCATTCCAAGGTTCAACCACCCTCCACCCAAAGAAACCACTCCTCATCCTCTGGTGCACAGCCTCCTTTCGTAACTTCCAGGAATGGCCCCCTTTGCATTGCTCCTTCCTGCCATTCCACCAAAGTGAAAGAACTCTCCAATGTCTACCCTGTAACTGCCTCTCAACAGTTTAAAAGTCTCGATCATATCACCTCTCCTTCTTCTATCCACCAAACTCTACAGTCCACATTCCCCTCAGTCGATCCTCATAACTCATATCGTACAGTCATGAAACCATCTTTGTTATCTGCCTCTGTACCCTTTCCACAGTCAATTTATCCCCTTCAAATCCTGGGGACCAAATCTGAGAACAATAGTCTAAGTGTGGTCTGATCAGAGTCTTATACAATGCAATGATAATTCTTATCTCTGCAGGTCAGCATCCTTCTCAGTATTGCAGCAATCCTCTGAGTTACCCTCACCACCTTTGCAATATGCTTCCTGAATTTCAGTTTTCTATCAATCATCACCCCCAGATCTCTTGTCTCCCCTACCTCCTCCAGTACAGCTCTTCCAATCGAGTACGCATTCTCCCATCAATGGATCTCAAACCTCAAGACTTTACATTTTGCTGCATTGAACTGAAAACCCCATTTATTTGCCCATCTGTCTAGTTTATTCAAATCCTCTTTCAGGGCTGTCACATTTGCACTATTACTGATAACCCTTCCCAATTTCACATCATCTGCAAACAACTGAATGTCTCCTTGCAATCCATTGACAATATCATTGATATAAAGATTGAACAATACAGGTCCCAGTACTGAGCCCTGTGGAACCCCACTTGTAACCTTCTGCTTCCTTGATATTGCCCCATCATACACAACTCTCTGATACCTATCAGTCAGCCAATCCTGAATCCATTTGACTAACCCAACATTTAAACCAATGTGCTGCAATTTAAATATCAGCTTATCATGTGGCATCCTGTCAAACGCCTTTCCCTCATCAACTGCTCTTGCCACTTTATTATAAAAGACAATCATATTACTAAAGCAAGAGAGCCCCCTTAACAAATCCATGTTGATTCTCACAGATAACATTACCCTCATCTACCCAATGCTGTATATAGTCGCTCACTAATTTCTCCAAGACTTTAACAACTACTGATGGGATCTGAACTACAGGAAACTGATGAGGCTAAGAGACTTGGGTAGGGATAGGCAGGTCATCGTTCCCCTTTGATGGCTGTATCTGACTGCTGCACACAGATCTGGACACTGGGATTCTGTGGAGATGATGGACAAAAAAAAGAGGAGACACGATAGAAGCATGTATGCTATTAAAGAGGTTTTATAGGATTGACACCAAAGACGTACATGACAGAAAGGGAGAGATGGGACACTACATGTGGAAATTGTGTAACAGTGTAGTAAACAAAGAGAACCAGATTTTTTTTGCTTGGAGGGTGGTGAATGGGTTGCCAGTAGCTGTTGTGAAAGCTTTGTCAGTGAATGAGTTTAAGCAGCGGTCTGATAGATATTGTGTGAATAATGGATTTCCCATGATGAATTGACGAACTAAATTGAAAAAAATCTGTATAATAATAATAATAATAATTTCAGAGTATGTTTGTGTAGGAGAATATGTAAAAAGGGTCCTTGTTTCATAAAAATTTTATGTTTTCATAGCATATTTTTACACACAGACACACACACACAGATAATGAAATGCTCAAAAGACGTATATCTTAGTTTGACTGAATTGTTAAAACTTACCATATTTTTCCATGTAAAAGATAATACTTTTTTCTAATTTTAGAACAAAAATTGGGGGTTGTCTTATACATGGGGGGGGGGGGGAATGGTTGAGAGACTAGCAGTTGCGTGGTGAAACTGCCGGTACCTTGTCTCTGCAAACAGGCTTCTGCCAATCACTAGCCTTTATTAACTCTGTCGATTGATGTCATTAACGGCTGATTCTGAATAAACTAATCAGAATTCTGAAAGCATTCATACGTCTGCAACTTGTTGGTAGGATAAGTTAATGCATTAACAATATTTTGAGCACTAGCCCATAAAAATGTCTGAAAATAAAAAATGAGTGTCGTATTCTTCAAAATTCAAGTTAAAAATCATCAATTATGCAAAAGAACATGGAAATAAAGCTTCAGAGAGACAGTTTGAACCTCCTCCCACTGAGGTATGATTAGACAGTGGAGAAAACAGGAAGAACAACTACTCAAGATGCTGAAAAAGAAGAGAGCCTTAAGATGAAAACTAGCAAAATGGCCAAACTTGGAGCAGAGGCTTAAGACTTGGATTATGGAGAAGTGCCAGAGTGGGATATGTGTGTCAACCAAGCTTATTCAATATGAGGCAAAAAGGTTTGCAAGAGAAATGAACATTTTTTTTTTTTTTTTTTGAACATGAACAAGAAATGAACATTGTTGATTTCACAGGAAAGGCAAAATGGTGCTTCAACTTCATGAAGAGAGAAGGATTGGCCATGAGAAACTGTTGCTGCGTGCTAGAAATTAATATTAAGAAATAATATTATTTATTAATAAGAATCTCCCAAACTTTTGGGAGAGAGAGAGAGAGAGAGACAATCATTCTGATTCAGATTTGGCCAAGGTTTTACCTTGGCCAAAGGGCTTCGCAACTTTCTTTGAAAAGTCTTTCATATTTAAAACTGCTTCTAGGGAGAAGATGAGCTTCATCCTGCTGAATACTGTGTTTAGCATAAAAAAAGGATCCAGTGTTTAAGGTCCAGTAATAACCACTGTGAATTGTATTGGTTCTTCCACCTATAGAATTGCTTAATTCTGTCACGTTTATAACTGCCCATACTGGACAATCCAGATCATTCATCAAGAATTCCACACATTTTCTTGAGAAAATCAAGGATATTCAAATATAAGAGTCAGATTTGTTAGTCAGCTGTGGCATTGTTTTCCTCTTTACCAACATTCCATTATCAGAATTTTACAATATGATGATTACCCTCCTGATATTGCGAGGATTTTTGAATTTGTTATAGAATCAGGATATTTCAGCTAGAAAAACAAGATCTATGCCGTGGGTAGCCCTCTGTCTCCACCTTTGGCAAATTGTTTTTTGAACCATCTGGAAGATACCTTGTTCTCATTCATTCATCCTCAACCCTCTCATTGGTGTCATTATGTTGGTGATGCTTTTGCTGTTTGGTTTGGCATCATTCTGAAAATGAACTTACTACTTTCCTACAATGGATCAATAGCCTTCATCCACGCATTGGAAAAGAAAAGACCAGTAGTTGACCATTCTTGGACATCCTTCTTATGCGCACAGCCTCCAGTAATTTATCAACCAGTGTTTATCGAAAACTTACCTTTACTGACAGATGCATTCATCAAAAGTCTGCTCATCACGCCTCTCAAAAAATTGGTGTTATCAAGTCTTTAATTAATAGAGCACATAATGTGTGCTCCTCTCCCTGAAGCTTACAAAAAGAAATTCTAGCTATCAAATCTTTAATGGAATTTAATCGTTACAACCCTAATCAAATCCAGCAGATAATTGAATCCTATGTTAATTAATTTTAATAGATGAGAACACAGACTGAGAAGAAATAACTATTTATTAACTTATTGCTGATATTTCGCTGGTATTCTATCCAGCATCTTCAGAGCACAAGAACAGTTTGTCACAGTATGCAAGACAACAACAATCCAGTATAACAATGGGACTAGTTTGAATAATTGTAACATACAACACAGACTAAAGTCCTAATTAGGTGCCATCTGTGTTGAGGAAAAAAAAAAAAAAAAAAACAGTGAGAAAAAGCAGGTATTAATTTGGTCTTAAGATGACTGTCTCCCAAATCTTTGGCAAATTTATACAGCCATAATTATTGAGGTGTCGAGTATGTTTCAAGGTTTGTTGAGTTCAGGAATAACCTCTGTTGTTGTTGTCAAGTCCATTGAAGAGCTTCTAGATATGATCGTGGATCTGTAAAATTGCTTTGGCAATCTGCTGAACTTTGGAGTAGAGCTTTTCTCTAAGGTTATTGTCAATTTTCTGTAGAGCAGCAGCAATTGCTGGACAAGAATAAATATGGACAGGTGTTAGTTCAACTCCTGGAGGTTTTTGAATGTTTCATAGCTCCTACTAAAGTCTGGCTGAATTTTCATGCCTTTGAAATGTTCCGTCCTTAATCTGGTGATGACTGTGGTTATTTCTTTATTTTCATTAATTTCACTGATTTCATTTGTCTTCTTGATAGTTTGTTTTACCAATCTTATTTTGGTAACAGCGTTAGCATCAGTTAGTGATAGTGGGTGTAATTTTTGAGATAAGTATCTTGCTTCTTTGGCTAGTCTGTCTGCTCTTTCATTGCCTTCAATATTTACATGGGCTGGTATCCATTGCAGTGTGCAGTTCTTATTTTTCAAATTTAAGGTAGTTAGTAGTTCATGAATTTCCTGTGTGAGATTTGCTTTTCCATTTTTTAATGCCTGAAGTGCAGATTTTGAGTCACTGTACATGGTTATTCCTTCTGTAATGCTTATTACTGGGTTTGATAGATAGAATTTGAGAGTGTTTGTATGGCTGTCTTTTGAGAGTGTTAATAACCTGTCTGACTTATAAAAGCTTCTGAGCAGCACTTTTGTGTTTTTTCCAATTGATCCTGTGTGCAGGGTGGGGGGGAGGTATCTAAAGCATGGTCTGCTAGACCTAACTTGCCAAAGCGATAGTGCCGGATGTATTTTTTATGTTCACTGAGGCAGATGTCCACAATTCTTCTTGTCTGTCCATAGTAAGCTTGATCACATGAACAAGATGCTTCATATACTCCTGGATGTGATGAGTAAGAGATTCTGTCCTTCGGTGAATGGATGAGAGCTGCTAATTTGGCATACGGTTTAAATAGTTGATGTTTATTAAACAGTCTTGATGTGCTTTTAATGTATGGGATGGTGAGAGTTTTGTTGTAGTCTTCTGTGGTAGACAGTGGGGGGGATTTCTGGGGAGCATTTAGTATTTTGCCTATCTTATGGGGATTATAGCCATTGGCCAAGAAGGTGTGACGTAAGTGAGTGAGTGAGTTCAGCAGTGAGAGCAATGTTATTGGAACAAATCACTCTAGTTCTGTGGGTTAGTGTTTTTAGGATATCATATTGTTGGGATGGGTGATGGTGTGATTGCTTGTGTAAATATCTCTCTGTATGTGTGTGGGTTTTCTATAAACTGAGAATGATAAGGAACCACCTGGAAGACGTGTGATTAGCGTATCCAGGAAGGGCAGTCATTAGCTTCCAGCTCCATTGTAAACTGGATTTTTAGGTGTTGGCTATTTAAATGCACTTAAAATGTACCCAATGTGTCTGGGCCATGCATGTGGACAAATAGCAAGCATATCATCAACATAGCATAGCTAAAGCCTTGGTTTGAGAGTGACTGTATTAATAGTATTCTATGTAGAAGTTGGCTGGGGGGGGAGAGAAAGGGGGAGCCCATTGCTGTCACATCTAATTGTTTGTATATTTTTCCCTTTCCATGTAAAATCACCTGCCTGTACTGTGAATTTAAATAGCTGAAATATATCAGGGAAAAATTGTGAATTTAATAAGTTAAGAGTTTCAGTTAATGGTACATTTGTGAATAATGAGGTGATATCAAAACTCACCATTAAGTCTGAACTTTTTAAGGTGTGGTTTTCTAAAATACTTTTTAAGTGGGTAGAATTTTTAACAAAAGAGGAAGAATTTTTTGAGGAGAGTGGCTAGTAGCTTGGCTAAATGTCTAGCAAGTTTATATGTGGGACTGTTTATACTATTCACAATAGGGCATGAGGGTGTACATTGTTTGTGAATTTTTGGTGCTCCATATATCCTGGGTGTTTTAACTTGGAAGGGCTTGAGTATGTTAACTGTTTCTTTAGGTCAGGAAGTGACTTTTTTCAATAATTTGCACACCTTATTCTTTTGCAAGTTGGTGGGATCCCAATCTATAATTTGGTATGTTGACTGATCTTATAGAAGTGAATGTATTTTGCTTTCATATTCTGTTGAAACCATCACCATAATTGCATTCCCATTATGATAATATGGTTATTACTGTGTAGCTCTTTTAGAGCAATGTACAACGAACACATAAGCCTTCCCACACAAAATTGACACCTATGTTTCAACACCTCCTCAGGATTCTTCAACAGACTGCAGGGCTCCAATCACTTATATTTCTAATATCTCTGAACTGGTAGAATTCTGAAGAAGTATCATCTTATTCCCACATTTTGCTATCACCAAAATTTCTCATCTGTTGCCATCTACAAAAGTTAAACTGTCACCTCTATCATTAGCTAGCGTTTACCAGATACCTTGTGAATGTAATCTTTCATACTCTGGGCAGACAGGCCGTTCTGTAGAAAAAAGAATTAATGAACATCAGTATTATATTAAATACACAAAACCTCAAAAGTCTGGTCTGGCACAATACAGTATTGACACTAAACATAGTATGCAGTTGGATCAAGCTTGTAGAAATAGTTTTAAATATGAATGCCTTTTCAAAGAAAGTTGCAAAGCCTTTTTACCTTGGCCAAATCTGAATCAGAATGTCTCTCTCTCTCTCTCTCTCCCAAAAGTTTGGGAGATTCTTATTTTATATTATTAATAAATAATATTATTTCTTAATATTAATTTCTAGCATGCGGCAACAGTTTTTAATTGGTAAACCACCGACTGTTGTATGTAACTTACATTCCCGTTTCTTTGATTTGCTTGTTTCTACACAATAACAGTACTGATCTAAATATCTAAATAACAGTACTGATGATAATAAATTTAGTTTAATCCTTTATCCAAGTGTGAGCAAACAAAGTTTGCGCCTGAAAGCACCTTCAGGACTGGGGTAAGGTGGTACAACACCAGAGCAACTCGTTGCAAAGGTGGAGCAAGCTACCAACACACCTGTCTCAGTATCTCCTATAATGCAAAACACATCTCCTTGAGGATATGTCTAATGTTATGCATTAAGGGAAGGGCCACTACCCAGACTAGTTTCGACCTTTATTGAGGTCTCTTCAGTGGGAGCCAGGCTCAAGCTGAGATACCAGGCAGAAGCATTCGCAGGTCATCTCTACCTATAGGAGTTGCCAAATGGTGTGCCACCCTTTTTTAATAAATTACTCTGGATTTAGAGAAAGATGTTGAAAGTTTATTTTTCACTATACTCTAACCAAGTGAAAAATAAACTTTCAACATCTTTCTCTAAATCCAGAGTAATTTATTAAAAAAGGGTGGCACACCATTTGGCAACTCCTATAGGTAGAGATGACCTGTGAATGCTTCTGCCTGGTATCTCAGCTTGGGCCTGGCTCCCACTGAAGAGACCTCAATAAAGGTCGAAACTAGTCTGGGTAGTGGCCCTTCCCTTAATGCATAACACTAGACATATCCGCAAGGAGATGTGTTTTGTATTATAGGAGATACTGAGACAGGTGTGTTGGTATCTTGCTCCACCTTTGCAACGAGTTGCCCTGGTGTTGTACCACCTTAACCCAGTCCTGAAGATACTTTCAGGCGCAAACTTTGTTTGCTCACACTTAGATAAAGGATTAAACTAAATTTATTATACTCTAACCAAGTGAAAAATAAACTTTCAACAGTACTGATGATGTACTGTTATTTTCAGTACGAAATATCTGTACTTACATTTTATTAAAGTTAATTAGTGTGGTTATCATGTAATTTGTTGTTTATAGTCATGCCACAGGTGCCTTTAAGATTAGACTTATTATCCTTCACAGGGAAGAATCACTAAACAAATATGCAAATTAGGAAAATTATTGGTTTTACAAGGTAAGCTTCATGATCGGATTGCCTTTCTCAAAAAATATCGCGATATGAAAGTTATTCCTATGTTTGCTAGATTTAGACACTATTTGGTTGCCTGGAGCTCATGCAATTTACATTTGCGCAAGTTTTTCCTTGATACGGAACCACTTCGAGCAACTAAAAAAGATTTAGCATCTAATATTCAGCCTAATTTTAGATCTTGAAAGAAAGATTTCAGCTACTCTGGATGACAAATTACTGGATATCATACCATTCAAAGTGTTTCTAAACAATCTTCAGCATATTCTTATGAAAGACATTCATAAGAATGGGCTGAAGCAAAAATATGAATCATTATACCATAAGCAAAATATTTCTTCTGACAACATTCCTACTAATAAATGGGTTGTAAATATTTCTGGACACCCGTTATCTGATGCTGAAACTAGTGTATTGGCTAAAGGCCACGATTTTGCTTTTGTACCTAAATGCATTCCATATCTTGATTTTTTGCATAACATTGAATGCAATCTGTTAGGACTTTCAAGTGAAAATGCTAATGAATTATGCTTTGAAGCTGCTGCTTTAGTTTTTAAAAGCAAATTACCTCCATATAATTTATCTAGTGCTGAAACCAGAGTGCTGTTTTCATTAAGATGAAAAAAGAATATATCTATCTCAAAATCAGATAAAGGAAAAGCTGTAGTAGTAATGGATAAGGCCAACAACTATAAGGGGAAGACAGACTGCATTTTACAGGATACTTCCCACTTATCAAGAAATTAGTTAAAACCCTACAAAAACACAAATTAAACAATTAAATAAGTTGCTTGCTGAAGTTGTTAGTTGGGATCAAAATACTTAGAAAAGTTGTGCACTAATCTCGGAAGAACTCCTAGTTTATATGGCCTCCCAAAAATTCATAAAGAAGATTATCCAGCAAGACCAATGAATCGGTGATTGTATCGATTCTTCTGCCTATAAAATTGTTATATTTCTGTCAAGTTTATTAACTGTCCATACTGGTCAATCAAGATCATTCATCAAAAATTCTACACATTTTCTTGAGAAAAATCAAGGATATTCAAATACAAGAGTCGGATTTGTTAGTCAGCTGTGACATTGCTTCCCTCTTAATCAACATTCCGTTATCTGACACACGTTAATTTACTATATGATGATTACCCTCCTGATATTGCGAGGATTTTTGAATTTGTTACAGAATCAGGATATTTCAGCTGGAAAAACAAGATCTATAGACAAGTTGAAGGCACTGCCATAGGTAGCCCTCTGTCTCCAAATTTGGCAAACTATTTTTTAAACCATCTGGAAGATACCTTGTTCTCATCCATTCATCCTCAACTCTCTCATTGTTTTGTTATGATGATGATATCTTTGCTGTTTGACCTCATTCTTAAAATAAGCTTACTACTTTCTTACAACAGATCAATAGCCTTCATCCACGCATTCAATTCACATGGGACAGAAAAGAAAAGGCTGGTAGTTTACCATTCTTGGACATCCTTTTTACGCGCACAGCCTCCGGTATTTTATCAACCAGTGTTTATCAAAAACCTACCTTTACTTGCAGATACATTCAAAGTCTGCTCATAATGCCTCTCAAAAAATTGGTGTTATCAAGTCTTTAATTAATAGAGCACATAATGTGTGCTCCTCTCCCTCAAGCTTACAACAAGAACTTCTTGCTATCAAAACTTTAATAGAATTTAATTGTTACAACCCTAATCAAATCCAGCAGATAATTGACTCCTATGTTTCAACACACCGCATTCCAATCTCTTATATTTCTGGTATCTCTGAACCAATTGGTAGAATTCTGAAGAAGTATCACCTTATTACAACATATTTTCCTACCAACAAAATTTCTCATCTGTTGCCATCTACAAAAGTCAAACTGTCACCTCTATGATTAGCTAGCGTTTACCAGATACCTTGTGAATGTAATCTTTCATCATACTTTGGGCAGAAGCTGTTCTGTGGAAAAAAGAATTAATGAACATCAATATTATATTGAATACACAAAACCTCAAAAGTCTGGTCTGGCACAACACAGTATTGACACTAAACACAGCATCCAGTGGGATGAAGCTCATCTTCTCCATAGAAGCAGTTTTAAATATGAATGCCTTTTCAAAGAAAGTTTCGAAATTTTTTTACATCAGCCAAATCTGAATCGGATTGATATACTCTCTCTCTCCTCCCTCAAAAGTTTGGGAGATTCTTATTTTACGTAACCATCAAAAATAGTTTTTAATAATATTATTTATTAATTTCCTCACGCTGCAACAGTTTTTAATTGGTAAACCACCAACTGTTGTATGTACCTTCTATTTTCCCATTTTTTTGATTTGCTTGTTTCTACGCACTGATGATGAACTGTTATTTTCAGTATGAAATATCTCTATTTTCATTTGATTAAAGTTAATTAATGTGGTTATCATGTAATTTATTGTTTATAGTCAATTCCACAGGTACCTTTAAAGATTAAAACACATTCATTCTTTTACTTTCGTGTAGTAAATTCTCATTCCTCTCATAATATGATTTTGCATTCCATATTGTATCGTATTGGTTATCTGTACTTTGTACAGGTTGTAAGCTTGAAATCATCTTTCTTCTTATATAGTCTAAAAAAACTTTTTTTGAAGCTCCTGCTTAACAATGCTACTCTGCAATCTAAACATCTACATGAAAAATTATCATCCAAACTTCAAATACACACAGTCTGATACTGCTTCCTTCAAACATGCCTAGCCCAATTCCCATACACTGATAATATGAGAGATGGTTTCCTAAGCCTCATAATTACCTTCCTATAGGTTCCACATTCAACCTTCGAAACTAAAAATTCTGTGGGTTTGGCATCCTCCCAAGTCAATACTGCATGATCACTCTTACCAGTTGGAGACAATTTGGTTACTTTGCTTATTGACAAATCCTCCGATGCTCTAATTAGATCCAAAACTCTCAAACCCAAAGTCATCAATCACATCCTGTTTCAAGTAATCTAAGAAAGAAATGTAATTTATATAGATACTAAGAGATTAGTACCTACATAAATTACATTTCTTTCCACCCATGCATTCTTTCCTCATTCCAGTTGAAGTGTATATAAAAATTACTTTGCATGTAGTAATTATGCTAATTTGTTAATACATGTCATCCACATATTCATTTGTATTAGCTGTTCTACAGCAGGGATTAGATATATATTTTCATCGGTTGGCCTCTATCTCACACCAAATATTTTCAATGCACTGCATTCTTTATCTCTGACCTCCTGCTAACTTCGTACTCTTTTAGGGCTACAGATTAGGAAGTCAGCAATTCATCTGATAACAGCAGCGACACCTCACTCCTGTCCTATCCACTCTGAAAATACTGTATCCCTCATTCTACTGTAGAGTTATCATCTTCTGACAGCTAAGTCACACACACTAATGCCTATAATTTCTGATCAAGATGCACTAGCCAATGCCAAAAACTCCCCCCCCCCTCCCACAATTACTTCATTGCTGTTGCATCTGGTTGGAATACAGATTACGCTCACTCATATACCTCTCCCAAAAGCTGTAGTTCCCCTTATTTCAAAGAACAAGGCTTTCTTCCTTATACTAAATCCATTAAATGCAATCCATCAGTTTTCTTCAGGGCTTGCCACTGAATCTCCAAGGTTTGGTTCCTGCTCTCAAACTCTTACATTTTTTCATGAATAATATTTGTGTATTTTAGTCAACAGTTCACATCTGAGAGCTGCTCAACTTTTATTCCCTTTAAAACTTTCTTACATGTTCTTCTTTTTAATATGAAATTCAATTTTATCATGCTCAAGACTAAATGGCTATCACTTCCAATTTCAAATCCTCTGTACACTCTGGTGTCCTGCATCAGGGAGAAAACATCACTATCAACAATAACATAATCAGTGAGACTTTCTTATTCCTTGCCTCTTCTCTCCATGTGTGAATTTGTGCACATTTTTATGTTGGAACATGGTGTTAGTAATAACCAGTCCATGTCCTGAGCAGAAAACCAACAGGTATTTGCTATTATAATTAGCTTTGCTCTTTTCTCCAAATTTTCCCAAAATATTTTTGTATGTCTGACAATCATTTCCTACTCAGCTATTTAGATCCCCACTTTTCCTTTTTAATTGTGTCAGTTGCTTTTTCTAAAGCGTCAAAAAATTCCTCCACTTCTACCTTAGTAGAACCTTCTGTGAGACTATAGGCACAAATAAGTCTCATTGTCCAGTTCCCCATTCTAATATTTGTCCACATCACTCTACTTGAGACTGCCTGCCATTCAAGAAGATTAGCCTCATATTTAGTGTTGAATACTATGGCTACTCCTTCCTTTCCTTGATTATAATCAAGGAAATATCACAAAATGTTATATTCAGGCAATGATAATTATCATTGCCTGAATATAACATTTTGTATTTATTGCTCAGAAAGATCTCACCAGTTTTTGTCTTTTTTGTTTCAGTCACCCCTATTATGTCGATCTGGTACTTATCGAATTCCTCAGCTAGCTCCATTTCTTTGCCATTCAGGCTTCTTATGTTGATAGTACCAGTCTTTAATGTTCAGGTTATAACTCTGGTGATGTTGAGTTGGGGGTGAGTGTTTTCAGATTTGTTCAGTAGCTGACTCTTCACTGTTTGCTCTGGTTTCCTGGCAAAAACAACAGGGTCCATGTTTAACAAGGTGGCACCCCAGCCAGCATGAAATGTTGTCATGCTGTACCATCATTTTGTATTTTGGTTTAAGCCAATAAGAATACAATTTGGTCGGCTGAATCTAAAATTGCCAGCCCATCCTCGTTCGTTCAGTATCCAGGTAGATACCCAACAGGGCGCAACACGAGAAGGTGAGGATTGGGCATTAGGTCAGAAGCCCTGGTCGGTTCTCCGCATTCCTTTAAAGGCTATGTGGAGGTCTCCTCTTGGTTATAACCTTCACCTTTAAACACCCCCTTAAATTACAGTTAATGCATTTACCATTAAATACTTAATTTAACTTAATTATCAGGTCGACATGGAACATACTTTTTCATAGAATGGGAGAGGGGTAGAACAAGAGGCCATTGCTAGAAACTGTATAAGGAGGGTGTGAGAAGAGGAGTGAGGAGCAGGTTCTTTGCATGGAGAGTGGAATGCATTGCCTGAGTGTGGTGTGGGTGAAGACACATTCAATTAAAGCACAGTTGGATGAGCATTGTGTGTAATATGTATACCTTCCATGATGAGTCTGACTCTACTCTGACAAATGTTAATAATAATAATAATTTTAGCATGAGTCTTTTTGTTCTTTATTTCGTATGCTTGTGTCTGCTTATGCTCCTATTTTGAAATACATGTAAGTCCTTGTGTTCATCAAATTCAGTCCACACATCCATTACATGGCAATTTATATTCCAATTGCCAAGTCCGTTGCCAAACTGTGGTGGAATTTTCACAAAGCAAACTGGAGGTTTCTTGTAAGTAAGTTGACTGTAACTTGAGGTAGATCAAATCATCTGGTAGTGAGTATGAGAGATTTGTTGGAGTGATGTGGGGCCTGCCAAGAGGATTCCAAGTGGCAATCAAAAAAAGACAGAATGATGAAACTGGAAGATTAAATCAAGAATTACAGGACAACTTTAATACCTCTGCAGCTTCCAAATTGTTACACTCTCTTGACAAGGCCAAGGAAGATCAATGCTTTATATTACATGACATTCACACATTACAAGATTTAAAACCAGTCTTTAATAAGATTTAATTCCAGTGGCAAAGCCTCAAAAACATTATCTTGGCTACATTAGTGGCACTATAGAATATATTATCTCCCTAATAATTTATTCATATGACAAATGCACTACGAGAGAAAGATGAAGACAAGGTTAAAATCTAAGAGAAATGTGATCCCTTACTTATTCACTCTTTAAGAAGCTTTCCCATCTTCAGAGCTTGTACAGACTATTGTCTGAAAAGCAGGAAGGCTACTTGTCTTCCAGTTTCTCATCAGAGGGAGACAAACCCAGAAGTGATACCAAGGTTGAAGTAAGGCAAAAGTCATTTATATATACAATTAGTCAAAAGGTGTCACACCTTATTACTAAAATTCTCTGGATTAGAGAGAGAGAGATGTTGAAAGTTTTCTGACTTGGTTATACTATAAATTAAAGATGCCAAGAAATTATATTCTTGGTTTCACCATCATCCAAGTGTTAGCAAACAAAGTCTGCATTTGAAGTAACTTCATGCTGGGCTTGCATTATGAGATACTAAGGCAATTGATGTGAAGTCATCAGCCTCTATATAGTCTCTCTTAACAAGTGTGTTAGACAGGGGAGAATCATATACAGTGATATTCTTGGACTTTGCAAAAGCATTTGATAGATTACCATATGATAAGTTGATGTACAAGCTGCAGAGGATGGAAATAGATAGTATACTGGTAGATGAATTGGAGATTGGTTCTCTGAATGGTACCAGCAGGTTGTTCTTCAGTTGTTTGCTGATAATGCAAAGTTTTGGGAAGAATTATAAATACACTGCTAATGCTAATTCCCTTCAGGAAGATTTGAAAAGATGTTTTACTTGGACAAAGGAGTGAAACTGTAGTTTTAATATCAGTAAGTGTAAGGTGTTGCATTTTGGGGTGCAGAAATATAAGGCTGTGTACTATATCGATGGTGCTGTACTGCAGGAAGTGGATGAGATTAGAGATTTGGGAGTGATGGTTGACAGTAGACTAAAGTTTAGAGGACATATTGCTAGTGTTGCAAAGGCTCCACATTGTAATGCTGCTATGATAAGAAGTACTCTGACATGTAAGGAAGTGGTTGTGCCACTGTATAAAGCACTGGTCAGAGCACACTTGGACTATTATGCTCAAATCTGGTCACTTATTTTTCAATGTAATGTGGACACATTCGAGAGGGCCAGAAGTGAGTGACTAAGACAATATCATGACTTTGGCTATGGAGAGAAGTTGAAAAAATGTGGATTGCAGAGTTTATTGGATAGTAAGAAAAGAGGTGATATGATAGAGACATTTAAGTTAGTGAGAGGATTTTATCAGATTAATCCAGAGGGGGATTATAAAAAGCATAGAAGGTGAGAGGGGAAGAACCAGAAGTCATCCCTGAAAGTTATGTAAAAGTGTAATGAAGGGGGGGGGGTGAGTAGATTTTTTACATGGAGAATTGTCAGTGAATGGAAGGCATTACCAGAATGTTAATGCAAGGAGTTTTAAGGATTTTAAGATTCTATATGATACATTTGTAAGTTGAATGAACCTTCCCATGATGAGTCTACTGACTCCATAGAGGGTGTAATAGTAATAATAATATACAAGTAGCCCAGTCGTGAAGTTACTGCACATGCAAATTTGGTTTGCTTATACTTGGATAAAGTATGAAACCAAGAATATAATTCTTAGCATCTTTAATTATAGTATATCCAAGTGAAAAAAACTTTCAACATTTTACTTGTTCTATAGGTTCACCATTAAGACAGAAGTTGATGTGTTTTCTGTGTCGACCTATTTCATACTTCGTCTTTTGATTTTCATTAAAAATTTGCTATTGTTAATCAGTTTAGTTAAAGAGCCTTATAGTGGATTTATTTAGGAGTGCAATATTAGTTGCATAAAGAGTTGACATTAATATATTTAATTTTGATATCTGGTTTAATGCCACTTTCTTTTATAATGTGATATGTATCATCATCATCAAATTCTTGACATGCACCACTGGGGGGGGGGATTATAAGATATTATGATAGTACTACTTGAAAAGTTACATCATTACTAACTTCCTATCAACAATTTTCCTTCAAATTAATCTGTTATCTGTCAAACTCCAATATTATCAGATCTTATATTTCTGTCTTCTAAGACACTTTTTACTGTGTCAATCTGCCCTGATCTTGGTCTTCCTCCAGACTTTTTTCTGCCATCTTGGCATAAAATACCTATTTTGCTAACTATTCCTTTCATGTTCTGTTTAACTGGATCAATTAAACAGAATATAACCACCTGAGATTAGCTCTGCTAACACATTCCTGAACGCTATCAATGTTAAGTTCTTTCCTATTATTCTTATTTTAGTATGATATTGCCATTGATGCTATCTTTCTTTCTCAGAACTTTCATAACTGTGGTCTCCAGTCTTTGGTCAAGTGTTTTATATCTAACCTGGCTTTCAGATCCATAAGTTAAAACTGGTTTCAATACCATCCTCTATACACCTAATTGAGTGTCTAACTAATTTCTTTTTTATTCCGTATAAATTTATTCAGTTGACTTCCTACCATACCAGCTTTTGTCTATTTCATTATTTAATTTCCATCTTCACTAAAAATTGCCTAGGTAGACAAAATGTTTTATTTGTTCTATAGGTTCATCATTCAGGATGCATCTGATATTTTCAGTGTTTCTGCCTATTTTCTGTCTTTTTATTGCTGATTTTCATATCAAAGTTATTATAACAGTTATTCAATTTGGTTAGGAAATCTTGCAGACTTGAACTGAAATTATTCAGAAATATAACATCATCTGCATAAATAAAGAGATTATATTAACATCTCCAATTTTTATATCAGATTTTATAATACTTTCCTTCATAATGTTATCCATATAAATAACAAATATCAGTGGAGATAATGTGCACCCTTGTCACACACCTGATTTAACATCAAACCATTGTCCTATATCTCCTTCAATTCTAACTGCTGACTTACAACTCAAATAAAGACCCAGTGACATCTCATAACTATAGCATTTTGAAGAGCTTTCTTCTTGGCACCTTGTCATTCCTTTTCCAGATCTACAAAACTTAAATATCCTTGTTATATTCCCATCATTTCTCAATTATTTGTCTTAAAGTGAAAATATGATCCTAACAACCTTCATTTGGCCTGAATCTGGCTTGTTCTTCACCAAGCTTTCCTTCCACAATCCTTCTTAGTCATTTCTCAAGTATCTAACATAAACCTTACTAGGAACACTCAGTAGGGAAATACCTCTGTAATTCTCACATTCAGTTTTATTCCCATTTTTTATAAATGGGTACTATGAAAGCTCTCCAATCATATGGAATTCAAACATCTGTCCAGACTTTCTGAATTATGCAGTGCAGCCACTGTAAAACTTATACTTCCATACTTGAGCATTTATAGTCAAACATCCTCTACTCCAGATGCCTTTCCACATTTCAGGTTTTTGATGGGTTTTTCTACTTCAAATATTGATATGTATTTCTGATTGCATGCCTGTTGAGTGTTTTCTACCACTGTGCTGTCACTCCTTGTTTCATTTAGCAATCTTTCAAAGTAATTACTCCAAGGATATTTTTATATCCAGTTACTTTTAAAGTAACTTTTTCTCCATTTTTAAGCTTTTTCAATAGCCTCCAGAACATTTTGTCACCTTCCTGATATTTATATGTTCTGATCCAAGTCTTTCCATGACTTTTTTTAGTTAGTTTTACAACACTGCTTTGCTTTCTTACATTCATCTCTGTGTTCTCTAAGAGAACAAGACTTTCAATGTGCTTTCTTCTTTTCCCTCACTTTGAGGGAAAAGAAGAAAGCACATTGAAAGTGCTTTCATTGCTCTTTAACATTGCTCTTTAACTTCCTGAGTCTGCAAAGGAGTTCTGATTTTTCTGTCCTTGCAGACAACCTCGCCACATGCCTCTTTGGCTGAAACAATGTTGTCTTCAGGATGTACCATTGAATCTCCAAGGTTCCTGTTTTGAAACGCTTTCATTTTTTCTTGAATTATGTTTGCGTATTTTAGTCTATAGTTCACATCAGTAAGTTGCTCAACTTTGATTCCTTTTAAAGATTTTCTTACGTAGTCTTCTTTTCAAGATGAAATTCAATTTTGTTCCTGCTCTGTAAGTTCTGTAATGTAGTCTGCATAGATTGAATTATAGTGAAGATAGTATACACTCTTGTATTACACATAAGTTTACAAACTATCTTCATGTAATCTTCTTAAATTTGTAAATGCTAATAAAATTTAAATAAGACTTTGTATATATTACTCTGTATAATGGCCCATTTGCACTGTATAAATGCAGTGTTTTGAAGATCTTTTCTCTTAGCACCGTGTCATATATCTTTGCCAGATCTACAAACCTTACATGCACATATCCTTTACATTTCCATGATTTATCAACTACTCTGCATGTCTTGACAATTGTAATATACAGTAAATGGTTTCTATATTTATATAAAACAAGGGCAAATATTACAGTAAACTGAATTCTTCACAAAAACACTAATACTTCTGTTTATTTATAGGAGAAATTACTCAGGTTTAAAAAAAAAAAAAAAAAAAGTCTGTACTAGATGTTTAAAATGTAAAATACAAATTAAAATGATAAACCAACAAGAAAGAGAGAGAGAGAGAGAGAGAGAGAGGAAAAAAAAATTATATTTAATTCCTGAAATATTCTTACTTCAGATTTTAAGTCATCCCTTTCCTGTGTGGTTAATGTTAGATTAAGTTGTAGGCGAGAGATCATGTCTGTTAGTCTAAGCACTTCAGATTCCAATTTATCTCGCTCTGCCTTTACACGATTATAGTTTTCTTGTGCATAATTCCCATACTGTACTTGCAATTTAATTCCTTTCAGCTCTGCTGCCATCTGATTATATTTTGTTTTAAGCCCATCTTCTTCTTCATTTTGTTTTGCCAAGTTCTACAAATGAGTTACATTTTATAAATGAAAAGGAAATATGACTTTATAAATGATAAAAATATAAAATTAGATAATAAAAATAAATAACTCTAATAATAATAACCTGTTATTTTAATGTTTTATTATATCAGTTCGATATACACAAAAGAGATTATAGAATTGAAGATTATAGTACATTATAATGTAATGTATTTATAGAATTGCAGTCTACATTCTAATAAACTATGGTTTATTAGGTATATTCCTCATCAAAAGAATCTACTGCTTTATCATAGACACTGTTGCATATCTGTTCCAGGCTATATATAAAACAGGTAGTATTGCAGAGGTGGATTATGAGCCGAAAATGCAACCTAAGTTATATGACAGCTGGCACTAGATATACCAGTAAAAGTAATGCAGAAACTGCCACTCTTGGGTTGTTGTACAACAGTATTTAGTGTACTGAGAATGGTCCAATCCAGGGCCAGTCCAAGACTATCTGATGCCCCTAAGCAAAGAAAATTTAGGTGCACTTATACATTGTCTCTCTATATATATATTTTGTCATACTCACACAAGCACACGTACACCTACACATGTGGATATTTATAAAAATAATATCATTATGAACATTAAAAAAAAATTTTTTTTTAATGTTATTTATTTTCCAGAAGGAGGAAAAATCTCTTCACTTGAGGTTAAGTATACAAAGAGCAGGAGAGTGGAAGAAATAGAGAAAGGCGAAAATAATGTAGGATCATCAGCGAGCACCAGGACAGCTTTACTTATTTCAGCTTTTTATTATTAATCGAGGTTTTACTAATTTTTTTCGAAGGCTGTAATTTTCCCCCGAACTATGTAGCAAAATCTGGTGCCCCAAAGTCTTGGCGCCCCTGGGCAATTGCCTAGGTTCGCCTAATGATAAAACCGGCTCTGGTCCAACCAAACAAACATCCACCTAACTAGTAGGTCCTATGGCTGCAGATAGCTTGCTAATGTGAGGGACTAACAGAAAACTATATGAATGACACACACAGGAGTGCAGAAACTCATATAGATACTACATGCTTCACAAACAAAGGGTAAAAATTCACCTGGTCTTATGAATCCTGGTCAAAGAAAATTCACATTTTAATTCTAGCTGAATGATGTCTGAATGTTACAGCCTACTTGAACTTTGTTGTGTTAATCTGGTGCATCCTGTTATGTTCAGTCTATCTTATGTGACTCTCATCAACAGAATGTTGGAAAGCAATAATATATTAATACCATGAATGGTTAAGTGTTGAATAATCCAGGAACACTGCTCTAGAAATTAATCATGGAACTGTTATTCAAATCTCTTTAGGACTTCCAATAAGCAGGGCAGTTGTCTTAAACCATGTAACAAAATTCATCTACTACCTCAAGACATTTATACACAACCATGTAAGCATAGGATTCAAACCCACAGCCTGCGGAAAGGGAGGAGAGAAGGAGAGAGAAGAAAAATTATTCCCAACAGTACACGGGTGGTCTGAAAAGTTCTCTGTCTCGACCATAGATGGCAACACTATCAGCAAGATTTATTTTTTCTAAGTTGGTACATCAGTCATAAGCATCCATGGAAATTGCAAGTCATTCTATCAAGTAGTTTGGTTTATACAGCTGTTTGAAGCAAAAGTGTTGTCTGTATCCCTTGAAATGGATAAAATTGAGTATCATGTGGTTATAAAATTCTTTGTAAAAGAAGGTTTAACACCAAAAGAAATTCATTTGAAGTTCATAAAAGTTTATGAGCACTCTTCTCCTTCATTTGCGACAATTAAGAAATGGGCTGCCGAGTTTAAACATGGCCATACCAGTCTTGAAGATGATCCATGTGAAGGACATCCAAAAAGTGTAACAACATCAGAAATCATTGATCAAGTGCACAATATGGTATTGGATGACCAGCAAGTCAAAGTGTGTGAAATTGCTGAGACTACAGGCATTTCAAAAGAAAGTGTAGGATATTTTTTGCATGAAGAATTGCATATGAAAAACCTTTGCACAAGATGGGTGTTACGCTTGCTCACAGCAGATCACAAATGCACTCGCATGAAAATCTCTGAACAGTGCATGGAGCATTTTAACAAGAATAAAACTGATTTTGTGTGTCGATTTATTACTATAAATGAGACTTGGATTCACCATTACACACCAGAATCCAAACAGCAGTCAAAACAGTGGACAGAAGCTGGTTGTTCAGCACCAAAGAAGACAAATTCAGTTCTATCAGCAATTAAGGTCATGGCATTGGTGTTTTGGGATGCTAAAGGCATTTTGCTTATTAATTATCTTGAAAAGGATAAAACAATAACCAGGGAATATTATTCCAATCTTTAACCAGACTGGATGAAAAAATTCATGAGAAAAGACCCGGTTTGAAGAAGAAGAAAAATCATCTTTCATCAGGATAATGCACCTGCCCACAAAAGTGTTTTGGCAATGGGAAAATTAAGAGATCTGCACTATGAATTGTTGGAACATCTCCAGATTTGGCTCCCTCTGACTTCAATCTCTTCCCAAAGCTAAAACTCTACCTCGCTGGTCAGTGTTTTTCTTCGAATCAAGAGATGATTGCAGCTGTAAATGGGTATTTTGCAGATCTTACTGAGAGCCACTACAGGGACAAGATAATAGCGCTGAAGCACAGCTGGAATAAATAAATGTATCAGTCTCAAGGGAGATTATGTTGAAAAATAAAAATAATTTTGAAATTATAAATTTGTTTTTTCATTGTTAGGCTGAGAACTTTTCAGACCACTCTCATATAATGTATCATTCGAGAATAGTTCCAGGAGCATGAGAATGAGTTTTCATACTTCACTAATCTGCTAATTCACTGACTCTCAATTCAACTGAGAATCTGTGGGATTAAGTGGAAAGCTGTGCATGCTATGCAATCACTGTAATATAATCTGAGGTAACTGCAGGCATATGAGGCTGCAAATGCCAGCAACCTTGTAAAATGTTTTAAAGAGCAGTGGAATGTATGCCCCATTAGGTTTAGGACTAAATGGGATACCACTTGTTTGTCAGGCAGGTGTACCTAATAAACTAATTGTGAATGTGTGTGTATTAGTAAGTAAAGCATACTTCAATCCTGCTACAAAGCAAGTTACAGTCGTGTGGTGTAAATGATAACAAGTTTAAAAGAATACATAAATGGCCTACTAATATATCATCTTAATTTCAACTATCTGACAGAAACAGAAAGAAAGAGATGAATTACAGAAAAGATTTTGACTTATCTGAGAGAAGTGTTTACAGTAAGATGTCACATATTCCAATATCTCTGTTCACCAGAATGCAGGCCAGGGTGGAGATCTCAAGCCAACCATTGGAAATCGTACAAAAGTAGATTTCAGAAAAATCAAAGCTATCAAGACCCCAAATCCTGAATGATAACCAAAATAATGGAAACACATTTTGATATAAGACAAACAGCCAACCTGCATAAATCATGTTGGAGACTGCTGAAAGAGCTACTAGACCATCAAAGGATAATTTTATATAAAGCATATATTGTGGGTGTAGAAATAGTTCCAAAACCTATCAACAATTATTAATGAAAAGCAATGAAGGATACACTCCACAGAGTGAGAAAATCTACAATCAAATTCTTTTCTTTGGAATTAGTCACGTTTGGAATTGCTAGAGTAAATGTATTTTATATGAGACAGTGACTGCATTAATGATTCACTCAACAGATTAAAGAAAGATGCTCCTCAATAAATTGCTTGCTAAAAAAAATGTATTCAAGTATGACAATCAAGTGAGATTTTTTTTAAATGTGATCTAAGGAAACTGAGAAAGAAGATAGACTAAATATATCAATATGTAGAAATCAGAAAAAATTTTTAAATAAAATAAAAGGAAGATAAAGAGAATTATGAGATAAGAAGAATATCTTCTTCAAATAGTTAAATAAAAATGAAACTACAGAACATTTAGCTGAATGCTATGTTCCTTCTTTTTTTTTCGGAAACACATTAATTGGGAGAAGAGAGTTTGTTTTTAGACTTCATAAGTATCTAAAGGTTAGATATGTATAAAATACTATAAATTATTATTTACTAATTGTACTTCTGCTGAGGATTTCTTAAAAATAATAAAATAATAATTTAATATACAGAATTGTATCCATTATATATGTTACACATTTATTTACAATAAATATTTGCAGTCTTCATTCTTTGGAATTTCACATTTAGATTTTTGAAGTCAATTCACAATCATGAATGAGATAAGCCTCTGATCTCTTGCACTGCAGAAGAGGACTTAATTGGAAGGCCTCACTGCAAAAGTTGGTTTGATTCAAAATCAAGTGTAAGACAAGGATGCATATAATCTCCAGTATTATTCATCATCTATATGAGTCACATTATGTAAGAAATTGGCATTAAACCTGATATTAGAATCAGAGATATCAAACTTAGCTCTTTGCAGATGATGTTGTACTCCTAAACACATCCAGTGCAACTCCAGGTTTCTCTAACTAAAAGATCAAAACCATGAAAATATTCAAGTACATAGAAAACTTCAGCTACATTCTGAATGGAGAACAAGTAAAATATTTCAGCTATTTAGGTACAGTTTTTAGTGAAGATGGCAAGTTAAATCTGGAAATAGACAACATAATAAGCAAAACTGGTATGTGAGAAGCCAGTTGAATAAATTTATATGGAATAAGAGAGAAATTAGTCAAACACTAAACTAGCAGTAAACAAGACCGTGTTCAAACCAGTTTTAATTGAAGGATCTGAGAGTTGGGTTAGAAATAAAGCACTTGATCAAAGATTAGAAACTACAGATATGAGAGTTCTTGGAAAAATTAGGGGTTTGAACAGATGCCATCAATGGCAGAATCATTAAAAATGAAAATATTAGAAAGGAACTTGACATTGTTTGCATTCAAGAATGTATGAGTAGGGATAATCTAAGGTGGTATGGTCATTTAAATAGGAGAGGTTAGCAAAACAGGTGTTTGATGCCAAAATGGCAGGAAAAATACCCAGAGGAAGACCAAGGTCTAGTTGGATTGATTCAGTCAGAAGTACCTTAGAAGAAGGAAATGTTGGATATGACAATATTTAAGTGCTAACAAGTAATAGACTGACTAAGTTGGAAGAAACTTGTGATAGGAGATTATTAAAAATATGAACTTAATCATGTAGTGCTGCAATAGTAGCCTGAACACCCCTTTAGGATACCTATCAGGAAATTGATGATGATAAAAATTAACTTTATCTCCACAATTGACATTTATTTTATATAACAATATGAGATAACAGATAGTGGAAACATCATAGAAGATCATGACAAAATCCTCTTATATGCCTTGCAGTATTACAAAAACCTATACCTAGCAAACCCAACATCCATGAATGCCACTGATATAATTCTTTCTGATGTGAACTGCCAGCACCTCTTTACCAAAAGATAAATCTCCTGGCAAAGACGGGCCTCACCACTGAATATTACATACAACTTGGACCTATCCATTACAGAATATATGTTGAAGCTAAAAGCAGTGGCTTCCCTCCCAATATGACATCTGTTATTAAGCTTATCCCAAAGAAAGGAGATGCTACAAAATTAAGAAACTGGCAACCCATCTCCATCATAAACACCGACTTTTCATGCCAAATAACTTAAACCCATGCTGAACAAAATAACAGATAGGCACCAGAGCTATTCTATCCCTGGACGATCTATCCACGAAAACCTACACCCCATAAGGGATCTGATAAGCATAGCTAACAATGACAGTGAAACAATGGGCCTTGTAACACTAGACCAAGAAAAAGCTTTTGACTACAATGAACATCACTACCTATTCAACTGCTTGAACGTCTTCAGACTTTGGCTCAGGCATCATTCAATCCATCAAGATGTTATATGCTAAAGCACATTTTTGCATGAAAATAAAAAACAGGCTCACCATATCTACACCATATCACCAAGGCTGTCTGCTTTCTGGTCCTCTTTACACAATTGCCATAGAGCCCTTTTTTGCATAGAGTAAGTATACTGCTTAGGGCATCCTGAACTTTCCTACCCAGCCATAACCCTGACAGCATATGCTGATGATGTCACAGTTATAGCCTGCAAAGAAGAGGATTTCTATAAACATACAAACATCATACTCAAGAATACCAAGCAGCCTCAGGAGCTAAACTAAATCACATAACTCTGGTGTGGCAAATGAAAAAAAACCAAACTAATTTCCCAATGTCTGGTCACTTGTCTGCAGATGGGAAACAAATATCTGGGAATTTACCCATGAAACATATCCTCTTACGTGGATAAGAACTGGGATACACTCATTAAATGTTTCAAGCAAGTACTAGGAAAGTGGGCAGCAAGAAGTGCCTCTGCTCCACAAGAAGGAGAATAATAAACCAAATAGCTACCAGTGTCCTTTGGCATACACTAAAGATTCTCACACCACCAGTGCAATTTATCTAACAAATACAGTCAGCCATCTATCGATTCATATGGAACCACACAAACTGGCTTTCCTACTTCAAGCTAAGTACTTCTCTTAAAGGAGGACAAAACTTGACCCCCATTGACCATAGCATAAAAACATTCTGTACTCTAATTTTCCTTAATACCCCACAACAGGAAATGGCACACAAACATGCCACCAAATTATATTTTCAGTCCTGCCACTAGAAGTCTCTCTTTATCCAAACCTTAAGAATGACAAGAGCACATGTGCCAGTGAGAATAACAAATTTCTACAAACATACCCTTCAAAGATGAAAGAATTAAACATCCAGCACACAGTGAAGACAGCATCCCTTCCTCAAATCCTCATGGAACCTAACTTCCACAACACAATGGTAAGGAACCCATCAATCAGAAAGAGATTTTCTTTCTTCCATGGAGCTGGCAAGGCATGAGAGTCTTGGGTGATATTCTTCTCCAAGCCTTAGCTGGCACTTTCTAAAAATCACTCGCAAACGTGAAATACGGGAATCAGGCCTAGCAGATACACAATGTGAAATCTGCTTTTCAGGGTGCTATGCCTGATAGCATAACAGAAGAGACTCAGTCCTCCTGATGCAGAAGATCCAATGCCTCAATGTTCCAATAATGCATGGAAGAGACTTGCACTCTAATACAACAGTCCAAACAAAGCACTTTATTGGAAAATCCTGCATTATCCCACCAAACACTGGGATCTACCACATTGCACAAAAGCCACCAAACCTGACACAGATATTCAGTGGAGAATGTGGTACAATGCACAACCCACTCTAACTATATTATGGAAATTCAACCTGAATGCCCCCGTCAACAACCAATTAATCCACTTGTCTCGGGAAATGGCAACCTTAACCTGTGGTTGTCTTCATACAGAAGAGGAATAGCTCAATCTTGTCCATGCAGAGTCAAAAAAACCATTCGATCTGCAACTACTTATTCATCACTGCTAAAGCAGTAATATACAGCTGCTACCTTCAACACACAAGATGAGACAGCACAACAGTTTCAGAGAGAGAGAGGCAACTGACCATCTCCTTGCAGCCTTCAAACAAAAGGTGAGAAGTTGTATCCTACATGAGCATCATCACCACAAGCAGAACAACACCCTAGACCAGTGTTTCCCAACGTTTTTGGATCATGCCCCACCTCAATGCCTCAAAGATTTTGATGTCTTCCCCCCCCTCAAGCATAATAGTCAGCCAAGTTCTGAAAAAGTATAATATAAATATATATTTTTAAAAAAAAAGGAATATAGGTAAAACTGTTTTTAATTTGACTTTCTTCAATGAATATAAATTTTATATTACACTTTGTATATTATAAAACATAAATCGAACTGAACTCGGGAAAATAAAATCCAAGTTAATGATCCTTGAGCTTGATGTCTGCTGCAAAGAGTTTTTATTTGAGGTACTAATTTAGTCATTTTCAATCTCAAATTCCCACTGTTTGTGATATCCAGATGATTTCTTTTTTCAGTAACAAGTCATTTACAGCACTAAAGCCACATTCAGCTAAATATGACCACAGAAAGGGCAACAGTTTTTTTTTTTTTTCAAAACTAGTTGAATTTCGGTATTTCGTGCCTGTCTCGTCAGAAAGCCATGACATTGTTCCTTTTATGTTGAATAAAGTTCTAATAGACTCATCGTTTTGCTTTTCTGAGAGTTCTTCTTGATACTGTATTTATGTTGACTGCTGTACTAGTGATGTCAGCTTTTTTTCGTGGAAAGGCAGGGTTGCAACATCGACAATTTATTGCCGCCAATGGCGAGTTTTTTGAGTACATCGGTGATGAGGTGACAAATGCAACATCGTTTTCTAACTGCCCCCAAAATATTCAAATTGCCTCCCTGTGGGGCATATGCACCATGTTGGGAAACACTGCCCTAGACTTTTTCCACCAAGACTGGAATCCACAGAATCAACTCATGGCTGAGCAGGGCGACTGCATCACTATCCACTTTCCAATATAGAAGCGATATCATTGTTCCCCCCCTCCTTTAGAAAGGGAGAAGAAATAGATTTTTGTGCTTAACAGTGTGAATGATGACCATCTGTTACTTTCATGTAAATATGCAATATTGTCTTATGGCAACTGTTATTTTTGTGTAAGTTGTAGTATCATGTTATAATAACTGTTATTCTTATGTAATTTATCTCAACAATCAATGAGCATGTAACCTCTCTGCCTGACTGCAGAGAACCAAAACCAGTTAACCCTGTACACAGATTGTGAATTTTAAATTAAAAATAAATAAATAAGGGAAGGGATCAAAGATCATTCTTGCAAGAGATCACACAGAAGTCTACAAAGTTGTCCTTGCTCCAATGAAATACAGCCAAGAAATCAGTGTTCAAACATTGGTCATGGTGGATCTTGAGAGTTATAAACAATTGGGCAGTACAAGTTTTATCAAATGAAAAGGATGAATGGAGTGTTACTGCCATCTGCAAATTATGGATAAGATTTGAAATCTGTAAGAGCAAATCATTTATATACAGGAGGAAGAGAGTGAGTGAAAGTAAAGAAACCCTGAGGTACTGTATTGGTGGATAATCTGAGGAGAGGAAACCATCTACTTGACTTGTAGTGAGTAACCAGAAAGCTGGTAATCCAGTTAGAGAGGATGGAAGGAAGACCATAGAATAGCAGTTTGCTAAGTATATTCCTGTGCCCAACTCAATCAAGTGCTTTTGAAATGTCAAGAATGACCACACAAGTTTCTCGGAATTTTTCCATGAGTTCACACTTGGATAGCAAAGGCTAGAAGATCAACTGTAGATCAAGAATGGTGGAATACATATTGCTGATCAATAACTTGTTGGTAGGTCTCCAAGTGATGCAGAAGTTGGCTGTTGATGATTTTCTCCATACTTTTTGAAGTGAGAGCAAGCAGATGGTTTGGTGGACGACTTATCACCTTTGTTTGGAATGGGTTGATGTGAATAGATTTCAGTTGAAAGACTTAAGGGGCAACACAGGATAGGTGTTAGTGACACAAGTCCTGGTGCACAAGTTTTTAACATGATAGGTTGAATACCATCAGAACAAGATGTCTTATTTGTGTTCATGGTTATTACAGATTCTTCAGATTTCTTTCTCGCAGAAGACTATAGATGACATGGAGTGAGCAGTTCTCAGTAAAGAAGGAGAACTTTGCCCTAGTCGTCTATGCAGGAATTGGAAGATGAGTGATGACAGTAACTCAGCCTTAAGTGATTATTGTACTGTCTGGGTGTGAGATTGGTAGTAACATTAGTGGACAAAAGTTGTGCCCAATGGCCTTGGCATAGAACCAGAAGGCTCGACTGCCATTTGGACAAGAGACAAGTTTGCTGCATTTCAAAATCTGGTCTGGACTTGATGATTCTTTTTACAGCTGTTGCAAGCTGCAATTATAAGTGGAGTGAGCAGCTAAAGTTTTAATCTTGAGCCACTCATGATATGCTAAGTTTTTGCCTGTACTGCATCAACACAATTTTTTGAGAACCAAAGCTTGGATGGTCACCTCATATTTTGGGTGAAATGAAGGCCTTCATTCCTGTGAGAATGATTTCTGATATTCAGTCTATGCTCAATCAGAAGAACTGAAGCATTAAACAGATCATGGAGAGAAGTCATGGAATAGAAGTCAATTATTAAATAATAATTTATATTTTTCCATGCACATCTAACCTTCAGATTCTTAAGGAATACAAAGGTAACTATACAGAGTTTAAAAGCATGAGCTTAAAAAATGTTACATTTATCACTCATGCATTAATGTCTTCTACCAATTAAAAATGTGTTTCTGAAATAAGATAATATCAATCATTATACAAAACTGAAAGTTCTGTAGTTTCATTTAAGTATAGGAGGAACTTAATCTCCTTATCTGTTATTATCTCAATTGCTGTTCTCTTTCTTTTTATTATTATTTTCCCTTATTTTTACCTATTCATATATTCAGTCTGCCTTCCCTAGATCACAGTTAAAGAAAAATCTCATTTGACTGGCATCCTTGCATACATCCTTTTTCAAGCAGGCTGATGAAGAGCATCTTTCTTTAATTTGCTGAAGTGGGCCCTGAATGTAATTGCTGTCACAAATAAAACACAATTACTTAAGCAGTTCCAAAGAAAAGAATTTCATTGTTAATTTTTTCTCAATTACTGAGCATATAGCACTGTAGCCGATAATATGAAGAGTCGATGTATTGTATGTCTTTCAATATTACTTCACAGTTCTTCCTTGGAGAGTACATAAAGATTCACATAAGATTTTTCCTATATCACTGAATTCAGCCCAGCAATTTATTTTATTTTCTTTCTTCTGTTTCCATTTTAGTTCTCTCTAGCTAGTGCTCCCCATTGCATTGTTTGAATATTTCCTGTCAAATCACTTCCTGTATCACTGATATATACAAATTAAACAACAGAGGGCCCTGTGTCACCTGCCTTCTGTTGGAATCAACTCCTCCATAAACCACAAAATCTGTCAATCAGCCACCCTCTAACCCAAATCAGCAGATTAATATCCATCTCCATTTGCTTCAATTTATGTATTCTTGTCAAATGCTTTGCCAAGCTTAGCAATATAACTGAGTAACCATTTTCTTTATCCTTGATTATAAAAATTACTAAAAAAAAAAAACATGTTGTCCCTTATAGTGTATAATATTCCTATCCACCAAGTCCTGAATTCTGTCTTTCATCAATTTCTCCAATATCTTAACCACCACCCCTGAGATGCTGATTGGCCTATAATTTGCTACTTCTGTCTTGGAGCCTCCTTTATGCAATGGACTATTTTACTCTCTTTCTATTCCAATGGCACCTTCCCACTACTTAGGCTTAAATTAAATAGCTTGGTCAGAGGAGCTGATAATTCCTTAGCACATTCTCCTAATTGTTGTTGTTATGTTCCATCGAGTCATTTTCGACTCCTGGTGATTCTATCAACATATGCTTTCCATTCATATCTGTCCCTGATCATATCTTTCAGAATTTCCAGGCAGTTGCTTCTTTAACTCCATCTAATTCTTGGTCTTCCCTTTCTCCTGCTTCCATCAACTTTAGTAAGCATCATCATCTTCTCCAGGCTGTCATTTGTTTGCATAATATGTCCAAAGTATAAGAATTTTTGCTTGATGATCATAGCTTCAAAGGAGCAATCTGGCTTTATTGTCTATCACTGATTAATTGGTTTGCTTTGCAGTCCATGGTATCCTTAGTAAGCATCTCCAAACCCATAATTCAAATGCACCTACCTTCCTTCTTTCACTCTTTCTCAGGGCCCAGCTTTCACATCCATACAGTTCAACAGGGAATACTATTGCTTTCATGGTTCCGATTTTTGTTGTGAGGCTAATATCTTTATCTTTAAAGATCTCGCTTAAATTTGTGATTGCTTTCCTTCCAAGTAATAATCTTCTAACTTCTTCAGTACAATACCCATCTTTATCAATTCAGGATCCTAGGAGCACAAAATTCTCCTCATCCACTTCAAAATCATAAAGTTCACATGCCATAACCTTTGTCTTTTGAGGTTAAGTTTAAGGTTATATTTAGCACTTTCTTCGTTAACTTTCACAATAAGTTCCTCCAAATCTTCTTTGCATTCTGCTAGAAAGGTGATATCATCTGCATACCTCAAATTATTAATATTTCTTCCACCAATTTTAATTCCAACTGAAGACTCCTCCAACTCTGCCATTTTTAAAATGCATTCGCTGTACAAGTTATATCTTTATAACTTGTACAGCGAATAGAAGCACGTAGGGAGATAAAATACATCCTTGTCGCACCCCTTTACCTTTTGTGAAATACTCAGTTTCTCCAAGATCTGTTTGAACAGTAACTTCTTGTTCATAATAAAGATTCCTCAGAAGGATAATGTGCTCTAGTACTCCCATTGTTCTTAACACATTCCACAGTTTCACATGATCTACAGAGTCAAAAGCCTTACTATAGTCAAGGAAACAAAGGTAGACATTCTTTTGATATTCCTGTGCTCTTTCTATTATCCATCTCACATTGGTGATCTGATCTCTTGTTCTTCTGCCTGTTCATCTAGCATTTCTCTCTCTTCGTGAATGGTTCCAGTCTTTTCTGAATGATCTTGAGTAAGACTTTATTTGCATGAGAAATCAGTGCTATAGTTCTGTCATTTTTTCACTCTCTCTCTCTCTCTCTTGCATCACCGTTCTTCAATAAAGATATATATAAACGGATTTTTCCTAGGACCTAGGCCATGTAGTTGTGATCCAAATTCATTGACATAGAGCTGTTAAAATTTTAACTGCCTCTTCTCCCAGGCCTTTTGAGCAGCTCAAAAGGTATTCCATCCCCTTCTCATGCTTTCTTACAGGATCTCCAGTGATACTGGCTCCTGTGTATAATCTTGCTCGGTAATTTCTCAGTAATTTTAGAGTCCTTTCTGTAAAGGGACTGTCTATATGCTTTCCATCTTTCTTTGATGTCTGCACCTTCTATAAGATATCCTTTGTGATTTTTTTTTAATATTGTCACCTTGGTGCTGAACTTCCCTGTCAGTTGCCTGATCTTTTTGAAAAGAACTCTTTTTCTGGTCTTCAGTGCTTTAAATTCAGAGTAAGAGAGATTAGGACGAGGGGGCTTGATTTTATGCCATGAAACCCCTCCAACTTACTATGTTACAGTTTATATTATTAATAATAAAACTGTGATATTATTAACACGTTCGCTGCCAACTACGAGTATACTCGTAGTGGGTAATCCTGCTTCACAAGCCAGCTACGAGTATACTCGTAGGACGCTTACCGCCGGGAACGAGATTATTGTAGTGACCTTGAAGAAGTGAAAATGCTTGGCTTGTGGGGCTAGCTTCAAAATTGTGTATTCTCATAGACCGTATATGCTCTGTACAAGCCGACTACGAGTATACTCGTAGGTCGTTTACATCCGGTAACGAGATTATCGTACTGACCTTGAAGAAGTAAAACAGCTCGGCGTAGGGGAACGCACCATGCCAAAGTAGCGTGGCAGCGAACGTGTTAATTATAAATAAAATTTATATTATTAATAATAATAAAACTTATAAACAAACAGTTATCTTTAAAACAGATGAACCCTTTGTCACATACATGCAATACATAAATAAATATATATATATATATATATATATAAAATAAGAAGTGAAGTAATGAACTTCAACATAATTCATCTGTACAAACTTCACAACAACTATATTTGTATAATATGACATCTTATATTTACACAGTTTCTATACACAGATTTTCTAAGGAGTGTAAATACATTTTTTATGAGTGGACTAAATTCAAACATAAAAAAATGCATGAATGCAGTTCTATTCCAAAAATCTTTATTTATCATTTGAGGTAATTTTTTTTAATAATTACAATAAACCTGGAGGGAAATACATGGCATTTTTTTCTGTAGTATTCAGATTATTCAATACAAAATACTTAAAATTCTCTCACTTTTTTAAAATAATTGTATTATTATTATTATTATTACAGGCAACTCCAAGGAGTCGACAGACTCATCGAGGGAGGCCCCAACATCATGCCAAGAACAACCACTCGACATCCACACAGCATCCACCACACCTCGCCCCAAACCCATGCACGGCCACAGCACCCACAACAGACCCCGGCAGCCCACTCCACCCATTCACCACTCTCCAAGCAAAAAACCCAGCTCCAACACCCCCACCCAGCCCCCAGTCCCCCCACCACCAGTCCCATTATCAAAAATATTCTCTGGATCAATCCTACAGAAACCCTTCAGCAACCTGAACATCTCAACCACACCACCCCTCCTCCGCCCATTGACCAACCCCTGCAACCCACAAATCCTCAACCCACCCACACAAGGCCCACTCCACAGACCTGCCACCATCCCGGCCACCCGCCCCCCCAGACCCCCCACCAAGAAGAAACCCGGCACCCACATCCGGGCACAGCAGTCCAGATGGGGGTCCCATCAAGGCCCGATACAGAGGAACAACAACCTGCCCGTCTCCGCCTGTCAAAGCACCTCTCAGAAGCCAAGCGATTTGATGAGCCGACCCAGCCACTCCTGCAATGCGCCCCAAAACCTCACCCACCCACCACCACCCCCAAATCCCTGGCCCCACCAATGCGACACACTGCCGCCAATCCCCTCACCCCAAAATGCACAACCCCACACCCTGCCACATCAAACCGACATCCACCCTCCCCAGCCCAGCTCCCCAAACCATCCAAACCATCCCGCAAAACTCCGACATCCCGTGCACCCACAACTGCTCCACCCAACCCCGCACCATTTATGATTTCCTTTATGATTAACAGGAAATATTCTTTGACCTTCAGTGACAATGAACTGTTATAATGACAAAAGGGAGCCTCTAGCTCAGTCTGACAAAAGGGAGCCTCTAACTCAGTCTATGCTGACTGAGTTACACACCTTTGGTCAGAAAGACCTGGGTTCGATTCCCGTCCATAATGTGAGGAACCTTCATCTGGTCTCGTTCGACTAAAGGTGAGTTAGCTGGTCTCATACAGAGGTACAGGGTTTTATTTCACCTGGGAACTCAGGTTTTTCATCCCTCTGAACAGGCACACTGGCCCATGAATACACACACACACACACACGGATCTAGTCATAAAATACATACTCAATTCCTCACTAGTAGAGCTCAACCAGTCCTAATGGGCAGTTTAGGAACGGGGGAGGGCACATGAATAAATAAAAATGACAAAAGGAATTCATGATTGTGTTGATGCATTTTGCTGATGTCAAAAGTTAAAACAGAGAGAACTCATATATTAGTCTTCAGGGAAAAAAAAAAAAAAAAAAAAACGCTTGTTTTGTTTTTACAGACTTGTCACTGTAAAAATCATTAACTTTACTGCAGGAGACCTTTGTATAAAGCTCATCTTTAAATCTCTGAAAAGAAGTCCCATATGATAGCATGAGGTCCTACAAAAAGGACTCAATTCTACTTTCATATACTGTTCTCTGCATGTATGTTTTCAAAAAACACAAGTCTATGTACATAAAGAACACTAGACTGGCTGTACAATGCAATATTCTCCACCACTGGCACTTGACTGTACCTTATTTGGAAGACTATGTACAATCTTTATATCCTTAAGGAGCACTCCTAGTTGTTCTGTTGCTTGGAACAGAACCATTAGTTGGTTGGCCTAACAGAGCATCATCTTCATGGTTTCTAACATTTCTTCCCAATGTCTGTAGCCTGATTACTTCGTTATTATTGCATGCATTATCTACAAATTGATCAGATTTATCTCGATCATCTGCTTCAATTTGGGACAGTGGAATTAACACTGATATGAACTTTATTATTTCCTGGGATGTACCCATTACCCAAATACCCATTTTTAGCTGCTGTCCACTTTGAAGATCTAGTCTTTGATGTTCCCTTAATATGTCGATGCTGTTGCTATCAGTATATGTAAAGTGCTATAAATACTATTAAATCCTCCATTCTCTTTAGATGACATTCCAATGAACCACACTCACTAATACCTGTAACTTTTGGCCAAGCTGTGCTAACCAATGCCCAAAACTCCTCAACCTTATTTTGAATACTTCTGGCATTAGTGTACATAAACTGCAATACTGCCTTCATCCCACAACCTCTCTTATACTGTATTACTTAGCTGACTAAAGTTAACCTGGGGGTGCTACATTTTGCATCATGTGATCACTCTTCCACTTATTAACCTCTAGTTTGTTTGGACCCTCACTTACATCCCTCCCAAACATTCTAATTTCCCCTCTTTGCACTTCTGAATGCTCTTAATTATATAAATCCTTCTTTCCTTCCATCAAACTCACTCCACAAATTCCACACAATTCCTCCTGCACAATCTGCACACTGACTCATTCGAAATCATAGCTGTCCATCTCAGTTTGTGCCAACTGACTCAACTTTTACTTTCTCACTCTTCTTTTTCACATGCACTAGCAACTCCTTGATGTCTTCTTGTATACTTCATTTGTCACCTTCTAAATCATTTGTACCAGCCAAAATAAACATCTTTCACCTTAGCTCTTACATATATTACATTATTTGACATATGACATATATTGACATTATTTGTATCTACAGTATCATTGACATATATTAGCTACAAGAAAACACAATTTCATCACACCTCAAGGACTTCTCACATCAATGAATCACCATATAAAATCTGATCATTCTACATATAAGCATATCATTAAAGCAAGACTTACCTTTAGCAAAACCATAATGTCCTCTATAGAAGAACCTCATGCTGCCAATCCATTTCCGGATGTGATTACTACAATTACAATACCTTGATGACCATCCCAGAGATAATGAAAATAGGGATATGACAAGAAACGGCGAGGTTGTATTAGAGAATTGTGAGAGTGTGAATGTAGAAAGTGTGAATGATAGTATTAATGGTTTTACAGAGAATAAAAAAGATGAGATAGATGCAATGAGTGAGATTGCGTTGTTGAATAGTGCAATACAAAGGGCAAAACAGCAGCTAGAGCGTATGAGTAAAAGTCGACTGAATGAACCAACCAATAATAAAAAGTATGACAGGAAAAATAGGCGTATAGTGTGAACATGAACAAAATGAAGGATAAAGTGCTGTATGGACACTCGTTAGCACGAGGTGTGTTAGTAGAGGATTTGACAAAATCGTACCAACCTGGTGCGACCATAAAGGATGTAACAGAGTCTATTAGAGAGCAAAAGGAAAGGGTGAAAGAAATGATTGTTGTGGCAGGTACGAATGATTTGAAAGGAGATAAAATGGAAATGATAGAAGACCTGAATGAATTGTTTGAGGTAGCAAAAGAAAAGAGTGAGAAAGTTAGAATGATTAGTCTTTTGACACGGTATGACAGAGAAATGTTTAAAAGGAGGGCCATAATTGCGAATGATTTTATGCGTGGGTTATGTATAACGAGTGGTGTGGAATTTGTGGATGTGTAGAGCGAGTTCGATGGGCGAAAGGTTCTATATAAGATGGATGGCTTGCATTTGAATGGTTACAGTGTAAGGAGACTTGAGAAAGTGTTGCTGAATGTAGTGGATGTGCAAATTCAGGGAAACTAGATTTATTAAGGGGGGGGGTAGATATACAGTCCTTAGGGAGGCAGTTGAATGTATGAATGAATACAATATGCCCGAGCGAATAAGGACAACAAATCAAGAGTGGGATAGTTAATATAAGGCATCAAGGTAGGGTTGGGGGCTAATGGGGGGTCTTAAATTCATGTACACTAATACTAGGAGTATTAGTAACAAGAAGGAAGAGTTTTTGGCCATAGTTGGCACTTCCAGACCACAGGTTATTGGTATTAGTGAATCATGGCTGACTGTAGATGATATAGCTAGTGGGATTGAATGTGATGGGTATAGTGTGTTCAGGAATGACAGGGAGAATAAAATGGGGTGAGGAGTATTGTTGATGATAGCTGATGAGCTACAGCCAAGGAGAATAGAAGTTGAATTGCAGGATAGAGAAAAGAGCACATTTGAGGCCATTTGGTGTGAGATTGTGGCTAGCAGAACTAAATATACAATTGGGTGCTGCTATAGACCAGGTGATGGAAAAGATGGTGGTGACAGTATGCACAAGCAAATAGAAGGAATGAGCGGAAGGAGGGTAATTATTATGGGAGATTTCAACCACATGGAACCCTAATCAGTAAACTGGAGCAGATGGGGATAGATATAGGGTTGGTGAAATGGATAGGAGGGTAGTTGAAGGAGAGATACCAGAGAGTGGTTTATGCAGGATTAGAGTCTAAAAGACGGCTTGTGACTAGTGGTGTGCCGCAGGGCTCTGTTCTTGGATCACTGCTTTTCAATTTGTTCATCAATGATATAGGAAAGGATTTGAGAGGAAGTGTTCACTTGTTTGCTGATGATGCAAAGTTGGGTAGAGCAATTGTGAGTGCACAGGATGTTAAAATGTTACAGGATGATTTGGATAGTTTGGAGGACTGGGCTAGGAAAAATGGATGTCAATTTAATCTGGCAAAGTGTAAGGTTATGCACTTTGGGGTATCGCATTGGTGGAACCGTATTCCAGGAGATTGATGAGGCCAGGGATTTGGGAGTGTTGGTGAATAGGGAATTGAAGTTTAGGGGGCACATTGCAAAAGTGACTAAATCAGCTCATCAAATCATTTGGCTTTTGAAAAATACTTTAACATGCAGAGACAAACAAGTTGTTGTTCCTCTGTATCGAGCCTTGATAAGACCCCATCTGGACTACTGTGACCAGTTATGGGCACCAGGGTTTCTTCATGATGGGGAGGAAGTGGGGAGGATCCAGAGACGAGTGACCAAGATGATAGAAGGTCTGTGGAATGAACCTTATGAGAATAGGTTGAAGATTTGTGGGTTGCAGAGATTGGACGATAGGCGAAGGAGTGGTGATATGATTGAGACATTCAAATTACTGAAGGGTTTCTATAAGATTGATCCAGAAGATATTTTTGAAAATATGACTGGTGGTGGGAGGACTAGGGGCCATGCATGGAAGCTGGGCAAGAGCGTGGTTGACAAGGGTGTTAGAGCTAGGTTTTTTACTTGGAGAGTGGTGAACGAGTGGAATAAGCTTCCAGTCTGTTGTGGGTGCTACGACCGTGAATGAGTTCAAGGCAAGGTATGATAGACACTGTGTCAATGTCGAATAGTTGTTCTTGACATGATGTTAGGGCCTCCCTCGATGAGTCTGTCGACTCTTTGGAGTTGCCCGAAACAATAATAATAAAAACTCAGGTATAGAAGAAAAAACATATTTATTGGAATCTAAAGACATAAAATACACTTAGACCAATCTGACTTTCAATTAGTTCAATGACATGCTAAATCAAACTGTATCAAACTGATTAATACTCTAATGCATGAACAATAAATGCTTCTTTTAAGTTAGAGATTAAACACACATAATATACACATTATACACTTCTAATCAATATTCTATCTACTATGTTAGTCCTGCACATTAAGCTAGTCATAATCATCTATAATTATTCCAGACAATTTGTCTTATGGACATTAGCCACTGCTAAATAAAGTTCTTAAATACTGTCCATACTCGAATATTACACTACAATGATCTTCCCCTTTTACTGACTAGGTAATTATACACAAAATCTGTACTTTACCATTTCTTGAGGCAGGATCTCCAGATCCGTCTGAACTGTCCTTCTTTGTTTGAATTACCTCTCCATACTTCCATAAGCCTGCGTCTATGTGGTGGGGGTCACTATGGTCATCAGATTAAGCTATGCTCTGCACCTGGCGTTGTTCCCGAGTCTATTCTGGATCTGTTTCGGGCCATCCTCGTTACTAATGCCGGTTCATAGGATACGTCCACGATATTATTCCATCAGAACTTTCAGCGAAGGAGCGAAGACAGCATATGCTGACATCTCACGCTTTAGCACCAGCCAGAACTTCAGACATCGAAGGGAAAAGCGCACTGTCCGATATTGTACTATCACCAAGAAACACCATCAGGAACTTCTGGTCCACGGGAGAAGTCAAATCATCATCCAGCAAAATAGGCGAAAAAAAGCCTTGAGAAAGGGGTGCAAACCCTTTTTATTCTCCCTTCACTTCCCCCCTTTTTAGTACCCTGTTACTAGCTGTGATAGCGCACTCTTACTTTCTGCGATCTTTTCCCGCCCACTACTTTCTTCATCCGCAGGGATTTCGGCACATCATGAGATCTCTAGCAGCGTCTTCCGGGAAACGAATGTGCATCACTTTCCAAGATTGCCAATGCCTCAGGCCCGCCCGTGACCTTTGGACTATTGTTTACATCTAATTTACCCATTCATTGTATGTATGATACATTCATATAATACTAATTTATACATAAGTTCTTTACATGGTATTACAATTCTACTAAAAGGAAGTAATTCTATTTCTATTTACAGTTAGTACTTTATTTCTTCTGTTCGAGTACAAGTTTTTTCTCTCTGTTTACATTTTAGACTTGTTAGATCCTGAATGAATAATTTCTTTTAATAAATGTTTCATTCAGGATGTAACACATTCCATGATTAACATTAATTTATGAATATTAATATTCATTAAAAACTTGTCAAGATATTTATGATGTTAGCATAACAAAAAACTAAAATACCTGCTCATATTCCTTGCATATGTTAGTTGTTTTCTGGAACTGTTTCTGAAGAGACTGAATCTTTTTTTCTAATCTTTCTTTCTCTGTTTGTAAGGGCCAAACATGATCATGAAGTTTTAGCTGTAAAAGAAAAATATGATAATTAAGGTGTGTGCAAGAAAACTTATTTTCATTTAATTTGATACACATTCATATTCCAATTTACAAGCTATATAATAATTTTAGTTTAATCCTTTATCCAAGTTTGTGCAAACAAAGTTTGCACCTGAAAGTATCTTCAGGACTGGGGTAAAGTGGTACAACACCGGTGGAGCAAGCTACGAACACTCCAATCTCAGTATCTCCCATAATGCAAAACACATCTCCTTGCGGATATGTATAATGCCTTCCCTTAATGCATAACATTATACATATCCGCAAGGAGATGTGTTTTGCATTATGGGAGATACTGAGATAGGAGTGTTGGTAGCTTGCTCCACCTTTGCAAGAGTTGCTCGGTGTTGTACCACTTTACCCCAGTCCTGAAGATACTTTCAGGCGCAAACTTTGTTTGCACACACTTGGATAAAGGATTAAACTAAAATTATTATAGTCTGACCAAGTGAAAAATAAACTTTCAACATCTTTCTCTAAATCTAGAGTAATTTAATAAAAAGGTGGCACACCATTTGGCAGCTCCTATAGGAGGAGATGAACTTGCTAATGCTTCTGCCTGGTATCTCCGGCAATGCTGTAGCCAATGAAGTTCTAACTGAGGCTTGGCTATTGCTGTTACCCCCTGCCACGATCAGAGCTTTAATTTAATAGCTCAATAACACTTTATCCCTACACTGTCCTCTACAGATAACGGGGAAGATGAAAAGCATTCTTGCTTCACCCCTTTAAGCCAGTCCTTATAAGGACTGGTATCTCCACTTGGGCCTAGCTCCCACTGAAGAGACCTCAATAAAGGTCGAAACTAGTCTGGGTAGTGGCCCTTCCCTTAATGCATAACATTATACATATCCGCAAGGAGATGTGTTTTGCATTATGGGAGATACTGAGATAGGAGTGTCGGTAGCTTGCTCCACCTCTGCAAGGAGTTGCCCGGTGTTATACCACTTTACCCCAGTCCTGAAGATACTTTCAGGCACAAACTTTTTTTGCACACACTTGGATAAAGGATTAAACTAAAATTATTATAGTCTGACCAAGTGAAAAATAAACTTTTTACAAGCTATATTTAAATAATATGAATATTCTACAAACTGCATTACTGAGAAAACCATATTTCAGATGAAGACATCAAAAATTTTGCAAGCCACTATGGAATTATACAACTTATATAGGAAGTCTTCCTTTTTGCTTCACTGACATAGGCCAGCCTTAAATTTATCTGATGTTCATACTTTCCCCATCCTTACAAGATGCAGCATTCAAATATCTTGTTTACTACATTTTGTGCAAATTACTTTTCTTACTGCTAGCCATCCTATGAAATAGCTACCCAAAATTTATCTGTCTACTCACCAACTTAAGAAATCTTAATCCCATCAGTTCGTTCTCCTATTTGCCAAGCTCTGCAATTCTTATTCTCCCCATCTGTCTGTCCAAAGAGACATCAATTCACCAAATAGATATTATACTCAAGCTAATAATATCTGGATCCCTCATGTTTCTTCATCGCATCCCCAGAAATTCAGACCAAATCTGCAGAGCAGTCCAGATGTCCCAATCAATGATTTATATATGTGATGCAAATCACCTCCTTATTTCAGTACCCCTTTCTCACTGCTATGTCAGACTTCCACCAGGATCATCACAACTTTTGAAATGTCTTTATCATATTCTCCTCTTTTCCTCCTATCCACCAAACTCTGTAATCTACATTCAGTCAAACGCTCTTCATAGCCAACACTTCAGAGTCCTGATATCACTTTGGTCATTTGTCTTTGGACCCTCTCTAGTGTTTCCAGATCACAATGACAACTGGTGACCAAATTTGAGTACAATAATCCATGTGTGGCGAGATCAATGCCTTATACAGAGGCTACCCCCCCCCACACACACACACCTCATTCCTACATGTCCATGTACTTTTAATTATAGCAGCAATACGACTTGCAGTCTTTGAAATACTTGCAATGTGCCATCAGAACTATAGTCAACCATCTACCGCCATCCCAAGATCCTGAATCTCATCCACTTCCCATCTCCACCAATACAGCATGTAGCTCTGTATCCCAAAGTGTCACACCTTCCATTTATTTATTTTAAAACTACAACCTCACTTATCTGTCCAAGCTAAACGTTTATTCAGATCTTCCTGTAGAGAATTAATATCAGCAATTTTCCTGGCAATTCTACCTAACTTTGCATCATCAGCAAATATATGAAGATCCCCAGTCAATCTACATGAAATATCATCAACAAATAAGTTAAACAGTAAGGGGCCCCAAGAACAGAACCATGAGGCTACATTTCAAAAAATTATGGAGACAACTACAATGTTATAGAGTAAAACTTTAGTTTAATATAAACCAAAATCAACGCTCGATGTTTTGACCATCATATCAAGGTCATCCTCTGGAGCATACACAATATGTACAGAGAAACAAGCTGCACTACAATCTGCATGGTTTGCTAAAGTTTCTGACCAACTGTTACTACAATTATTGGCCTGACCTCTGCCAAAAAAAAATCTTTACTACATCAAAGCTAGAGTCTTATAATTATTATCTATTAGATTACAAAACTAAGGGTTGGGCTGGAGAGCAACAAGTTTAGATATATATATTAAAAAAAAAAATGTGATTATACATATAAATTTCAACCAACTGGTATGGAATAGTTTGCTAAAGTCCTAAAGTATGCTAGATACTAGTGCGCTGAATATGTGCCATCCAAATTTCTTGGAATTTTTATGCCACCATTATTGTTGAGATTAGGGTTGTTAATCACAATTTCACAGGCTTCTTTAAATTTTCTTTCATACCAGGTTTTTGTATGATGTAAAGAGCAGGTACTTTTCCGATCAGTTTGGTGTAGGGTGTTGAGAGTGTGATCTGAGAGGCCTGCTTCACCAAAATTGTTATATTTAATGTTTTTTTTTTTTTTTTTTTTATGTATAGGGATTGTATGTCCAGTTTCAACAATATAAGGTAAGTTACAGGTGCAGTAGATGCAATATACTCCAGGATGTGCCAATGGGAGGAGAGGATCCTTAGAGGAGTTGAATGTTTCTTAATTTTATAGGTGGTTTAAAAATGGCATTGAGATTATGGGAATTGAGGTGTAGGATTCTATTGATTTTTTCTGATAACCCTTTAATGTATGGGATGGCTATGGTTTTACTCTATTCTATATTCGTTTTTGATGAAGTTTTATGAAGAACTTTATTAATAGTATTTTTAATTATTCTTGTTTAAGAGCTTGTTGATTAGAGCAAATTGTTATAGCTCTGTTTTTAAGGGTGTTAATGACTCCAAATTTTTGCGATTGGTGGTGATGAGTTAGCATGTATATATTGGCCAGTGTGTGTCGGTCTGCGGTAAACCGTGAAGGATAGACTGCCTGAGGGAAGATGTGTGACCAGTGTATCCAGGAATGGGAGAGAGTTCTGATTTTCAATTTCGATAGTAAATTGTATGCATTCATGTTGTTTGTTCAAGTGGCTAAGGTGTAATGTTTTTCGATCATGTGGCCAGATAACGAAAACATTGTCAATGCATCTAAGTCACACTGTAGGTTTTAGAGTAAAGGAATCAAGAGCACTTTGCTCAAAAGCTTCCATATAAAAGTTAGCAATTGGCAGGGATAGTGGTGAGCAATGGCCGTACCTTCTTTTTGCAGGTAAAATTTATTTTGCCACACAAAGTAACCAGAACGTAGTACGTGGACAAAGAGGGCTGTAATGTCGGGCGGAAATTTGTTCCGTAGGAGAAGAATCACGTCACTGATTGGGACATTTGTGAAAAGGGCAGAAATGTCGAAACTAATTAATAAATCATCTTTGTCGAGTGTTATGTTTTTAATTTTTTTTATAAAGTGTTGTGTGTTCTTTATATAGGACGGGGAATGACCTACCAACTCCTTAAGTGTTGACGCTAATTTCTTGGCTAGGTTGTAATTAGGACTGTCTATTCCTTCAACTATTGGCCAAAGTGGAACGTTTTGTTTGTGTACTTTAGGAACACCATATATTCTGGAAGAATGGGCGTAATGGGGTATAAGTTTTTTAACAGTGTCTGACAGCCAAGAAGCGATAGACTTAAGTAATTTCTCAGTTTTTTCTTTATTCTGTTAGTTGGATTATAGTTTACAAGCTGATAGGTGCTGTTATCGGAGACTAGTTGATTCATCTGATGGATGTAAGTTGACAGTCAAGGACGACAGTGGCATTACTTTGTCCAATTTTGTTATAATTATATCTTGATTAGCTTTCAATGACTTGATTGCTGCTTGTTCTATTTTTGTAAGATTGCTATATAAGGTTTTCTTTTTATTCAGAACATTGCTGGTTTCTAATCGAATTTTATCAGCAATATTAATAGGAAGAGACTTAATGCCTCTTTCTATGTGGTATTTAAAATCCAATTTAGTAACAGTTCTAGGTGCTACTGCAAAGTTAAGGCCTTTATCAAGAAGTGCAAGTTGACCATTATTTAAGGTGTGGCTTGATAAGTTGATCACATGACTATTGCTTGCAGGTGGTTGGTCACTCCTTGTCTCACTTGTTCGTTGTTCACTGTTAGAGTTGTTTACCGTAGAAGAGATATCCTAATTGGTTGGATTCGCATGATTGGCATTTAAATCTCGGCGTTGTTTTTAAATTATGAAATTTGGCTTTAAGCTTTTCTTTATTATTTTCTATAATATACTTAGCCGAATTGTCAGTGATTCTTTCAAACACATTCAAAATATCTGGATTCATAAAGCTAGATATTTCGGATTGTAAATTTGAAACCTGATTATGAGTTATTGCTAGATTTTTGCAGGCTGTTTGAATTTTACCTACAAAAAGAAGGTACAGCCATGTAGTACAACCACTATCCCTGCCAATTGCTAACTTTTATATGGAAGCTTTTGAGCAAAGTGCTCTTGATTCCTTTACTCTAGAACCTACAGTGTGGCTTAGATACATTGCTGATCTTTTCGTTATCTGGCCACACGGTCGACAAACATTAAACACATTCCTTAGCCACCTGAACAAACAACATGAACGCATACAATTTACTATCGAAATTAAAAATCAGAACTCACTCCCATTCCTGGATACACTGGTCACACATCTTCCCTCAGGCAGTCTATCCTTCACAGTCTACTGCAAACCGAAACACACTGGCCAATATATATACATGCTAACTCATATCACCACCCATCGCAAAAATTTGGAGTGTCATTAACACCCTTAAAAACAGAGCTATAACAATTTACTCTAATCAACAAGCTCTTAAACTTATTAAACTTAAACATAATCTTAAATAAAAATTATTAGCAACACATTTATAAATAATGGATATGACAAAAATACTATTCTGTCTTCTGGTTTGTACAGGATGAGGGATTCCAAAAAGGGCGAGACTTCAGGATGTCTGAGTTGATGCCCAAGCCATCTGAGTTGTAGTTTTTTTTTACTATACTGACAAGTGGTTCTTACTTAGCCAGATTTAGCAAGCAGAGTTAGTGATGCGGTCCATCCAGGTGTATCCAAGGATCAGTCGGAGACATGTAGTTCCAAAGGAGTTAATTAGATCTGCAGCTTTTTTGGTGTTTATTGTCCAGGTTTGAGAATCATACAAGAAGATGGATCTACTGGTTGCATGGTATAGTCTTAATTTTGTCTTTAATGATACTAATGATGATTTCTAGATGGGACGGAGTTTGTTATGGAAGACTAGAGCCAGCTGTTTACGTTTTCTGATATAATTTTCTGTATTGCTGATTTTCTGTATCTTTTTTCTGTATTGCTGATGTATGATCCAAGGTATTGAAAGTCCTTTACTCTTTCTAAGATTTATTGCTGATATGAAATATAAAGTTTTCACAACCTATTGAGAATACTTTGGACTTTTGGATGTTGATCTGCAGACCAATAAGTTTAGCCTGTGCCTCTAGTAGACTGAGATGTTTTTGCACATTTGTTGGTACTGTATCAATAAGTAGAACATCGTCAGCAAAGCTAAGATCAGTTATTTGCATGGTGTGGGTGGATGTTTTAATGTTAAAACCAAGATCTTCTGTGTTGATGGTCCGGAAGATGTAGTCCAAGCATATTAAAAACAAATAAGGTGCTAGTACATCACCTTGCAGGACTCCTGTTGTCACTGGAAATGATTCAGATGTTTGTTTTAAAGATTACTGTAGCATTGTAATCTTTATAAGGTGCTGAGATTGCTTGTATGAGTTTTGAGGGTAGATCATAGAAGCTGAGTATTTTAAACATTGCTTCTCTATTAATGGAATCAAAGGCTTTTTTGAAGTCTATAAAGGTTAAAATGAGTGGTAAGTTTTTATCATGTGAACCTTCTATGATTCTTCTGATGCAATGTATCTGTTCTATTGTACATCATTTTTTTTTAGAAATCCAGCTTGGTTTTTTCTTAAAAGTGGTGTTAAGTAAGGTTCTATGGAGTATCATCCTATTGTAGATTTTAACTGTGGTTGATAGCAAAGTAACACCTCTGTAGTTATCCATTCTATTTAGACTGACCTTTTTGGGACAATAAGGCCTTGTTTCCAGGTATTATTCTAGCGTTTAAAGCCTGATTTATTATGGCAAGCAGATTGGAATATGTATTATACCCAGCATTTTTGAAAGCTTCTGCTTTAATTCCGTCAATCCCTGGGGACTTTCCTGCTTTGGTTTGATCTAATGCTATTTTTAGTTCCTTTTCAGTGAAGTCATCACAATTTATTGGTAGAGTGGTGGTTAAGTGCGGGTCCGCTAGCTGACCTGAATGTTGGGGATTATCAACATTCAGTAATTCTTGAAAGTAGTTTCTCCATTCTTTCATCAAGTTCGAATTTACTGATAGCTGTCTACCGTTTTTGTCATGTGCGACAATATTTCCACTTCTTTTTGTTTTATGTTAACAGATATAATTTATCATTTGAAAGGTGTTTCTAGTATCCCCAGTTTTAGTATAATTTTCAAGTTCCTCGCAGGATTTATTTATTTGATTTTCTTTGTCTTTGGCCTTGACCTTGTTATTTAAAGTGTCTAGTTTATCTTTATTTATTTCATTCCTGTTTAAGTGGTAGAGTTTCCTTGCTTTATTTCTTTCATCTATATATTTTTAAGTTTCAGGGGTGATCCATTTTTCAAAGTCTTTTTTGCTGCTGTTTCCAAGAATTTTGTTGGATGTTATGTTTATTGCTTCAATGATACCCTCATACTTTTCATTAACTGGATCTTTAAGAATGTTTTTCCATATTGTCTTCTAATGTGCTGTGGAAAGATGCTGCAATTTGTGGGTTATTTAGTTTGTCCCAGTTGTATTGTTTCTTTTCAGGCTTGTTATTTTTATAGGCTTTTAGTGAAAGTTTAATGTGGGCACTGATTATTCTGTGGTCAGAGTTTATAGTTCAACCATGTTATATGCTCAACAGTTCATGATGGATCTGATCCACTTTCTATTGATTAGTATGTGGTCTATTTGGGAATGAGAACCATTTGGATGTTCCCAGGTCCATAGTCTTCCTTTTGGATGGGGAAATTTGGTTTGGATGATTACCATGTTATGGCTGCTGCAGAAGTTCATAAGAGAATGTCCATTGTTATTTGTGGTTTCATGATAAGTGTATTTATCAACGTTTTAGTAGTATTGGCAATGTCATTACCAATTTGAGCATTAAAATTGCCACCAATGAGTGTGACATTGTGAACTGGGATGTTCATGACAGTTTCACAAAGATCTTTATAATAGGTGTCTCTGTCTTCTAGTGGAGCACATTCTGTAGGAGCATATGTGGATATTATTGTCATTTTTTGGTTGGTACTTATGGTTATGAGGAGAATTCTTTCAGATACGTTTTCAATTGATGTTACTTTTTCTGCAAGTTCCTTCTTGAGCATTATTCCAACCCCTCTTTTCTCAGTTCTCCATCTATGTTCTTGTATACATATAATGTCTATGTTGACTTTTTTCTGCTCCTCTTGGAAAAGTACCTGCTCTTTACATCATAAATCTGGTATGAAAGAAAATTTAAAGAAGCCTGTGAAATTCTGATTAACCATCCTAATCTCAACAATAACGGTGGCATAAAAATTCCAAAAATTTGGATGGCACATATTCGACCCACTTAGTATCTAGCATACTTTAGGAAACTATTCCATATCAATTGGCTGAAATTTATATGTATAATCACATATTTATTTTAATATATATATATATATATATTTATTTATTTATTTTATTTTTTTTTTTTTTTCAGAATTCATTTTTACTTGGTTGGAATATTATTCAAAAAACTTTAATGACTGTTACCGAGAGATAAAAAGATGACATGGTTTATTTTAAAAGATACTACTAGTTAACAAGTTTCGTTGAATAGATCAACATCTTCGGGTATCACAATCAATGAAATATATAAAGAATTACAGAGACTTAAAATTGTAATAACAGAACAAGTACAAAAAAGACAGCAGCATGTTTGAAAACAAAATATGAGCTTGAGTTCCAAACAAACGTATACTATGCACTGTCACGAGTGTGCCAATACTGAACAGAGGCAACGTGTGTGTGTGTCAGAGAGATTGAAACTTAGGCTGTTGTTGATATGAGAAGAATCTAGAGAAATTTCTCTAGATTCGACAATCTTTCTTTTGAGCTCATCATAGCACACATGGATGTTAGAAGTTTGAGTCCAGTTCACAATGTGTTGGCGGCGTTCGTCTGAGTTAACTGAAAAGAGAACGTGGCTAGAGAGAGCACTGGCTCTAGTCCTGTTATAGGAGATATCTCTACGGTGTTCTTCCAAACATAGAAGGATGGATTTAGCAGTCTGGCCATAGTATGATTTCTGGAGTGTACAACATAAAATGTTGTACACTCCAGGAAAAAACTTCGTTCAATACTTAGTAAACCTAAAGAGAAAAAAATCTTCCAACTCAGTTTCCTGGAGTGTACAAAATTTTATGTGATTGTGGAAAGCCATACTATGGCCAGACTGCTAAATCCATCCTTCTACATTTGGAAGAACACCGTAGAGATATCTCCTATAATAGGACTAGAGCCAGCGCTCTCTCAAGCCACGTTCTCTTTTCAACTCAGATGAAGGCCGCCAACACATTGTGAACTGGACTCAAACTTCTAACATCCATGTGTGCTATGATGAGCTCGAAAGAAAGATTGTGGAATCTAGAGAAATTTTCTCTAGATTCTTCTCATATCAACAACAGCCTAAGTTTCAATCTCTCTGATGCACACATTGCCTCTGTTCAGTATAGGCGCACTCCGACAGCGCATAGTATACGTTTGTTTGGAACTCAAGCTCGCATTTTGTTTTCAAACATGCTACCGTCTTTTTGTACTTGTTCTGTTATTACAATTTTAAGTCTCTGTAATTCTTTATATATTTCTTTGATTGTGATACCTGAAGATGTTGATCTATTCAACGAAACTAGTAAACTAGTAGTATCTTTTTAAATATATTTGTCATCTTTTAATCTCTCGGTAACAGTCATTACATTTTTTTGTATATATGTAGAAAGGTTTTTACCTTGAGTATATATTATGTTAAAGATACCAAGCAATTTTATAAGCTGTTTTTTAATCCTTTTTTCCAAGTAAGCAAACAGACAAGTAAGTCAAGTTATTTGCAGCTGCACATAGTGCAACACTAGGCAACTCGTGGTAAAGGTGGAGCAGAATCTGATCACTTTCCTTAGAATTTTCCCCTAATGCAAAGCACATTTCTTTGCGGAAATGTATGATGCTATGCATTAAGGTAATGGTCACTACTTATACCGGTTTCGACCTTTATTGAGGTCTCATCAGTGGGAGCCATACCTAAAAAATGCCAAGGGTGAAGTAATACAGAGCTTATAAATATTTTACCTAAACAAGTTGCCATAAGGTGCTTTGACCTCATTAAATAAAAATCTCAGGATGAGAGTAATATGTAAAAAGTTTTTTACCTTGGGTATATATTATGTTAAAGATACCACGCAATTTTATAAGCTAGGTTTTTCAATAAAGGTCGAAACAGGTATGGGTAGAGACCATTACCTTAATGCATAGCGTCATACATTTCCGCAAGGAAATGTGCTTTGCATTAAGGGGAAAATTCTAAGGAAAGTGATCAGAGCTTGCTCCATCTTTACCACGAGTTGCACTATGTGCAGCCACAAACTTGACTTACTTGTCTGTTTGCTTACTTGGGAAAAAGGATTAAAAAACCTAGTTTATAAAATTGCTTGGTATCTTTAACATAATATATACCATAATTTAACATAAAATAATACATACTGTCAATAGGAAGTTAGTAATGATGTAACTTTATCATGTATTACTATCATAATATCCTGTCTGTTCAAAGGTGTCCATATTTGTGACCACGCACCCAGGCTACTAACATGAATGGGATGCAATTTTTATACATCAAAAAGTGTTCTCTTCATGAAGAATTAGTATATTCCATTTAATTTTAGCAATCACGCAAAGCTAGGAAACAATTAAGAGAGTCTTTAACAGGAATAAATACAAAAATGTAATATTAGTGATATTGCTATTCTGTGGATGGGTGTTACATGCCTAACATATGCTGAATATACACCCTAGTAAGTATGCTTGAATTTTGTGGCATTAAGTAAAAATTTTTAAGAGTTGGGCAAATATTTCTTATCTTTATGCATATGCAATTAGGCAACTTTTTTTTTTAATCACCTACAGATCGTTTTATATATACACCTCAACAGCTCACATTCCAATCTTTAGATTTTACATGTATATGAGAATTTGAAAATCTTATATTTATTGTTTTACATATGTAAGTTAGAGATAATTCTCCAAGTTACATATGTAAAACAAACTTGTACATGTCTCACTGAGCAGTGATAATCTGTGTAGTTAGTGGAAATGGTTTGTTCACTAGGCCACCCAAAGAAATAGAATCCTATGTTTGATTCTAGTCACCACTAGAGAAACTTTTTCTAAGGATTTTTTTGCTGGCCTGGTTGGCCAAGTGGTTAGTGTATCCTAGCGAATCCTGCCAAAGGCATGGAATTTGTGATTGTCTGTGGGAATACTGGTGGTGGGCAGTAGATGGCATTGGTTTAGTTGCGGTTCATTGTATTCAGTGGATCAAGTGCTGGATATTCAGGAGCTGGAGACAGATATTCTTTCTTCCACTCCAATATGAATACACTTCATAATGTTTGTTATATTACATCATTTTGAGTGTAATATAACATGTCCATTTGCTGTGTGTTTACTTTGATGTGCAAGAATATTCATTAGAATATATAAATTTTATATATGAAACAATGTATTTTTGCCATAATGTCATTTAAATATATAATCAGTTCATTATTTATTCCTTCTTTTAATAATTTTCAATAACAAGTTGAATTTTTTTTTTGGAAAGCCTCTATCTCAATGAGATTTACAAATTCCCCTCTGAGGAACAGTTACATTTTCTTATTATTAACTAAACATCTCTATTGAGTCTCATGAATCACAGTGTGAGGCACACACTATCCCTTTACACAACATCCATCACACCTCTCTTTAAACTCATTCAATGACAAAGCACTAATTCACAATCTTCCAAGCACGAAACCACTGCACTCTGGTTCTTCTTCTTCTCTCTTCCATCATCTATGTAGATGATGATGAGGTCAAATGAACTCTTTCCACTTCTGTCTATCCAGTTTGGTGTCGCTTGTTGTTTGGTTTTCAGATCCTCTTTTATTTTGTCTATCCATCTAATTCTGGGCCGCCCTTTGGATCTTTTACTTTCCATCGTTGTATACAGGGCTTAAGTTGGTAATATTGGCCAAGTGGTTAGCATATCCACTCTCCAGCCAAAAGGCTGTGGGTTCGAATCCTGCCAAGGGCATGGAATTTTTGATTGTCTGTGGAAATACTGGTGGTGGGTGATAGATGGCATTGGTGTAGTTGCAGTTCATTGTATTCAGTGAATTTTGACATTTGAGTGAAAGATTGACGAGGCCAGGAATTTGGGAGTGTTGGTGGATAGGGAGTTGAAGTTTAGGAGGGCACATCGCAAAAGTGGCTAAATCAGCTCATCAAATCACTTGGTTGCTGAGAAATACTTTGATGAGCAGAGACAAACAGGTTATTGTTCCTCTGTATCGAGCCTTGATAAGACCCCACCTAGACTATTGTGCCCAAATTTGGGTGCCAGGGTTTCTTCTTGATGGGGAGAAGGTGGAGAAGATCCAGAGATGAGTGACCAAGATGATAGCAGGTCTATGGAATGAACCTTATGAGAACAGGTTGAAGATTTGTGCGTTGCGGAAATTGGTTGATAGGCAGAAAAGGGGTGATATGATTGAGACATTCAAATTACTGAAGGGGTTTCTATAAAATTAATTCAAAAGATATTTTTGAGAATAGGACTGGTGGTGGGAGGACTAGGGGGCCATCCATGGAAGCTGGGCAAGAGTGTGGTTAGCAAGGGTGTTAGAGCTAGGTTTTTTACTTGGAGAGTGGTGAATGAGTGGAATAAGCTGCCAAAGTCTGATGTGAGTGCCATGACTGTAAATGAGTTCAAGGCGAAGTATGATAGATACTGTGTGAATGTTGAATAGTTGTTCTTGACATGATGTTAGGGCCTCCCTCGATGAGTCTAAGGACTCCTTGGAGTTGCCCGTACTACTACTACTAATAATAATCTTTCTGTTCCCAATCTGGTCACATGGTCAAACCATTGCAGTCTTCTTTCTTGGATTTTGTCTATTATTGTTATTTCTTGTTTTAGTCATTTCTTTATGTCTTCATTTCTTAGTTTATCCAACAGAGATACTCCAAGTAATCTTCTTAGCCAACCCATTTCAGTAGTTAATATTTTTTTCTCTTCACCTTTTTCGAGATTCCAGCATTCACTTCCATACAGAAGTATTGGGAGGACCATTGTCTCATAGATTCTTACTTTTGTTACTTGTTTGATGTCTCTTGACTTCCATATTTATTTTATTTTATTTTTTATTTATTTTTTTGATGTTTATATTCTGGTTACTCTATTGTAAAAGGTAACCAGATTACTAAAATAACAGCACCTTTAACAAATCCATGCTGGCCTAGATAAATAATATTACCCTCATCTGCCCAATGCTGTATAAAAGTTCTTACCAAATTCTCCAAAATCTTAACAACTGCAGAATAAATACAAACATGCCTATAATTTGATATCTCCATTCCACCACCACTCTTATGCAACAGTACTATCCTATCCTCCTTCCACTGTCCAGCAACCTGCCCCATTGCAAGACTCTCAATAAAACAGCCAAGTTAATAGCATGATCAGTTCCATAGCACATCCCCTTAAGACACATGGCAAAATTCCATCTGGTGCCCCATTATTGACATTTAGCGTACTTACTCAGTATTCAGAATACATCCTCTTCATTCACTTCTAACACTTCACCAGTCATTATCCTTCTAGGAATAAAGCCTGTAATACCAATGCAGATGTATGTCATCTGTGTGTTCAGGTGATAGTCCATTTGCTGTGTGTTCACTTTGATGTGCAAGAACATTCATTAGAATAGATAAATGTCATGTATAAAACAATGTACTACATTGCTTCATGAGTGTCTGAGGGAAGTAATGGCTGACTGCATACCTAGAGGCAGGAGAGTAAATCAAGTGGAAGTTAAATGGATGAATAATACCACTGAGCTGGAGGTGGGGGAAAAAAAAATTAAACAATTGTGGAGGGAATTTCAGGAGAAAGATGACCTGCAGGAACACAAACAGTACAAGCAACAGGCCAGAAGGGTAACTAGTATGGTAAAAAAAGCAAAAGCAGATTATAAAAGGAAGTTAGCAATGCAGGCTAAAGAGAATCCCAAACAGTTCTTTTGATATGCTGCAAGTAAAAAAAAAAAAAACTGTATATGGCAGAATGATTTTAAGGAATGCTGATGGTAGGAAGGTAACTGAATCAGTCGAAATAGTAGAATTACTAAGTGAACACTTTGCAAAAGTATATCATCCAGGCAGTGGTATACTAGCTCAAGTCTTATGTGAAGCAGCAAAGGAATTGTCAGTGCCCGTGAACAGATTGTTTAATCTAAGTCTTAGCTCTGGGTTAGTCCTGATGAGATGAAAAGGGGGGAAAATACTGCATAAAGAAGCCTCCAAGACTGCTGTTGCAAATTACGACTGATCAGTATATCAGGAGTCGTTGTCAAAGCATTGGAGAAGTTGGTCAAGAGCAAAATTCAGGAATGGATAGATGGAAACGAGATACTGTATGGGGGCAGCATGATTTTGTGAAAGATAGATCATGCCTCAGTAACTTGCTCATGCTTTATAATACAGTGACAGCTAAATTGGATAAAGGTAATGGGTTTACAGTTTATTTATTTATTTGTATGGAGTTCCCTCTCTTTCCTCCCCCATCCCTATTGGGGCGAGTTGAGCCCCCTCATGGGGGGTTAAGTATTTATGGCTGTAGATCCGAGTGGGTTCACGGGGGCCGGTTTGCCTGCTTGCGGGATGAAAACCCCAGATAAACTGGAGGGGAAACCCTGCTGTACACGCCCAAGACTGGCTAACTTGGCTATGGCTGAGGAAGATCCTTAAGCTCTTCATGTCGGCGACGGGAATTGAACCTAGGACACTCCTTCCCCAGGCATATGGTTGCGAAGCGCAAAGCCACTAGGCTAACCACGCGGACATGGGTTTACAGTAATACTGCTGAACTTTGCAAAGTCCTTTGACAGGATACCACATAGAATTCTAATCAGTAAACTGCAGCACATGGGATTGGATATAGAGTTGGTGAGATGGATAAGAGAGTGGTTGATGGAGAGATATCAGAGAGTAGTTTATTCAGGAGTAGAGTCCAAAAGAAGGCCTGTGAATAGTGGTGCACCACAGGGCTCTGTTCTTGGACGACTGCTATTTAATTTGTTTGGCTATGGCTTTGCTTGGCTATGGCTGAGGAAGATCCTTAAGCTCTTCATGTCGGCGACGGGAATTGAACCTAGGACACTCCTTCCCCAGGCATATGGTTGCGAAGCGCAAAGCCACTAGGCTAACCACGCGGACATGGGTTTACAGTAATACTGCTGAACTTTGCAAAGTCCTTTGACAGGATACCACATAGAATTCTAATCAGTAAACTGCAGCACATGGGATTGGATATAGGGTTGGTGAGATGGATAAGAGAGTGGTTGATGGAGAGATATCAGAGAGTAGTTTATTCAGGAGTAGAGTCCAAAAGAAGGCCTGTGAATAGTGGTGCACCACAGGGCTCTGTTCTTGGACCACTGCTATTTAATTTGTTTATTAATGATATAGGAAAGGATATGAGAAGAACTGTTCAGTTATTTGCCAATGATCCAGAGTTGGGTAAAGCAATAGTGAATACACATGATGTCAAAATTTTGCAGGATGATTTAGATAGACTGGCAGTCTGGGCAAAGGAGAATGGATATCAGTTAATTTGGTAAAGTGTAAGGTTATGCATTTTAGGGTGAAAAGATTATGAGCAGTATACCACATTGGTGGAACCATACTGCAGGAAATTGATGAAGCCAGAGACTTCAGAGTGTTAGTGAACAGGGAGTTAAAAGTTTAGAGGGCACTTAGCAAAAGTGACTAAATCAGCTCATCAGATCACTTGGTTACTGAAGAATACTTTGACGAGCAGAGACTAGCAGGTTATTGTTTATTGAGCCTTGAGCCATGTTGACTACTGTGTGCAGATCTGGGTGTTAGGGTTTCTTGGTGATGAGGAGAAGATAGAGAGGATCCAGAGGAGAGTGACCAAGATGGTAGCTGGTTTATGGAATGTATCTTACAAGAACAAGTTGAAGATTTGTGGGTTACAGAAACTGGTTCATAAGCGAAAAGGGGGTGATAGGATTGAGACATTCAAATTACTGAGGGGTTTTTACAAGAAATTTTTCACAACAGCGTAGTGGTGGGAGAACTAGGAGCCATCCATGGAAACTGAGCAAGAGTGTTAGAATTAGGTTTTTTACTTGGAGAGTGATGAATGAGTGGAATAAGTTGCCAGAGTCTGTTGTGGATGCCATGACTGTAAATGAGTTCCAAGCAAAGTATGATAGATACTGTGTGAATGCTGAATAGTTCTTGACATGATGTTTAGGGCCTCTCTCAATGAGTAAGGACTCCTTGGAGTTGCCCGTAATAATAATAATACATAGCCTTTATGATCTTGAAGTATGATTTAGTTATATTTCATTAATATTTTATTAATTCTGAGAGAAGGTAATCAACACCTGGTGCCCTGTTAGAAGATTGTTTGACACCCATTCAAATTCAGTTTGTAATATAGCTGGGCCAATTTCTTCTGCATCAAGCCTTATTTCATTTTCTATGACCTTGCTGTCTATATGTTTTCCTTTATAGAGTTCTTCTAGATACTTCCATCTTTCAGAAATTTCTTCCGTTTTCTTCTGTTGTCAGTAATAGTGTAGTCACTAGTGACCAGATCAAGATCAAGATAAGATAAGGAATCGTGACGTCATTGTGGACGTGATGTCATGAGATTGGAATGTTTGGAATTTCCCTGGTGGCATATGTGTGAGTGACGTGAGTACTTGTAATTTGGTTCGCGTATGGAATTATGGGTGATGGTAGAGATAAGGATTCGTGTTGTGATTGCTGGGACACTTTGAACCAGATGAAGATCAAGATAAGATAAGGGATCGTGATGTGAATGTTTGTTGTTATCAGATGAAGATAAGTGACGTCATTTGTTATTTGTAAATAAGTAACGTCATTTGTTAGTTGTAAATAAGTGACGTTGTTGTTTTGAATGGAAAAGGGAGATATATTAGAGATAAGGAATCGTGTCGTGATTGGTGGGACACTTTTGACCAGATCAAGATCAAGATAAGATAAGTATCATGACGTGAATGTTTGTTGTTATCAGATGAAGATAAGTGACGTCATTTGTTAGTTGTAAATAAGTGACGTTGTTGATTTGAATGGAAAAGGGATATATATTAGTGTATAAGGAATAATCGTGTCGTGATTAGTAGAACACTTCTGACATGTCAAGATAAGATAAGGAATCGTGACGTGAATGTTTGTTGCTATCAGATGAAGAAAAGTGACATCATTTGTTATTTGTAAATAAGTGAGTGGGTGATATTTAGAGATAAGAATCGGGTTATGTGTTTAGAAATTTCTGGGGAACATATGTCTCTCTGTGATATCACATGGCGTTTTGGTTTGGCTATGGAATTGTGGGTGATGTTTTTGAGATAAGATATCTTGGAATTTTCCCAGGGTGACACACATCTGTCATTGTCGTCATGTTTTGTTTGGTTGTCTATAGATGGGTGTACTAATTTCCAATAGATTATGGGGTATTTCTTTCCTGTTAAAGGGTGGGAATTCTTAGAGTAGAGTAGAGTCTAGTGGTGGCTCTGTTTTTCGAGCTTTTCTGAATAATTTAATTATATGCTGGTGTCCCTCAAACACACATACACATGCACATTAGACAAGAAAAGTCGCTAATGTATCCAGGTTGATACTCTAATATGTACCCTATGATTATTCTTATGAAAAAAATAATAATAATATTCAGTGTTAGAATTACCAAAACATACGAGCAGTGATTATTGAAATTACAATTATCAACTGTTATGTTCAACTTAAAAAAAAAAAATTAACTTACATTTCTCTCCAGAATGGGAACATCTTAGTACTATCTAGGTTTTCTGAATATTCCAAATTGATTTTTAACATATATTCACAGAACACAAACACAAATCTGAAAATGCAGTTCACTTTTTCATTATAGGTTACTGTGGCTAACATATATTCACACCACAAAAACACACAAAACATAGGAGTTGAAAGATATTTCTGTAAATAACCAGAAAAGCTAGTTGGCTACTTAATTTAGATTACTATCCAATTGTTCTGTGTATTAATTCTTTCCCACAGTTGCTCATGCTATGATTTCCCAAGCTTAGTGGGAAAGTCTATGCGCCGTTTAGTTTAGGGTAAGTGTTACTTCCGGTTTCGAATTCTGAATGCTGTTAGAGTATGGAATTCTGACAAATGAAATTATTTTTATTATTATTTTTTTTTTCATAATGATTGGTTATTTTCTGTATTTTACTTTTAAAATTCATCTAACAGATAAGCTTAGGTGTTGATGGTTACTCATGACTTATTTTTCACGGTATTAACAACACCACAAACACTTTTATCAACAAAGATGTTTTATTAACGCTTATATTTCGCTGATTTTCAACTCAGCATCATCAGAGCACAACACACTTGTAAATGCGACAGTGAGTGAGTGAAACAATATAATTGCAAAAGACATCACAATGTACGTGCCTTCTAAAATAATAATCGGTTTCCATCCTTTTAGATCTAGGTGAAGAGTTTTGTCTTGTGGATGGAAACCGATTATTATTTTAGAAGACACATACATTGTGATGTATTTATCCAGGACCACTTGGGAAAAGTTATGCAGGAAGTGGTCTGATATCCTCTGCTACTTGCAAAGGAGAGTTGACTACGAAATGGACCTCGGTGAGTGTTATATTCTGAAATGCCAAGATGGGGAATTAATACTTGATGATGTTGTGAAGAAGCTGAGAGATTTTCAGCAAAAATGTATGACATTGATAATCATTTACTATTTTTGGAAACTGAATTACCATCTATTCATATAATGGGGAAAATTATCGCTAATCATTTAAATTCATCAATGGTAAAATTAGACTTTCAAGATTTTATCCAATTCGATAAAGATTCTTTATTTTGGGACATTTACGAACATTTTACAAAAATTGTTTGTGTATATTTCCTGACAAAAGAATACAAAGAATGTTTAGGGAGGCATGGTGTCATTTCCAGACTGACACAATATCAAATGTATGGAAGTGTGGTTACCATGGAATCTTATTTAAAAACTCTTTTGCATGACCAGCTATTCTGATGTAATATAACCAAGAAACAGTGAGTAACAAAAATTTTAATCATTGAACTCTTTGGAAAATGTTAAGAGTGTAAACTAAATCTTGTGAAATATTTTTAGGTAATTACATGTTTCAAATTTTTCTCAGTTAATATACTTGTAAATAGTATTTCAGCAAAATAAAATATACAATTGTAAGCTTAAATGAACAAAGATGTGTGGTTTTGTTTTTCCACAGTGAATTTTTTACTCAGTTATTCTGATTAGAACTTGATATTTAAATCCACAACGTTATATCTTAATGCAATTCTGTTTAATTATTTTTAAAAATATCACAACTGTGAAATTAATGCCAGGAACGAGAAAAAAAAAGTGTTGAAAACTGAAATCTATGTATTGATTATTTTAGAAATTATCTAATGCTACCTATTGTCATTATTTGAGTTATATGAAAACAATTCGTTCACACAATCGAAAATCCCAACTGTTAGAATTTAGAACAGATAATTAACCCAAAACGTGGGTTAATTATTTTTTCTATACCAAATATTTTTTTCTATACCAAACTTTTAAAGTTTGGTATAGAAAAATTATTTGTACTCTACAGATAACACATATACAAATTTTACCTTTCCCCACACAAAGTAAGATAAAAACACACCAACAGTATATCCAGCAGCATGTGAAAACATCTTGAGTCATCTGTGCAAAAGGTTCATTTTTGAAGGAACAGTCAGGGTAGGGCATGGTAAGTGTAAACAGTACTATAAGAAAATACGATAGAGTTGAGTGACTTTGGACTTAAGGTAATCGTTCATCCACTGCACCTGCTGTTTTGTGTTGTGGTGTTTTGTGTCTGGTAATGTAAAAATAATGGGTGAGCCACAAATTCTTTGAAAATTTCTAATTCTTTAGAATTTTGTAACAGAAAGTTACCATAAAATATACAATCAGAGCTAATAATCAGTGAAATAATAATAAATAACTATTTATTTGTGGTGCCATATGAAGTAATCTAAGAAGAAGAAGAATGAAGGAAAACGATTATGAAAAATCGACAGTGGGTGAAAAATACGAATTTTCAGTTATCATTAGGATAATTGATTGCCAATTTCTTTTGAATAACAGTTCAAATTTATTTCCTAAAGAAATCTGTATTTCTTTAGGAAATAAATGATCGTTCATCCACTGCAGGTGCTGTTTTATGTTGTGGTGTTTTGTGTTTGGTAATGTAAAAATAATGGGTGAGCCACAAATTCTTTGAAAGATTCATTGTGAAAAGTTCTAATTCTTTAGAATTTTGTAACAGAAAGTAACCATAAAATATACGATCAGAGCTAATAATCAGTGAAATAATAATAATAAATAACTATTTATTTGTGGTGCCATAAAGTAATCTAAGAAGAAGAATGAATGAAAACGATTATGAAAAAATCGACAGTGGGTGAAAAATACGAATTTTCAGATATCATTGGGATAATTGATTGCCAATTTCTTTTGAATAAGAGTTCAAATTTATTTCCTAAAGAAATTTTTATTTCTGATGGAATTATTGTAAGATATGCATTGACAAAATCACCTTCTAGTTGGAAAGAATTACCTGAAGGAGTTAAAAAAACAGAATTTTTGGTTAATAAAATATAACCATCAGCTGAAGTGGGGAATTGGTTCACTATCTCTGGACAAACTAAGAAATTGGATGATAGAATCAACATGCAAATATCAAATATTACTTGCCAAAGGAAGAGAAAAATCAAAAACATTAACGAGGTTGATAGGGAGGCCTGTTCTTGATTTAAATAAAATTTGATGCCCAAAATGTGAAAACATAACGTGTACTTTTAAATGCTTTTGGAAACATAACAAAAGATTCTGTGCTTTTAATAATTCTCAGAAGTATATGTATTGGTTTCAAAAAAATAAATATGCAACCATTAATTTTACTACAGTAATAAATTCCAAATGATCACCAAATGAAAAATTAACTTTCAGATGAGAGTCACATTGTCAAAAACCACATGATGGCAATTTCACAAGCACAGGAAGAACCTTTGATGTATTTTTCAATTTATTTATTTTCTGTATTGTTAGATTCAGTAAATACAATTTGTAAATAATATTTCATTCATATAAATGTGTAAATTTAAATGAACAAATTGGGTGTCGTTTCGGTGATGTGTTATACAAATTTAAGAAAGACGATAAGATTTAAAAATTTTTTTTCCTTGTAAAATTTCGTGCCACAAAGTAACCAGAGAGTTTTTTTTTTTGATTCATTGAATTAAAAGTCTTATTTGTTCATGCAAGCCCTCAAATATTTCATGAAACTGTCAACTCTTGGAAGCAAAAGGAATAATCAGGTATTAAATTAATAGCCAGAATTTTAGTGGAGAGGTTTTCACCTGAAAAGTCACAATACCGTTAGAATTTGGTTATTTTACAGAGCCATTAGATATTTTAAACCAACGACATGTTACTAAAACTCTTAAAAAGATTGCTGTAGAAAAACGCTGCGGAGATTTCAAAACCTTGCTTGTCTCTATCTGTTACTTAAGTTATCGAAGATAAAATTAATAGTCACATTGGTTTTTTTTTTTTAAATAAATGTAAGCATTAATTTACTAGAGAAATAATTTCCCACAGGAACCAAGAGTTCGAACCAAAACACACGATTTCTCACATACGTACAACAATTTGGCGACCGAATAAGAGAGATATCTTTAAGATAAGATTTAATGAGAAATCTACAATGTTGGAAAATAAATTCACATACATTTTATATATTTATTAATTTTGCTCAGTTATTCTGTTAGAATATGAATTTTAAAAGTAAAGTACAGGAAATAACCAATCAATTTGAAAAAAAAATAATAATAATAATAATTTCACTTGTCAGAATTCCATACTCTAAAAGCATTCGGAATTCGAAACCAGAAATAACAATTACCCCAAACTAAACGGTGCATAGACTTTCCCACCAAGCTTGGGAAATCATAGCATGAGCAACTGTGGGAAAGAATTAATACAGAGAAACAATCGGATAGTAATCTAAATTAAGTAGTCAACTAGCTTTTCTGGTTATTCACAGAAATATCTTTCAACTCCTATGTTTTGTGTGTTTTGTGATGTGAATATATGTTAGCCACAGTAACCTATAATGAAAAAGTGAACTGCATTTTCAGATTTGTGTTTGTGTTCTGTGAATATATGTTAAAAATCAATTTGGAATATTCAGAAAACCTAGATAGTACCAAGATGTTCCCATTCTGGATAGAAATGTAAGTTTAATTTTTTTTTTTTTAAGTTGAACATAACAGTTGATAATTGTAATTTCAATAATCACTGCTCGTATGTTTTGGTAATTCTAACACTGAATATTATAATTTTTTTTTTTTCATAAGAATAATCATTGGGTACATATTAGAGTATCAACCTGGATACATTAGCGACTTTTCTTGTCTAATGTGCATGTGTATGTGTGTTTGAGGGACACCAGCATATAATTAAATTATTCAGAAAAGCTCTAAAAACACAGCCGCCACTAGACTCTACTCTACTCTAAGAATTTCCGCCCTTTAACAGGAAAGAAATACCCCATAATCTATTGGAAATTAGTACACCCATCTATAGACAACCAAACAAAACATGATGACAATGACAGATGTGTGTCACCCTGGGAAAATTCCAAGATATCTTATCTCAGAAACATCGCCCACAATTCCATAGCCAAACCAAAACACTATGTGATATCACAGAGACATATGTTCCCCAGAAATTTCCAAACACATAACCTCACGATTCTTATCTCTAAATATCACCCACTCACTTATTTACAAATAACAAATGATGTCACTTTTCTTCATCTGATAACAACAAACATTCACGTCACGATTCCTTATCTTATCTTGATCTGGTCAGAAGTGTCCCACGAATTACGACACGATTCCTTATACACTAATATATCTCCCTTTTCCATTCAAATCAACAATGTTACTTATTTACAACTAACAAATGACATCACTTATCTTCATCTGATAACAACAAACATTCACGTCACGATTCCTTATCTTGATCTTGTCAAAAGTGTCCCGCCAATCATGACACGATTCCTTATCTCTACAATATCTCCCTTTTCCATTCAAAACAACAACGTCACTTATTTACAACTAACAAATGATGTCACTTATCTTCATCTGATAACAACAAACATTCACGTCACGATCCCTTATCTTATCTTGATCTTCATCTGGTTCAAAGTGTCCCCCCAATCACAACACGAATCCTTATCTCTACCATCACCCATAATTCCATACGCGAACCAAAATACAAGAACTCAAGTCACTCACACATATGCCCCCAGGGAAATTCCAAACATTCCAATCTCATGACGTCACGATTCCTTATCTTATCTTATCTTGATCTGGTCACTAGTGACTACACTACCACTGTTGTCTTTTATGATCTTGAAGTTTGATTTAGTTATATTTCTTGAATATTTTATTAATTCTGAGGGAAGGTAATCAACACCTGGTGCCTTGTTAGAAGATTGTTTGGCACCCATTCAAATTCAGTTTGTAATATAGTTGGGCTAATTTCTTCTGCATTTCATTTTCTATGACCTTGTTATCTATATGTTTTCCTTTATAGAGTTCTAGATACTTCCATCTTTTAGAAATTTCTTCCTTATTAGGAAGAAATTTCTGAAAGATTTTTCTTCAATCTCCTATATTAGGAGATTGAATGAATGCTCAATATTAGGAATTAGAAAGAAAATTAGAAAGAAATTAGAAAGCATTCTTTCTAATGTTTGTATGTTTATTTTTAATAATTGTGCTTCTTTTGTTCTTCTGGCTTATTTCTTTTATGATGTTTTATTTGTTCTTTTGCTTCTTTGTATTTGCTATTTATCCTATTTTTTAGCTGTTTATATTTTTCCTTACTTTCTTCCTATGGAAAAGGTTTTGTATTTTCTTCTTTCACCTATTAGGTATAGAATTACTTGGGTGATCCAAGGCTTTTTTGTTGACCTGTTTTTTTTTTTACTCCTATAATGTCATTGGCTGCTTTCTTTGATGATTGTATTCTTAAAATGGGTCCACTTTTCCTTTTCTGTTTATCTCTCTGCGTTCATCAATTTTCTGTTTATAGATTCTAGTTTTTCTGTATTTTCAGGTTATATATTCCATTTGGGCCTTTTCCTGTACATAATGTGTGTGGGGGGGGGACATGTTTTGAGAATTGATTTTATTTATAATTTTTTTTAAAAAAAAGTTTATTTTGCCACTAGGTTAAAATAATAAATATGAGAAAATAAAGAATGCCTGTTATATACATATATATATCCAGGATGCAAGACTTGAAAAATGAGTTGATTAGAATAAGAAGTGAAATGAAAAATGTGTAGCAAGATGAGAAGTTCAGTGGATAAGAATGGACAAGTACAAAAGATTCGGACAAAGGAAAGCAGGAAAAAAAAGTGACAAATGATTTGAGAATAGCGATGTATGGAGATTCCATCATCAGAGGTATGGCAAATAAGAGATTTATGTTATTAGAGTATTCGAGGGCTGGGGGTGAATTTTCCTATTTTAGTATTTTCTTTTATTTCATGCAGTGGGAGTCTACCTTCTCTCCCAGGTATTTGCCTTACCTAGTAGGCTAAAGGCAGGAGAGGAGATGGGTGCCACCGGTGTGTATCCACCCATATCACACTATGGAGACAGTCTTACAGCATTCTATGCCAGCTCAGTTGTTAACCCGGATAAATAAGGCCTGCAACACCTTCTGGGACTGCCAGGAATGGTGGTGGAAAGTCTGCTACCAGTAATTTACAGATCAAGAAAGATAACTCTTTTCAGCTCAGGAGAAGTTTTATTATTGGTACCTGGAATATCAAAACACTTCAAAAAAGTGGTCAACTCAAGCTACTACAATTGGAACTCTCGCACTATTGTTGGTCTGTCATGGGACTTTGTGAGACCAGATAGCCACAGCAGGAGAATTGGTCACAGATAAGAGAAACCTTTTGTTTAGTTGGGAACACAACAAGGAGGAGAGCTGGTTTTTTGATTCATAAAACTATCAAAAGATACATGCTGGATCTTAAACTTATAAATGGTAGAACTGCTCTTGTCTGAAAGGAAAACCAATAAATGCATCAATAATACAAGTCTATACACAAACATAATTATCTGTGTATACCTCCCCAGACATATTAACTAAGTGATAAAACAGATTCCAAACAATATTATCTCATTGTCCAACGAGATAAGAATGCAAAAATTGGTATAGATACTGGAATTTTCTCCCCCATTGTGGTGCATTTGGTTTTGGTGAAACCAATAACAGAACATACTTAATGATTTTGTCATTCAAAATAATTTAACAATTACTAATACTCATAAGCCATCAAGAAAATGAACATGGACTTCACCTAACAGATAGTGCACAATTTAATTGATTATATGAGGGTGTGAGCAGAGGAGTGAGCAGTAGGTTCTTTGCATGGAGAGTGTTGGTGAGTGGAATGCACTGCTTGAGTGTTGTGGGTGTAGACACACATTGAATCAGTTTAAAGTGGTTGGATGAGTACTGTGTGCAATAGTGTGTACCTCCCCACGATGAGTCTCTGACTCCATGGAGGAGAAATGTTAATATAAATAATACTTGTTCGGACCACACATAAAACATCGATTAACCTTCCTAAGACTAGATCTTTCCAAGGAGCCACGTTGGCAGTGACCACAACATGGTCATTGCTGCCTTGAATCTATAATTAAAAGAAATCAAAAACAAAGAAAAAGATAGTGTTGAGAAGTTGGAATCATTTCATATCAGATAACAATATAAATCCCATATTACAAATTTCTTGAATACCTTCCTAGAAGAATTCATAAGTATTGATAATGAATACAAATTATAAACAAGGATAATGATAGCAATAACAAAACAATAAGAAACATAATTAAAACAGCTAACATCAACTGGATTCTGAAGAATTGTGGAAAGATTGAAGAGGAACTACAAAATGCTTTTCAAATGATAAAGAATTTAACAAAACCCTTGACTAATACAAACTGGTCAACTGAGGATGAAAATGGCAAGCTTTTGAATGGAAAGGATGAAATCTTGCATCGTTGGCATTATTACTCAGATAACCTTTTCTCAGAAGACAGTAGCCTTAAAAATCAAAACCTTGAAGGCATAATACAAATGACATTGGATGAAGGAGACTTCCCTGTTTTAAGAGAAGTAGAAGCAGCAAAAATTCTTTGAAGATGGGAAAATCACCAGGCATAGATGGAATAACTTCAGCACTACTGAAAGCAGGAGAACCTATTATAGATGCCCTGCTCAAAATTTGGCAAGATGTGTGGAACAATGAATCATAGCCTAAAGATTGCACACCTCTGTTCTGATTCCTATTCTTAAAAAAAAAAAAAAAAAAGGGAATAGTACAAAATGCAGCAATTATAGAACTATCAGTTTAATCAGATATCCAAGCAAAATTTTCCTAAAAATTTTACTGTCTAGGACTGAGAGGAAAATTGAGAGTATATTTTCAGAAAACCAAGCAGGATTCTGTAAAAACAGGAGTACAATATATCATATATTTACAAAAAATCTCATTGGAGAAAAATATATTGAACATAATAAAATAACATGTCAAAATTTTATAGATATACAGAAGGCCTTTGATTCAGCATGGCATGAGTCATTGTGAAGAATGCTGAACCAAAATAGAAGAGATAATAAAACAGTATGCCTAATTAAAACTCTTTACTGTTCTTCAGAAATCTTAATAGAAATCGATGGCAACTACAGCAAGCCTTTCAGAAAATGGAAAGAAGCATACGTCAAAGCTGCATACTTTTGCTGATGCTTTTTAACCTTTATTTGGAAAATATAATAAACTTAGCCTTGGAAAATAGTGGTATTGGAATTAGAGTTGTTAGCAAAAAAAAAATAATAATCTCAGATTTGCCAATGCCACTGAAAAAAAAAAAGCAGAGAATGAACATCAGTTACAGGAATTAACAGAGTTTCTAAGACACTTTCATTTCAGTTGAAATGAAAAACTGGAAGTAGAAAGATTCATCTACTTAGGAAGTGTACCACAGAGATGGCTGGTCTAAATATCACATTTAAGCATGCAATGCTAAATGCATCTGTTGCCCTTCAGAGATTATAGCCTTGAAAGGATAATAAAATACAGCTAGCTGCAAGACAACCTCACTGACACCCTTGTTAATTCTGTCTTACTATATGGATATGAGATCTAGACATTACTAAACGAAAATGAGAAAAGATTGACCTTTGAGATTAAGTACTATACAAAACTTTTAAAGATACCACATACAGCACACAATAAATGATGAGATTAGAAAGAAAATCCACTCCATTGCTAAAACACAAGAAAATACCATCACAAAAATACACTGGACACAGCTCTGGTGGCTGAGCCACATAGCTTACCTAAATTAGCACTGGGGGCAAGGGCTTAACTTCTGGTAAAGGACATCAGGTATGATCTAGAATCACCTGGATAGATAATAATATTACAAAGTGGACTAATTAATTCTTTGTTCTCCACTTTGTTAAAGAGATCCCAAGACAGAAACATCTGGAGAGAGAATGTTAGGACTGTCACCTTTATAGTGCCCCAATGGTCTACATAGACTATGGATAAAGTTAAAAATTAGATTCCATAAGATGTGTTTTCTGGGAGGGAGAATTAGCAGAATAACTGATGCATTAGATAGATAACAAAGCAGATGAACGAGCAAGCAAGCAAGTTGGTGGTAGTGTTTGTTGGAAGGCATGACTTGGTTGGACATAAAGAGCATGTAAGAATGGATATCAGGAGGTTGTTGAGGAAAGTGAAAGATAATGGTGGAAGGGTAGTCAGTGTGTTGCTTAGGTATGATAATGGTGAGTTTGGATGGAGAGCAAGGATCGTGAATGTATGAAAAGATGGGATTGAAGTTTGTGAATGTGTGGGATGCATTTGAGGGAAGGATGGAGATGTTCAAAAGTGACAGGTTTCATTTGAATGGATTTGGTGCAAGTCAGAGAGAGACTATAGCTGCAAGAGAGCAGAGGAAGTAAGAGGTGAAGCAAAAAATCAAGAGAGAGAGAGAGAGGAACTAGTGAGAGTGAAGTGATTGTAAATGAGAATAGTAGTACTGACAGTGGTAATGACAGAATGAGAATGAAAGATGGACAGGGAAATGGTAGGAGTTAGGGTGGACAGGGAAACGGTATAAGGAGAGCAGATGTTGGAAGTAGTAGTGAATGTGTGTATAAGGATGGTCAGTATGAGAATGAGATGACCTCAGATGTATGGGGTGTAGTTGAGCCTGGAGAGATAGATAGGGTAAGTGGTGATAAAGGCAATTTGAAATGGTTAGGTGTGAGGCAATCATAACCTACAAGTGCCATTGGGCAGGATTGGTTATAGATCTAAAAGTGAATTGCTATTTCTTTACAAATACCGGAGCATCAGAAATAAGGGAGATTAATTGGTTTTGTTGAGTATTGTTTATGAGGATAGAAAGACCAAGAAAGGAAGAGGAGTGCTGCTAATGATAGCAGGGGAATTATTTTGGCACAAAGTGGATTTGTAAAATGTAAATAGTGGCAATGGTTTTGAGCCAGTATGGTGTGAGATAGAGGTTGACAGGAAGAGATATTTAGTTGGATGTTGCTATTCACCAGAGAACGTGGAGGGTGTTGACGAAATGTATAAGCAACTTCGGTTAGTGGACAAGGAAGGGTGATTATTATGGGTGATTTTAATTATGGCAACATAGATTGAAATGAAAATATAGCATTTATTATTATTTGACACCTCCAGGGAGGCCAAAGACTCATCGAAGGTGGGCACCTGCTCTACAATGCTGTCTCCACCACTCAATCCACCAAATGACCGCAACTACCAATGCCATCTACCGCCGACCACCACCACTAGTTTTTCCACAGACAATCACAAACATCCATGCCCATGGCGAGATTTGAACCTGCAGTTTGGCTGGAGAGTGGATACGCTAACCACTCGGCCAGCCAGGCATTTAGAAATAAGGAAAATGAATTTGAGTTCTTGAGAAACAACTATTGTATCTTAGGCAGTACATAAAGGAGGCACATGAGGATTGAGAGTTTTAGATCTGATAATTTTATCAGAGGATGCAATTGTGAGTGGGAGTTTTGCACTTCCCTCCAATTGGCGATTATGAAGTGATCAGCTGGGTCGTGGCTAGCCATATGAAGATTTCTGTGAGGAAAGGATATATGTGGAATTACAAGGCTGGTGATGATGACAAGCTTAGGAGACAGCTTGGAGCTATAGCATGGATTGAGAAGTTGAGCAGTAAAGAAATAAACGCTGCTTGGGAACTGACAAAGAATACATAATAACATCAATGTTTGAATGTATTACAAAGGTCAAAAGGCTGAATAAGGTAGCTATCAAATGGATGAATAAAGAGATTAAGCAAGAAATTTGGAAGAAGAGGATACTGTGGATAATGGTAGCAATAAATTGCATGAAAAGTATAAAGGACAGGCCAGGAAGGTAATTCAGTTGGTATAATACAGTATGAGCAGAAATCAGCAAATCAAGAAAACACAGTTTTTCATATGTGGCAAGTAGAAAGAGGAATGATTATGTTAAGATGATGTTAATGGATGAAAATGGTAGAACAGTAACTGCTGCAAAAGACAACAACATTGAGGTATTCAATGAACAATTTATATGGGTTTCATCTTCAAGATGAAATCATAATATACTTAAGTATAGACATAGGAGAATATGGCTTACTTGTGAGTGAGCAGGAGGTATATGAGGAAATAAATAAGCTTGATGTCAATAAGGCGATAGGATTTGATGACATATCACCACGTGTCTTAAGGGAATGTTCCAGGTAATTGGTAGCAGCACTGGCATGACTGTTTAATAAGCATCTTATAACAGCACAGGTTCCAAGAACTTGGAAAGGTAAAATTGTTCCATTGTACAAAGGGGATGATAACTCGGCAGCTACAAATTATAGGCCAATCTTATATCCGGAGTTGTAGTTAAGGTATCAAAGAGATTGGTGAGGACTAGGATACAGAAATTGGTTCATAACAGCAATGTTCTCTGTGGCTGTCAGCATGGATTTGTTAAAGGGAGATAATGTTGTACCAACTTACATTATGTACTATAACAAGGTGACAAATGTCTTGGACAAGGGAGATGCATATAGAGTGGTATGCTTAGATTTTGCAAAAGCTTTTCATAGACTACCACATAATAAGCTGTTAAATAAACTGAAAGAAATGGGATTGGATAACAGACTAGTGAGTTGGATCTGTGACTGGCTGTCAGATAGGTATTGAAGTTCTATATTGAAGTGCAGTATCTCAAAAGAGAAAAGTCACTAGTGGTGTTTCAAAGTGTAGTTTTGAAATTTGGTAAGCAACAATGGAATGCAAAGTATACACCTGGTGGGAAAACTTTAAAGGAGGAAGAGGAGATGAGAGAGCTGGGAGTGGTGAATGAGGACTTGAAATTCTGGGGTACATGGCACAAGTTGTGAAGTCATCACATCAGATAATTGCAATGACATGGAGGACCCTGACATGCAGAAATAGAGAGGTTAAGGCTTTGATCAGGCCTCAAGGATTATTGTGCATAGATTTGGTCAGCTGGTTTTCATGGTGACGAGAATAAGCTGGAAAGGTCCAGAGAAGATTTACAAAGGTGGTCAGTGGTCTTTGGAATGTGGATGTGGAGTATGAGGGGGAGATTAAGAGAATGTAAGTTGCAAAGCCTTGTGAATAGGAGGAAGGGGGGGGGTATAATTAAGACACAAGATAGTCAGGAGTTGATATCAGGTTAACATGGAAGAAATTTTTCATAGAATGGTGGTGGGGGGGGTCTTTGGAATGTGGATGTGGAGTATGAGGGAGAGATTAAAAGAATGTAAGTTGCAAAGCCTCGTGAATAGGAGGAAGGGGGGGGGGTATGATTAAGACACAAGATAGTCAGGAGTTATCAGGTTAACATGGAAGAAATTTTTCATAGAATGGTGGGGGGGAGGGGGTAGAACAAGAGGCCATCCTTGGAAACTGTATAAAAAGGGTGTAATTTTTTTTATTATTTGATTTTTTATAGCACAAAGACATCAAAGTTCATACTGCACCCAGGACACAGCAGTGTATATATATATGGTAATCGGTTAATAGAAAACAAACATCCGTGCCCTTGGCAGGATTCGAACCCACAGCCTCTTGGCTGGAGAGCGGATATGCTAACCACTCAGCCAACCTGGCTGGTCAAAGAGGGTGGGAGCAGAGAAGTGAAAAGCAGGTTCTTTGCATGAAGAGTAGAATGCATTGCCTGAGTGTATTGTGAATGTAGACACACTGAATCAGTTTAATGCTCAGTTGGATGAGCTTTGTGTATGATAGTGTGTACCTCCCATGATGAGTCTCTGACTCCATGGAGATCAAATATTAATAATATTTTCTTGGTTTTTAGAAATCAGTGGAGCACGTTAGGCATAGCAAGTTATTTAAATACAATCTCCATTTTGCTGCCATTTGATTTTCAAGTCTGTTGTTCCTTCTATACCGAACACCATTATACAGCATTCATACATGGCTTCTTATTTTACCCACACTCTTTTCATTCTGTAAGCAATCTAAATATGTATCGTATATGTTAAGTTTATATCTATTTTGTTTCAATCAGATGATTTCTTATTAATACCCATAAGAGAATTCCATATCTTAATTGCAAGATTTTAGGAGTATTATTCCAGATTTGTATTATTTTTTCCTCAGTATATACATATACATATATATATATATATATATATATATGGAATATAGTAACTTAAGTGAAATTCAGTAACTTGTGGCAATTGAGAGAATATAACTCTTCTCATCATGCAAGTAGTTAGTAAATATACTTTACATGAAAAACTTTTTTTTGTTCACTTACACAAGGATAAAATATGGCTCAGAGTCCTCAATTCCTTTGGAAACTCAACTTCCTTAATGCAAAATTTATTTGATGGCTCACCATCATGTAAAGGTGATGTATTTGTAATAATTTAACCAACTAAACATGCTCTCTATACTGTCTGCCAATTCAGCAAACCCACTTTATCACTTTGCTTCTTGCAGCATAACCCAGCAATATAATATTCAGATTTTATTCTGCACATCAGTTTTTCATGTATGAATATTTGTACATATGAACACTATATTAGCCAGAGGGGGTACATTAGTTTTCCACCTGGCTTAGTGCTCATTTAGAAGGGAAAAAACATGACACCTGGTTCCATTATTTCCAAGTTTATAGGTAAAACTGATAGTTTGCCTGAATATGCTTTACTTTGAAATATAACACAACACCTTTCCTGATATTAAAGAGTAGGGTAAGAATTAGAGTGATTAATTTATAAAATAATGAACACTGAGCTCTACTAATATTCATATTCAGTGCTTCTCAATATATTTCAAGGTATAACTGCACACCAAGCGTTAAGCAAGTAAACAGAGTAGGAGTGGAATGGATGAACAGTGTTATAAAGCAAGCTGTGTTGGAAAAGAAAATGTTATGGAGTAGGTAGAGGACAGTTGGTGGCAATCAGATCTACGAGGAGTATAAAGTGCAGACTAGGAAGAGAATGCGCATAGTAAACAAAGCAAAGGTGCAGTATGAGATGAGATTAGCTGATTAGGCCAAGATTAATTCAAGGGAATTCTTCTGCTATATGGCAAGCATTAGAAATGAAAGTATCCGGATGTGTTTTAGGTGTTGTTTGGTTAGATTTTTAATAAGGCATTAGGAATTAATATTATTATTACATGACACCTCCAAGGACTCGTTGCAGGAGGGAGCTCTACTCTATTCCACTACACAAATATCAACGCCTCCCCAACCACTTAATTCTCAAAATACACAACACTACTACCATCAACTATCCATCACCACATACAGTATTGTTTGTCTATAAACTGTGTGTGTATTGTCATGGCTGATTTGCCAATACAGGATGAAAAACTCAAGTTTCTGTGAGAAAAAAAAAACAGTGCTACCTCTATATGAGATAGGTTAACTCGCCTTCAAGTGAAAACATATAAAGGTTCTTCTCATCACAACGAGACTGAAATGCAATTCTTTTCCAATCAAAGGGTGCAATGTTCTGCTGTGCTTCAATTGCACTATAAAGGTGGTAGAGTGGATGACATATAACCACATATTTTTAAGGACTGTGCAAAAGTTATTTATGGCCCTTTTGCCTGGTTATTTAATAAAAGTCTTGAAGCAGATAAGATTCCTAAGGAGTGGAAAGAAAGAAAAATAGTACCACTACACAAGGTTATGGGACAGAAGTTTCCAATTATAGGCCAGTCTGCTTAACTGCAATTGTAGCCAAGATATTGGAGAGATTGGTTAGGAATAGAATACAAGACAGGGATGATGAATATAGGATTCTTTATTATGAGCAGCATGGATTTGTAAAGGATAGATCCTGTTTTAGCAATTTACTTGCATTTTATAAGGTAACATGTGTTAAATAAGGAATCTAGTATTACAATATTCTTGGACTTTACAAAAGTGCTTGATAGATCATCACATAAGTTGGTGTAAAAGCTGAAGAGGATGGGAATATATAGTATATCAATTAGATAGATTTGTGATTGCTCTCTGAACAATACCAGCAAGTTATGTAGTATGGAGCAGTATCTGAAAAAGGAGGATAACCAGTGGTATGACCCAGGATTCTGTTCTTGTGCCCTTGGTTCTTTTTTTTTTTTTTCTGATGAAATAAAGTTAGGGAGAATTATAAGTATTACAGCTGATGATAATTCCCTTTAGAAAAATTTCAATAGACTTTTGATTTGGACAAAAGGTGTGGGGCTATAGGTTTAATATTGAAGTAATATGATAGTAGAAATATAAGGCTATGTACCATATTGATGGTGCTGTATAATACAGGAAGTGGATGAGATTCGAGATCTAAGAATGATGATTGACAGTAAACTGAAGTTTAAAGAGCATATTGCAAGTGTTGCAAAGACTGCACATCATAGAGCCACTATGATAAGAGGTACACTAACATGTAAGAATAAGGCATCTTTAATTTATTTCAATTTCTTGGCATCATTAATTTATAGTAATAATCATGTGGAAAAACTTTCAACATCTATCTCTAATCCAGAGTATTTTAGTAATAAGGTGTGACACCTTTTGGCTACTTGTATATATGGAAATATGACTTCTGCATTACTTCAACCTTGGTATCACTTCTGGATCTGGCTCCCACTGATGAGGGTGCAATAAAAGTCGAAACAGGTCTGAGTAGTGATCCTTCCCATAATGCATTGGCACACCCAGGGAGGGAACCAAGGGGTCCTGGCTCCCCCCAAAAGAAAAAGAAAAAAACACTAGAAAAATTTCCGAAAATCTTTTTCTAATTAAAATTCATTTTTTTTTTAATTATGTTGTGTCGTGTCTTCTATTTCTATGCTACTTATGAATTAGCGGTCACATAAGGTAAGAATACCCTCTGGCTCTCGGGAATCACAGCCGCTGTGAACGCAAGGCGAACGAAGTAGTGCTCGGGCGCTACTTCGTTTGCCCGAGTCGGGCCAGAGATCATGGATATCATGTATTGGCGATCACTGCAGATGCTCAGCCATACCTCGTATGCAATGTGTAGTGTGTGTTCTCAAATCGTCTACTCAACTCTCCCCCCCCCCCCCAAGATTAAATCCTGAGTGCGCCACTGCCAAAATGCATAGCATTATACGTGTACATAAGGATATATGTGTGTGGATTGCATTATGGGATACTAGTGCATTGATGTGAAGTCATTAGTCTCTATATATGAGTTTCCCAGTCATTAAGCTACTTCATGTGCAAACTTTGTTTGCTTACACTTGGATAAAGGATTAAACCAAGAATATATTTTCTTAGCCTCTTTAATTTATAGGATTAAGGAGGTGGCTGTGCCACTGCATAAAGCACTGATTAGACCACACTTGGACTATTATGGTCAGATTTCACCACCTGGTTTTCAATGTGATGTGGAAACATGGGAGAAGGTCCAGAGATGAGTGACTAAGAAAATATCAGGACTCTGGAATGCTGGCTATGGAAAGAGGTTGAAAAAATGTGGATAGGAAGAAAATAAGTAATATGATAGGGACATTTAAGTTAGTGAGGAGATTTATTACATTAATCTAGATTGGATTATAAAAAGGAGTAGAAGACAACTGGAGAAGAACCAGAGACATACTAGGAAGTTAAGCAAGAGTATGGTGAAGAGGGATGCGAGATTTTTTTTATATGGAGAATTGTGGGTGAACAGAACACACTACTAAAAAATATGTTGCTAATGCATGAAGTTTTAAGGATTTTAAGATCCTTTCTGATGAGTATGTTGTTAGTTGAATGAAACTCCCATGATGAGTTTGTTGACTCCATTGAGGGTATAATAATAATATTTCTGATAACATTTTGCATAGCATTTTTCGGTATTTTTTTTAGATTTCTTTCCTCTCACCTCAATGAAATGCCTACAATCAACGTAAACAAATACAAACTTGCTTTTAAGAAAATGTATCTAGTTGGTGCCATTCTCCAATGCATCTGCTTCGAATTCATCGTTCAAATAATAAAAGATATATGTCTGTGATCTTTCATAAGAAATTAAGGAAAAATGGTGGATAGAAGTCAAAGTTCAGAGAGTATATTGAAAAATGGTAACAGGTTACTAGTAATGGTAAAAATATGAATAGCTGAAAAAGTAATAGCATTCAGTCACATAAACCTTACAGGTTGTATCTCAATTACCATATGCAGGTTGGGCTTCAGTTGGTAAGGAGATTAAAACACAAAGAGGATGTGATTACAGCTGAAGCAGAAATAAGCAGGTCAAACATCAAAATAACCAAGATTCTGGAATATTACCTATTTGGAGAGTATAAGATATTAATCAACTTACAGCAACAAAATCTTTCAATGAGAGGTCTTCTTTGTTCTGTTGTGTCAAAGATGAATAGTATATTTCTGATAATTGAATCGATTCTAAATCATATTTTAAATTTCCTATTGTTTCCTGAAGTTGCTTATTGGTATTTTCCAACTGATGCTGTTTCTCCAGAATTGATTTTATTTCTTGTTTTAACAAAGTCTGTTTTCTTTTTGACTCTTCATCACAGATTTTAAGTTCAGTTTCCAACTTGACTTGAATTACTTGTTTTTGATGCAAAGCTTCTGATAATTTCTCTTCCAAATCTTCTATTTTTGTCTGTAAATCGGTTTCAAAATTCCGATGGAACAGAGTTTTTTGTGATAAGCGTAGCATGTAGAGTTGCACCTCCTTCTGCAAATGCTTTTTTTCTGCTTCCAGGCGAGCAATAACTTTTGAGTGGACTTTACGTTTTTCATCATCACTTACTGGTGATACTGTTAGATCTGTTGGTACAGACGTATCTATTTCTTCTGATTCCAATAATCCAATATCATACCCTATGTCCAATGAGCTAGGCCCCTCAATACCACTAGAAAGGTCATGCTCTTGCAGCGCCATTGCCAGTATGTCTGCTATTATACGTATTCCCGTTAGCATCTAAATTCGACATTTGTAAAGGAAGGGTGCAAGCATTGGCCTTTGAAACAACCGCCTATTTACTGGAATATTCGACATTCAACAACAGCGCCACACTACTACAAATGCGCTATCTAATTTCTTAATGTCATCTGTCATCGAAATGACGTAAACCACACTGCAAAAAACCATTAACTTACAATGAGAAACCGTTGTAGTGTTTATTATTATTATTTTGTATTTCATATTCCTATCTCTATTTATATTTTGACGGAGTGCAGCTATAACAGAAAAGTTGGTTCCAAAAGAAATAAGGACTTCCGTGGCAGGTTAAAAGAAGCTTTGGGTAGGCTGGCTAAAAAGTGGGGAATGTTGCATTTTATCCAAGAAGAACAACTTTTGAAAGAAAAAGATGTTCTATTAAATATTTATTTTTTACGTTTTCATTTTTCCATGATTTAAATATGTAAACGGCTTTTTCCCCCATGCATTGCTGCTTTTTTTTTCATATGTTCACTCACATACGAACAAAGTGCAGAGACTTTGCATCGATTACAAACAATTCTAATGAATTAGTGAGCTCGCTAATGAGTTATTCTCCACGAGATGCGAAGCTGTTTTAGCCCTATCTAACTTTTGGAGAGCGAGAGACAATCAATCTCCACTGTTAATCAATCAGAGATATCTGACCTAAGGTTGTCACTAATTTTGAACGACATCCGTTTTTAAGAGTATAGCTTTCAAGTATCACCATCTCATAGTTGCAACCCTAGCAGTATATTATTAAATTGCGACCAAATATTTATATTCTTGTAAGCATAAACGAATAACCTTACACGATATCAAACAACACAGATGATATGAAAGTGATGAATGCGCTGGAAAAGCTGAGTTATTAAGTAGTCACTTTCTTGCAATATGTATTTCTTGCGATATGAATGGAAGCAATCATTAGAAAATTAATATTGTATAGCACGGATCTAAATGGAGAGATAAATGTGTAGGGATGGAGGTCAAAACTATTGTAAGAGCATAATGCAAATACATCAGTGGGTTTGAATGGAATATCAGCACACTGTTACCATAGAGATGAACTGTTACGATAGCTGGTTTGAGTCAATACGAACCCAATTCCTAACGATAGAAAAAAGGGGCAAGATAGTTCCATTATACAAATGTGGAGCTAGAAATGATGCACACAAACACAGACTAGTGTATATCTCGGTAGCAGTTATGGTGTTAGCGTTGTTAAAAGGTAGATCTTGTTTTACATAGGCAGCAAAGTTGGATAAGAGTAGATGGATTGGCATTTCACTAAGATTGGATGAGGCATTTGACACAATTCCAATCAATGAGATTAAAACGCATACAGGAATGGATGGAAAGAGTAACAGAATGAGGATAACCAACTGATACTACATGGTTTTATGCAAGGCCTCCTATTTAACGTATATATTAACGGTATTTCAGTAGCAGTGACGTGTTCATCCTCTGCGCCAGGCCACCCATAGATAGACTTAAGTTCAAGTCTATCTATGGAGGTCTCCATAGATAGACTTGAACCGTTTCCGACCGGAGGAACTTTTTTCTAAGCCTATCTTCGACTAGTTCTCGAGTTAGTCGATCTCTGGAAGAGGCATGCGGTGGTTTTGTCCCCAAAACTGAAGGAAATCGACTGTAGAACACACATTATTTCAGACAATAATGTATTCTGTTAGGTTAGGCACAAAGAGATGGCAGCACTTGCCTACTCCCTATAAGGGAATAAACGGCGTTAGCTGATTGTTATTATATTATAGGATGATCTCGAGTTGTATGCAGATAACACAAAGTTGTAAGAAACATCTATGTGTTAAACTTTGTAAGAAACATCTGATATAGAATTTTTGTAGGCAGTTTAGAAGAGACTGGTTTTATGAGAAAATATCAATGGGAATTTTGTTGCAGGTGATTGTGAAGCAAATAACAAGGGATGGTGAACAAGGTTCAAAGGCATATTGCAAAGGTAGTTTAGACATCACATCACATCTGATAAATGCAACATGCAAGAGTACACTAAATTGTGAGAATAAGCAAGTATGCTAACATTTTAAAATGACTCAGTAAGACTACAAACTAACTACTACAGTCAGATATGGTCACCTAGTTTTGTGGAACAGGGAAAAAGTCGAAAATATCCAGCATTAGCAGAACAAAAGAATTTGTTATATGAAGACAAACTGATGAAGCATGGGCTTCAAAGTTTGAGAACTAAAGACCGATTGCATATATGATACAAACATATATGATAAGGGAATCTGACAGTTTAGATACAGAAGAAATTTTGCATCTGGTGGAAGGTAGAGAAAAGGAATGAAACATATATCGAAGTTAAGAAAAAGTGTGATCCATAAGTTTCATGGCTCATAATCATTAAATGGAATAAATTGCAGTGGACATTGCAAGTGCAGCTCTGGTAAATGCTTTCAATGAAGTATTATAGATAGATCTTTATACAGTGAAGTACTGCTCAAATAAAATTTATAGGTTCGATTACTGCAGCCAACTAATCACATCAGGAAATCATATCAGCTTTTCTTCTGCTGGTTCTAGATGATCTTTGGCATTAGCAAGCAATGTTTCATCTAACTGACACTGGGATACCTTACATCTCAAACTCACTACACTGCTTGGGAAGGGGTCAATGGACACCCTCATGGGCAACGTTCATCATATCATGTAATGAGTATAAATTGGAGAGTTTTGGTGCTCCCAAGTCAGTACAACTGTGTCTGAGTGAAATAGCAGCGAGAAGGGAAATGACGGAATGTGACAGAGGCATTGTACTAGAATGTCATGTTGCAGGCCTATCTGTTTGGCAAAGACAAACTGTACCATCCCAGAGCAACAATCAGTGATACCATACTCAGATGGAAGTGCAGGGAAGCAGGTGCTACCTGCAGTGGACGACCACCACACTCACCAAACGTGACCGTAGGGTGCTACGAAGGATAATATGAAAAAAAAAAAACCACCATTCATCGGTTTTTACATACATTGAATGGAGAGTTCCGGACATCGACTGGAACATGAATATGCACAAAATCATTCAGAATAGTGCTTGCAACATGAATTTCCATGGTAGGACCACAATATGCAAGGCCGACTTTACTCGAACCGACATGCAGCGACGCCTTCCTTGCAAATAGTGTGTATAGTGGGACATGTAAGCGTGGCAAGCTGTGCTATGGACAGACGAATCACGTTGCATCCTCTACCGAAAAGACGGATGGTTAGGCGAGTGAATAACTCAAACCATGAAATTCGGAGGTGGCAGTGTTAGGGTACGGTCCTGTTTTTTCTAGTACCTCTTGTTCTGGTGCTACGAAGATTGAACTCCGAGCGATATCTGAACATTCAGGCCAATGCAATGTTTCTTAATTTGTGAGAAATTCTCTTTTAGCGAGATAATGCACAGTGTCATAAGCCGACTGCTGTAACTTCGTGATTTGTGGACTTGAACGTCACAACACTTGACTAGCCTCCACAGAGCTCTACTCTCAACCCTATTGAATATATGTGGATAGAACTAGAGCGTTGAGTAAGGTCAAGGAACGGCTGACCGACAACAGTCCAGGAGCTCGTTACATGAAATCTACAGGAAGAAAAGTCCAAATTCCTATTACGCTTGTAAGTATGCCCAATAGGATTGCTGCAATCATTGCAGGGAAATTTCAGGAGGTCCTACATTTTAAGGGGCGCCATAGCTGTTGGTTCCTCACACTATAGGGTCCGTTGACTTCTTTCCAAACAATGCACACTTTTGGAGACAACAAGCCGACTATTAGGCCAAGATATGATGTCATGCGTTTGCTGTATTCTTGAGATCAACAGATGGTTCAACGATAGCTTGTGGTACCTATCAGAGAAGACTCAAGAGTTGCTGCACAGCTATCTTCAAAAACAGTCTGCAATAATGGTGCTCTATTTACTTCCTTCTGAGAAATAACAGGCTGTAGAAGAACAAGTACTTATTTATAAGGTATAAGTACCCTGAAGTGCTGATTTGCTAATCAAATAAGCGTCCGTAGTCTTCAGACTGGGATTTGCCTCGTAACAAACTAAATGCACAACATTTTAAAATTTGAACAAAAACCAATTGTTAAAGTTATTGTTTTGTAGTGAGGCGAAAATGTTTCAATTAACTGTGAAGGGAAATGTTTTTACACCAATATGCAATTTTTGGTGACAGGCAGAAGTTGCATAAATACATAGGTACAGGCGCAACCATTTCGTTTGACAATATGGTGCAGTATAAGTGCCAGATATTTAGATCATGCTGCTTTGTTATTATCTAGAACAGTACGTCTTAAACTTTCTTCACTCGCGACCCCTTTTCACCCGAGAAATTTTTATGCTACCATGGGTACACGGGTATATAAAATAGGTATACAAATCAAACATTTACTGATAATAAATCATAAAAATTCTTATTTAAAAACAATTCTTTGGTATACATATAATTTTACCATTTACATAAAGAATTATAAACAATAGCCTCGAATCTGAATTAATTTTTCGATATAGAAATTTGATATAGAAGACCAAGGACTGGTATTGTGAAACAAAGTATATATAATCGGATTCCTTAATCTCATTTTTTCGATTTTTTTCCTCAAATCTTCAAAATTGGTGGGTTTTGTGTAATTTTTTCCCTAAAGATCTTTAATTATTCTAATAACTTTTCTGTCTCTGTACTAAATGGAAAGTCTACGTTTTTTCTTGGCAACAAGTACCGATTCTGGAGCCACTTTGAAAACCGTTATTTGGGTGACAGTGAAAAGGAAATTAATTATTGAAAATCTTTTATTTTTTTTCAAAAGGTTTTATTTCAAAGTTTTAATAAAAAAATATATTGAATAAAATAAAATTTGAAAGGTTATATACTAACCAACTAGTCTAACTAGGGTTTAAGACTAGTTTGCTAGTATATAACCTGCTTGCACGCGACAAGTGGAATTCGAATAATTAATTGCAGTTATCTTTAGGTGGAGAAAATTTGTTTTTTTGGAATTCAGAAGCGATTTGAAAAATATGTCATGTTTGGTCTTCACACTAGGACTCAGATTAAACGGTAGCGCAACGCACAGTATTAAAACATACTGAACGTTAAATAGGTTCCCAGTTAAAAATTTCATGGTATATTCCTCACTGACAAAAATCAGCGAAAATTTCACGTTTGTTTTAGAAAAATTATTAAAACAGAGAACTTTATCCGCTCATTATGAAGTTCGTCATTTCCGACATAAATGTCATATCTCTAGTGAAATTCCTCGAAAGTTATAGGCATGCGGCATCTTAGCTAACAGCAAATGAACGTAGTTACAGAGATAGAATATGATCGATGTAATACTTTATATTGTCTATGCACTTGTAGTTCATGTTGTTCCTTTTGTTCGTTCATCATCTGCAATCTCCACGTCACTTCACTTACTTTTCCGGGATCAAAGTCTGTGATAGCAAATTATAGACTAATCGGTATCTGAGAAATAGTGATAAAAGTCCTGGAAAAGTAAGTGAAAAAGAGAATTCTGGAATGTGTGGATAAGCATACAATACTCTGTGAGAGACAGCATAACTTTGTGAACATTTAGTCATACCTTAGCAATCTACTAACTTTTTTTTTTATAACAGAGTGACAGCTGAGTTGGATACAGAGAATGGCTACAGGATAATACTGCCTGACGTTTCAAAGGAATATGACAGGATACCACATGGAACTCTATTATGCAAACTGCAACAAACGGAATGGATATGAAACTGGTGATATGGATAAAAGAGTAGCTTCTGAACAATATAAAAAAAAAGTAAAATATGGAGAGGCGGAAACTAAAAGAAGGTAGGTGAATAGATGTGTGTCACAGTATCTGTGTGCTTAGATCACTTATTTAGTTTGTACATAAATGATATAGGAAATAATTTGAATGGAAATACAGTTGTTTGCTAATGATGAAAATTTGAGTAGGGTGATAGTTAATGAAGGTGATATATAGAGCTCGCATGATAATTTAACAATGCTTACAGTACGGGCAAAATCTAATGATGTCAATTAAATGTGTAATGCATTTTGGGACACAAAGATTTCAAGTCCTGTTCCACACTGAGGGAAGTGTACTCCAGGAAGTTGATGAAGAGGTATTTGAGAATAGTGGTATCCAGAAAGTTGAAGTTTAGAGGGCATATTGCTTGCCAGGGTTGTCACACGATTACTTGGTTATTGCACACTAAAAAATTGAGGTAGGATAGTTATTCTTTATAAAGCCTTGATATGTCCACATGTGGATTACTGTGCTGAGGTCTGATCTCATGGGTTTCTAGGGAATGTTGAAGCAGTTGGGAAGATTCAGAGGCGACTGACCAAGATGGTGAGTAGTGCGTGGAATAATCCCTCTTAGGATAGATTGAGGATCTGTGGATTGCAAAAGTTGGTTAATAGGAGAAAAGAGGGGGGGCGGTGATAGAAACATTTAGTATACTTAAAGGGATTTTATAGGATTGATGCAGGACAAATATTTCAGACCTTGGCTAGGGGAGGAGCAATAACCTCTGATCATCCCTGTAAGTTGGGTAAGAGAGCGGTTAGCAAGGGTCTGAGGACTATTTTTCGCTTGGAGAGTGGTGAATGTGTGAATGAAGTGGGTTGGCTTCGTCAGTTGTCAGTGCTTTGCCTATTAATGGTTCGAGGAGATGAATGTTAGTGTATGATTTTGTGCCAACAGTTTCGGTTTCCCACGATGAGTTTTATGACTCCATGAAAGTGCCTGTGTAACAGTAATAACTAAAGGTTATCTTTTCCAAAAGAAAAGCATGTGAATAAGAACGTGATTAGCTGATTGCTTTATATATGCTGAAAATCTCAGCTAATTCTACTAATCTTTTGAAAAATATCTTCACATTTTTCGTAGTTCCAAAGAAAGACTTTAAATCTATAATATGTTAATACCTTGGATGTGATAAGCTTTAGGAAATATAATTTCCTCTATAGACAATATGAAACTTTTTAAAATCCACATGAAGTTTCCAAAAAAAGGATGCGAGTCTCAAAGACTTTGCGACGAAAGTCGTCTAATAGCTGTAATGCTTATGAGTAACAACAGTTTAATTCCTGAGAGTGCTAATAGTATTCTGTGCTAAGGTTAAATGTCCAAAAGCGAAAAACTTTACCATTCATACTGATGGACTGTACATTACTCTCAAAGAACACAATCATAATTTGTATTTCATCCCGAATCTCACTAGTGACCTGTAATTACTTGAAATTCGTACTATGCTCCAAGGGAAAACGGTTTCCCTATTGTTAAACAAATCCAAACAATACAGGCTGTCTTCCTAGTCTTATCTGCTTTAAGGTTTTGCTATAACTTTACCAGATATTTTATTAGTTATGAAACACTACATCAGGTAAATGCATCCCAGTTTAGGCTTCACAAAAATCGGCCCTTTCTACCAAATATTCTATGACTTTTGGGTCACCTTATAACTGAAAATTTGGTTTAATTTTCTTCCTTTTAGCACTTTTCTACTATAATAGTAACATTCATTATATCTTCATTGAAATAAGTATTGGAGTTGACTGCGGCAGATAAGTAGGTAGGCAGTATGTGAATATAATCAGGGTATACTGGTAAAATTCGAACTGATGAGTAGCATACTGCCTACCTACTTATCTGGACATGTTAAACTGGTAGTTGGTTACTGCACCAGCATAGCGAATGTAATTACAGATTGATTAGCGAGTTTGAAATCACCATAGTGTACGTAGAGAGCAAAAATAGCACCTGTTAGTGCATAATATGCAATTTTTCGGTTGATTCAGTAAACAAAATTTGACTCACCTCTTCTCGAGAATAGACGTGAAGAAGGTCTAGTACATCCTTGGTATTCCTGAAGTGAAATGCCTCTACCTGATGACATTGGATATCAACTAATTTATTACTAACTGCACTATTATCCAGTGGCGGCCCGTAAGGTTTTAAGCGGGGATGCTGCCTATACAAAATAATAATAAAAAATTATTTATTTTTTTGAATGATTATGACATTGCCTGTGTAGCTCAGTAGAAGTGGCGTTTGCACTCTACAGCGCTTGACCGCACGAAGAAAGGATTTGGTGGTTCAAATCTAGTCGCCGACTACAGGAACTTTTTCTAATCCATTTTTCGGCCGGTTCCCGAGTTAGTCGATCTCTGGCACGGGCTAGCGGGTTTTTTCTCCCGGAAACTCGGGTTTTTCGTCCCGTTAACTCAAGAAAATCGACCGTAGAACCCACACTATTTTCAGACATTAAAAATATTGTGTTAGGGTTAGAGACCACGAGATGGCGGCACTAGCTTGCCGCCTTCTTCACTGCGTACCGATGAATCAGTAATAGCCTTGGGCCAGCTATTTCTCTGATTGGCTACCAGTGGAGATCGAACTGCCCTCTCAGTCTCCAAAAGTTAGATAGGGTAAACGGCCCCGCCTACTCCCTATACGGGAACAACATAGGCGTGAGCTGATTTTTTTTTAGCTGATGATTATATGACCTTAAATATCGTAAATTCATGCCTAGCATTCTATTCATGATTTAACTCTTCCTGTATTTATATTTAATAGCGATTTCGTCACTCAAGAGAAACATCTAGTCGCATTTTTATTTTCCTGTCAGACTATCTTTGCAGATAGTGGAAAGGAAATTTTATATATATATATATATATATATATATATATATACATATATATATATATATATGTGAGAAGTAGACTCACTGAGTCTACTTCTTCTTTAAATAAGTGAAGATACTACACCCACTAACACTTTATTTGGTTTAAACGTGAATAAAGGATTAAACATGAATATATATTTCTAGTAAAGTTTAATAAGTACACTTTAATGAACATTGTTTTTATTGGTTAGATGGATCTATTTTACTTAATTTCAAATTAAGTAGACTTGTTCGGGATTATCACTTGTATGGAGAGATTCTAAGAATTAGGATTTATGAAGTTTCAAATGAATTACTTATTTCGGAATCAAGAAAAATCTTAAACTACAAAAAAAAAAAAAAAAAAAAAAAAAAAAAACAGTCTATGTCTAAATCAGTTTATTTTAATTCAATTACAAAATGCTAAGAACATGAAAACAAAATACGGTATTTACAAAATAAATATATACTTCCCATTTAGCACAGTGGAAATGGTACAAGAAAAAGTTAAGCAGAGTATAAACAATCATAATTATTATAACAATGCATGCTATCTGGACATACAGGTGTGACAACAGGCGGTGAAAACTTCCAGGCAAAATTCCATGGATACCTGCAAGATGTCATGAGGAATTCTATCCATTTGAAGAGGATGAACGCAGATTTTATATATATATATATATATATATATGTGTGTGTGTGTGTGCGTAGTCTTTCTTCTGGTGTATCGGAGAGGGACAGGGCATCAATTATCTGGAATGCTAAGTGAACTTTAAGGATTCGAAATATGTAATCAAATAATGGTGTGGTAAAATAGCTAACAATTAAAATTGTTAATAACAGTAATACAAAAAAAAGGTATTGAGATTTAAAAACTGAATGCAACTAATAATATAATGTCATGTAACTGTTCACTGTTAAAAGCTATGAGGATTAATTTCACAAAATTAATTACTTGTAAGAAATGGTAAAGAAATACCCTTAAGGAGATCCAATCATATGCAAACATATGCTGAATATATCTATCAATGTTGTATCTATTTCACTGCTGTGTATTTATTTTTATTTGTATAATAACAGTAATAGAAAAGTATTAAGAGTTAAACCTGAATGTAACTAATTGAAATGTCATGTAACTGATCCATGTTAAAGACTATAAAAAGTAAGTTCACAAAATGAATTACTTGTAACAAATAGTAATACAGTACCCCTAAGGAGTTTAAAACAAATGTAAATACATGATGTGTATATCTATTTATGATGTATTTATTTTTACTACTATGTATTTATTTGTTATTGATCTGATAACAGTAGTGCAAAAGGTATTAAGAGTTAAACTTGAATGTAATCTGTATGTATATATCTATTTATGATGTAAATATTTTACTACTATGTATTTACTTGTTATCGTTGTAATAAAATATACTCAGTGGAAGTGGTGTTTGCACTCTTCGGCGCTAAACCGCCTTGGACCAGCTATCTCTGATTGGCTACCAGTGGAGATTGAACTGCCCACTCAGTCTCAAAAACAAAAAGTTAGACTTAGACTTCAAGTCTAGTCGCTGGCTAGATGAATTTTTACTAAGCCATTTTACGACAGGTTTCCGAGTTAGTCGATCTTTGGCACGGGTTTTTTTCTCCCGGAAACTCGGATTTTTCGTCCCGTAAACTCAAGAAAATCGACCATAGAACTCACATTATTTCAAACAAAAATATTATGTTAGGGTTAGGAACCACGAGATGGCGGCACTTCCTAGCCGCCTTCTTCACTCCGTACTGATTAATTAGTGATAGCCTTCGGCTAACTATCTCTGATTGGCTACCAGTGGAGGTTGAACTGCCCACTCAGTCTCCAAAAAAGTTAGATAGGGCTAAAACGGCCTCGCCTACTCCCTATATATTCACTAGCAAATATCTATTTGCTAATGAAATGTTTTCCTGTGCCTAATAGAATGGCATTATATTTTGCTAAGCTCAGAATCCTAGGCAGTGGCAACACCGATTTTTGATCTCAGTTTACAGTACGCCTATATATACTTTGAAATTATAAGATTTTTGGTAGTTCCATCCACCTAAGTGTGGTTATTATGCTAGCGAACAAAATATTACATGCAATATAATAGCATTTTACGAAAAGATACGATAGAGCAAAGGACCTTTATCTTGAACTACTATGGTCAGGCCGATTCAAAACTTCTGCTTTTACATACTAAAGGAACTAAAGATCTCTCTGAATAAATTCACTGATGCATGTAGAATGAAATGTTTCCAGTACGATTCTTCGTGTAAGCTACAAGTTTACAGCAACAAGCCCAATAAGAGAAATTGTAAGTAAAAATACAAACCTAATGAAGTTTGGAAGAGGAACAGCAGTCCACGTGTAATTAAATAATAAAATTAACATTTAATGCTGTCGCCTAAAATTTCATAACGCTCTAAAATGTATCTAAAAACACTACTATACAAATTTTGCATTCGTTTGCTAAGAGAGTAATCAATTTTGTTTTTATTACATTCGTTTTCAGGAAGCCATGTATAATAAAGTGAATTAATTCTATGAAAATATTTAAGATAGTGAATTATTTACTGGAATGCAAAAGTACCATTCTCTGCAAGTCGTTGGAGAAAAAAATGCTAGAACACATAAATCAAAATTTTATTTAAAAATCCGCTAATACGTTTTATTCTCAAAATGGAGTCGGCGAGGCCGTTTTAGGCTTATTTAACAATTGGAGACTGATGAATGGGTGGAATGGATTGCCAGAATTGGTTATGAGTTCCCTGATGGTAAATGAATTCAAAGAGGTATGATAGAATTTGTGTGTATGAGACTTGATTTGGTCTCCCACAATGAGTCTCTGGACACCATGGAGATGCTGTAAATAATACTTTTAAATGGACCCAGTGAAGAGTATATCAGATAGATGCAGCCATCTCGAGGTTTAATCCTAAGCTATATAGTATTGTCTGATGTACTCTTCGCTGGATCCATTTAAAATTCTTAGTTGATCTCTTGAATTGCGGGAATGAAATATCCAAGATCGTGGGGAAAACTCACTTTTTCCTGCACGAGATCAACTTATTCGGAAAACGGTTGACGAAAGAGTTAAAGTTTCTCTAAGAGAAAACATCAAACTTTTTTCGTGCTGCTTAGCGTTTTCAATAAAAATGAAAATTATTATTATTATTTGTCACCTCCAGGGAGTCCAAAGACTCATCGAGAGAGAGTTATCGAGTAAATGCTCTGTCTCCATCATTCACAATCCACCAACTGACTGCAACTGAAGCAACGCCATCTATCGCCGATCACCACTAGTATTTCCACAGACAATCACAAAAAACCCCAACCAAAAGGCTGCGGGATTCGAACCCACAGCCTTTTGGCTGGGGAGCGGATACGCTAACCACTCAGTTTAGCCAGGCCGGCCAAGTGGTTAGCATGTTATGTGGATAGCAAATTATTTCGACAGACCTTCCTTTTTGGAATTTTAGCTTAAGGTAGAAAATTTGAACATACAAATTACACATTTGATATAATGAGTCAAGCATATACATATATAAATCCTTTGTTATTTGGCTACATACCATTCAGTTACAACGCCAAGCTTGGGAAGCATTGATAGTTTTGATTTACATCTTTTGTAGCAAAGACGCTATAGAGATTTTAAATTCTCATCACTAAGTACCGAGTGTAGAGCTTTAATTTGCTGTAAGCATGTGGTATTTATCATATCCTAAACTGTTAATGCAGGTGGAAATACTATGTTCTCTCCTTCTTACGTCCTCTCATGAAGGATTGTAAACCTACAATACATTAATACCATAGGTGAGTTAAGGGGTTTCATATAACATATACTATATAATTTGGAACTTTGTTTAAACCACTCTAGCTTTCGAATTAAAGTTGGGAGGTGTTTCAAACTCGGAAATGAAAACTTGTCTCCTAAAGACAGCAAACCTACATGCCATAGTGCTAACCACTCAGCCAACCAAGCTGGAAGTTAATATGTGGCACTGTATTTTTCGCTGGCTGAGCACACTGATGAAGTAGCAAGTATTGAATGGCGGATTATATCTGCATTGGTAGAGAAAGCAGTGGCTTGTCAGCAAATCAATAATTTCTTTTACTAAAAGATAGAAGGTTATATTGTCCTTGATTAAATGTTAATAGAAAACATTGCTCTTATAAGTGACTTAAAGAGTGGCAAGCCACTCTTTGTTAAGGTATTATAATTACAGGATACAATTCATTTTCGTCTATCAAAAACATTTGTTAACCAAGATTAGTAATCTCTGAAGTCAAATTTATGTATATTATTACTGAAACCAGTGCTTTTATTGTAAACGAATACCTGCTGGTACTGCATTTTTTCATTTAAGACCAAGTGAAAAATCTCTGTGGAAATATAAGAACAGTACAGAAAGAAATATAATGAAGTGAAGAATGGGGTTAGAAGAGACAAATTGAAATGGCTCTCGGAACAGCGCAAGGATAACAATAAATACTATGGTGAATACAGAACAAGAGAAGTACACAAAATGATCAGAAACATCAACAAGAAATGGAGTTCAAAACAGAGAACCATTAAAAAAAATGAAAATGGTAAAATCTTGATGAACACAGAATAAATAGAAGAGAGAGAGGGATAGACAAGATACTGCTCAGAGATATATAAACACAGAGAGAGAGAGAGAGAGAGAGAGATGTCGAAGTCCAGAAGAAGCTAATTGATGAAAATAGCACAGAAGTAGAAACAGATACTGAGGGATGAGGATGTAAAAGGCAGTCAATCATCTGAAAAACCATAAAACCATGGGAATGAGGAGATTACTGGAGAGAGAGAGAGAGAGAGAGAGAGAGAGAGAGAGAGATGTTAAAACATTGTGGTGAGTTGTTCATCGATGAACATATACCAGTTGTGTAACATGGCATGAGAAAAGCAAAGCACCGAAATAATGGACAAGATCAATCCTAATACCAATTCACAAAAAAGAGGAAGCAAAATGGACAGCAAAAAGTACAGAACGATTGCTCTGACAAGTCAGGTGCAAAAAGCACTTATGATGATATTAACGGCAAGAATGAGGAAAGTAATGGAAGAAAATTTGGAGGATGAACAAGCAGGATTTCTAAGATATATAAGTACTAAGTCATTAATTATTGACACAGTACTTCTATATTAAAGTTAATATCAGTATTATAAACATATTAATATCATTAATTGCGGAGAAAGTTCTACCCAAAAAATAAAAAAAGTTTATATCCGTTTTGTTGACTTTGAAAAAACATCCACAATATAGATCAGAACGTGGCTTGGACTGTACTCGAATCTGTTCGAGTGGACAGGAAACTGATATGCCTCCTGCAGAATATTAATGACAATGCAGAGAGAATGATGTGAGAAACTGTGAAGAAATAAGTTAGTTCCGAACAGCAAGAAGCACAAGACAAGGAAACCCTATATCCCCAAGCATCTTTATCATGCTATTAGATAGCACAACAGATGTCATAAAGAATAATATATGGGGAATTTCAATTCAAGATACGAAAATTAACAATTTACAGATCCCGTTCATTATTGAAGATGAAGAGGAATTAGAAAGAACGTTGCTGAAGTTAAGTGAAGCAGGAAAGAGAAATGGGGTTGATACCGAAAACTGTTAAAAACAAAAATGTCGATATTTGGGGGAAGGGATTGGGGGAGAGAAAGAGAGTGAAAAATCAAATAAAGATCAACGGACAAATGTTGGAAGAGGCCAAGAACTTCACATACCTACATAAGATCTTGGATAACAAAAGCAAAAAGTAACCCTACAAGCAATGGAAGATATACAGTATATGAAAAAGTGAATAAGCAAGTCTTCCCACAATGCTGAGACTGCTGGAAACATGCTTATTCACAAGTGCTTCTCTATGGGAAATGTGAGACATGGGTAATTGTCAGAGACTCTGTGAGACTAATATTGGCTTTTGAAAGAATATGTTATTGGACGAATGTAAAAGGTAACAAATGAAGAACTGTATTGCAAAGTAAACTGCAAAGAGAATCTAATGCAGATAATAATTCAAAGGAAGCTAAACTTTTTTGGACATATCTGCAGAATGAATAGCAGTAAAAAGATCATAATGTTGATACGTGGTACAATAGATGGTATAGATAGAAGAGGACGGCCAAGACAAGAGAGGGTAAATGTGATAGAATGCTGAAGAAAGGTTTGCAGAATATGAGTCACCTAGCAATTGACCAAGAGAAATGATAAAAAATAGTAAAAACAGGCATCAGACGCCAACTGGCATTGGACCCATTTCGAATTATTGAATTTTTACTTTTTGTTACAAAAGTAACAGAAAAAGTAAAAATTCAATAATTCGAAAAGTATAGACAGTAGGACGATGCAGTTTTCACAGAAAGACATCAGATTATTTTTAATAACGAAAAATTTTATTACCAGAATAGTTACATTTGATACCGACAGGTGGCGCTTCAGTTGTTTCAGTAGTTTGTGCAGTGGCGCAGCGCAGTTCGCAACGGAGCTAGGATTACAAATGTTCAATGTGATGGCCGTCATTCATGAGAATGGACATCAGACGTGACACCCTGCACAGCATCGAAGAGGGTTTCAGCTGTAATTCCTATCACATAATGGCAAATAGCTTCTTTCAACATGGCCAATGACGTCGGCCGACCTCTATACACCTGTGACTTCAAGTAGCCCCATAACCAAACGTCACAAGATGTAAGGTCTGTAGATCTTGGTGGCCATTCGTGCAGGAAAGAGCGACTGAGGACACGGTCATCGCCAAATGTCGACTGTTGCAGGTGCTGGACAGGACATGTGGTGCTCCATCCTGCATGAATGTTACACTATGGAGCGCTTGCCTCTCTTGCAAAAAGGGAATGATGCTGTCTCTTAAATGTGCTGCATAACGCTCGTCTGTGACAGAAACAGTTCGAAATGTACCGCTGTGGACTTCCTCAAAGAAAAAGGGGCCTATAATTAATGATGCAGTGAACCCACACCATGCTGTCACCTTTGGCTGATGCAAAGGGGTTTCCACAATCGCGTGTGGGTTCTCTCTCTCTCTCTCGGCCAGATGCGGCAGTGCATATTTACACTTCCATTAAGGGAAAAGTGTGCCTCGTCAGTCCACAGGACATTTGACAGCCAGTCCACATTGTTTTTCATCTGTTCAAAAGCCCAATTTGCAAATTCATGACATCTCTCGAAATCGGTTGGTTTCAGTTCCTGTACGTGTTGGATTTTGTAAGGATACCTCTTGAAGATGATTCTGAATGATCGCCCCCATAGTCCTGTACGAAATGCCAGTTTGTCTTGAAATTTCACGCGCACTGCATTCCCCATGTGTGGAAGCTGCCGATTGTGTGTAGGTCTCGTGTTCGACCTCGTGCACAACTGCAATAGTTTTTTGGGGTCTCCCGTTTCTTGCACGTGCTTCCAAACTTCCAGTGTCCTCGAACCTTTTCATCATAGCTATCAGTGAGGAACAAGACATCGGTCTCTTTCCACTTCTAATACCCCGCATCGAACGATAGGTGCGCAAAGCCACACTTGCACATTCGGAGTTCTGATAATACAGCTTAACTAAAAGTGCTTTATCTCGTAACGATAACATGCCTCACCTTGGCAGAACGTTTAACTTCAGTAATAAACGTTAAATGCTGAAAGTTTAACTTCAGTATTCACTACATCTGAAATTTACATACTCACGGTTTAAATAGTGACAGGTAGCAGCTCCGGGACCTCTACAGCGCCACCGGTAGGTGACAAATGTAACTATTCTGGCAACAAAATTTTTCTTTATTAAAAAAAATCCCATGTCTTTCTGTGAAAACCGCATCGTGCTACTGTCTATACTTTTCAAATTATTGAATTTTTACTTTTCTGTGACTTCTGGATTACCCAGTATATAATCATAACACGCAGTTTATTAAGCATAAATTTATTATAAAAGTATATAGAAATGAGTATAGCTCAGTGGAAGTTGCTCTTGCATCCTCTGCGCTTGGCTGCAAGAAGATACTTATAGTGTCTAGTCCCTTTTCTTAAGCCTTTCTTCGACTTCCCGAGTTAGTCTATCTCTGCCACAGGCAAGCTGGTTTTTTCATCCCGAAAATTCAAGAAAATCGACAGCAGAACCCACATTATTTCAGACAGTAACCTATGCTGTTAGGATTAGGTACCAAAAGATGGCAGCACTTGTTTGCTGGTCTCTTCATCGGTGGCTTCCTATAATTAGTGATATACATGGGCCAGATATCTCTGATTGGCTACCAGTGGAGACTGAGCTGTCCACTAAGTCTCCAAACGTTAGATAGGGTTAAAAGGCCTCACGTACTCCCTATACAGGAATAAAAAAGGCATTAGCCTATTATTATTATATACATAAAAATATGTGAAATCTTTGCGATAATTTTTAATAAAAAATTTACGTAGTACAGTCTTAAATAATGTATATTACAAAATTTCTAAAATGTACGGCATCTGTATATCACACGTTCTTATTAATGTAGGTGCTGGTATACCGTGCCGTTGAGTATAATCCCCTCTTTCCCCAAAGCACTGAGTTGTCTTTAGCTCTTAGTGCAGTGCTGACTGAAAAACTGAATAGAAGACAACCAGTTATAATGGTAACATTTTGAAAGATATGTTGCATCTTTAATGATAAGTCGACACGTTATTTGGAATAATTTAAATTATAGTTGCAAATGTCTTTAAGTGAAACTCTTATCATCAAGAAAAGTGCTGTTAAATAAAAGCAACATACAGCAAATAGTACAGTTTAAGAAATATTTCTATGATTTTGGGGCACTTGATTCAGTTGTGTCTATTTGCTATGTTTTTTTTTCCCCACCCGTCATTGAAATTATAATAATAGACAATGTTTTTAAGTGAATATTAATCTTTTATAAATAAATGCAATTGCTTTTCCTGTTTCTGGAGAACTCCATCTGTTTTACAAAAGATTAATAGAATATGTTAAATTTGGTTCAGTGAAGAGGCAACTAAGAAATACAATTGACAACTCATCAGGAACAGTGTGATAATTTTCGTTTTGGCCAGTATATTTACGTGCCTTTTCCCATGGGATTATTCATGCGTGAGAAATCAATGTTCAATATTTGCCATGAAAACTTGTTTCTGGTTTCGAATGCCATTCTGCTCCAGCGTAGTTAATATTCTCACATTCGTCTTTATTAGAAATCACATTTGATTTCCATACTTAAAAATATAAGCTCATTTTAATATGCGAAGGAATCTAGATTGCAGAAGTGGATCAAATCGTTTATACTTTTAAAATTAATTTAAACATACAGCTGCAGTAGCATCATTCAGGTTAGGGATCTGCCTCTCATCTGCCCATCTCCAACACGTACGAATGTCTTTGGAATCACACGTGCCCTTACATTTTGAATCCGATTTAAAAAAGAAGAAAGTTTCCTTTTGTAGATCGAAGGTCTGAAAGCATAATTGATTTTTATGTAATCAACTTTGTTATATATATATATACATACTTGGTTTTCAGGAAGAAAATCCCTACTTGCTTTCGTTTGCATGCTGCTCCAACGTAGTTTTGTAAATACATTGTCCACGAGCAAAAACCAATCTCTTTGCAGTTGCAATATATGTCTCCAATGAGAAGTAGTCACATTAGGATAAATGTGTTAAACTATTGACAGGTGAGACAATAACACCTAAGTTAAGAATTAAACTTTACAAAAAACAGAATATGAATAACAGACACACTTTAGTAAAGGGATCATTACTTAAATAAATGATCACTTGCATGGTTCTTAGCACTTAGTTTTGTAATTAAGACGAATGCGTAAAATTTAATTTCGAAGTTAGTTTAATTTTGTAACTCGCATATATTCACACCACCATGTTTCATATTCGAACTAATAATGAATTATTCTTAATGAAAAAATCAAATTTAAGGATTTTAGAATCGTTACTTTTAACCAAATTAAGTCCTTTATTTTAAAACAACATTTATTTAAGTATTCATCTGTGAATATGTCTTTCAGAACATTCCCACTTGCAACAACATCGAGTACCATTAAGTATATAAAACCCATTTACTGGGAGGTTTAGAATTCAAGTTTCTGGTCTACCTAACTCGGAACGATGAGATTTCATTTTTTCACCTTTAGCGTTTATTCCCGTACATGGTTCGCGCGGTTAGCCTAGTGGCTTTGCAACCATATGCCTGGGGAAAGAGTGTCCTAGGTTCGATTCCTCGTCGACGACGTGAGGAGCTTAAGGATCTTCCTCAGCCATAGCCAAGTTAGCCGGACTTGGGCGTGGACAGCAGGGTTTTTCTCCCAGTTTATCTGGGGTTTTTCATCCCGCAAGCAGGCAAACCCATGAACACACAGGCTACAGTCATAAATACGGCAAGGAAGGCAACGGGAAACCACCTTGCGTCATTATCTCCCTAGTAATCAGCTACAACCCTCTCAAGAGAGATGAAACCATAGGATCAGATCAGATCCCGTACATAAGTAATATTATCGGACAGCTTCAGGATTCATATGAAGTTCTGAGTTTAGGAAGATTACATTCACAGAATTCAAGACATTGCAATCTAGAATTCAGTTGTTCGATAGTCTTCGTAGCTCAGTCCGTATCGATGTCCATTGATTGAAGAGATTCGGATTCGTCTAGGACCATTACTTTAGCCCTAACTCCAAACAATCTAACCTTCTATTTTCAAATCAGAACACCTCAGTTTGTTGATTTAAGTTTAGGACATCCAATGAAAATGCTGACCCGTCTTTCAGGCTCAACTTTAAGAACAGTTACAATCTAATTTTCATATTTGTTAAATTCGGAAGCGAGTGAGTTTGTCATAATATACATTTCAGCAGTTCTTCCTCCCATGAGGTTTAAACAGAATACTAAGGAGACAACTAAGAGCCTGCCTGATTAGCCATCCTTGAGATAACGCACCTTTAAAACGTTTCTGAGTCGCTTATAAACGTTGACACGTTAATGGACTCCAGTCAACGAATGGTTGAAATGGTTTTCATTTTTAAACAGTGGAAAGTGATCTTTAGCGGTCATTTAGATTTTGTAGACGATCAATGTTAACTCAGTGACAGTGTTTATTGGAATAGCAATTCATAAGTGTTCCGGACTATAAGAGTTATTTACTAAAATGATCAGGGATTTTGCTTCTTTCTCCACACACCCATTTTGGAGTGGGGTGAGAGAAACAAACGTTTCGTTTAGCTCCGGCTTAATTTTAAATTCATTAATGACGAATTCTTCAGAATAAGCCTAAATGCTTCAACTGTTAATAGATTAATTATAAGTAGAGCAATATTTATATTACTAAACGTAACTGCATTTTAACGGTAAAACAGTTCAATCAAAAACTCCCTTGCTTTTTTACTTTCCCTTGCGAGAAACCAAGCAATTCGAGAGAGAGCTGCGAGTTAAATACACCTTCCTTTTACATACTGTATTTTTTTAGTGCAATACTGAGGCAATTAGTAACAGATAAACTCAATGTTATTGTCAAGCCTTGTATAACTACTTGGTAAAGATATCCTTTTTATTTTTCAAAGAGGAATATTAGACTCACGTTTTAAATAAGCGCGATATAAGATTCATGACACAATACGAACTCATTTTAATATACTTGAGAATCAGTCATATGAGCCATGCATGCAAAAGGATACTATAATTTACAGTTGATTAATGTTGTCAAGGTAATGTGGTAATGTTCCATACAATTCAGTCGATAATTTTGTAACGAAAGGACTTGGGATCTGCTTGCCAGCAAATTTAAAATTCGCTCTGAACATATCAAACTTTCCTTCAGTAAAGTTTAAAAAATTCGGCTAGTGTTCATTTAGTCGCATTTTCTTTTGAAATCGTATGGTGTCTATTTCTATGATCCATATGTCAGTTTCAGTTGTTTAGGATAACCTTACCAATAAGTATTTCGTTCCTTATTCCAATCACGAACTATTGATACAAAAATTCGACTGCATCAAGATTTGAAATAAAATTAAATATTAAATAAATTTTAATTTAAAGTAAACATGAGAAAAAAAGTTTTTTTACGCATTTTACAAAGTGTATAAAAATAAAAATGAAAACAAAAGTGAAGATCTATTTTTCTAATTGCGCATTAGTGCCTTTTCGTCAGTATTGGGTTTTCACACACCAAAAATAGAAAAGGTAATCTTTTCACCACTCTCTATCACTAGTACCTTTGTTGCTTGCCATCATGTTTCTTGAGTATTGTCGTTATCTGCTTATCCTTCAGGAGAGGATTTGTATTTTAGATCAGTCTATTACCATATCAGATCTCCTACATGTGTGGCAGACTCGTATGAAGCTATGGCTTTAAGAGAGACGACATGAAAAAGGAAGTGGATGTTCCTTCTTGAAAACAAGGGAGTTATTGGGATAGTTTTAATTCTGCACGTTTTTCCCAAAAGGAATGTACACTGGTTGGGGGGGGGGGGAGTCTCCACTTCTGGGGATCAGGGCCCCAAAAATGGATTCTGTCTGTTCTCTAGGCTAGACCAGCGCTTCCCAAAACTGTGGGCCGCGGCCCCCTTGGGGGCCGTAGGTTTTGTTGAGGGGGGCCGTGAAATAATGAAAAGAAATTTAAAATGTTTTAAGACTAAGTAGATTTTTTTTTATTTTAAAAGAAACGTATTTAACTTTTATTATTTATTATTTCTTTTTTGTTATTTTTTTATATTTTAATGGAAAAATTCACACATTGGTGTTGGTTCACAAACTTTGCTTCCTGCGTATTTCGGCGCTTAATGAATATTAGTAAATATTGCTTATTCGTATGTTTCATTTCAAAGCAGTGGTTAATTGTATTTACTTCGAATGCTCTCCAGGGAAGCTCCAAATCTTCCTGTTCCTTTCATCACGCGTTCGTAATCAGGGACTGTTGATATTGACTTTATATACATATCTAAACTCGTTTTGTATTATCACTGTCACCCGAGCTAGTTTTCTGTTACCAATAAAAGTTTCGCATATACTTCACACATGAAAAAAAAAAGCTTAAACAAGTTCATGTGGGGAGATAGTAACTTGCTTGCAGCGGTAAACAACACCTTCCCTAACAACCTGCAGAGGCAATAAAAACAAGTACTTTTATTATGCCAGTGAATAAGGTATGAAAGTCTGTGTAATATATTTTTCAACAAATAGTGCAATTAGAGACAAATGGGATAAAAACACACTAATTAATGAATCACATGTCCCCTCATACAGAAACTATTCTGTATATATAGACTGAAACAAAACCATATGTTGCATGGCCAAACACAGTATCTAACTAAAAACTATTGTTATTAATTAGTTGTGTGTGAGTTCGATTTCCCAAGACAGCAATAAAATTCAACCGAACGTGTTAAAATTCGTAAAAGTGTTAAAACTAAGTAATATATATATATATATATATACATAACGAATGTAATGGCAGTTTCACATATGGAATTCGGTTGAAGAGAGTTAGCATTTCAACTCAATTGTCAGCTATGCTTTTATCTTTCGGTTGCGCGATCTTTTGTTAATACCGCACCAATCATATGCACGTTTTAATAACCTCCCTTGGCTGTCTGTTTAGCGTTAGGCTTAATTACTTACCGTAAAGTGAGAAAAGTCACAAAAGAGAAAAATGTTCCTGGTCAGGGGATCCCTTATTCAGGTAATATTCACTAATTTCATGTTATCAGTCTGTGGTGTGCCAGTATCGGTAAGTGGTGATTTATTTGATCTATTATACGTTAAAAAAAATAATCCTGAGATGGATAAGTGGCTGATAAAAAATATTAAAAAAAATCCCCACGAACAATCAGAAGAAGCAGAAACAGACTCAAAAAAAAAAAAAAGGACAATATTTCATATTTTACCAGAACAGCCTGCGCGTCTTCAGAACCAAACGGTAAGAGGCAAAAAATATAATATATACATTTGATTTTTGCAATATTCGCTGTGTATGTTTTGTATTGAATATAAATACAATAAATATTATTATAATATATCTCTCTATTACGATTTTTTTCGAGGGGGGCTTTGAAATATTTAAATTTTTGCAAAGGGGGCCCTGACATCCAGAAGTTTGGGAAGCACTGGGCTAGACAATAGGGGTTATTTTATTTTTAGTGTGTTTATACTAAGAGTTCGCGGTAAGTTGTTAGTTTGGCGTTTTTTTTTGTTGTTGTTGTTGTTTTTTCTTGTGTGTGTGTGTCCAGAGAATGTCTCAGGGATTAGTCATCGGGAAGTCTAAGTATTGAAGAGGAAAATGTTGGAATCATTTGTTCATGCTTCTTGTGCTCTGTAGTGGAAGTTTTTAGAAAAATATTGCTTTGAAATTGGTAATATAATATATAATACGGATGAACTCCACTGTTTCCTGAAAACACATGTTCCTAATTCTTCTAGCCGTAATTTTAAATACTTTTGAGGCTCTTGAGTATCTTTTGATATTCTTTAATTGTCTTTTGCTTTTGAAAGGCTATAGTATTTCTAATTTTCCATATATGGTATTTTGTTTCACTTAGTGTATAAAAGACTTCAGTTTTCTTTTACCAGATATATCTGGTAAGTATATTGAACTGAAAGATATTGTATAGCACTTCATAAGAAAGATTCCGGTAATTGGACTACATGTTTATTGAGATAAATAACAATAAAAAAACCAGACAAGTTTCGTAAGTCGTTTGACTTACATCTTCAGGGGTCTAAAGGTAACTACACGTTTAAACACAAGAAATGAGAAATTACTCAAAATAATTCATTCTATGCAGTTGTGGCCGTCTAACTGTTCATTAAATTAAATATCCGAATGGAGATCTGCATTTCTGCCTTCGTGTGTAAACTTTTAGCTACCTTTGACCCCCTGAAGATGCAAGTCAAACGACTTACGAAACTTGTCGGGTTTTTTCGTTATTTATCTTAATAAACATGTGGTCCAATTACCGGAATCTTTCTTATGAACTGCTAAACTAAACTGCTAGAAACCTACGCCTATAAAAGTATAGTACTTGTTCCTTCCTCAGTGTGGGGATGTTAAATTTATGGCTGATATCAACACAGATTTGAGTTGTCACTGTGCGTTCATAAAGTTAATGTTCCTATTGGGTGCACAAAGCACAATTTACACTACAAGCGTTTTAATTTTTTTGATTTACTGGAAAGATATTGTATAATAGCATCCAGTTGCAATTGTGTCTGGAGGGGCAAGTGTACCTGAAATAAAAATGTTTCCACATCTTGTGAAAGCTATTGGATTGTTTCTAAATTGCCTGTATTATTTCTTCTATTTTATGTTCTTGGGGATGTTTCTTTTAACTGTAATTTGTCCGTCTTGATATGTTTCTGTCTTCTGTTGTGATCTTTGCCTTCTACTGCTGGTTTTGGTCTGAGAATTTTGTGCTCTAGACCTAGACAGTACTGATTTTCACAGGAGGGATGTTCAGTTTCTAAGAGTTTATCTGGAAAATTTTCTCTGCTGATAGCATTTCTGTCAGTGTTGAGATATTCCGAACCCCCCCCCCCGTTATGTTGTGTTTAATTTTTTTGAGTGGGGGGGCAACTTATCTTTGCTATTCCATTATAAGTTGTATATGGTAGGAAATGTAGTTATGTACAATTTGTTTACAATGTCATTAACTATTCAATAATCTGTGCTTTTCCAGTGACAGTTAGGTTAGAAAGTTTCTTTTTGTAGGTGATTTTTTTCAGTTTCTTCATTTCTTAGTAGACTAAGGTAAATAGAGGAATTCCTATTATGTTAATTGGTGACTGCAGTATTGTGCCATCTTCTAATATTTTTATTCAGTTAGCTGTCATCCAATTATTCTGGTATACTTTGTGTTGCCTGGAAGGGCATTTTAAGGGCTGACTTACTGGTTATTACGGTTACTTTCCATTTACAACCAATAAACGGTTATACAGATAAAATAAACCAATAATACAGATAAAAAGATCAGATTGGCGTGAGCATATAAATAAAATACCCTCAATAATAAAATTAAGAAATCCGAAATATATACAGTAGACTCGACTATCCAGCCTAATATGGGGAAGGGCAGGCCAGATAACACAAAAGCCGGAGTTCTAGGCCTACCTTTTCACATTTGTGTGAAAAGGTAGGCCTAAGATGAAAGAGTCAAAACTTAGTTTTTAATTTTTGAAAAAGTCCTTGATAGATGACTGCTTCACCCTTTTTAGTCCTCTTCCGCGACACAATGTCCCTCCACTTACTCAAGCAGATGATATCAGCTGGCGTCGCTTCCTCCTGCTCACTAATGTACTGCAGTGCTGCCTCAATCGCCTTGAACCCTTCCGAATGTGGGATGAGATTTTTCGTGTCATCTAAGGATGCCTCCTCTTCTTCTTCCCCCCTGTGTCACCATTTCCACAATATCGTTGTCAGTTATTTCATGAACTTCGTCATTCGACATCCATTCTGTAATGTCCTGTGCATTGACATCGTCACAGCTCGATACATTTTTAAGCAAACGAAAAAAGTTTATCGTTTTCATTTTTCACTTCGGTTTCAAGGTTATAATGTCTACCTTCATGATCCAAAAGAATTTTCCAAGACTTCACAAGTGATATGTTTCGAATCTCTTTACTAACAATTTACTAATGTAACCAGGAACAGTGGCAAACGTATTCCGCACTTGTGGACATCTGATACACAACTGACGAAGAGGGGAAATCCGCACTTTGCAGGTCTCAACTTGTGTTATGCACACAAGTAGGAGGATTGTAGCAGACACCCGCTTGCAACGCCTTGGCAAAGTAAATTACAGTACGTATTCCTCATTTTATGACGGACAATTACTGTATTATTATAATTCTCTGTGATAAAATCCGGGCTCCGGATAGTACGGAGGCCGGATAGTCGCGAGCCTACTGTATATAAAGAGAAACGGCCAGTTGATGAAAGAAAAACAAAGTCTACATTGAAATGCAGTAAAGGATTTGTACTGATTCATTCAAAGCGTTCAGTTATCACCGAATAAACACGTTTTAGTTTGATTTTAACTAAAAGGCGTAAATATCTAAAATTTGGTACTGCGAGCTTCCTTAGATGAAGATATAGAAAAGTAAGGTTGAGAAACAATTACACAGAAACTGGTTATTGCGTGTCCATTCTCTCCTTGGATTGACTTGAACCAGCACTCACCTGTTTGGAAAACTTTCAGTTAATTTCCCTGAATGTGCAGTTGCAGCGGGAAATGACTTGCACGTGCTTTCTTGCTCACAAGAGAGCATCGAAGAACTCAATTAAACAGAAAGATTGAGGGGGGGGGGATTTAAATTAAAACATTTCAAAGAATCTTTAGAGATAACTACAATGTAATAATAGTATTAAATATATTCCTCACGCATACAGTTTCTCTAGACACCTGAGATTTAGTCAGAGAAAGCACTTATTAGCATAACAAATAGCTCCATTCACAGGGAAGCACACTGCAAATAACCCTTCAAGGAAAGAATCGGCATGCAAAAAAGAAACTTAATATACGGACGCAGAAGACTAACTAACCAGCATTAACAATCCAGAATATTCTTATACTAGCCTAAAGCCAGGGCTTAACAACGAGGAGATACAACAAATCTCTTACTGTTGAGAAAAAAAATCTACACAAGTGCTATTTAAATTTTATTATCTTATTTTTTTAGGATTGTTTTGTCAAGCAATTATTGGAAATTTAATCAAGAAACGAGACTATAAGAAATCGTATTTCACTAGCTACTACCACCACACGATATAATATCAATAACAAGGAGAAATAAGGTGACTTCATGGGAGGGGGGGGATGACATCCTTTACCTTGAAAAGAAGTTATAAATTTTTATTCCGCCAAACAAGCAAAAAATGTGTTGACACTGTAGTTTTTTTTTTTTTTTTTTTTTTTTGTGATGGACGCGTTAGTTGGAGTAGAACCGTTTCCACAAGAAGCGTTGTGAAATGTCAAATTATGCTAACCGATTATAAAATCGAAGGTTAGTAATATGAGAAAGAGAGGATCTTGGACTGAGCTAACCATTGAAGGCTGGCATTCGAAAGTTTTCCATGAAAAGTTGATTACAAAAAGTGATACCAAAAATATTAAAATGGAAAATTTTGTTACACAGCATTTAGTTAAAACGTTTCATAAAATCAGCATCACTAACGGCCCAATAATTAACTAGTACGTGACTAATGGTTTATAATAGTCATTTATTCTTCATCATGCGGTGAGAGTGATAACTATTCGAGGAAGTATACATTCTGCGTAATGGGCTGCACTCCAATAATTGGATGTTATCATGGCTAATTTTAGACACGTAATCATAGAACAGTTAAAATATTTTTTTCTCTCATGGTTTTCGAAATTAATCATGGAGTTGAATTATTTCTTTAGATTTAGTTTAATTTCTTATGCGGCTATAAAGGATACAGGAAACTAGAGCAAAACTAAATGTAACAATCATTCGTTGAAGTGAAATGTTAGGTAATTTCAAGCGAAAACCAAATTTATAAACCATATTTCCGTCATTTATTTCTCTATCCTTACCTTCACTGCATGCCTCTCTATCCATCTTTTCGTTTTATTTTATATGTTTATACTAACAAAGTACCACGTCTTTATCTTTCTTGAATACATTTATAAGTATTTTGTTGGGCACGTTGTTTAGAGAATATTTGCATACTACAATACGTTCACATTACGGCAGAAGGTTACAGTCGAAGAGAGAACACGATTAAAAAAAAAAATCTTGAGCCTTTTCTTTCAAATGCACAGATCAATACAAATTCGTGCCACTCTCAATTGTAAACACTTAAGATTTTTGCATAAATAATGACACGGAACACACAAAACAGATTGTCTCTAAACTTGTAGCTTCGTATGTACATTATGGTCGTTAAGCATCCCCCCCCCTTCTCTCTCTCTCTCTCTCTCTCTCTCTCTCTTTTCAAATACATGAAGATAGTTCGTAGAACAGGATAGGAAAGTGACGTTTTTGAATCCAGTTATTTTTACTTTCCAAACTGTAATCGAAAATGAAATTACTTGAGATATTCGTACATTAAAATAAGAGTTAAAATACAAGTAAAAAAATAAAACAGTAAATAAAATAATGGTAGTTAGACCCTTTACAACGTGTTTTGATGCATTGCGATAAGTGAGGAGGGATGGGTATGATAGTATATGGTGAATTGGTTAGTGTGGGTCTCCCTCGATGAGTCTTGGACTCCATGAGGTTATCTTCATGGAGTCCAATAATAATAATAATAAAACGGATGGCAATGCATGCATTTCTTTTAATGTTGGATATTGACTACTGAAATCTGTCTCCTGCGGTGGATCTCATGATTCCATAGAGGTCTGGTGATAACAATCATATTTCTAAAACAATGTCGTGTAGGAAAGAATCTAGATTTTTTATTTCTTGATATGGTTGAGTGTGATGACTGATTTATTAAATCAGTAGATATTTTTAAAATGAGATTAAAAGTGTTATTAATAAAATAATTTCAAAAAAAAAGATAAGGTTAACTGCAAATTGAACCTTATTTCAAACGTTTAATTTGTATCAAACTAAAATTATACATAAGGAAATAATTTTATTTTTGTTGTTTAATTAGCTTTAATTTATTATTGGAAAAGAAATCTCCCTACTCTTAATGAACTACTAATGTTGAGTGCAAAATAAGTAGGCATCCTTCCTTGTAACTATATATCTTTCTTTTAAATAATGTATGTTTCTGCATGCTTTTAAAAGGAATTTTTTATAAGTTTATAATTTATTTGTAATTAATATACACTTTTGGGGAAAGAGGGATTATGAGATCTGAAAGAAAAGACCGCTTAAATATGGATATAAATTACTAGGAAGAAGTTTTTCCATACAAGTAAATTTTTGAGCGAAGAGTAGACCCACGATGTATTCCAGAATGTCACTTCTTGGGTAGAATGGATTCTGTTACGCATCACTTGGTTTTAAAAGAGATCCGGTTTATATCCGATCTGTAAAATTAGAGGAATTCTGCAGGACATTTCTTAGACACAGAGAGAGAGAGAGAGAGAGAGAGTAAATGGGAGTTAAGGGAATAGGAGTGAAAGGCAAAACCGAACCAATCCGTGAATAACTGAACACAGAGCTAACGATATTGTTCCACATATTAGGGTTTGAAAGGTAATTCCTTCAGCCATAGCCGGTTACTAGACGCTATGCAGGAAAATGAAGTCCTCGCAAAGTTTAAAGATACTCGGATATTTTATTGTCTTTATTCTCAGTTGAACATATGTTTAATTCGTGTTATTACGCACTTAGTGTGAGAATGCTCTCAATCCTCCAATGAATTGTGACCATTAACTTCATACAATTGTTGCGTGCACTTTTAATATAATAACTTCGTAGTCTAGTGGGAACGAAAGACGCGACATTTATTCTTTCATTGGAAGGACCTCGGTTTGAATTTATATATATATATATATATATATATATATATATATATATATAATTATTATTATTTGATACCTCCAGGGAATCCAAAGACTCAATGAGGGAGGGCACCTACTCTATCTCAATCCTCCTACTACAACGCAACTACACCAACGCCATCTACCTCCCACACCATCACTAATATTTTCAAAGACAATCACAAACATCCATGCCGACGGCGGGATTCGAAGGCTGGTTATATTCCACTAATTCGAGCCGTACCCAAGGGCCTATGAGTTGTGGAAATACTTTCTGAAAATGAAAGCTGTGTCGAACAAAGCGGCCTTTTGCAGCTGCTCGATTTTCAATCCATCTAACTCGAGTGCTTCTAGATGTTTTTTCAATATTTTAGGGATGGTGCCTAAAGCACCTATTATTATGGGAACAACTTACATTTTCTTTTGCCACATTCGTTCAACTTCGACTTGTAAATCGCAATACTTTGTATTTTTTTCATTTTCTTTATCGTCAATCCGAGTATCTCTTGGTACTGATATTTTTCAATAAACTGAACACCCTTGTTTTCACTTTAGTAGTAGGGTGGTCACTCTGAAGAAGATCAAGATAAGATAACGAATTACATCATTGGTTGACAAGAAGATGACGTCATTGTGGGCGTGACGTCATAAGATCAGAATGTTTGGAATTTCCCTCGCGGCATATGTGTCAGTGATGTGAGATTGTGTGTTTAGGTTCGCGTATGGAATTATAGGTGATGGTAGAGATAAGGATTCGTGTCATGATTCGTGGGACACTTCTGACCAGATCAAGATCAAGATAAGATAAGGAATCGTGATGTGAATGTTTGTTGTTATAGATTTTGGAATTTCGCTGGGGCCCTCTTCTGTCAGGGACATCACATGGTGTTTTTGGTTTGCTTATTGCCTTATGGGTGATATTTAGAGATAAGAATCGTGACGTTACGTGTTTGAAAAATTCAGAGTTTCGAGGTTTTCCGAATAATTTAATTATATGCTATGTCACTCAAACACAGTTTTTTTTCTTCTATAGGTAGTAGTACTAATTTCCAATACATTTTGGGATATTTCTTTCCTGTTAAAGGGTGGGAGTTCTTAGAGAAAGTCGTGATGGCAAAAGTGTTTTGAGCTTTTCTGAATAAAATAATTATATGCTAGTGTCCCTCAAACACACATACACATTAGACATGAAAAGTTGCTAATGTATCCATGTTGATACTCTAATATCTACCTTATGATTATTCTTATGAAAAAAACTATTCAGTGTTAAAATTACGCTTACCAAAACATACGAGCAGTGATTATTGAAATTACAATTATCAATTGTTATGTTCAACTTAAAAAAAAATTAACTTACATTTCTTTCCAGAATGGGAACATCTTGGTACTATCTAGGTTTTCTGAATATTCCAAATTGTTGATTTTTAACATATATTCAGAGAACACAAACAAGTCTGAAAATGCAGTTCACTTTTTCATTAAAAGTTACTGTGGTTGACATATATTCACACCATAAAAACACACAAAACATAGCAGTAGAAAGATATTTCTGTAAATAACCAGAAAAGCTAGTGACTACTTAATTTAGATTACTATCCGATTGGTTCTCTGTATTAATTCTTTCCCACAGTTGCTCATACTATGATTTCCCTAGCTTGGTACGAAAGTCGATGTGATGTTTATTTTAGGATAAGTGTTATTTCCGGTTTCGAATACTGAATGCTGTTAGAGTATGGAATTCTGACAAGCGAAATTATATATTTTTTCAAATTAATTGGTAATTTTCTGTATTTTACTTTTAAAATGCATATTCTAACAGAATAACTGAGCAAAATTAATAAATATATAAAATGTATGTGAATTTATTTTCCAACACTGTAGATTTCTCATTAAGTCTTATCTTAAAGATATCTCTCTTATCCGGTCACCAAAGTGTTGTATGTATGTGAGAAATTGTGTGTTTAGGTTCAAACTCTTGGTTCCCATGGAAATTATTTCTCTAGTAAATTAATGCTTACATTTATTTAAAAAAAAAACAATATGACTATTAATTTTACCTTCGATTCCTTGTGCTCTTAATCTATTTCTGTAACTGGAATTTATTTATTTTATTTATTTTTTCTTTAGCATTAGTAATTTTAAGTAACAGATATGAGACAAACAAGGTTTTGAACTCTCCGCAGCTTTTTTCGACAGCAATATTTTTTTAAGAGTTTTACTAATGTGTCGTTGGTTTAAAATATCTAATGGCTCTGTAAAATAACCAAATTCTATTATTCATTATTATTATTATTCCTGACACCTCCAAGGAGTCCGAAGACTCATCGCGGGAGGACACCTACAACTGTCTCAACCACTACACCGAACCTCTACTACGAATCAACACCATCTACAACCCCCACCTCCACCACAACTGGTATTCTATGTCTATAAATTGCGTGTGTTCTGAAGGGCTGATTTGCCTGTATGCGGGATGAAAAACCCGCGTTTCCGGGAGAAAAAACCCGCTACCTCTGTCTGAGATCGGCTAACTCACCTTCGATTGAAAATCGTCCAGATAAAGATTCCTCCCGTCGCGACGAGATTCGAACTTAGGCCTATTCCAATCGAAGGGTGCAATGTACCGTCGTTCTTCCAATGAGATTAGGTGGTGGAAGTGAAAAGGTCGTCAAGTGGGTGACAGAGGGCTTCCCTGCAATGCTCTCCCACCTAACCCCATCACCCCTATTCTCACCCCTCTCCTCCAGACATGCAGAAGATGTCTGCTCAGCCTAGTGCAGATGGGTGAGCTCATCTTTTGCAGATATCTTTTAGTGATGTCACCTCCAACTGATACTGATAACCTTGGAGGAAAAAAATAGCATTAGCTGGTGAAAGTGAAAGGGTAGTAAAGAGGGCAACAGAGGTCTTCCCTGCAATACTCCCCCTCACTCCCTCTCCTCAGGAAGATGTCTGCTCAGCCTTGTGGAGATCAGCGAGCTCATTATTTGCAGATATCTTTTAGTGATGTCATGTCCAACTGATACTGATAACTTTTTAGGAAAAAAAATAAAAAAACACGTTATTTTATTTTTTTCCTAAAAAGTTAAAAACGCGTTTTTTTATTTTTTTCCTTAAAAGTTATCAGTATCAGTTGGAGGTGACATCACTAAAAGATATCCGCAAATGATGAGCTCACTCATCTCCATGAGGCTGAGTAGATATCTTCTGGAGGAGAGGGGGGGTGAGTGGGGAGTATTGCAGGGAAGACATCTGTCACCATCTTGACTACCCTTTCACTTCCAACACCTAATGCTATTTTTTTCCCTCCAAGGTTATCAGTATGTATCATTTGGAGGTGACATTACTAAAAGATATCTGCAAAAGATGAGCTCTATCATCTCTACTAGGCTGAGCAGACATCTTCTGGAGGAGATGGGGGAGAATAGGGAGTGATGGGGTTAGGTGCGGAGCATTGCAGGGAAGACCTCTGTCACCCTCTTGACGACCTTTTCACTTCCACCACGTAATCTATTTTTTTCCCATCCCAATAATTTCGGACATATGAGTGAGAGAAATAGTCACATGATCTAACATCAAAAACACTTTTTGAGGATAAAATACTTAACATAATAAGGAAAAATTATATAGAATACCCTTCAAGCCACAGAGATAAGATTTGCCCTATGATGTCGCAAAGTAAGATAATCTCACATCAACATCATATCCAACAGCATGTAGAAACATGTCCGTAAATCATCTGTGCAAAAGTTTCATTTTGGAAGGAATCAGGGTTAAGGGTCAGGTGTCTTTGCAGTTATGGCAATTCGTTCATCCTGTGCAGCTATCGTATTGTGTTGTGGTGTTTGGTATCTAGGAAAGTAAAGTAAAATAATGGGTGAGCCACAAAAGTCATTGGAATTTTCTTTCTTCAGGAAAATAGCATGAGACAAAACTCTTCACCTAGCTCTAAAAGGATGGAAACTGCTTATTATTTTAGAAGACACGTACATTTTGATGTATTTATCCAGGACCACTTTGGAAAAGTTATGCAGGAAGTGGTCTGATATCCTCGGCTACTTGCAAAGAAGAAGTGACTATGAAATGGACCATGGTGAGTGTTATATTCTGAAATGCCAAGATGCTGATGAAAGTAAAGTTTTTTCTATTAGTTGTGAAGAAGCTGAGAGATTTTCATCAAAATTGTACGACATTGATAACACAGTCCAACACAATTTTTGCTGACTTTTATATGAGACTTGTTTTTTTACTAATTTAGGTGTACTGATTTCAAATATCAAACCCATTTTCTCTATCATGTCAGGTTTTTCCCTCTATGGCATTTTCTTTTTGCTAATTTGTAAGTTTTTGATAGTTTTAAGGAAGCGGTGCTATTTAGAGGATCAAAAAATCGATTTTTTAATATTATTATCTGAAAACATGTACTTTTAAAAATCTGTTCCTAACTTTTTTATCAAGAAATTCGAAAAATTCCCGAAGATATAGCCTATTATTCAAAGCTGTATGCAGATCAGATTCGGAGCGCTCACCGCTCTCGCTTGTTATAAAACAAATAAATGCATAAGAACCTGCAATGGCACGTGCTTTGAATGCGAGAGAGGCCCTTAATTAGATACATAACTACTTAACAATATTCATTAAAAATTACAAGAATATTTATAAAAAATAACAATTTTACTTACACGTGAGTTTCAGGGAATAAATTTTTGTTTGTAGCAATTTCTGCTGTGTGTTCTGTTTTGGCAATCCCTTTGAATACTCCAACAGTAGTCGGCCATCATGTGAGAATTCCATCTTCCTTGGTACCGATCTTCCATAGTTTTTAAGTCTTGATGAAATCTTTCGCCTTGATCATCGCTTACAGCACCTAAATTCTCGGGAAATCTATCAAGATGACTGTATAGGAAATGAAGCTTTATGCTCATGTTGCAACCTAGGCACTGGAAATTTTCAAGCATTGTTTCCACTAGATCTTTTTATTTGCATGCTTTTTTGTTTCCAAGAAAATTATTCGCAACTTCGTAAACGAAGTCCAGGCCGCTTTCTCAATTTCGTTCATAGAGTTAATGAAATTTGGGTCTCTCATTAAAGTTCTAACTTGTGGTGCATCAAAATACACCGGCTTTAACTTTTTCATAACTAAGTCGTGGAAATTTTTCACATATATATTTGAAACAGTCATCTTGTAAATCTAATGCTTTAACATACTCTTCATAAGACCTAGTTTGATGTGTAGAGGTGGAAAAATGATTTTTTCTCTGTCGATTAAAGGTTGATTTATAACATTCTGTTCTCCAACATTTAAGGATATTCTAAGAGGCCAATGTTTCTGACTCCAGTGTTGTTTTCTAGGTCGACTATCACAGAAGCATAGAAAACATGGAAACTTTGTATATCATCTTTCAAAGCCAAGTAAAAAGTTCACCATTTTAAGATCCACACAGATGATCCAGTTATGGTCTGTATATTTTAATAACTTCAGAACCTTTTTAATGTCCTCATATGTTTCCTATAAGTGGACTGAATAACGAATACGAATTGAGCCATATACATTCCCATTGTGTAGTAAGACACATTTGAGACTTCTGCTTGAAGTGTCAATAAATAAATGCCACTCATTTGGATGATATTGTACAGCACTCATTTCAGTTAATAAACCTGACACATTGTTACAGTAAACAAACCCACACTCGTGTTTAAAATATTGTACAAGATTACTTTCCATGCTACGATAAAAAGTTATCTTCGTATCTTGCTCCAGTAAGTTTTTTTCATTTAATCTTGAAGCTAACAATTCCGATGATTCCTTTGATAGGCCCAAATCTCTTACTAAGTCATTCAATTCCGCTTGAGTAAAACATTGTGGTCCAGAACTGGAAATTAAATTTTCATTCTCCAAATCAACATCCGGGTCTTGCTCCTCAAGAACATCTGGCATATCCCGATCATGCTCGTTCTCAAGTAAAGGAAGTCCTTTATAAATTGGCACGGCTATTTCATTGGAATTAGCAACTGGCCGAATTGCTGAGTCGAGATTTGGATACACAATTTTTTTCTTATTCTTCTTATTATAACCAGAAGTCTGAACTAAATAAAAATAGCAATCATCTACATGATTTTTCGGTTCACGCCAAATCATTGGAATGCCAAAAGCTCATTTTTGGCGTTTTCCCTTGCTCCACTGTCGTAAATTTTCTACACATGACTTCTACACTTTGTTTGGAGCCCATGACTTGTCCTGATCTGCAATTTTTACGTCAAAGTATGCAAAGTTCACTTTCTTAACGAAATCAGTGATATTTGTCCTTTGACTGGGAACAGTAAAGCTGCCACAAATGTATCAGAAGGAATCTACACTATTGACACAATTTCGATTAGTAGACATGATGTATTTTCTTCACTGCCGACTACCATGCAATTAACAAGACAAAAAAACCAGAGACTTTATTGAAACGTTATAAGCGCTCATCATACTTTCACGATCGATTAACGATTCACTGATTTCGATCGTTCTTTGTCCGCTATGCTGCATATAGCATTCAATTGTTTTAGGTAGTTGTCATTGCCTACTTTTCATCATCTAAATGTATTAGGTCGGTTATCGGCCTCTCTCACATTCAAAGCACCACTACATGCCATTGCAGGTTCATACGCATTTATTCGTTTACTAACAAGCAAGAGCGGTGAGTGCTCTGATTCTGATCTGTGCACCGCTTTGAATATTAGGCTATATCTTCAGGAATTTTTCGAATTTCTTGATGAAAAGTTAGGAACAGATTTTTAAAAGTACATACTTTCAGAAAATAATATTAAAAGATCGGTTTTTTTTTGATCCTCTAAATAGTAGTGACTCCTTAAAACTATCAAAAACTTACAAATTAGCAAAAAGAAAATGCCACAGAGGAAAAACCTGACGTGATAGAGAAAAATGGGTTTGATAATTTGAAATCAGTGCACCCATATTAGTAAAAAACAAGTGTCAGTTCATAATCAGCAGAAAATTTTTTTTTTTTGTTGCCAGTGTAATCATTTACTATTTTTGAAAACTGAATTACCGTGTATTCTTATTGTGGGGAAAATTATCGCTAATCATTTAAATTCATCAATGGTAAAATTAGACTTTCAAGATTTTATCCAATTCGATAAAGATTCTTTATTTTGGGACATTTACGAACATTTTACAAAAACTGTTTGTGTATATTTGACAAAAGAATACACAGAATCTTTAGGGAGGTATGGTGTCATTTCCAGACAGACACAATATCAAATGTATGGAAGTGTGGTTACCGTGGTATCTGATTTAAAAACTCTTTTGTGTGACCAGCTATTTTGATATAATATAACCAAGAAACAGTGAGTAACAAAAATTTTAATCATTGAACTCTTTGGAAAATGTTAAGAGGCTAAACTAAATATTGTGAAATATTTTTAGGTAATTACATGTTTTTTCGAATTTTTCTCAGTGAATATACTTGTAAATAGTATTTCAGCAAAATAAAATGTGCATTTGTAAACTTAAATGAACAAAGATGTGTGTTTTTGTTGTTGTGTTTTTCCACAGTGAATTTTTTACTCAGTGAATTTTTTTTCCACAGTGAATTTTTTATTCTGATTAGAACTTGATATTTAAATCCACAACTTTATAACTTAATGCAATTCTGTTTAATTATTTTAAAAAAATCACAACTGTGAAATTAATCCCAGGAACGGGGGAAAAGTGTTGAAAACTGATATCCATGTATTAATTATTTTAGAAATTGTCTAATGTTAAGAGGCTATTGACCTATTGACATTGAGTTATCTGAAAACAATTCGTTCACATAATTGAAAATCCAAAACTGTTAGAATTTGGTTGTTTTAGAGAGAACAGATAATTAACCCAAAACGTGACTTTAACTCTTAAAGTTTGGCATAGAGAAAATGTTTGTACTCTACAGATAACACGTATACAAATTTTGCCTTTCCTCACACAAAGTAAGAGAAAAACACACCAACAGTATATCCAGCAGCATGTGAAAACATGTCGTTGAGTTATCTGCACAAAAGGTTAATTTTTGAAGGAACATTCAGGGTAGGGCATGGTAACTGTAATCAGTACTTTAAGAAAATACCATAGAGTCCAGTGACTTTGGACTTAAGGTAATCGTTCATCCACTGCAGATGCTATTTTGTGTTGTGGTTTTTGTGTTTGGTAATGTAAAAATAATGGGTGAGCCACAAATTCTTTGAAACTTTCTTTGCGAAAAGTTCTAATTGTTTAGAATTTTGTAACAGAAAGTTATCATAAAATATATAATCAGAGCTAATAATCAGTGAAATAATAATAATAATAATAATAATAAATAACTATTTATTTGTGGTGCCGTATGAAGTAATCTAAGAAGAAGACGAATGAAGGAAAACGATTATGAAAAATCGACAGTTGGTGAAAAATACAAATTTTCAGTTATTATTGGGATAATTGATTGCCAATTTCTTTTGAATAAGAGTTCAAATTTTTTTCCTAAAGAAATATGTATTTCTGACGGAATTATTGTAAGATATGCATTGACAAAATCACCTTGTAGTTGGAAAGAATTACCTGAAAGAGTTAAAAACAGAATTCTTGGTTAATAAAATATAACCATCAGCTGAAGTGGTAAATTGGTTCACTATCTCTGGACAAACTAAGAAATTGGATGATAGACTCAACATGCAAATATCAAATATTACTTGCCAAAGGAAGAGAAAAATCAAAAACATTAACGAGGTTAATAGGGAGGCCTGTTCTTGATTTAAATGAAATTGGATGCCCAAAACGTGAAAACATAATGTGCATTTTAAATGCTTTTGGAAACATAACAAAAGATTCTGTGTTTTTAATAATTCTCAGAAGTGTATGTATTGGTTTCAAAAAAATAAATATGCAACCATTCTAAACAATGACCAAATGAAAAATTAACTTTCAGACGGGAGTCACGTTGTCAAAAACCACATGATGTTAATTCCACAAGCATGGAAAGAACCGTTGATGTATTTTTCAATTTATTTATTTTCTGAGTTGTTAGATTCAGTAAATACAATTTGTAAATAATATTTCATTCAAATAAATGTGTAAATTTAAATGAACAAATTGGGTGTCGTTGATGTGTTATACAAATTTAAGAAAGACGATAACACTTAAAATTTTTTTTCCTTGTGAAATTTCATGCCACAAAGTAACCAGACAGTTTTTTTTTTGATTCATTGAATTAAAAGTCTTATTTGTTCATGCAAGCCCTCAAATATTTCATGAAACTGTCAATTCTTGGAAGCAAAAGGAATAATCAGGTATTAAATTAATAGCCAGAATTTTAGTGGAGAAGATTTCACCTGAAAAGTCACAATACTGATAGAATTTGGTTATTTTACAGAACCATTAGATATTTTAAAGCAACGACACGTTACTAAAACTATTAAAAAGATTGCTGTAGAAAAACGCTGCGGAGATTTCAAAACCTTGTTTGTCTCATATCTGTCACTTAAAATTACTAATGCTGAAGAAAAAATAAATTAAATAAATAAATTCCAGTTACAGAAATAGGGTAAGATCACAAGGAATCGAAGATTAAATTAATAGTCATATTGTTTTTTTTAAATAAGTGTAAGCATTAATTTATTACAGAAATAATTTCCCACAGGAACCAAGAGTTCGAACCAAAACACACAATTACGTACAACAATTTGGTGACCAGATAAGAGAGATAACTTTAAGATAAGATTTAATGAGAAATCTACAGTGTTGGAAAATAAATTCACATACATTTTATATATTTATTAATTTTGCTCAGTTATTTTGTTAGAATATGAATTTTAAAAGTAAAATACAGAAAATAAACAATCAATTTGAAAATAATAATAATAATAATTTCACTTGTCAGAATTCCATACACTAACAGCATTTGGAATTCGAAATCGGAAATAACACTTATCCTAAAATAAATGGCACATAGACTTTCCCACCAAGCTTGGGAAATCATAGCATGAGCATTGTGGGAAAGAATTAGTACAGAGAACCAATCGGATAGTAATCTAAATTAAGTAGTCACTAGCTTTTCTGGTTATTTACAGAAATATCTTTCTACTGCTATGTTTTGTGTGTTTTTATGGTGTGAATATATGTCAACCACAGTAACTTTTAATGAAAAAGTGAACTGCATTTTCAGACTTGTTTGTGTTCTCTGAATATATGTTAAAAATCAACAATTTGGAATATTCAGAAAACCTAGATAGTACCAAGATGTTCCCATTCTGGAAAGAAATGTAAGTTAATTTTTTTTTAAGTTGAATATAACAATTGATAATTGTAATTTCAATAATCACTGCTCGTATGTTTTGGTAAGCGTAATTCTAACACTGAATAGTTTTTTTTTCATAAGAATAATCATAAGGTAGATATTAGAGTATCAACATGGATACATTAGCGACTTTTCATGTCTAATGTGTATGTGTGTTTGAGGGACACTAGCATATAATTAATTTATTCAGAAAAGCTCGAAACACTTCCGCCATCACGAATTTCTCTAAGAACTCGCACCCTCTAATAGGAAAGAAATATCCCAAAATGTATTGGAAATTAGTACTACTACCTATAGAAGAAAAAAAACTGTGTTTGAGTGACATAGCATATAATTAAATTATTCGGAAAACCTCGAAACTCTGAATTTTTCAAACACATAACGTCACGATTCTTATCTCTAAATATCACCCATAAGGCAATAAGCAAACCAAAAACACCACGTGATGTCCCTGACAGACTAGGGCCCCTCCAAAATCTATAACAACAAACATTCACGTCACGATTCCTTATCTTATCTTGATCTGGTCAGAAGTGTCCAACCAATCACGACATGCTTTCTTATCCACTAATATATCTTACTTTCCATTCAAAACAATAACGTCACTTATTTACAACTAACAAATGACATCATTTATTTTCATCTGATAACAACAAACATTCACGTCACGATTCCTTATCTTATCTTGATCTGGTGAGAAGTGTCCCACCAATCACGACGCGATTCCTTATCCACTAATATATCATCCTTTCCATTCAAAACAAACGTCACTTAATTACAACTAACAAATGATGTCACTTATCTATATCTCATAACACCCACCCACGTCACGATTCCTCATCTTATCTTGATCTTTTTCAGAGTGTCCCACCAATCACAACATGAATCCTTATCTCTACCATCACCCATAATTCCATACGCAAACCAAAACACAAGGTCTCACGTCACTGACACATATGCCTCCAGGGAAATTCCAAACATTCCAATCTCATGATGTCATGCCCACAATGAAGTCATCTTCTTATCAACCAATGACGTCATGATTCCTTATCTTATCTTGATCTTGTTCAGAGTGATCACCCTACTACTCACTTTTTTTAATCACTATTATATCAGGTGTATTACATTCTAAGCTTTTGTCAGTCTGAATTTTGAAATCCCAGAGTATTTTAGCTTTTTCATTCTCGATCACTTTCTATTGAACTTTGTGCTTCCAATAGTCTTTAAATACTTTAAACCTGCACTTTTTACATCAATATCAGTGAATTATCTTAGCTACGTTATCATGCCTTTTATGGTAATCAATTTGTACGATTTTGCCGCACCCACATATGTGGTCTACCGTTTTTTTCTATTCTTTGCAAAATCTACATTTACTGTCTTCTTTAATTTAGTGTATTTTTGCTTTCATAACATTGGTTTTAATGGCCTGTTCTTATGCTGCAAAAATTACGATTCTGTTTCTTTCATAATGCTCCATTTCTCAACCATTGCCAGGTCATGTTGCTGTCAGCACTGTCCTCTATGCTGTGGAGGTATTTTTCATGCAATGCCTTATTTTTCCATCTTTCAGTTCTCACTTTTACTTGGTTGGTTTTGTATTCCAATTTTGTCTCCATGGGTTTAAATAAACCCTCTTTTCTTACCTCAATTAGAAGTTTTTCCTTGTTTGCTGCAGATAATCAGATTTCGTTTTCTTCTTGAATAATTTACTTGTAATAGTCCTCTACCTCCTTTTTTGTGTAATAGATATAGCCTATCAATGTCCCTGCGAGGATTGAGGGCATGGTGCATTGTCATTAATTTTCGATCGAAATCTTCCATCTCTAGCTGGGTCCATTCAACAATGCCTGCTGAATATCTTAGAACAGGTATGGCCCAGGTGTTAATTGCTTTTATCAAATTTCCAGCTTAAGCATTGACTTAAGCAGTTTCCTTAGTGGCCTTATGTATTCTGCTCTAGTTTTTTCTTTGATCTTATTGTGCAGAATGTCTGATGTTTCTAAAATTCCCAAATATTTGTAGCTATCTTCGAATTTTATTTTCTTGATTTTTTCACCATTGAGTAGCTCCATTTCGTTCAGATCTTCAAACTTCCCTCTTGTTATTCCATCAATTGTGCACATATGTTAACTGAATCTGTGCACAGTGTTAAGCAATGATCCAAGTTCAATCTCCGATTTTGCGTACAAATTCAGATCGTCCGTGTATAAAAGATGAGGTATCTTTGCACTTCGCAGTTTGATAACCATGAGAGTTTTATTTAAAATTCTAGTTAAGAAAATGAATGAGTCTCCTTGAAAGATACTTTTTTTTTATGTTTACCTCTCCAATTTCTTCTCTATTCAGAACCAACGTTGTTTTCCAATTTTTCATGCTGGATTGCAAAATTGTTTGTATGTTTTCGCTAATACCGAATAGTTCTGGGCATTTTAAAATCCAACTATGAGGAACCGAATCAAACGCTTTTTTTATAATCTATCCAAGCCATGTGAAGGTTTATTTTTGTACGTCTGCAATTTTTCAGAATCATTTTATCAATCAGTCTTTTGTGCCTCTTGAATTTTTGCTGATATATATATATATATATATATATATATATATATACATATATACACACACACACACACACACACACACACACACCTCCCTTCCATCTGCTTCAGACGGGTTGGGTCTCGTCCTAATGAGGAGTCACGGCGAAATAATGCAGCCGGCACGCCATTCCTCTGCTGCATCCCTATTGGAGGTATTGACTGTCCCATGTGTGTTCACGGGACCGGTTTGCCTGCTTGCGAGATGGGGAAACCCTACTGCCAGCGCCCAAAACCGGCTAACTTTGGCTATGGCTGAGGAAGATCCTTCAGCTCCTCACGTCTCAGACAGGAATCGAAACTCTAGGGCACTCTTTCCCCAAGCATATGGTTGCGAAGCGCACAGCCACTAGGCTAACCGAGCGGACATACACATGTCCGTGCATATATACACCCTCTGTCCAAAAAAGAAACCGAACTTTTCGAAAATAGAAGAAATTAGTGGCGCCACGTGCTGTATCTTTTTGTTGTCGAAAGCGGCAACCTTCGTTAGTATCGTGTCAACTGTTTATGAGATTTGTTTCATAAACAGTGCCAAGAGTGACCGTGTTTTGACGAACGGTCGGTCGTCACGATATTCATGCAGTACGCTACGAATTCTCGCTATCAATCGCTTTAAAACTTCGAAATAAAACTCACCATTGACCATTTGGGCAGGGGGAACGAATTTGTGGATCATTCATCCCTTGGAATCGTAGAAACAAATCACTATTGTCTTTACTTTTGACTTCTCCAAGCGACTTTTTTCCCCATGCCCTCTTCTGGTGGTCTCCACTCAGCACTCTGTCGCTTTGTTTCGGGCTGATGCTCAGAACACCACGTTCGCCATTAACGATCGTTTCAAGGAAGTTCGAGTCCTTACGATCGGTTTTAATGATATACGTGTACAATTCTATACACTTTTGGTCGTCGGTCAACTTGTGGGGAACAAAATCGCCTATTGAATTTACGAAGGCCCAAACTCTCGGGCAAAATGTTGTGCACAGTTGATTTTGGAATCCTCAATTCATCTTCAATCAATCTCACAGACGATTTCGAGTTTCCTTTGATAAAATCACGCACTTTTTGGATGTTAACTTCGCTCAGTCCAGTTTTTGGACGGGCCGGCTTTTCGCCGTCCTCAAGCGTCTCACGATCCCTTTGAAATCGCTTAAACCACGCATAAACTTGAGTACGGGGATAAGCATTCATCACCGTATGCTTTTTTTTTGAAGCATACGATGCATTTCGGTAAAGTTTTACCAAGTTCAACACAAAAGTCAATCGCAGCTCTGAAACTTATTTTCAAACCGTTCGTCAAAACACACTGTCACTCTAACTCGGCTTCTAATGAAACAAATGTCAAACAGTTGGCAATACTAATAAAGGTTGCCGCCTTCGACAATAAAAAGATATACAACAGGTGGCGCCATTAGTTTCTTCCATTTTCGAAAAGTTCGGTTTCTTTTTAGACGCGTGTGTGTGTGTGTGTGTATATATATATATATATATCCCCGCGGTTAGCCTAGTGGCTGTGCGCTTCGCAGCCGAGGGAAAGATTCGATTCCTGTCGCCGACGTGAGGAGCTCAAGGATCTTCCTCAGCCATAGCCAAGTTAGCCGGTCTTGGGCGCAAGCAGTAGGGTTTTTCCCTCAGTTTAGCTGGAGTTTTTTCATCCCGCAAGCAGGCAAACCGGTACCGTGAAGACACAGACTACAGTCATACCTCAAATAGGGATGCAGCAGAGGATTGGCGTGCCGGCTGCATTATTTTTCGCCGTGACTCATTAGGAGGAGACCCAATCCGTCTGAATCAGATGGAAGGGAGATATATGTGACCTCCGATGAGTACGTAGGTGTTCTATTTTAAAAACATTAATCAACAATGTCATTACCTGCATATGTCCTTTTTTTTTCTCTTAATCATTCACTGACAAAACGCACACACAACTGACTCTTGCAATCTGTTCCAACCATTCACAGCTCTCTAAGAAAAAAAAAAAAAAAAAAAAAATCGAGTCCTTATTTTCTTTACCTCTAGTTTTTCTGATATTATTCATGTACTGATATTTCATCCACATCAATCCTTTAAACTCTCCTAAACAACTTGCGTCTCTATCATGTATCCCCTTATCATCAGCTGATCAACCAGTCTCTATCACAAATCTTCAATCTCTTCTCATATGAAACATCACAGAGACATACCTCTATCTAGTTACACCCCACTAAATCTCATCCATATTTCTTAGAAATCCAGGAGATTGGTCACCACCTCTTTCCACGCTTCGTTTTCAACAGTTGCCAATTTTCTTCAAAAAGTTTATGGTTTCCTGATTTCCGGACCGATAAAAATACGTTCTTTCAATTTTGCTGTAGATAACCGGATATTTCACAAAGCCTTGACAAATTGCTTCTTCAATCCCAACTTTATGTGAAGCGAGGGCGAAAGGATTTTTTCCCGAGCAACCAAAGTTTCTTGTAACACATTTTTACTTCGATGTTTTAATGCGACTCTTTCTGGTCATTCCTTCTTAATCCCATGTTGCTCTCGACTGTCTCACTTACACAAAAAGCAGAGGTATTTGGCATATCCTCCTTGTCCCAAAATCTATTACGAACACCACTTAAAACAGTTAAACGAATGACATCGACACTACGTAAAAACATTAAAAAACCTCAAACACGTTAAATTAAATCTTCACACTAACTTAGAAAATGAGCCTGTGTAGCTCCCAACCACGGCGCTTGGCCGCACGAAGGAAGACTTGGTTTCGAGTCTAGTCGGCGACTAGAGGAAATTTTTCTAAGCCTTTTTTCGACCGGTTCCCGAGTTAGTCGATCTCTAGCACGGGCAAGCAGGTTTTTCCTCCCGGAAACTCAGGTTTTTCGTCCTGTAAACTCAAGAAAATCGACCGTAGAACCCACATTATTTCAGACATTAAATATATTGTGTTAGGGACCACGAGATGGCGGCACATTTGAGCCGTCTCTCTTCACTGAGTACCGCTTAATTAGTGATAGCCTTGGGCCATCTATCTCTGATTGATACCAGTGGAGATTGAACTGCCCACTCAGTCTCCAAAAGTTAGATGGGGCTAAATGGCCTCGTATACGGGAATAAAAATAAAAAGGCGTTAGCTAATTTTTTTTTAACTTAGAAAATATGTCACCTTTCAGAAATATAATCTTAGTAGTCAACGACTAAAGTTCAACTAAAGAATCACAAGAAAATGTGTCTGTGACAACGGGGTCCGTTATCCCAGTGAATTAAATTCAAAATAGACACCTGCACTTTCATCTGCATTCCTCCCTCTTATCTTAAGAATGAGAAATTTCTTTACTTACCATAAAAAGGCACGTATATACTAATTAGCTGCAAATGAAGAATGAAAATATATAAATGAATACCTACCAATGCGATGAATTTAAATCCAAATACCACTAATGAAAACAATAAAATTAGATTAGAAATTGGTGAGTGATGGAATTTTTTTTTACTGAACTCGGCACCTAAAAATCTATATAAGAATCAATTATTACTTCTGACAACTTTTCCATCCCAGGCCTGTGTTATACAAGTGATTAATTCTTATGAATAAACTTCAGCTAAAAGCAGCAGTAAGAGAGGCTTTCCAAACCGAATTATTGTTCTTTTCTGTTCCTCCTCCAGTGCATCACTGATCAAAGATTCCTACCTGTTCTACCAGAATGTTGAGTGTTAGGATTTGTTTCGGGTTAATCTTCGTTTTAATTTGTTAATATTAACCATTAAAAAAGCAACAATTAGCATAATTCTTTACTTTATAGGGAAAGAAATTCTGCGAGAAACTTGAATTTAAATAAATAATAAACTGCAGCTATAAGCGAGAATCATGTTCTAATAAGAAACTTGATTTTAAATGCGTTCCAATGAGGGTTCACAATCTCGTACCCATGTTCGGTCTAAAGAAACTTAACTAGTCTTCTCATGTGGGACGACTTCTTCAAAATTTTTGTGGTAGAATTTGTGAAGTAGAGATATTTACTAGGCTTGCCATTTTATCGCATTCTGTGCAATTGTTTTCCTTGCAAGAAACTAGAAATGAACACTATGCATTTACTTTTCCTGCCTTTGATCCTGATGTTCTGATTAAAATCCTAGTAATTTCTAAATCTAAACAGTCAATCGCACATTTCAACCTCCTTTAAGAATGTTAACCAAGGAAAAGTTCATGAAATTAAGGGTTTCCAATTTACATAAAGCAATTTAATTATTTGAAAATGACAGATTACTATTAAAATTCTAGTCGAATTTTATGTGCGCTATTCATAGCATTGAAGATTGTTCATAGTCTTACGCATAAGAAGATTTGAAAGTTAAAGCTGTTCATCAACAGATATACTTCTCAGGTAAAAACTGCGAGCTTTAGCTAAGCGAAACTTGCTTGATATCAAATCAAACATATACGAGGAATAAGCGAATCAGGCTGTTTTGCCTGATTAACTCTAAACATGTTTTATTTCAAAAAGTGACCCATTATCCTTTTTTGAAAGTTGATCAGAAAAATAAAATTTCAATTTTATTCCAACAGATGAATTTTCATCTCTCAAATAATATACATGAAAATCAGCAGGAGACAAATGTAGCTTTATTCTCAAAAGAATAAAATGGGAAGTTTTAAAAAATATACATACAGGCCCATCCATTTCACTTATCCTCAGTCGTTGCTGTTAAACGCGATTGTATTTAAAATTACACATCTTGGCACAAAAAAAATCGGAAGTTTCACTGCTCAGGTCTAATTTCCACACAATTAGAAAGGGAACCCAGTTACCAAAGTTGTAGGTCTTTGTATGCATATTATATTAAATTAAACGATGAAGATGGACCCGAGCAATTTTGATTCAGAAGGACAGTTGCTCCCAAAAATAAGCTTTCGAAATCTAATCTTCGACTGATTGATCATAATCCCAAGATGAATAATATCTTTGATACTTTCTCGGGGAACAGTTAAGTTTCCCATGTTAATGCTCCGTTAACTAAAAATCTTAACGCTGAATAAGATTCATAACTAGTTATTCCAGTTCAATTCATTTATTTAATTACTTCGAATCGTATGCTAATTGCATTGGCATAATTTACGAAAATGTTTTTAGTGGTCATTCCGAAAACTTTAGATACCTGTCTAGCAATTAAGCTGATAAACTTCGTATGATGAATACCTTAAAGAGAAGAAGTTTTATAAAAATTTCTTTATCAGGTATGCAAGTGTAGCTTCAAAATTTGTCCAACTCAAATTTTATTTATACATAAAATTTGTTCAACTTGCGAAAGGCATAAGATAACCGAAGCGTTAAAAGTAAGGATTTGATGTAATCGATAGTTGCATGCATTGTTTTTTTCCCAGGTGTTTTTGAAGCGATGTCTCTTCATTCATACCAAATCATGGTTGCAATAGGGTTAAGAGTTAGTTCTTACCGTTCTGTTAAGTGGAGGAAAATGCACTTAATTTCTTTCTCAGAATTGAAGGAATTTACTTAGCCAATTTGAATTGTCACCTGTTAACCACTCAAATGCTTCTTTATCCATGTAGTTGTGGATACATTCCAAGGCCAGTTCGGTGGCTAATGAAAGTTTAAACACCGAATAATGGTAGAATTGTTTCATCTCGGTATGTAGCACTGAGAAAAAAAAAGTATCACTACCTAAGTATGCAGAAGAATTTCAGGAAAGAAGTTTTTTAAAATGCAAAATTTTTATTGTTATTCCATTGAAGCTTACATAGACATTGAAATTTGAATACAAAGTACATCGAAATCACTGTTACATTAATACTAAAATTTAAAAGAACATCTAAAAACTTGGATACAAAACACATTAAAAATCACATCAATATTTAAAATTCCATTTAAGCTTCGACATTTAAAATTGACAGTACGTTGATTATTCATCTTTCTTGGAGGCATTGTTCTCTGCAGCGCCTATAAGAAGAAAGTTTAATTTTGTAGCCAAGGTTGATTTAGCAGATGCAGTATCAAATGTAGCAGAATTCAGTACCTTTCTAACTCTTTAGTCATCTGAAAGTTAAGTCATCTTACCTTTAGTGCCGCAGCAGGTCTTACAGGCACAAGTGGTCGAGTTGCATTGGCATGCCCCACTACACTCGCATTTGGAATCTGAAATTCAGATACAGATCTTCAGGAGGCTTGGATTATGAAAATTATCGAATACGCGAAATTAAAGTATTAGTCTAGAAATACTATTTACTTTAAATGCAATTAATGGATTGAATTCTTTAAAAGACCCAGAACTGTTAAAACTGACAGTCAAATGTTTGAGTGTAAGTACCCTGTTTTCTAGCTTTAAAGCTACGGAAGCTTGGACAGACGAATGAATCTGCCTGACGGCATTTATAGGCGCACTGATGCAAAATTTTGCACTTATTTGAATGCAAGACCATTGGAATATTAGAGATCCTTTAAGGTTAAGTCTGTAGTTAGGTAACAGTATTTGTCACTTCTAGGAATACCGATGCGAGATTTTAGTTAAGAAAATCTAACTACCCCCAGACGCTGTGAGATTAAATCTAAGATATTCGATTTAGGATAATTGTTATGCAGGAGGCATTCAGATTACGAAAGAGAAACATTTCGTGGAAGATATTCCAAGTTGCTTCTATTCTATCAAGGGTTTCCAGGACGTCATGACCATTGTCATTATTACCCGACGTTTGGCAGTTCTGGACTGCGCATCCTTTGCGAGGGTTATAAGTAAACCCACCAAGCTTAGGTTAATCATTCGTTAATTCATAAAAAGTGTTGAACGGTGCATGCATATCTTCCGTATTTGCGTCGCTTTCTTCATTATGAGATTAAAAAGTGAAGTATTTGAATTACATTGAAATTAATTTATATCAGGTGGGAATTACTAAAAATTTAAGGCCAGGTTATCTTAGTGTAATGGTCATGATTAGCAAGTCATTTGAATTTGACTAGTTCGTTTCAATCCGGAGCGTTCGTTATTCAAAACGCACATAAACATGAAATAAAGTTACGTTTAAGCAAGTTTATTCCGTACTCTTGTCTATGGTGTAAATAGAACTGTTATGGGAACAGCTTACCTGTACACTTGCAGGATTTTAGCACCACAGCAGGGCACATTTCGCAGGGACATACGTAGGGCCCCACATTACATTCACATAATCTTTGACAGACGCATTCCTTAGCTGAAAAGGAAGGATGATTAAATGTGACGAATGCTGTGACTTTCAGGTCAAGATTAGATATTAAACTAATTATTTGCTTGCAAGAAGTTAATCGAATTTGGCATTTGACTAGTTTAGTTTTAAATCTTAGAACGCATGTTATTAATTTCTGTAGCAATAGAACAGTTTCGCATTACTCATTGCATATTTAAATGTTAATAAGGCCACTGTTATTTACAGTAATTAGAAGTACCGAGTAAAGTCATTAGCAGTATATAGTTTGGTTTAGGGTTTGAATAGTTCAACGCTTAATAAATTAAAAATTTATAGAATTTAAATGCTGTGCAGTAAGAAGCTGTGAGGGCGTTGCTTCACAATAAAATGAAGGCTTTTAAGTTACATCTGTCGTTAAACTTTCTGAAAAGGTTTGCTATAAGCAAGAATGGAGTTAAGAGTTAAAGCAACATTGTTCAAAGTTTATTTGGAAAATGTTAACTGAAAGATGTGGGAAGACTAAGGAAGGGATCAGTTAAATATTGAGGAAGTTAAGATTTCAGATTTGGATAATAACGTTACAGATTCGTTCCTAGTTCATTAGATTGAACTTGAAATTAAAGCCTTCGTGAATCCAGACTTGCATCCCTCTTCACATTAGGAAGATGGGATCAAGAGATAATATTTCTGCATTTGAACCTAGCTGAGCATTGCCATTTAAACGAGATACTGGAGACTAGTTACGTTTAACATCTAGGAAAATGTTAGATGACATGTAGCTGGGAATTCGAATATGCTCAGCACGAGTATAAAGGGGGTTAAGTGAAATTTCGGAGAAGTGGGATGTTACTCGGCATCCGAGGTAAAGTTAATAAGTTCCGCCGTCTTTTAACACCTTCATTGCCAAGCTGAAAATTGGAATTTCGTGTGGTGGCCAAATTTTTTTTTTACTTGATTGCGACGTACACGCGATAACGCGTGATCGGCTGTTTGGTGAGAACTCGCATCACGCGATAGGCAATGAACGTGTTAAAAAGCTTATGTGTTTGTATTTGACAGATATCTGAAGATTTAATACAATCTTAAAAAAAAAACAGTTGCCCATTGTGGATCCTTTTAATGGGTGGGAGAAAGGCTGTTTAAGGAGCTCAGGTTCTTGCATTCCCAAAAATGGGATTCATAAGTGTTCACTAGCAGCCGCTCTTATCAAATTTTCTAAATATTGTTCTAGTGAACAATCTAAGACTTGACCAGTGATGGTAATTTTAGTTTTCCCTCTTGGGTATTTTAAGTTAAGTTGGAAACTCAGCGGTCTGAATATTGTTTCATTTATCTGCGGATAAAATTGGGTTATAGGAGTTCTTTGACAGGTATTTTATACGATTCTAATTGTATTTTATATGATAATGAGCGATTTTAAGTACATGCTAAGATGAGTAGCCGTGAGGCTATTGAATGGAGCATTTAATTAGTTTGCGAGTAAATTTAATACACCCAGAGTGGTTTAAGTATTTGGCGGAAGTTTTCATAAGGAAATTTTATCTAGAATAGTTTGAAGTAAGAAATTAAATTGAGACGTCTGGGAAGGACACTTAAATTTAGGTTTGGCGATTGTTAAATCGCCAAAACCCAATTCATTTTGACTGGGTAGGAGATTTTACTTATTGCTTGGCAAAGCCGTCAAGACTCCGCATTTGGCGAGCCAGAAGTGTACTAATGTCTACCTTGAAGAAACGAGCCTTCAAGTCTTAAGGGCGTTAAAATAGTCTTATTAAATTTGTTGGTTATTGCTTTCAAATTACTATTTAAGTTAATTTTCACTAATACTGCTAGCTTAACTGTAGTTAAACATTGGTTTAACTAACGTCTAGACAATGCCTTGTTAGAAGACAGTCTGATAAAACTGCTGAGAACCATACAAGCCAGCCGCATTTCATTAATGAATAGCGAACTGTTCAAAACTTATGACAGGTGAAATTTAACTTCAAGATTACTCACTGGTGCAGAAGCATCTATGAGGTTTTGGATCTTCCCCGGCATCTCGTCGTTTACGGCATACACAGAAGCCTCCAGAGTCGCAAGTACATTTGCATCTTGGATCTCCACATTTGCAAGTTGCTCCCGTCTCCGTAGCAGCATTGTTACAAGGGCATTCTCCGCTGTCACAGAGACAGCTTTCTTTACAGATACATCCTGGATCTAAAAGGCAATTAAAAACTTTAGATTATGACGATGAAAATGACCTCATTATAATATTAAGTTATTTAATACAAAATTAATCGAGAAGGAACCCGATATTATCCAACGGTACGCGACCTTAGAACGAACCAATAGCTTTTACTCTAAAGCTGTTGGAGTTACTCAATTTGGCCAGAAACTGGAGGAATAGCTTGGTTGTATATTACAAAGTATATTGTCCAGGATTAGAGTTTAAACATTAAGTGTTCCATAGACCGCAGCTAGATATTCCAAGAATCTAAAGCTGTTAGTTTAATTCTGCGTTGTGTTATTCTTAGTTTTACCCTTTCCTGGAATCAAGGGGAAAGAATGAGTAAGCGAACTATTTGCTCAGACATGGGAGAGCAATTAACCATCGAGTTAACTGAAACTCGAGGATCTCAATTCAGTGTCGGGCATAATTTTCTGAAACCGTAATGTTCAGAAAAATTTTAAGGATAAGTTTGAAACATGCCCACTATCGATACAGTTTACACACCCGAGTTTAAGTAGGTATTATTAACTCAAGTCGAGAGCTATATGCAAAACTTGCAAGCTTGAAGTCGAGTTGTAGGAAGATACAACACAAATTTATTAAGCGAGTTGCATCATGGTTTAAGTATTTCGGATTTAGTTGTACTGTATGAAGAGGACAGGACCACAGCATGTAAATGCCGAAGTGTTTTTTTATTTTTTATTAAAAAAATAAAAAACAAGAAAAAAGTTCATTGAAAACAACAACAAAAAAGTTCAAGATAATCTCCCAGAGTGATTTTAAGTTATGTAATTTAATTATGAAAACACGAGAGAGAGAACAGCTGCAACACGAATGCAGATCTCAGTTCAGTATGAAGAAATATATACATATATACATACACATATATATATTTATTATATATTAAAAAAAAAACTTCAACTCAATGAAACTACTCATACCTCCGCACTTGCATGACTCTTCGCCTTTTCCGACCATGGTGTAGGATCAAACTGTTCTATTTTACTCACAACAACCGAGGAAGACAAATTTTTATGCTTTACAGTTATATTTATACCTAATTCCTGTTAGCACTGTTTCGAGAATATCGACAAACCAGGATGAACTTTGCATTATGGCAAATGGCAAAAATGCATGTATGCGCGAGGGGAGAGAAAGAGAGGTGTAAAATCCTTGCGTTTTTTTTTTTTTTTTCCCGACAGTCATATAACGGATGAAAATTTGCAAGTATAACGATAATAGCAGTGACGTTTTGTTCAAAAAACAGGAGGAAGTATTATAACCTTATACGTAATTAGGAAAGCTCTTTTTTTATTTATTTTTACCAGTCATCTAATTGTTAATCAAAGTTAAATGTGCTTAAAATGTTGCAGTGATTGAAGAGGAGGGGAAAGATAATAAACCTATCCACTCCAATCTGCGCAATTTTATTGATATTTAGATGAAAGCAAAGCTAAAGCAGCAAACAAGGTGACTTAAACCGTGGGCATTTATTTAAAGTAAGTCAATCTTATAAAATAATTTTTTGATATTTATTCACTACTATGAAAATTTTGTAAAATAATAATAATAAAAAAACTTCAAATGAAATGAAAGTGCCTGATGGTAATTTTTTCCAGTAGAGCCCAGTCTCATCAACATTAAAACTATTAGGAGGATAACTTCCTTGTTCTACACAATCTTGAAATTCTTTACTAAAAGCTGCCGCAACATCTGCACTTGCCACCTCACCATATAATTTGACACTATGGCACTGACTTCGAGACTTAAATCTCATGAACCAACCTTTGCTTCCTAAAAATGTTTCTTCGTCTCCATCTGTCTTTTTAAGATCCTCAAAATTGTTTTTGTTTTCTCAGTTATAACAGCCTACGTCAGAGGAATCTTTTTCTGATTAAAGTCATCCACCCATAATGATAATACTTTTTCCATTTTTTCATGTAGTTTTACCCCTGCTATAACTTACATGTTTTGCATTTAGTACTATCGTAGATTGTTACGCAGACTATTTTATTCTATCTGCATTTTTCATAATTGTAGTAACAGTCGATGGAGGTAAGTTCATACTTCTACAGAAGATGTGTCTGTCCATCTTCCAATCTTCAAATCACCTCCATCTTCTTTTCAAGTGTGATTGATTTCCGCGCCTTCTTAACACCAAGTTCTGCTAACTTTTCTGCACTTCTTTTATTAGCCATGGTATGTAATTAAGTACTTTATCAACTTAAATACGTATGTATGTAAAAATAAAAAATAAATAGAACAATTAGGTAGATTCAACAGTAAAACTAGGTTTGATACATATACGTCGTAGTAGCTCGGTAAACACTCAAACAGTAGAGTGCCTGCTAGCGTCGTTTCTCAGACCACACTACAGTAAGAAAGCACGTGCAGGCATCCGGCGTTATTGTGAATCGGCGTAAATTGAACCGTCGTAAACCGAGGTCTGCCTGTATATACAGTCTTAGTTAATGATTTGAATAATTTACCTGCCTATAATCTGGCGAACGATTACTAACGAGTAACTTCGCTAACGACTATAAATATTCACAGAAATTGAACATTAAAAAATAGCAGACGAAATTTTTCGTTGCATAGCATACGCAAGTTTCTCTCGATTAACAAACTTGTTCAATAACTTTCTAGATTTTCCTTTGCTTTTATCCCTTTCAGGTTTGTAAAAATCTTATAAAGATAAAGCTGGTGGAGTAGTTGTTCTAAATAAATGAGAAAAAAGATTATTCATAATGTTTCTTTCAGATGCATCAGAAACATATTAGTATGAGCGCATGTAGATATTCCTTCATTCTTTTCAGCATCCATTTTCTGAAACTTGGGTGTTGCTCTTCCATAGTTCTTAATGGTTCGTTGCATGCAACGAGTTTTTTTATTGCACAGAACCATAATTAAGAAAAATGCTTATCTACCAGAATCAACCCTAGTGAGTTGGTTCAAATTAAGGATATGGGTTTAATTATACAGGCGCTAACATGTGGTATGGTTATAAGGAGCCACAGTTTAGGATTTTACGAGCGAGATTAATGAGAAAAAGGACTTTAAAAAAAAAGAAAAAGAAAAATTAGAAAAATATGAAAGAAAACGTATTATAGAAAATATACGTATGATTTTAAGATATAAATTTTACAAGGATGTGACATAATACTTTCGATGAATTTACGAGTAAACTGATATCATTTCTATAAACTTATACAAGAAAATGATCTTTGCTGTGGCTGATCATGCGCCTTGTCGGTTTTGTCGTGTCAGTTGAATGAATGTAGGAGGTCGGACAAGAACCATAGCTTTCCTTGAGGTACCACAAGGCAATATGACAAGTAAAGGGGAAAACGCTTCTCTCTTTATTTATTTATTTTTAACAGGAATAACACATGTTCCTACTTGGTATATATAGTGTGTCCTGAAGAATGGCTACCAATCACAAAAGGCTGTATATATTGTAGAAACTTCCATGAAATTGAAATAACTTTAAGTAGTTTTCCAGGAATGCATTCATAGATCCATAAACGTCGAACGGTGAGATTTCTCACCAGAGGTTTATCATCATGTTTGTTGTGCCAGAATTGGAAGCAGCGGTTGTTTTACCCAAATGCCTTTGCTACATTCTTCACTTACGTTTGGTACCTGAGATGCTTTGTTTTGTATTCCTCACAAGCAGAAGACTTTCATGTTGTTAGCATAATGTAGCAGGACTCCATCATGCGTTATCTGTGACCTCCGCAGCATTAGTTTATTTTAATTAATTTCTTTTTTTTATATATATATTTATAAATTATTCTATATATTTATTATATTTAAATATATTTATATATTTTATTTTTGACGACAGAATAGACTTCAACTTCATTTAGCTTCTTGGAAAAGACCTGGGTTCGATTCTCGTTATGACAGAAATCTTTATTTGGATAATAATAATAATACACTCCTAGGTTTCGCATTTAGCTCAGTGACAAGTTGTGTACTCCACTACTTTCAAACTTTCTATATATGAGTCCAACTAATGTCTCCAATATTATTTACAATTCGTGAAAAACAAAATAGTCGATATTTCACAGCTAGGTGAAATATCGACTATTTTTAATTTATATGTAAGAGAACTACTTACATATAAATTTAAAATACTGGACTTACGTGTATTCCATGTTTAAAAAAATTGATCACCCAGTTGGCTATTTACATTTAAAAAGGTACTTATGGTCAGTGGGCTGTGCTAATATAAAATGTGCGGGTTGCGTTGTTCTTAATTTGAAGTCACTGATCAGAAGTTAAGAAACCTCGTAATCAAAGCGTGATCTTCGCTCTTATAACATGCCAAAAGGGACTTGCATATTACTACACTACTCTTCACCTTCCTTCCTATTTCCATCCTACCCCTTACACTAAAGGTTGTGTATTGCTTCTTTATCATCCACTTGTAATTAAACCAAAGGTTTTAAAAATTACTGTCCAGAACTTTTTCAGAAAATATGCTTCAGGCTTATTATAATAACTGGCTTATGAACACATGTAAGTGTATTCTCATCTTAGGACAATGTCGCTCTTTTGATGGACGTCGCCAGACGTCCCTGAGTGTATCCACCGGTATCAACGACGATGCCATGTGAATTGAAGACCTGATTCGAAGACGCGAAAAGTCTTTATATGGACTTTGCATCGCTGGTGCCATTCAAAAAATCTTCAATCTCATTTGGACCTTCTTAAAAAATTATCACCGTAAATTCCCTATTTTTTCCACGATTTTTTAAGTCATGGCTATTATTTCCATGTCATTAACCTGATCGAATGCTTGTATTTCAAAGAAAAACCTGCCTAAATATATTTACCCCTAAATCGTATCATCCTATTCACTGATTAAGTGAATTAAGCTGTTTTTGTTTTCTAACAGCTACTGTCAGAAAACAAAATTTACCTCTACGACCAATTAGTTCATTAAGTTCTTTTATACTTCCTTTTTATTTCCTTTCTCGTGTTTTTGTTATGCAATTAATCTTAATTGAGGTTCACAGACTAATTGTTTTGAAGAGAGAAATTCGCTTTTTTTTGGTTTCTTGATAAAAGACTTTGATCAATTAGTTAATAAAGAATGGATGAATGAACAACAACAACAACAACAAAAAAAAAGCTAAGGAAAACATATTGAAGATTTTGAAGCTCAGTAGTAAATCGATGTTTGTGTTTTAATGAAATAGCAGAATTATATATGAAGCAAATACGAGTCATTAATGCGAAGTAGAATTTGGAAAAGTATGCTATCTGGAAACAGAAAAGCATACACTCTTCTTTTATCTCTCAGTCTTTTCTATTTTTTTCTTGATAGAAAATTCTTTTTTCTATCAGTCCCTGTCGAATTAGTCTTCTCCTTACACAGCTTGCTACAACTCCCGTTTTTTTTCTTTCCAGCCCCGTCTCAGAACGACGCAGGGTGATTTTTGAAGCAGAGCCGCTTTAGAACTCGATCTTGGAATGGTGCAGACAGTGACTTTCTTCCTGTCCCCTTCTCCCTTTCAGCAGATTCAGTTGTTTTCACTTTCGACAGAAGCTGTACCACAGTAGATTGACTACATTAGCCTTCTCTAATCAAAGCTTGAATTACTTTTTCTGCGAGGTGTTAACTGCACGTAACTAGTCATAGTGATCTCACTACAAAAATGCTAACACTAGCGCTTGCTGTCTATTGCATAGAAAGATCTGACGCAATAGCAGCAACTATTACATTATACAGAAGCCTGTGGAAATGATAGATGATGCATTTCAACGAAATATCTAAATGATAAACCAATGAAAATGATCATGTAACTGCTAAAAACTATATTTATGTAAGGTGATGTAGTTTCTATGAACACGAGTGTATACGTTTCTTTCATATAGTGGTGCTTGATTGGAATGGATTGCCATTGGATGCTTGTGCAAGTAGTGTAAATGAATTCAAAAACAAGGATTCATCGATGAAGGCCACACATAACACGCACTAGTTATGACAGCTGGTGCGTGTAGTATGTGGCCTTCATCGATGAATCCCTGACTCTCTGAAGGTCTCTCTTAACAACAAGAACATATTGAGTTTCTATAATTATCCGTTCTTTGTAAGTTTGAATTAAAATTTCTTGATTTAAAATTAAATTAAATTAAAATTGAATTAAAATTAAAATTACTGTATCTATTTTTCTGTTGCTGATAATACTTTCTTGGTCTATTATTATTATTTATTGTACATCTTTCACTTTCCCCCATAAGAGGTTCAGCTGAAATATTTAAATATTCTTAATAATGTTTTATTTTTGTTTTTAATTTGATTCAAAATATAATTAATGAATCTATTAATAACTGTATATTTTCGAGCAATGTCTGTAAAGACTAATATCGCAGCGAAGATAATTAACTTTGACAAAAAAAAAAAAAGGAAACTATTTCAGTCAGTTTTTATAGGAGCTCTTCCTTTCGTTTTATCAGAAAATATTTTCATTCCATAACGAACGTTTCGAGAATGTGAAATACTAGATGTAGTGCAATTTCGGTAATACCGATTACAGTTTGATCATTTGCATATAAATATCTGATTTTAATAAGTAATTTTATTCCTAATGCATTTCTGAAGTAATTACTCTTTTCATATTCCGTGTGTGTGTGTGTGTGTGTGTGCGCGCGCGCGCGCACTTCGCTTAATTATTGCTGTATATATTTCGTTTCCAGAATCTAGGTAGCAGACTGAACATTTTGATTTATCCTTGGTCTAAAAAAACAGGAAGTATGATAAGACTTATTCCTATCGTATCTATCTGTTCCCTGTTTCACGAACTTTATTTAATAGCTGTAATAACATCACATCTAATCCCAAGTTGGTATATTTAAATAATTTCATGTTCTGTGTATCTATTTTTTTCTTTAAAATTTCAAGTAGTGCATCTAGTCTTATCATTTATATTTCGTTGTGTTATTATATTAAGAGGAATTTTGAAGCCATTATAATTCCATATGTTTTCATAATAGCGCCCTCTGGAGCGCAATTGGAAGAATGACGATATGTTGCTCCCTTCGACTGGAAAAGGCCTGAATTCGATTCTCCTCGGATGAGAGGAATCTTTACATGGGCTTTTTTCATTTGAAGGGGGTTAGTCGATCTCATGCGTGGGTAGCAGGGTTTACGTTTCCCGGAAATTTTCCCACGATTAGTCCTTGGAGTTGTTACGTAATAATAAAAATTGGCCTGTCCTTGTTAATAATAACAATAACCTTATTACTTTGTTCTTTTATTTATTTTTTTCAATACGTTTTGTTTCTTTTCTTGTCGATTGTCTTTTACATAACCCTGTTTCCAGTTTTTTGTTTTTTTTCCCAACATACTTCAACCCGTTTTCCCAATGTAACGTTCTAATTTCTCTTTTAGTTATGACATTGTTTTTCATATATTTATTTCCATTATATTGGAATATAATAATTTTCTGTTTGTTACATTTTTCTCTTTTCTTATTTTATGTGTTCATTTTAATTTCCCATTGCCTCTTCTGTTTTCCGGGAGCCATGGACAGCAGTTTTATTATTTTACTTACATGCTTCCATTCTTTTCATTCTTTTATCTCTATTTCTAATAAATTTTAATTTTCTTTGGTAGTCATACAATTCCTTAATGCATACTCCTGCAACAAATTTACTTAATAGCACTTTCTATTGCTTTTTTAATATATAATTTTCTTTTTTATTTCTTTTTTTTTTCATTATATTTTTGGAGACATTTTTCGAATAATGACCAGTATCTCAATAAGAACTTCTATAAACTCCGATATTAGTTATAGGTTTGTTGATATTTAAAAAAAAAGCGTGTTATTTAATCAACAGCAGGCCTCTTGTTTCCCAGTTGTGTTGTCTATAAAAGCAGTTTGCTATTTTCATATTAAATATTTCCAGCGAAGTCGATTTTTTTAGTGCATTTTGAGTTCGATGTAGTACACCATTATTTTCCTCACAGTCCTTAATTGGCTTGCTATCTGTTCTCGCGTTTAGATAACCTAATCTACATAACTAGCCATTTTATTTGAGTTTTTATTTATTTGTTAGAATTGTTTCTAAAATTCCTCATATTCTTTTTTTTTTTAATTTATTCTGAAGTACATACTGAATGCTATCGTATTACCTTCTCGTATTTTTATTGCTTTGTTTTTTTACTCTACTGTTTATAACTAATTATTTTACCTTTCCAGTCTTCAGAGATCGTCGAAAAAGTAAATGCGGGAAAGAATATAATTACATTTATTAATAAATGCCTCTCCTATGATTTAGTACTGTCCATACAAAAAACAAGGTTGAAGAGACACTTGATGTCTATAGCTGTGCATTCAGCGTTTCCTTTACATAAGAGGTTCTCAACTTTTTTTTTTAATCCATGGAACTGTAGTGACCGGTTTAAAAATTTTACTATCTTCCCTTTTCTTTCGGCACTTTTTCTAGTGAAGATAAACACAAGAGTGTTTATGTAAATCATAATTATAAATATAAATGATGGAATAATAACATAGTGGGGGTGGTGCCAGATATATTTAGTGGCATAAATTCACGCTTTATCTTTTACGCTATATTCCTTTTACAAAAGATCCAGGTATAACTGTTTTCGATATTAAGGAAAAAACCTCTTCTCTTAATATGAACATGACTGTATCCCGAGGTGTCTTTAAACCTGGTTAGGAACCACTACTATAAATATTGGGTCAGTTATTCTGCTGATGAGCTTCTGTTCTAATATACAATATGTCAAGACTGACTATACTAGTGATTTTCAATCTATGGAGCGAGTCCCTAGTTATTGTTTAGTTTTTATTTGTCATTGATATACTAAGCTATAAGTGTAAAAAGTTATAGTTAAAATAAATACCTTTTATAGGCTATTTTACTTTTAGTTTGGTTTGAAGTGTGTTCTATCAGAAAACTAAGAACATCTTAGTTTTGCTAGAATAATTTATTTATTTGTTTAGCATATGATGATACACCATCTCAATCCCCAGTAATTTTATCCGGGCTTGGGGCCGGCAGAGCTGACGAATCAGGCCTATGACTGGAGATTGCAGTCAGGAATATGTAAGTATTCCTGACTGCAATCCGTGTGTGTGTGTGTGTGTGTGTGTGTGTTCACAGGGCCGGTTTGCCTGTTCTGAGGGAACGAAAAACCCGAGTTTCCGGGTGAAAAAAAAAACCCTGCCTCCGTATGAGACCAGCTAACCCACCTTTCGTCGAATGAGACCAGATAGAGGTTCCTGACGTCACGGAGGAGAATCGAACCCAGTTCTTTCCGACTAAAGGGCTGCGTCTATACCGACTGAGCTAAAGGCTCATTACTAGAATAAAATACATGCTAAGAAAACCATAGATCAAACTTCTTTTATCAAAAGTGTAGGGAGAGGGTTTTTTTTTCAAGAAAAGTGGGGGGGGGGAATCTTTTTTTTTTAAAAAAAGTGTGAAACCACTGGGGGGAGGGTTAACATTTGGTCAAGAGAAGTTTTATCTTACGCTTTGCTAGCACGTACAGTCCAATTTCTTAAATATTAAAGATATTTAAATATGCTATTGGAAATATAAATATTATTTTATATATTACTGAAATGTTAAATTAATATGATGTTTAAAAAAATTCTTAAAAACTGGATTGACGCTTGATTTATATTTTATTTTTATTATTATTATTTTTTAATTTGATGCCATTATTAGGAATGGCAACAGAATGTTTATCGTTTCAAGAAGGCAAATATGTTCGTAAGCAAAGTAAATTATTAAAGGCCAGTGATATCCTAGATTCGCATTGACTCCGATGTTAATTTACGTTGAAAGCCCGGGCACTGTTTACATATGAAAATAGCGGCATGCTTTTAAAAGTGTTTGCTTACTCGCGGGCATAAGCACTTGAAAGAAAGTATTACTAGAGTCGCATTTATATCAACTGAAACCACAAAGTGCTTTAGGATTTGGGGATTCTTACTTCGTGGACGAGATTCTAAAAACAAAAATAATAAAAAAAAAATGATATAGTGATATCACCAAGAAATCTGGAAAAAGACTTATCGGAGACGTGAGACGATGCCTTTATGTATTTGTTTTATAACAATTTAACAAAAATGGAAAAGGTAGGATTATCAATGATAATCCTACCTGTGTTTTCATGATAATTTATCATGAAAACACAACAATTAGATAATCCGAGATCCCGGGTGATAAAATATACCAGGATTCAGCTTTATGGACCAAATATGAAAGTTTTCAAACTTTTATTTAGCGTGGATAGTAGTCAGGATAGGAAACGAAAACTATCTAATATCTAAAGACATTGATTTAAAAAGTGTCTTTAGATGGTGTATATTTGTTTCGCATCTCTCGAAAATCGCCACCAATATGAAGCGGATTTTTTTGCATTTTGCGTAATGCCCTTCCCCTGTTCCCTCTCAATGCTTGAGTGCATTTCGCAAAACGCGTAGGCACTATTAATTCTTTTTTTTTTTTTTTATTCATCTTTAAGCAAGATATTCTGGGATTATATTTGAACGTTATTACAAATTTCCAAATAATTTCCATACTTATGATTTCTTCAGTAATTTCTTTATTTTCTGTAATCATTGTCCCATTGAAATCAAAACTGAAGTATCTTGACGAAATTTAACATTTAACGAATGTTATAAACGTAACAATCAAATTATAATATTATTAGTTTGAATGTGTTGTTAAGTAAAACTGATCCGATTGAATCACGTAGAAGTGTTCTGTTGATTATTCAAAAGTTGAAATTTTATTAAATTCCACCTAATCAGAACATTTTGCAAATTTGTATCCCTGCAAATGATCCGATCGAAACGAAAATTGAGATGGTTACTGGTTACATATTTTTGTAAGGATTCCAAATATGGCCATCATCAAACCGGTCTGGGTAGTGGTCCTTCCCATAATGCATAGCATTATACATGTCCTTAAGGATATGTGCTTTGCATTATGGGATACTAAGGCAATTGATGTATATACGAATTGCCCAGTCCTGAAAATATTTCAGTCGAAAATTTATTGGCTTACCCTTGACTAAAAGATCAAACCAAGAATATAATTTCTCATTTCTTTTCATCTCATTCCCCCCCCCCCTTCTTTTACCTTGGGGTGTCGAGGGTTTATTAATCACCGGTCCTAACTGTTCACAGGATAAGGTGGTCAGCCCTATGCCCCGGTGTATCCTATGTCCGCAGTGGTGTTGAGTTCTCAAGGCCGGTTTGCCTGCTTTGCGGGATGAAAAACCATAAACTGGGAAGAAAATGCCTACTGTCCACGCCCAAGACCGGTTAACTTTGGCTATGGCTGAGGAAGATCCTTCAGCTCCTCACGTCTCAGACAGGAATCAAACCTAGGACACTTCTTCCCTAGGCATATGGTTGCAAAGCGCAAAGCCACTAGGCTAACCGCGCGGATCTGATAATTTCTTTTCATCTTTAATTAATAGTATAACCAAGTGAAAAAATTTTCTACAACACAACGACACTATTATCATCAACGCCATCTACCGCCCACCACTACCAACAGCAGTATTTTTTTGTCTGTAAGTTGCGTGCATTCTCATGGCCGATTTGCCTGTACGCAGGATGAAAAATACGAGTTTCTGAGAGAAAAAACTCTGCTCCCTCTGTATGGAATCGGTTAACTCGAAAATGATTGAATCAATTGAAAAAGCCCATACAAGGATTCCTCTGGTCCAATGTGTTGTTCATCCTATAGAGACGGTCCAAACGACAACTTTTTAATGACTACTCAAACTCTTCACATCCTACCTAATCAAAACATGATTTAATGAAAATACTCAACGTGGCCTATTTTTCCCACTTTTATTCTGTGCTTCATATTGCCATCGGAAACTGCCTACAGCTATATGAAACACAAGAAAAGAAAATATTGTCATATAAGTCCTCAGAATACTTGACTGTGGTATTTTTTTTTCTTGACATTAAAGAAAAAATATAGAAAATCTTTGCTTTCCATGTTAAATAAATAGAAATTATGGGTAATTTCAAGACAGTAATAAAAGAATCAGGCATAATTACAACCAGTCTAAGTAACTCAAGCTAACCGAGTGATAATAAAAGACGCAGACGATGAACGTGAAAGAATTCACATCTCTATAACGACGCAGTTTAGTTCGTTTACATGTTGCGAAATTATTCGAAAGATTGCGCTGACTAGAGAAGCCTAAGCACTCTAAACCACAGCTCTTAATTTTTTTTAATTTAATTAAACGAAAAAAAAAGAAATATCAAATATTTGCTCTCTAATGTTGATACTATTGAATAAATAAAAAAAAAACTCATAGCAAAAGAAAAACAAGAAAAAAAAGTGAGTTCAGTAGTAAAATATTGAACATCAAATGTATATTCACACTTTTCTTGATCTTGTACGGTATTAAACGCAAATATTTTGCAGACGACGAATCTCACTAACTGTGTGTTTATGGAGACCATTTTTTAATAGCTATATAATAGGTGTTTTGAAAGATACGATAAAATACAAAAGCTTAATTTTAATCTCTGGAATTTTAATTTGTTTAACAATAAACGGTTCGTCTGTATTATTTCAATAACAAATTCAGTTTGGTTTTTTTTTATCATTGGATTTTTTTAGTATACCCAAGGGTTTTGCTAGTTAATTGCTTTTCATAAAGAGAGGAAAATTAAAGATTTTAAATCTTTGTTTATGTATGAATAATATGTGATTATAAGCATAACGGTTTTGTTTGCATGATTTCGAGTGCGCGCGCCCATTTCCGGTTATGTCTTTCTTTACGTTGTTAGGTTCACTGGCTTGCGTTTGATTGTTAACATTTGGAGTGGTACTAATAAGTAGTCGCATCTAAGTAACACGTGGATCCTGCATAGGAAGCGGGAATAACGCGTAGTGAAATAATAAGACTCTCCAGTAATGCCAATTAGCATAACTGATTAGTATAGGCAGCAGAGATCTAATTAATCAAGCGTTATGAGGAAGCAATTGCTTTAACGTCCTTTTTACAGGCAACAGATTAAAATTTGTTTTTCTTTCAATATTAATGTTTGAGAATAAGTTCAACGGCTTCCTGAGAAGATTGAGCTAAGCCTCTTTCAGAACACAAAGTATACTTCATGTCATTATTCTTTTTTTACAAACGGTTTACTGTTTGTGTTCAATATACATAGCAGGATAACATTTGATCAGTGATTTTTTCCTTCATTGCATTTCTGAGTAGAAATAATAGTGGGTAGAAAAATGTGTAAAAACGTGGACAGAAAGCGATTTTTTAAAACGTTAATCCTTCAAAACGAAACATGTAAGTAAAAATCTGTCCAGATTTTCCAATGCTTGAAAGCAAGTAGCAGATATAAATAGCCTTTAGTACATTTTCCTTAATCTCATGAAGAAAAATTGAACTTTCATCAAATAATCCATCAAAAACAAAAAACAACAACAAAGAAAGTACAACCTTACTGACGTTAACTTGTAATTCTTTTTTCTTTTTTTTTCCCGATCGATTTTCAATTAAGGAAATCCGCCTTTTTCAGTTCTTTTTTTTTTTTTTTTTTTTTTTTTAAGCTGAAAATTATGAACATCGTGTGTACCCTGGAGAAGACTTAGTTACATTAATGATACGAAATAATAATTTTTAAATGCTATTCTAGAATAGGATAGAATACGTATAATTTCTAGATTATAATACCTATAAAGCGAGTGCTCGGTCTACCCGTTTTTGCATGATAAAAATGAATTTTACAATTGCCCTGTTCTTCCGTGTCCAAGTAAATCAACCACATATTTGAATAAAGAGTTAACTTGTCTCCTTTCGACCACTATAACAGAACGATTCTAACTGGACCAATTTTGATGTGATTTGAGATTTTGCATTCCAAGTTTTACTATGGATTCTTTTCAGCGGGCATTTTGAAAATAAGTCAGGAGAAACACGTTTTTTTTTTTGGGGGGGGGGGGGAGTTTTAGATCATTTTTGGGATTAATATGCATTATATATATAATGATAGAATCTATAAAGATTCTAGACTACTATCATTTTTTTTTTTTTTTTGCTATTGGTAATCCTAAATATGTGTATATATAGAAATGCGATTTATACTTTTATTTTACTTTCTGGTTGCATGGGTTCGTGCTGCACAACACAAAAGCGTTAATATATAAAATGAAAGATGAGGATGGGACATAGAATGGACACCATGATTGGTGATCGTACTTTATAGGGTGAGAAAGCGATATAATTGAAAGGGCAATGTAAGGCCTTTGAATGCGTCCATATTGTGCTTAAAAGCTCGCATGTATGGGTGTCCCTTTTTTTTTTATCCTTCTCTCTCTCTCTGAAAGAGAGTCCACACAAAGTATTTCGATTAAAAGACGAAGACAAATTACTTCCATCTCATTGAAATTAGATTCTTTTAATCGAAGTAGTTTCATGGTAAGTTTATTTTGGAAACTAATTATTTTGCCTCTTGGCTATCCCTAGCATTAAGACACCAAAGTCCCTAAACAGAATGTGGTTCATCCTTTAAATAAATTTACTTTTCCTTTCTTAATGCATTTTTTTTTTTAAAAATGCGCGCTTTTATTCTAAGATTAAATGGCACGACTGTCTGACTTCATTAGCTGGTTTTTATTTGCAGCTGCTTTCTCGCTTTTGAAGCCAGGTGGCCTTAATGACATCGGCAGATAAAGCTATCGACAAAAGAGGCAGATGTGGAATTTGTTTCGCAGATGGATGAATGAAAGAAATAAAAAAATCCTGGCAGTAAATTTGGTTTTCTTTTCAAATAGTATCCTTTGTTTTTTTTTCATGCAAAGAAATCACGTTACTTGTAGTTCTTCTGCTTACATCAGATATAATTACTGAACAGAATTTCCACAAGCTTACGGACTCATTAAAAGCATTTTTATCTGTCATTTTATGTGTAAAGTTTCACGGTAGTTGTTCGTTCATTATTGCAATTAAAATTGTTACTTTTGGAGGCGTCTGCTACGTTCAGAGAATTACTTTATCTATTGTGGTCAACCTCGCAGTGTTAAAACGAATAAATGTTTTGTTTAAAAAAAAGTAACCAGTTGAGAAGTGATAACCTTACAATGACAACCTTGTCTAAAAAGAACCTTCTAGACATTATTATCTTTGACTTTCATATTAGAGTGCTGCGATGTTGCAAGGGAGGTTGTACATCTAGAATTACCTTATCGATTGCAGCCAATATGCAGGATACGAAATTAAAAAGGGTAAAAAATGCATTTGAAATTCTCATCTCTACTAGTAAGGCAAGTTTCACATTATATTTTTCACTCCACGGATATACTCAGAGAGGAATACGTTAATATTTCATCATTCTAGAAGTGCGAGAATTTTCTTCTGATTTTATATACTCAGTGCAATCTCTGTCATGTCTGGAAACACTCGAAAGTCGTATTCTTGGAGATCTATCATCATCCGATTTGAATGCCGTCTGTGGATGGAAAAATAAGATCCTTTCAATTAATTTTTCAAGCTTTGAAATATTAAAAAAAAGTCATACGGTAAAAATATGACAAGTATAAGACTGATCAAACATTTGGATTTGTTTTTGGCACGAATTATTTTATGAAAAAAAAAGTCGTGTGAGAAGTGAGAAAAATGCATTGTCATCCAGTTCTGAAAGAAGACCAGAGTTCTCGGATTCTCTGGTCTCATGAATACAACTTTTTTTTTCAGCTTGGAAACCTAAGTAAAAATAATAAATAATTCCTATAATGCAATTTTAATATATATTTTACATTCTAAAATAGCCAAAGTGGCATTTCGACGATTTAATATAGCTTTGTAATGCACTGCACTTTTACGTCTGATATGTGGCATTTTTGCTTTATATTTCAAAATACTAATTTGCGTGTAAGTTTTTGTTGTTCTTCTGCACTTTATGAACCTATTGTTGTTTTGCCAACATTCATTATTATTGTCTTCTTCTTCACGCATTAGATGTAGTATCGGTTGCGACCAAGACTTCATCCTCTTTAATAGTATCTTTTTCTAGGTCTTTCTGTTCTTCTCTTATTCTTTGGTTTCCAATTATAGACTTGTTTTATAGACTTGTTTTATTATTCTATCTTCACTTCTTCTTTCCACGTGTTCAGTCCATTTTATTCTTCGGGTTGCTACCCAATTGTTTATTGCTTGTATTTCACACTGTTTTCTTATATCTGTATTTTTTTAAAATTTTATCTAATCTAGTTTTATTTACTATTTTTCTTAATATATTCATTTCACTTGTGTTTAACATTTTTCTTGTTTTTCTAGTGTCTGGTCTTGTGTCTGCATTATATGTCACAGTAGACTGTTATTGCTTTATAAATTCTGGTTTTTGTCTCTACTCTAAGATGTTTATTTTTCCATATTGTTTCGTTCAAGCATCCTGATATTCTTGCAGCCTTTGCAACTTGTTCTCTGACTTCTAGATGTGGCCTTCCTTCCCAGTTCAGTTGTATACCGAAATAGTTGTAATTCGTTATCTGTTCAATAATAGTACTTCCAATTCAATTTTCATCTTTGTAGTTCTTGTGATATTGTCATACATTTTGTTTTAGTTTTTGATATCTTCATATTATACAATTTTGTTGCTTTATTAAATGTATCTAGTAATATTTGTAGCTGAGTTTCATTTTCTGCAATTAATAGTACATCATCTGCATAACATATAGTTATTATTCTGTTGTTTATTTTCACTCCTGTATTTTATTAACTTTTTGTATTATTTCATCTATTATTATATTGAATATTGTTGGACTTAAAAAGTCTCATTTTCTAATGTCATTACTAATTTGTATCTCTTTACTTATTTTTCCTTGGGTTTTTATTATACAGCTATTATTATCATATATTTCTTTAATTATTTGAATTTTTTGTTGTTTACAAATACAAATATTGTAATATTTGTATTTGTAATAATGTAATAGAAATAAAAAAAATGTAATTTAACAAAAATAATGTAATGTAATAGAAATATTGCACTTCTCTGCAATATTTCTATTACATCTTGAATTAATATTCTGTCAAATGCTTTTTTCCAGATCTATAAAGCATATAAATAGTTTCTTATTGTATTCTATTATTTTTCTATCAATTGTCTGATTATGAATATTGCATCCGTACATGATCTGCTTCTCTGAAACCTTGTTGTTCATCTAATAGATTAATTCCTTTGTTATTTTATTATTTAGGATTCTTGTTAGTACTTTTAATGAGGTATTTAATAAATTTATCCCTCTATAATTTTCTGGGTTTTTTTAAATCTCTTTTTTTTAAATATTGGTATTGTTATACTTTTCTTCCATTCTACCGGTATCTTTTTTTTGCATTTATTATTTGGTTGAATAATATATTTAAACTCTGAATTATAATTTCTTTACCATTTTTTAATAATTCATTACTGATATTATCTAGACCTGATGATTCTCTATTTTTCAATTACATTTTCAATTTCTGTAATTTCAATTTTCGTTTCTGTTGTATTTATTTCTTGTTCTTGATTTGTTTGTTTACCTAAGTTCTACTTTTGTTTCGACTGTTTATAAAGGTTTTTAAAATACTTTTCTAATTCCTCTATTTCTACTTTTAATATTGCGACACATTCTGTTTCTTCCTTCTTTTGTGTATTAATAAATCTCCATTATTATTGTACATTGAATAATCAGAACAAAAATTAATAATCAAAGCTGTCTTTGATCCATCAGCTGTATAGACTTAATTTTCATTACTCCCTTTTTATAATTTTACACCTAAATACTTCAACACCTAATAAGAATAATTGTGTAACTAAATAAAAATATATGGCACGTTTTAATAGTCACTATAGGCATCTTGATGTGCTCTGTCCTTTTGTAAACAAACGCAAACACCTCCACAATTTTCAACACAAATGACATTCACTTCAAGCAACTGCAGTTTACGATCTTTTTGTTCCTAACAGAAGACCATTTAATGATAATAGTGTTTACAGAAGGTAGTATGGAAGCGTATATATATATATACATCCCGATGGAGGATATTTCTGTATGCATAGTGTATTACCATTCCACATGTAAATGATTTACAAAGGAACTATATTAACTTGAGAGACTGAATTACCGGCTTCCAGAGACAACCTAAATGTCTCTGTTGAAGTTCTCTCAATTTATCTACGCGTCTTTATTGCAAGCCCTCGAAATGAATGTATTTATCCACAGAAGCAAATAATTGATCGCGTCTCATGCAGCTGTTAATAAAAGCGACGTGCTGATGCCAAACGACATTGTTTCTTTTGTCATGGTAATCGTCTTGTATGCCTCAGGACTAGATAGCAACATGAATGTTATTTTTAACCCTTATTAAGGTTCACATTTTTGTTGTCAAGATATCAGAGATGCATCTCCGAAAGAAGTAACGTTGAAAATGGTTAATGGTTTTTCGAAATTAAAAATGAAAAGGAATGTAAGAATGAAATGAATTTGTTCTCTCGTTTACTCTGACATCGATTTGGTCTTTCTACATACTTATCTGTACAATGGTAACTTAGTTCCATCCACTGATAATTTATCTTAATTCTCTTCTGTTTCTCTGAAGTGAATGATGACTGGCCAACTGTTTCTGAAAAGTAAAGAAGCAGAATATTTATCTAAGCGAAACGTTTAATCCATTTCGAGAGAAGTTATGGATATCTTTCTTGTGCTGTTTCCATTTCTCTGTTTTGTAGATTAAATGAAAATGCCAAAGTTAAATGGAATTTAACGAAGAAGTCAAAGTGAATCACATATCGCATTTACATTGATACTTTACTTTAAAAGATGGTGAAGATGGACAGGAAGAAAAAAACAGAGTGTTGAATTGTTACTTACAGCGGACAAGTTGTTCCTTTTCAGGGTAGAGATTTTGAACGAAAACGTCTTTGAGAGTATATGGTATGAGATGGTTGGTTTGGGCCAAATATTTTGTATAGTGTGTAAGCTAGGTAACGTAGAGAATGATGAAAAGAAAATATTTAGGCAAATTAATTTGTCCAGTGCGAAATATCAGTGATTATTATGGAAACTTTCAACTGTGATAATATATATTGAAAATAAAGGACCCTAAGGGTTTTGGATTATGGCATTGGAAAATTTGATTGCGACTGGCATGTTTCTTATCTTCATTTAATGTGATTGATTACGTTGTGTTCACTTGGAGGTTGTACAGGCAGACGAAATTCGTTACAGAAAAAGGAATCGCCCACCTGGTAGAATTACGAGGGAAATGATTGCAATAATCTTATAAGTCAGGATGAAGTAATACAATGGCATGAAGAATTTGAAGATGAAGAAGTCAGTAGGACTTGGGAGCTAGTTAACTACCGTGCATTTGTAATAGTAATGTTATAATTAATGTTAATGTTAAAAATTATTCTTCTTTGAAATTCGGAGAGTTTCTTCCACTGGATTACTGTTTTTGATGTTTGATGCGCACTTTTTAGTTCTGTTTGTTGGTCCTTAATTCTGATTCGTTGTTCTTGGAATTATGGCTGAAGCCAAGACCAAGTATATTATGTCTGTGCGCTGCGTTCTCCGGCTGGGTTGCCCGTGCGAGACAAAATATCCTTCCCGCATAAGGGGGGGGGGGGGGGGCTAACGAACAGTTTTGAGAATATAGTATCGTTTTCTTTTTTTTTTTTTTTTCCACAAACAGATCTCGCTCAAAAGAAAATCAACGGTATAACCATAGAATTATATATGAATACTTTTCTTTAAGCACCATCTTTTCTTTCTTTAAAATTATAACATTTGATTAAATTATACCTTCAGGGAAGTATTTCACTTAGTCAAAAAAGCTTAATATTGTGTAAAAGTGAGTCACACTCTTAACTAATGTGACTTACCTATCCGAAAAGAAATTCTCGTATGATAATAAAGAGTGACAGATAAATGATTTAAGGAAGATCTTACCAATTTTTATCTCATATAGTTTTGAATACTATATAAAAATTATTTTAGGTAATAACTTTTTGAAGTAAGCTGGCAGTTGGAATTCATGAAATTAAAGTGGTCTAGTGGAATCCTTCTCCCTCCCCCTTTAAAAACATTTTTATACTTCACGAAAACAGAATTTGATAATGAATTCATCAAGATTAAATAAACCATTTCTTCGATTTTAATTATTTCGTTTTACAGAAACTATATTAGCAATGAACACGAGGAGAAAAAAAACGTATTTGTTTTATATATGTACATCGATATTAGTTTACTGCCATGAATTCACATAAGTTTCATCTGAGTATGTTTTGGATATCAGAAGGGTACCTAGAAAGAGAACTTATGTGTAAGTTCATGGCTATAAACTAACATGCTTCAATTATAAATGTTGTATTCAACTCCATCCATTTCTCGAAGGAACTATCGACGACTACACTTATAGTAGAAAACTATATAGTAATTAAAATACTTCAATGTTAAGTCAGCACTGAACGGAAGGCTTTTAAGTGCATATGCAATCCGTAGCATGGTTTATAATACAGCGCCGTAATCCGAATAACAGTGCCGACACGATAACTAATTACAGCGTCGGTGGAAAACACAAGATTCGGTATCACTGGTTCTACGGAAGCAGGAAACCTCCTCATCTCCATCTCGAAGTATGTGCACAAGCACAAGATGCTGTGCGTCTGCCACAATGACGTCATCAGCGAGTGACGCGTGATCTCCATTTCAGGGAAGTTTCACTTGCTCGTGTCATTTGAAGAATTCCAAGTAGAAGCGACTTTGTCGTTCTTAGCTAGAATCGCTCAGCTTGTCAGACATCGGAGGTGTCACATCGCTGTCTGAGGATGATCCCAGGCCACTGGGACACGTAAGAGATTTACAGGAAATGGACAATCTTCTCATTTTATCACGTGAAAAAGATACCAACTCATCTCCTTTTCGGGATTCCAAGATTAAAGGACCTATGGAAGGGGAAAGTAAAGAAAAGAATAAATAATGTAAAAAAGAAATGTCAGCAATGAAAGTTATTACTAAAATCACATACAATAAGATTAAAAACTTAGATAAGGATGACTACAAAAAGGAGTAAATTGTAAATCATATGTATTTTTCAACTTTTTGTTTTAGCATGATACTAAATCGACTATTGCAATTTGTCAACCTATAACCTTTAGCACTTAGCATCTTCCACTGGTATGTGTGTATTTAGTAAGGTACGGTAAATATTCCTATTTTGAAATCAAGCAAAAGAATGAGAATATTTTCAGCAGAAACTTGAGTCACTTTTGCCATTGCTTCAGTGTACAACTATGGCAACTTATAGAAAAGTGGCTCAAGTTTGTTTCGTATAATTTAGTCATATCAGTCTAGATGAGAAATATCAGTACACCTGTGATTTGTTTTTCTCTGCACCGATTTGCATTGGTGAAAGTAATACGAAACTGTAGTGTTATTTATATTAACATTTTATATGTGATATATCAAAACGCATAGTTCACTCACAACGCTAACATTACAGTTTTTTTCCCCACTGTTATTTCGACATGAGTGAAATTACTGTAATTGCTTTATATTAATTTCACCATCGGTAAAATTAATATAAACATATAATTCGATATATCACATATAAAATCTTAAAATGAATTACATTACAATTTTTGCATCAATTGCACCATGGGGAAAATGACGGTGGGAAAAACATCTCGTACACGAGGTATATTACATAGGGTGCTAGACCATCCTCATCGTTTATCTACCACTTAAAGATTTCCAAAAACTTTCTTGTCACAATAGGTTCAACTCCCCCCCCCCCACACACACAGCCTGTTAGTCGCAATGCAGAGATGTCCTTGAGCCAAAACGACACATTTCTAAATTACTTTAAAAATTAATTATTAATTTATTATTTTTGTGTGTAGAAAGAGATTCGAAATCAAAATTTGTAGACGTTTATGCAATTGCATACAGTTTACAAGAGAACAAACATTTAAATAAGTAGAATTCTAATAAAAAAAATTCAAATATTCAAACAAACCAAACTAATTGTGTCCACCCCTTCAAAAAAATTTGCAACATTCATTCACTGTTGCTGATCTAATCAGTACTATAACTGAAAAAGAACTCATTCTTGACTACCTACTTATCATCGTAAGCACCGATTATGTTTTTGCTAAGGAAAATTTCAGACAATCCCTACATGATTCAAATGAAAGAATAAGTGGTTTGTTTAAGAAACTTCGTATTCTGAATCGTCACACTATGTGGTTAGGAAATAATCTCGACAGATGATTAATTGATGCAGAATGTGTCAAAACTTAAACATTCCGATTACACTAAATAAAAGGGTGGTAATGGCATTCGTCATCTTACTGCTAGTTTTTCCTAGACTTTATTATGGACTAAAATACTTAATATTTTATTTTATTACATTATTAGCATCATAAGAATGAAGAATCTTAGAGTGACGAAACGTTAATGCTAACATTATTGAACTCCAGCAAAAAAGCACAATAGTACATCTTGAAACAGCAATAAGCAATGTCTTGAGCGATCAGCAAAGAAATGAAAACTCTCTTGGAATATATTGATGGAAAGTCATCGTACGTCTGCTATAGAAATTAAAAAAAAAATGTCGTATTTATGTCACTGAAATTAGGCGTTTATTCATTACTCTAAAGTCATATGAGTTTAAGGTATTAGTTTGAAACACATCAGAATAAGAACTTTAGCTCACGGATGATTGCTTATTGCAAATATAGAATAATAGGTGGTCATTAGCCTTAATCTCATTTCACTGTTGTCTGAAGTTGATATAAACCTTTACTTTTTTTATTCAATGTAAACTGTCTCTTCTCGGTATTATTATTGACTTCATTAACCTTAGTCTTCATGACAGCCGAAGGATAATTTGATTTAACTTCGTATTTTATGAAAACGAAAAATCCTTAAGCTAAAAAAAGTCCCTGACGTAATGCTCCAAAATAAATCGATGATTAAGCAAATAAAAGAAATGAATGCGTTACACACTCAAGTCAGAAAAGAATCCGGTATGCCAATAATAGGGTCGAACTTATTATTGCGTCTAACCCAGGACGAGTTTTTTGGTTCCTCAAGTCATACATTTGCAGTTTGAGCAACCGAAACAACTCTTTGACTCGCAACTCTAAAACAACTCATTTACGTTTACGTGTACTGGCAGTTATTCATAATATGCTGAAATCTAAATCAAAATTTAATTATTGTGGAGGATCTGACGAACATTAAACGTTTAAAAACAAAATTAAACAGAAAGCATCGCTTATGTATAGCAAGAACTATTCAGCAACTACTCTGTATTTTAGCAGTAGTAGCAACTTGTAGAATTAATTATAAGGTTACAATGTCTTAAACTAAGTAATCCTAATTCCTTTAGTTATTGATAATTATAATAAGTGTTCTTAATCTATATTTGGAATCAATGAAAATGTAACGAAAGCAAAGTGTGGAGGAAATGGATGGATAGATAAAAACAACTGGAGTATGACAATACAAAGAAGGCGAAAAGGAAAGAATTAAAACTATTATAGAAATTCCAGAACATAATTTCTTAAATATTTTTGGTAAAGAAAGGAATGCTTACTCACACGAAGCCTTACTTCTAAATGTATAAATCAGTTCCTTTTCGAAACTAATAAGAGGTTCGCTGTCATTAATATTATTCATACTTTCCGATTTCCTTTGCCATTTTTTGAGCTTCTCAACTCTTCTCGTTGTTTGTGGTTGTTTGTTTCCCAGCTGACTAAAGTCTTCTGTCGTTTTAGAACGATCTGTGCTATTTAGGTCAACACTTTCATATTCTGCAGATACAGAGACCATTTCGGACGAAGCATGGGTATTCGAACTGGAAGTAAAGGTCACGCTTGATGGGACAACAAGGTATGATGATGAGGAAGTGGTTTCCGAGATTTTGATCGTAACTCGAGGTGTGGACGGTCTCCTCCCGGCAAACGGCGGAGGATAAAATCTTACTGAAGGCTCCGGCTGTATAAAAAAAAAATTCTTTATGAACTTAAAATGATCATCAATATGAACATATTACTAGAATAATTATTGGCAGTCCAAAGAAAATAAATACACTAACTAGTTTCTACTTAACTGTTGTCATCGTCAATATTTTATTTAAATATAAATTATTTATATTTTACATTAATTTTAAAATATTTAAAAAATGCGAAAAAATTAAAACAAAGTCACTATCAGATCTTCCTTCTACCATAAAAAATTCTAGCAGAGTTTTTTAATTAAAGAACTTTCACAATAACTGAAGTACGGAATTTGATTCAATTACATGTTTCCATGGTTACCTGTGTAGCTATGGTACACTGTGCAACTCCCCCACGTCCTGCCAGATACTCTTGATACTGAGAAATGACACACAGGATGTAGTATACCTGGTAAATTGAAAGATCGTAATCAACTTGACTGTAAACAATCTACTATCATTGTGTATTGCATTAAGTTTAATAAGGAACACTAATTTACAAAATAAGATATATAAAAATGAATTTTTTTATGCGTTTTAGATTTTTAATTAAATATAAAACCACTGACAACATGAAAACTTTAGGAAGCTAAAGAGAATTTAGGTCATGGGAATTACAAGTGTGAATAATTAAAGTTAGAATAACCTTACAAAACCATGAAAAGAAAAAGCGGGCTTCCTGCATCAATGACGAAGAAATTTGAGAAATTATTTTTCTCATATTATACTCATATTTCAGAAACCTTAAACATCATGTCCTTGACTCAGAATGTATTGCTACCATTGTTCAAAACGTTTCTTTTAATTTAGTCTCTTTTCCAATGGCTTTACCATACAGCTCAGGAATTAGCTGATATCCAATTTGTCACAAAAAAAAAGGAATAAATTTACACCGCATAATAACCAATACATTAACCAAATTACTTCCTTTCCAAATGAATTAGACAACTACACTAATGAATGAGACGTCTCGCCTAATCAGCAATTCCTAGTGTCGATTCTGCAGCGATCAAAGAGAGAGAGAGAGATTTCGCCCTGAAGAATAATTGTCCACCATCTAATCTTAAAACGGACAAGATCAAAATAGGAGTTTGTTAAAATTTTTTAAATGCATTAAAGCTGACATTTCTCTGTCGGAATAGTTAAAACGAAAATCAAATCAATCACTAATTCAATCACAAACAAGAGGAAGAATTAAATCAGATCATGTCATTCTGAAAATATACAGCAACCTCTCAAATTATACCTAATATAAGTATAAACGGATTACAATCTCCAAATTCGAGAAACGGAGACTCAATATTTGGTTAGATTTTATTTCTAAACTAAAAGATAGAAAATCACCAAAAATGACATAATGGTGATCTTTGCGTTACGTTCTTGTTCACAATTAAAGTATTCCTCAGCTATCGTTAAAGTGATAGATATTCTCATGCATTCGTGCTCTTTCAGTGATATTCCTTGGTGACAAATAAGAAATGCATAATGTATTTTTTATTTGTGAGAAATACATGATGTATTTCTCTAGAAAAGTGTTTGTGGAGATGGAAAAAAATTACTGATATCCTATAAATCAACAGTTTCATTTTATTCTGTCCTGTTCTGAAACCAGATAACGTCTTTCTTTCTTCATAATAATAAAGAACAAGGCATACCCCTTGGTTTCAACTTGTTATTTACACCAGAAAGAGAACAAAATTGAATTCTGTGTGTTCTTAATTACAACGGACAAATGCGTCGATTTGCTTAATTGAACAGCGAAGATCGTACATGCATATTATCTGTTTACAAGAGCATGATCATGTGGAAGAGGTGTATAGCTATTCCACTGACTATCGTATTAAATGGCAGGAAATGAGACATTATGACTGTCCTGAATTGATCACCATAAAATATGAAGTTGTTAAATAAAACCATAAAGGTAATTTGGCGTCCTGTACAGTTCCAGGGCTCAAAATTATCTTTATGATTGCAAAAATTTAAGAAGAGACATAGCAGGTACTGTAATTCTTGACCATGCCAATCTGAGCCTCAACTAATCCCCAATTCAGCACCGAAATCATTGTGTCAATCAAAAGTAAGTGAACGTGTTACATGGAAGTGACAGAGTTTTTTCATGCCGGATTTTTTTTTGTTCCTTCATGAAAACAGAATCCGCAGAAGAACACGCAGCTAACATACATAATTATACTGGCCTCATGGTCAGAGTCATCTCAGCCGTAATTTCAATCAGTGCCATTTGAAATATCATACAAACACCTATTCATGTAATTTATTGTATAAGTTTGGCATCGGTTTACTTCTACGTGTCCAATTATCGTTCTCATCAACGGTACAGAACATTAAAAAAAAGAACTAGGAAGAGAGTGAAAAACATGCAACTAATTACTTACATTCAGGCAAGAGATCATCAGCTCGATGGCAAATAAAACCATCAAAAGAACATCTCCTTCCTAGAAAAGAAGATAACAATATTCTTAATAACTGCAACCTTTTTTCGTAATGTATTTTTTTTTCACTTTATAGCTTCGGTATTAATGTATGCAATGTCGATTAACAACTAACTTTAAGAATGAATATTGCACAACTAAATCTACATGGCAGATCTAAATGTACATTGTGCAGCTAAATCGAGAAAAATAATAAATCATTTGGATGCTCGCAAACAAGAATTTTCTTTAGTTTCCAATATTCGTAACAATTCCTAACATTTGCTGAAAGGATCTCTTCAGAAAATCTTTTTTTTTTTTTGCGATCTCACTTTACGCCGTAAATATATGTTGTGCATCGCTAACTTTACAACAGCCAAGAGTACAGCTGATGATCATTATGTCAAGAAGGAGACGATATCAGGTTCCCAACAAGAGTGCAAGAGATGCAGTCCATTAACTGTTGTTTTGCTATGTTTTCAAGAGATTAAATGGCCAGTTGGTATTGTGTTCAGTGGATCATGGTAGACTGCCATTAGAATTCTGTATATTGCTTACGCAAGAATGAATATAAGCTAAAGTCGAATTGTTAAAGTAATGATGCAAACACTGTTCACGTGGCTGAAAGGAACCCAAATTGTAATGGAAGAGGAAAGATAAAATCTAATAAAAAACTTCTGTTTTGAAATATACCGTTAATTTAGTATACACTTTTTAAAATTATCTTTTCTACATGGTTAGAATATCTGGTGAAAATCATTTGCTTCCCATCCCCTTCTGACGAAGCCGAGATGTTTTTATATTATCCCTTGAACCCTAACACTGCTTAATGGAGAGAAAATAGATGATTTTTTTTTCTCTAAAAAATAAGACGGTCATTTCAAAAGTTGTGCACATCGCGCATGCGTAGCCAGTCGGATGATATCATAGTCTTACTACCTTCCTGGCAGTTGTGATACGGACTCCAATTTAAAATAATAATAATAATAATAATAATAATAATAATAATAATAATAAAACATCGTGCGTTTGTTACTTTTTTGGTGTTCTCGTTCTGCGAAATAAGACTTAAGCATGGGGGGATGGAAGGAAGAATCTGACTCGGGTCAGATACTGCGCATTTTGCATGATAATAAGAGGTCGCATTTTCACACGATGAACCTGATCTGACGGAAAATTATAGATGGTAAGTGCTTCCTTAACTACCTTCCCCATGCAATTCTGAGATGAGTTATCCAAACTTCGACTCTTCCCTAAGTTGAACAGTTCATCTTGTGGAAAACGCTTCGCCGTCATTTTCGAGGTGTCCGGTGAAATAACCCGACTTATCCAAGACACCAGCAAAAAAGGTCTTTGTGAAGCAACTACTTCACAAAGACGGGCCCTTTTCATTATTTATGAAAAATTACTTCACATGGACGGACCCTTTCTACGGAATGCTCCATGACTTATGGGCCACCCTGTATTTGGGTGTATAAATGTTTGGTTCCGCAACAGGAGTACACTGGACAAAACTTTTGGAATGACCTTCATAAGAAGTATAGTTATACTGACGATTGTATGTTGAGAGGTAGATAATTTTAAAATTATCCTGTTTTTTTTTAGTTTTTTTTAACTGTCATAAAAGAATGTTTGTTTAGTTACCTACTATAAACTCAGTTTTTCAATATTTCGTTTTCTTGTTTCTCTCTTTCTCTCTCTCTCTCTGCTTGGACACACACACACACACACACACACACACACACACACACACACACACACACACACACACACACACACACACACACACACACACACACACACACACACACACACACAGAGAGAGAGAGAGAGAGATTTATTATCTTACTTGAAACCTACGCGATTTTTTTATTTGCATGCGGAATTTTTAATCAGCAGACAACTTACCCAATTGTCGATAACAAAAAGGAAGGAAAAGATTATCTCCAGGACATTTGTCAAGGGAACGGATACAATCCATGGCAACATCATCTTCCTGCTATCCTATAAGAGAAAATAAAGATTCACATATCTTGCACACCTCAGTTCGAATATTTTTATAACAATATTTATGCGTGATTTCAGATGAATATTTGATTGAAAAGTGTTTTACTGTGGAATTGGATTTACGATTGAATGCATTCATGATTACTTTTTACCGTGCGTAAATCATATCTGTCTAAAAAAAGAAACAAACTTGATGTCGGCTATAAAGTGGAGAATCAACTTACTACGCAGAGGCCCACTAGTAGTAACACTGATGCCAGAACACACATCACAGAAAATATGAATATCACCATTCCGAATTCCAGCAGTACTAAAGGAAAAAGGCACAATAAGAGAACATTTTAGGGGCCTTCTTTTTATTAATACTAATTTAAAAATAGAAATGACTATATTTTCCTAGTAAGCTAAAATTAAAGTCTCTCTCTCTCTCACACACACACACACACACACACACACGCGCGCGCGCGCGCGCGAGTAAAAATTTACAGATCGAATTTCCAATAATGAGAGAGAGAGAGAGAGAATATGTGAGATTTGTAGCTGTCATATTTTTCTTAACAACAGTAAATTTGCGAACTATGCGCATGCTCACAATGCTTTTTAAAGAAGCAGAAGAAAATCGCGTTGCCATAACAATCAGCAGTCGTGTGGTTTTTGCAGTCTGATATTATAATGTCTATTTTGAATAATTTGTATAATATTATTTTAATTCACTAAAGTCTAGTTAAATAAACATACATTCTATTTCTTGTAACATTACCTGTATGTTTATTTAATCATATTCAATATTAAACCCTAGCGGTGATTCTAAGAGAATCCACATTGTCCTGTACAATTATTAACTGTGGCAAATGTTTGTTATGTTTTCCGGTGAATGATTTATAGCTAACTTTCCTCCATGCCCATGCTAGACGGATTTCTGAGTGGTAAGCAAAGAGATAGTCAACCACTCTAGATCATTTTATCGCGCAGTCAGTTCAATTTCCTAAGAACGAGAAAGCAGCATGAAATGTGCTATAATATCTTCGTTTTGGTAATAAAATAACTTCGTGAATATAGATCATGACGCATGCTGCAGACCTAACAAGGCCCATGCAACAGGAATATCAGAATATTCTTTAGCATTTAACACTATTTCAACTACTACAGTGTGTTTTAACTTTTCATCAGTGATTGCAATTCAGGTATGTATTATATTCAGGTATAGAAGTTAACATTTTTGAATTTAATGAACTGAGGAAAAGCAACAAAAAGTAAATCACGTACTGATGGATGAAAATGATTGAAATTTGTTGGTTCATGTTTATTGAAATTATTTCACTTTCAATGTGGAAATAAATTTAATCAGTACGGCCATGTTTGGATTTCATGATAACAGTGATTCATGAAGGCTTCGAAGCTTTTCTTTACAGAATGACGAATGATATTCTGAAACACGAAGTCAATATAACACTCAGAGGTGTTCAGTTGTCAATATAAGGGATACTACTGACCAGCAGTATCGTACTAGTTCGAGCCATGTGAGGTAAACTAAATCTTACTCAGCAGGCATCTGTGGCATTTGCTGTCTATGACGATACCTCCCTAGAAAATGCGATTAGAGCCCCAGATATTAACAGAGCTACATAGAGCTGCTTAGTTTAACAGAGCTTTTCGTAGCTCATCTGTAGTGCAGCCATCTTTTTCTGGGTTTACATTGATCTCTTACTCTTCTCATTTTATCGGATATCTGTAAATCTGTATACGAGACTGTCCCATAAAGAGTGCTGCAGAGCACTTAACGATAGTGAATCGATAACGATGGTTGGAATATACTTCCACCCCTGAGTTTAATTCAGGTAAAAGTATCGGGAAGAGTATTGTGACTGAGTAACATATCTGGAATCTTCTTCTTCTTCTCTTCCGTCTAAGACGGGTTGAGTCTTCTCTTGAGCAGGATCTTCCAGTCTTCTCTATTCCTTGCTGTTCGGAAAAGTTCCTTATATGTTCTGCATCCTGAGATGTTCTTTATTAATTTCAGCCAGGTAATTCTTGGTCTTCCAGGTCTTCTTTTTTCAGTTGGAAAAGTATTGATTAAGACGTCAGGAAGTCTGTCTGCATCCATGCGCACAGTGTGTCCAAACCATCTCAGTTGTTGTTTTCTAATATTTTCTATTATTGTCTTTTTAAACAATAGTTCTTGTCTGACTGTGATGTTTGTTTTCTTTTCTATCCAACTTGTTCTATTTATTTTTCTTAAACATTTCATTTCAAATGCCAGCAGTTTTCTCCTCTCTTTTTTTAATTGTCCACGCTTCTGCTCCATAGATGACTGTTGGTATAATTATTGCTTCATATAATTTGCTTTTGGCTTGTTTAGATATCTTGTTTGTTTTCCAGATTTTCTGTAATTTTCCCATGGTGGTCCATCCTATCGCTATTCTGTGTTTGATTGTTTTCAGTTCATCTATTATTTCTGTTAGTTTTGATCCAAGGTATATGAAGTTGTCTACTTCTTCTATTTGTTCTCCGTTTAGGGTGGCTGAGATGGTAGTTTTGTTCTTCCCTATTTTCATCACTTTTGTATTTTGTATATTTATTGTCATGTCATATGTTTTACAGGTTTCATTTAGCTTGTTGATCAGCTTTTGTAGTTCATTTGGGGGTTCTTGCAAGAAGGACGAGATCATCTGCATATTTTATATTATTTATGTTTAAACCATTGACATTGATTCCAGGCTCATTGTCTATTGCTTTCTTTACAACTTCTTCTAGATATATGTTGAATAGGCATGGAGATAATGGGCATCCTTGCATTACTCCTTTTTGGATCTCTATGGGTTCTGTTGTGAGTGTGTCCTTTTTAATTATTGCATTTGTCTTAGAGTAATATTTTATCAGAAACTGTATTATATATTTGTCTATTGCTTTTTCTAGTAGAATTTTAAGAAGGATTTCTCTGTTGATGTTATCGAAAGCTTGTTTAAAGTCCACAAAACAACAATATAGTTCTTTATGGTCTTCCAAGCTGAGCTCTGCTAGTTGGTGCAATGTGAAAATTTGGTCTATTGTTGAATAGTTTCCTCGGAAACCAGCTTGTTCTATGCCTATCATTTCTTCGTAGGTGTTTTTTAATCTATTTTGTATTTCTTATGAATATTTTATAGGTGTGAGAGAGTAAATTGATTGGTCTGTAATTTCTGCAGTCTCTTTTGTCTCCTTTCTTGTATATTGGGATGATCTTTCCAGTTCTCCAGTCATCTGGGATCTCTCCTGTTTGTAGTATTTTATTGAATAGGGTTGTTAAATATTCTATTGATATACTGCCTCCATATGACCACAGTTCAGTAGGGATGGTATCAATGCCTGGTGCTTTATTGTTTTTCATCTGTTTTATTGCGTATCTAACTTCTTGTAAAATTTTTGGGTGATCATTATTTTCTTCTATTGTTGGCATTGTAGTTTTGTTTCCTTGGTGGAAGATAGTCTTAAAATGGTTTGACCAGATTTTTCTTATGTGTCCAATATTCCCGGTTTCAGTCATCTTGTTGTTTATCATTGTTACTTCTTTTGCTGAGAATTCCTTTGTAATTTCTCTTACAGTATCATGGAAGACTTTTAGGTTGTTTTGTTGACATGCTTCTTGGCATTTCTTAGCTTTTTCTTCTAACCATTTTTCTTTGGCTTTTTTGCATAGGTTGTCAACTTTATTTTTTAGTGCTCTGTATTTTTCTCTATTCTCTTCATTGTTTTGTTGGTTTACAAGTATCTTGGCCTCTCTTTTCTCTTCTATGGTAACTATTATTTCTTGGGTTATCCACTGTTTGTTTATTTTGGGTTTGGAACCTACAGTGTCTTTTGCGATTGATAACACTGTTTCTTTTCCTTCTTCCCAGTATTTTCCGCTGTTCTGTAAGATGGAGGGTTTTAATTTCAAGCACATCTGTTCTAAAAATCGACTTCTGCTTAAGCTATCTTTTAGTTTTGATAGGTTGATGATTTCTTCTTTTCTGATATTATTTTTCCTGTTGAATTTTATCTTTACTTTGGCAGTTAATATTTCATGGTCAGTGTCAAAATCGAAACTTCTTAATGTTCGTACATTTTTTACTGATCTTTTCCATTGTTTGTTTATGATGATATAGTCTATGCAGTTCTTTATATTACCATCTGGGGATGTCCATGTATATTTATTATTAGGGCGTTGATAGAACAATGTGTTTGTAATCATTAGATCGTTTGCTTTACAGAAGTGGAGTAATTGTTCTCCTCTGTCGTTAAGCTCTCCGTATCCAAATTTCCCCATCACATCTTTTTTGTCTGCTGTGAACTGTCCTATTTTAGCATTAAAATCTCCCATCACTATCATGAGTTCTCTATTTTTGGGATTATCTATTTCCTGTTGTAGTTATTCATAGAAATTTTCTATTTCTTCTTCTGAATGGTTACTGTCTGGTGCATATATTTGGATTATTTTAATTGTTTGACCTTTTTCTTTTGCTTGAAGTTTGGCTGTTATTATTCTAGGAGACACTGGGTTTATTTCAATTACTGAGTGTGTAAGTTTCTTTTCAATTAGTAATGCAACTCCTTCTCTGTGTATGTTATCTTTTCTTCCTGAGAAGTACAGTCTTCCTTCTGGTAAATCCATGAATCCATCTCCGCACCAATGTGTCTCTGATAAACCTAAAATACTCCATTTTAGTCTTTTTAAATTTTCCTGGACTAATTGTAATTTTCCAGGTCGGTATAATGATCTTATGTTGAGGGTGGCTACATGTTTCACATCCTTGGCTGACCACATTGCTGATTTCTCACCTACTCTATGTGGTCTTTGAGTAGGCGCGTCGGTTGTCCCGTACGCAGTAGCACTATCTCGGTTTGTAGACTTTCTCCTGCTCATGAAAGTTACTGGCATAATAATGTAGCCAGCTTGCCATACCTCTGCTACATCCTTTGGTTCACGGCTCTTTATTCTTTATTCAGAGCAACTCATTTGGGTTTCCCCCATCCGCCACCCGGGGGACGCGCCTGGTAGGAGTGTGGTCTAGAATCGAGATTCTAAATTCTCTGATTCAGATTTGTCTCTTTCTACATTGAATTCGCTGGTCTACGACTGGGCGGTTGTTTTTCCCCCAGGTACTCCGGTTTCATCCTCACAAACATAAAACCGACGTTCAATATCATATCTAGTGCACTTGAATACTTTCTATTACGGAAATTAAAAAAAAAAAGATAACAAAAACCCTTTGAGTCCCTGTAGAACAGGCATGTCAAACTCGTTTACCTCCAAGGGCCAAATTAAGAATTATACATCAAGCCGCGGGCCGCAACAGAAAAAAATATCGAAATAAAGAGGAAACAGATTTTTTAATATTAACATTAGAGTATATAAGCACAAAATACAACCATGTTACAAAAATGCATATAAAATATAAAGTTTACATATTTAAATAAAATTATACATATCATTTTTTTAAAGAAACTTGACAACGTTTTCCATTAACAAAATCTTCAAAATTTGGTTGCATTTGTTGAGCTGTAGTTATTTTCAATATTGATTGCACATGCGAGTCTGTTAATCTTGATCTTTCCGCAGTTTTATTATTCTTTAAAGTTGAAAATTGTTGTTCGCATGAATATGTGCTACCGAACATAGATAAAATACGCTTAATTGCACGTAACACATTGGGGTATCGATCGACTGATAAATAATTATAGAACTTTGGAATTCCAACCTCCATATATTTTTGTTTCAATACGGAATCACACTGAATTTCGATTAATTCCAACTGTAAATTGTCATCAATAGTTTCAATATCATTTGATAGAGAAGTAAATAGGTGAAACTGGTTTTGATATTTCTAAAAATCTTCTTTCGAATTCATTTTCTAATAACTTAATTTGATTGGCTTATTCTGAAATTTTCAATTTCGTGATTTTTGTAATAATGATTGACAACATTCAAAATGGGATAAATTTTCTTTTTGAATTTACTTTTGCCAAAATTAATAATTTCTGTTTGAAAATGTTAATATTGTCAAATACCATGATAACTACTTGATGTTTGCCTTGTATCTTAAGATTAAGATAATTCAGTTGACATTACAAGTCACTAAGGTGACTTGTAATGTCAACTGAAAAAGATAGGTCCATTATCCATTGATCATTTTTTAATATTTCATATTAATCAATCATCTTTTGATATTTCGAAGAATCGCTTTAAAACTTTACGACTGAAAAGCCATCTAATTTCTGTATAATAAGGTAGATCGCTATATTCACTTTCTATATCTTCTAGAAAGTTACTAAATTGGCGATGATTAAGCCCATGTGCACGAATATAATTTACAATTTTACTGACATTTTTAGGACATGTTCAATATTTAAAACTTTAGAGCATAGTGTTTGCTGATGAATAATGCAATTAAAATGTTGAGAATGATTATTACCTTGTTCTTTGCATCTTTTAAATTTGTAACAACCCTTTAACAACACCAGTCATGGCAGGAGCACCGTCAGTTGCAAGACAAACTAGCTTTTTTAACGGTAAATTGTATTCATTGAAAACTTCCATAATGTCACAAATATCAACTCCAGTGGTTGTATCGTGCATAGGAATAATTTCTAGAAGTTCTTCACTTACTTTTAAGTTCATATCACATCACATCCACGAATTAAAACAGCCAGCTGAACGATATCGCGTACATCTGTACTTTCGTAAATTGCAAGGGTAAATACACTTTGTTGAATTTGAAGTATTAACTTTAATTCTGACAATTTATCTTCACGAAGTTTCGTAACATATTTGTCATAGTTTCTTTATGATTTGTATCGTAATGCCTTTTAATATTATATTCTTTGCAAACTGCAATAGAGTTTCTACATATCAGGCATAATTTTTTTTCCTTGAATACAAAAATATTGTAACTCCCATTTTTCTTGAAAACTACGATGTTTCAATTAATAGTTTTTACTCAAACTGGTTGAAGGTTTCGACATTATTTTTTTATAATTTTTTTATTAATTATAAAGAAAACACTACACTTTCTTACGACTTGAAAATTGCTAACGGCTAGCCTCCGATTGTTGTGGTTAGCGGATGTAGCCACGTACTTAGACTTGCTCGTTAAAATTCGATGCAGTTGTGTAACAAGATTTTTCGAAATGACAAATAGAACATTATTTCCTTTAGAAATTGCAGAGTAGTTTGGCGTATAAAATAATCTTAAATGGAAATGTTAATTTTTTTAAATATGTTTATTTAATTCGGTGTTGTCAAAAGTTAAATAACCATGGTTACAAAGATTGGCGGGCCGCATGTTACTTGTCGGCGGGCCTCATGTGGCCAGCGGGCCGCGTGTTTGACATGCCTGCTGCAGAATATCAGCACTCTTAAAGATGAAGAGAAATGATTTCCGATGTAACGAGCACTGCATGTAATTAGAAGTCCGAAGTGACGAGTGGTTTTGTATGCGCGGTCAATGGAATAATGTTAAATATGGAAATATTTTGGGTTTAACGAGAATGCTTTCATTATTTTCGTTATAGCGAACACTTCCCGAATAAAATAACATATTTGACAATTTTGTCGCGAAATTGGCAACACTGATTATCGAATAAGTTTCCATAAAATAACTTTACTATTTCGTCATTCTCAAAACTCCCCTTAATTTCGCTTCCTACTGATCACGTTTAATAAATTAGAATACATATTACCACCAACATATTTTTATGAAAATACCCACGTCTGTTCCATGAACCCTGGGAGCAAGCACCACCAGTAGAGTACAGTACCAAACACATCTGGCCTACGGCTCTCGAAAGTTAACCCGACCTTTTAAAGACAGTAAAAATGTTAACTCACACAAAGAATGCCACACGTTTCCTTTCTCCTGGATATTCCACATTTTGCGAAATGAAACCTCTGGTCAGAGAGTACATGTCATGGCGACAGTACTTTTATGAAATCAATGTGAGCGAAATTATTTTAAATAGTGGTGTTTTGTTTTGTTTTGTTTTTAAGTTATTCTTTGCTTTTTTGCTTCTCTCTTGGGAATTTTTATTTCCTATTAACAAAAATGTACTTTTTTTTTCAGCCTTAGTCCGAATCCACTAAAATCTTAATTGGTTATATCGATCCTACTGAGAATTCTCGTTATAACGGATTTCGAAGGCAATCATTGCGATCACAGGGAATGTTTCTTTCATTTAGATATTTACTTATTTTGGTACTCTTGCTACTTTGCTTCTCGACCTTTAGTTTGAATAATACATCTTACCGAAACTTAGTCGTCACAGCCTTACGTGCTTCAACTGTATCTCCAACAACTCATACCTAACTCTTGACAGCCTGGTTTCGAAAGATCGTGCTGTGGCCAATGAAAATAGTGACTACACTTAATAAAAAAAGGCATTATGAACTTTAGTTATGATTAACAGAATTGATCCCTGTATAGTAATACCATGTCTCTGCTTTTGTCTAGTGAGATGAGTCATATATTCTTATTTATTTTTTGATTCTGCTTGGTGAAAACTTTTCTTGGATAATTTTTAATTCATTTATTTCTCCAATAGATAAAAAGGTGTTAAAAATGACCCAAGGAAGAAAAAATTATCCTGAAAGAACCATGACAACCGAGAGCCATCATAGTTCCTTCAGGATTTACACTTCCCCCAAATAAATTGCTATTGCATTTGGAGTCATCAAGATTTTAACACTTAATGAAATTACGTTCGATTATTGTACATGTGTTTTCTTAATACTCAACACCGTCTTGTTTTACAATTTAACTAGCTTTCGATGTAGAAGTGAGCTAAAACAACACCATTTCGATTCTGCCAATTCGATAGAACGTTTGTGTTAGACTCCAGCACAGGTTTAGTGGTAATAGTGTTACACCGTGATAACTTAAGAATGTGAAAATTTCAGTTATCATGATTTAACAAGAGAAGAAATAAAAACCCTGTATAGATAACTAAGTAAGCAAACTTGTTCCTAAGCAGATATCGTTAAGAGCCTTTGAAAGTAACGAATACAAAAAATTAAAAGAAAGAACAATATGCTTACATCCAAGTGAAAAATATAGCTGAAATTGTTTGTTGAACTAAGTAAAAAAAAGAAGACAATTTTATTACAGTTGTGATATGATAAAATAAGGTTGAGTAAAGCAAAGAAGATTAGTCAGAGTATTTTGTATGTGAGAAGCTAGTTTTTACACTTGAATAAGAGATTAAAGATTCGAGTTAATTCTTAGAAAATTTTGGAAAGGGGATTAATTTAGTATAGATGACATAGAGGTTAGCTTAAACAAAAACTAAAGCTCAAGGTCATAATTCCCGAATTGAGACTTCGTCACGTGTCAGTCGCGTGCACACGGACCGCATGATGTTTTGGCAGAAAAACGCCACTCTAATTGGTCAGTGAAATCGACTCCAGTAAGGGGGTAAGAAAAGAAATTGAATAAGGTGCCGGTAGGAATCATCGTATAAAAGGGTTAGGGAAACCCCCCCCACTAGGCTTTTTTCCTCAGAGTTTTCTTTACGAGTCTTCGTATAGGTCTCACGTGGGTTTCCTGAGTGACGGGTTAGGAGTTTTCTCCGTCCGACACAATAAGGAAACAAAGTGTGCGGGATTTCGATTCCGTGTTCCTATTGTAAGAAATGAGGGACGCCGTTTAGTTAAAAAGAAAGAAGATAATGTCAGTGTGTTTCGTCATCCAGTGATCGTAACGAGAGAAGGAAAAATCTATAAAGAAGTCAGTGCCCACGTGGTGAATTTCACAGCCATAGAATAGATGATCCTGTGTGTGTCTTTGATTAAAGCATATAAAGTAAAGATCGTGACAGCCCATCTTAATGCTAAAAGAACTTAGGAGTGATAAGTTATAGAAGAGTTCGTCCTAGGAAGGTACAATCGGAAAAAGGTAGAGACCAGTGTAGAAGACCCAAGTCAAACGGTACTGTAAAAATCTCGTGTCAATTCAAATCTTATGTAACTGTAATCATTGTTCAATTACTGAACAGTTGAAGGGATGGATTAATGAGAATTATACTAGGACTTTAGTACATGTTAGACTAAAATGAGCTTGTTACTATTAATTAATAAGTATTCATGTGCCTAGAGATTTATGCATGTACATTGTATTTTATTTAAGAGAGTTTTAAGGGTCAAAAGTGTGTATTAGCACAGCGAAAAGGATAGTTTAAACCATACTGTTTTATTAAGTTAGATAGAGTAAACTGATTATATATGTCCATGGTAATGAAGTATTATAGCGCAATCAGACTAGTAAAGGATTAAGTAAAGTGTTAACTAGTTCTGGGATTATATATATATTTATATGTGTGGAATCTTTTGTGGCGGCATGATCGCCATTCCCATATAGGATTTTAGCCTTTGTTTGTATTTAGCTAGTGTTAATTTGAATTATATATTCTTAGTATTGAATTGAGTTTTTTTATATTAAAATGAATTGTACTATGCTTAAGTGTTCAATAAACTTTTGTTCATTGAAAATACAGTTGTCTGAGATTGCCACTCAATGCATCACTTGTAATAACGTACGAACCTAGCCGCGCGGGGGGGGGGGGGGGATTTTGTTAAGTTACGAGATAAAGGTCACGCTGCATATTAGTTTCACACTCAGACATATTTTGGTAATTGCTCCTTGTTTTTGAATTTTATATCTTAAACTAAATGTCCTGAAAGGCGCAGTATAAAATAAATATTCAGGGACACTAAGGGGAGAAGAAGCTTGCATATTTGTATTTGGGTGATATCTCGTATATAGATAAGATTTGGATAAAGACAAGTAAAGTTTCACATGTAAGGATAGTTGAAAGCCTAATAATCGTAAATTGGGACACAACGATAGTGACAAGAATTTTACGAATAAACGCTACAGATTGTCCTTATCATTCTTGATGTAAGCAGGACCTACTGTTGCTATGGAAACATCATGCCATATCCGACATAACAAACATAATATTTAGAGACATTTCCCCTTAAAAACGGAGATGCAGTATCTAAATAACATAATTTCGATGTTGTTTAGATTATTACACCACCACCACCACCTTTGTATTAAGTTTGCTATCTCATAAAAAGAGAACTAGAAAACAATTTTTAGATGCTGTTTTAGAACGAACATGGGCAACAACGGACCTCATTGACTTCTCAACAATATTTTTAACTCCAAGGAATCCAATTCCATTAAATAAATTAAAGAACATTTTTAAGCAAGTAATGAAACAATTAGTTTTCCAACAGAAATATCTAAGCCAAAGCATTTGGGTAAAAGTAATAATAATAATAATAATGATAATAATAATGCTTGTCAAGGATTTAGGAGTAGAGTGGGCTGTTCTGTCCTTATAAGTCATCGTTGAATATCTTAAGAGGACGTCCTGGTTTTCTTTTTCCTAGTGGTTTGTTTAAGCCAACAGAGAAAGGTAGTCGCAAAAGTAATCGATTATTGCAATTCAAGCTTTTCGGAATACAACAAATACGACTACCTCACAGCCAGTTATCATAAGATAGATGTCACGTTGTGGTTTACTGGGTTTAAAGATGTAATTTTAATTTTTAAATAATAACACATGATTTTAATGATTATCGCTTCTTTCTCCATTCCCGAAGCTAGTGTGTTAATTACTTTTTGTTAGATGAATCTGAATACTGAAATTACGGATTGCCTTTCTTAATTGCGTTTTTACTGAGTATCTTATGAAACCAACTAACTCAGTCTACTTTAAAATATACAGAAATTGTTTCTTTGGCTTTCCATTCAGTTTGTGCGTGTGTGCTTCCGTTCCTGCAACCACTCTTCTTGGTGGGTAACGGAGTTGTCCAAAGGAAATCAAAATTTCTAAGAACATTGTTGTTCGCATCTAAAATTATTTTCTTTTCTTCGTCTCCAAATCCCTCCCCCACCTTTATTTTCCTCCTAATAGCTTTAATTTTGTAAAAAAAAAGAAAATCTTAAATTCGTGCCACCGTAGAGTGGCTGTTTCCATCTGGGTGTCTAAGTAAAATATAGCTTCCTCGCTTGCTAATTCAAATTCCACTCTCTAATACATATCTCTAACACTTTTTTTATGCTTTTGGACGTTGTTCAATCGAAATGCCTCTCATAAACCAACTATTTTGTCGAGGCCATTTCAATCGTGGTCAGCAAAAAGTCCATGCATCTATATTCGAGATTTCAAGATATGTTATAATTTGTTTGAAACTGCACAGGAAATGTTTGTACATTAACGGGATCAAAAAGAAAAACGAGTTCGTTTTATACTACAGTGCCACAGTGTTGTCAAAAAGATAAGTGATCGTTATTTAGAACAGAGAATTTACATTTCTTGTAAAGGTAGGTAAATCCTCAAAGGGGGTGGGAATGATAAAACCATCCCATTAAGATTAAATAACATCATCAGGAAAACATCGTTCAGTAAACAAAAATAAATAAATATAAAAAATAGCGGATCTCACGTCAGTAAACAGCACGCATCAGCTTTCTAACACACCATAGAATCAATCACATGTTCAAAATATAAGAAAATTTGTTGATTCATTCAAATAAATATTTAAATATGTGATTAACAATTGAAGAGCTAATTTGCAATACATATACTTCATGATTCATTTTAGAAAATCAGCAACGACAAACTATAACCTTTGGGGGTCACTTTTGCACCTCACTTTTCAACAAGCTCTCAATGGACTCATAAAATATTGAATTTAAAATAAAACGACTTAATCCCCTACCTCATGTTGTGCTTACAGTATCTATGCCTCTATAGGTGAGAATGTTTATTTTTTGGCGCAAATTAGCATCATTCAACTTATCACCGATGCAATTCTCCAAATATGTCTGCCTCTTTCCAAAATCGAAAGACATCTTGAATGAACAAGGGATTCATAATAATATTCTAAACTCTTTTGGGTTTTAGTTCCAGATATTTTGAAAGCAGTTGAAAAAGGGGAAAAAATCAAAAGTATTTTGCACAATGGCCACATCGTTGACTTCAGTGCACAGATTCTTTAAATGATTAGTTCGCTGACTCGCAAGTTTATGTACAGATCCACTTTCGATTGTTTTCCCGTTATGTTTATCTCTTATGCTCTTGGGAACAGTCTATCTTGTTGTATTTCTCAAGAGAATTCTTATCTGCAATCAACAATTGCTGATGGTAATTCTGGAGAAATGTAAGATGTTCCAGGTTGATAGAAGATATGAAAACCATCCATAAATTTCCTATCTCTTCTGCTCATCTTTATTGGAATATTATAAACCAGTAACTTCAAAACGTCTTAATAATATTATTGTGTTTGTAACTCTCTTAGGATTATTTTCAAAATCACTTTAGCTTTAATATTGTCGGCGAAAATAGTTTAATGAGAAAATTCCTCCTCACACACCAGAAATAAAACATAACAAACAACATCTTCATGGATATAATTAAATAACTGAATGTTTGGGTTTTAGAACTAGTAGGTATCGTGTATTTGGTTTGTCCGAATTGCATCAAAATGTAAATAAATGACTTCAGATTCATTTGATAACTAAACATGGCATTTTTGTTAAGCTCTGGTACCGATCATTTTTTAATAAAACAGAGTCGACGTGTACTTTGGTTTTCTTTCTTTTATTTTCCTGATTGCATTGCAGTAAATTCAATTTAATTAATTTTTCTCAAAGAATAAATTAAAACAGTTAATTCATTCTAGAGATTCTCGAATATGTCGGCAGATGCATTTTTATTATTCTTTCATCTGTCAAAGGATTGCAATGTATACACATAAAATATGAGTAAATTATTTAGCTAAAATTACGTTGCATAGCTAAATTAGCTATGCAACGTAAATAAAGACAGACGGAATCTCACAGCTTAGGGTGGGGGAAAGTAACTTACCAGGAGAGTGTACTGCATTGATGTGAAGTGTTCCAGCGATCAAAATAATGGTATAGAATGCCTACAAAAATAAACATACGGAGTTTATTTAGTGAATTATTCAAATAAAGTCGGTGCAGGTGAAGAGAAAATAAATGAACACATTTAAAATCATATTTCTTGAATTCTTAGAAACGAATGTTCTGAATATAAATTCTTATCTTCCATGTTTGGTTTAGAATTATAAGTTACTCCAAGTTTTCCGTTGTAGTCATCAATCACCGCTCGGTAAGCAGAATCTGTTTAGTTTGATTTATCAATTTCACACACGCATGCGACATTAATGTACTTCGTTGTTGCATACTTTTAGGAATTAATATTCGTGAATATTTACATTAGTGTCAGATAAGGGAATAAAGTAGTTATACGAAACACAGGAATACAGTTGGCGATTTATAAATTCTTTAAGGATGTGTTTAATCAGCGCCATCAGTGGCTTATATACATAGGAAATTCTGACACAATTTTTGATTTGACCACGCCCCTTTAAGGCAGACGATACTAAATAGGGTAATTTTCAAATCAGCAGCAGCAGTAAACGCTAATAATAGTTCTGTATGGCAGCTTGTAATGAATGGTTGTTCTATCTGAAGAGATATTTCCTTTATTCAATGACAGTTTTAGTTTGACAGGTATTAATTTATATATAAAGTTTTTATACAAACATATTTATTTAGTTTTAATTTATAAATTAGCGCTATATTGAATAGCATGGCATTCTTTTTACATTGCGCGCGCTCATTGCAACTTGATATTTTGTTTACAGTAATGTTTAAAATAGTCGCATAGATTAAGCAGTAAATTAATCAGTAAATCTGATAGTGTTATAGCACATTTTTCATTTATTTTATTTTTTTTTCCAAATCAAATCATTTTATTTTAAATTTCACGTTATAGTAAAAATTTTGCATATAGTAAAAATCAGCTTCTTGCATTTTGCTTGGGTGAGTTTTATTTCTTATTGATAAACACAGAATATTGAATATTTGAATATTTTGGCATTAAATAAGTACTGTATATTGTTCATGCGTTGCTTCTAAAGAAGCTACGCATGAACGTTTAATAATAATAGCTCACAGACATATCTAAGATGTAATATATTTAGTATGGTATATTGCAATATTTTTATATTTGTTTCTAGTTAATAGTTAATATCTGAACCTAGAATTCCTCAGTATAGTGTAGTGTAGCGTGCTTTGAATACATGCATAATTTACTATTTTTAATACATATAAGTTTACGAATCTATTCAAATAATAAAGTGTGCTTAACATAATCAGCACTATTTATGACAGTGATTGTGTGTGGTTTCCAACTTATTATAATCAATTTTTAATCCTAAATAAATTGTTGCATTTAAGTTTTTCTATTTCCATACAGTTGTAGTTTGAATGTAAGAATAATTGTATGAATTTAGTATTTATATGTTACATTTCACAAGTTAAAAATTGCACATTTTTTTCTTTTAGGAACATTTATACTAAGTTTATTTGAATGGGGAAAAATGTTATTTTTAAAAAGATTAGCATTTAAATACATACCTTGATTTGCATTTCTTCATCCATGGCAAGAAAAACCGAAGACAATGCTATTCGGGAAAGCGTTTATTTTACTGTTTAGGCTTTAGATGAAAGAAGTCAGAAGATATTCCAGTTGCGCGCCTCCGTAGCGCAACTAGAAGAACGACGGTACGTTGCGCCCTTCCTTTAGAAAAGGCCTAAGTTCGATTCTCGTCATGACGGGAGGAATCTTTATATGGACTTTTTCAATCGAGGGTGAGTTAGCCGATCTCATACGGAGGTAGCAGGGTTTTTTCTCCGGGAAACTCGAGTTTTTCATCCCGCATACAGACAAATCGGCCCTTCAGAACACACGCAATTTACAGACAAAAAAAATACTAGCTGTGGTGGTGGTGGTTGTGAGCAGTAGATGGCGTTGATATAGGTGATTGGTGGTGGAGCTGGGGAGTTGTATAGTAGGTGTCCTCCCGCGATGAGTCTTCAGACTCCTTGGAGGTGTCACGAATAATAATAATAATAATATATACTAAATAAAACTAGTTCTGGGAAAGATCCCTGTGGTATACCATAATCTAATGTTTGAAAACTACTATAGTTGTTTTGTTTTTTTAAATTATTTTTTACAGTATGAGACCTAGCATTTAAATAATTTTTCAAACTCATTTTGGACAGTACCCTACAACGGTTAATTTTCTTAATTTCATGGAATATTGTCAAAAGCTTTATGCAGATCTAAAAATACTGCTAATGTTAGGTTATGACCATTTAAGAAGCTATAAACTGAATTTATGAAGTTAAGTAAAGTATGTTCAGTATGTTCGTGGTATCCGTTTTTCTGTACCCAAACTGATTCTCTGGAAAGATTTTTTTAAAAAATTCCATTAGTCTAATTTTTACCAATTTTTCTAATATTTTAGAAAAAAATAAAATAAAAAAAAAACAGAAAGAGAGATTGATCTATATATATTTTAAATTTTATAAAACAAAGGAAACTAGCGCTCCCAAACTCTTATTTAAAATCCTATGGAAACGTACTGATAAGACAATGAGGGCTACACATCTGATGTGTTTTCACAATGATGATATTAATGCTATCATATCCTGATTTTTTAGGCTATCAATGACATTCCTGATTTCATTTTCACAAGTAGAGTAAAAATCCATGCAGTTATTAATTCTGTTAACAGCGTAATTCACTAAGTAGTTTTAACATTCCTTAGAAGGTTTCCTTTGAACATTCCTCGCTTACGACACGATCACTGAATTCGTCATCTAATCATTTGTATTTGACTTCGTTTACTCTGTTCTCATTAATATTTTTAAGTGGAAGGAATAGTTTGTTGATGCATATCTGTGATTAATTTATTCTCAAACTTCCATTATTTTCTGGGATTGCCTGGACATTTTAGGAATTGATTTCTGTAGTATTCATTTTTACTCTCTTTTAATTTATAGTATATCGATTGCTTGGATATCTTTTGAACTTTTTTTACATGTCTGCATAGATTTCCGTCCCCTAGGGGACGGCATTGTTTTTAATATATTCATTACTCTTAAAATGTGATAAACTTTTCTGGAGTCAGTAAAAGGACGTGATTTAGCAAGCTACTAGAGATTAAATTTTTTTTTTGTAAAAGCTTTTGAATGAAAGAGATTGGTGCTAATGATAATAATAATGAAGCAAATTAGTATATTTCGAAAACTATTTCAATGGAAAATAAGTTAGCCGGTCTCATCCGTCGATAGGAAGGATTTTTTTTTCCAGAGGCTCAGGTATTTCTTCTTGCGTAACAGGCAAACTAACGAGAGATTACACGCAATTAATGAAAAACGTAATTAATGAAAAAAAAAGTAATGAGTAGTGGATCTTCGATGGTGTAGTGTAGACCGTCGATTGTACTATTGTATAATGTAGAGTGACTGAAGTAGTCTAGTTCTGCTTGACCTGTTTATGATTATTATTATTACTTTTATGATAGAATGAAGGTGATGTCACAGCAACAACAACTAACTAATGGTGACAAATTTTAGCAAGTTCAGTAAGTAAAACAAGATAGAATAGTTATACTGAAAAAGAATTATTTTTTTCTTATGAGAGATAAACAAACTTTGTACATATATTTCACTTGATGCAAATATGCCTTACGTTATCAGCTACGCGAGCTATTCGACCACACCCTGATAAATAGCTTGGATTTGCGTGACACATAACCCATCCCATGATAGAGGATGATAACGGCAACACGTAAGCCTGCGTGGTTGGAGTCTTGAAAATAAAACGAAAGGAGAGAAAGATTTAGGATGGAAGAACGTTATCGTGTGATGTATTATCAGGGGACCAGATAACCCTGCAAGCACGTGATCTTGATGCATAGCTATCTCCATGTGCGATGTCCGATATACGCGGAAACGCCCGTACAATGGAGATGAATTCCAGATTACCCATCTACGTTTTTTTCTTTCCTCTTCTCCCCTCTCTCGATTCGGTTCTAGATATGTCGCTTATCTTAGGCTGCTTGCAGACAAAAGTGAATATTATACAGCAATATGGAACCTCCTATATGTGAAATATGTTTGAAAATCGCTTGCAGTTTAAATTTTATTTAAAATTTAAACTGCAAGCGATTAACGCATTATTATATAACGAATTATATTAACGCATGATATAATGTTTATCTAGACAAATCTCTGTTAAACATGGTGTCTGAAATTTGCTATAGCTCTTACTCAGAGACTATTCAATGTATTTTTTTTTACCTACTGACATAAAAAAGACGATAATTTCCCCTACTGGATGAAATATTTCGCCACTTATTATTATTTTTTCTTATTCCCAAAACAGTACGCAAGTAACTGGTGTTTTAATTTAAAAAAATATACAACTTTTGTTTTTTTTTAATAATTGAGTTGTTTCATTTTTCATTTAAGCTTTTCAAATTTAAAAATATTATTTATTTATTACACACACACACACACACACACACACACACGAGAAGTCAGTGGCGGCTCGTGGCTTGAAATCGTGGAAGTGCTGCAACTTTCGAAATATACATACATACACACTGTAAGTACAGTTTATACGTGTTTGGATAAAATATCGAAATTATGGTAAAAATTGAAAAAAAAAATTAAACATGAAAAAATATGTTTATTATCGATAAAATGATACAGTTTGGTATAATTCAAAATTACTTAAAAATAAAATCCATTCCTTTAATTGTAATTAAAGGAATGGATTTATAATTTTTGGACATTACAATTAAATCCTTTAATTGTAATGTCCAAATATTTAAAGAGACGGAGTAACACGATAAGCACCACGAACACGCTACTACTGACGCAAACTGCATATAAACAACAGTGGAACTGCACGACGGATAGTGCCCCATTACGCTAATAGCTCGCATCCCACTATGACGTGCACATGCTTGCGCGCGTAGCAATATGACACTGTGGTAAACACACTGCTGCTAGCGTCCTTCGTCCAAGATGGGTTTTTATTATCTTTTATACAAAATAAGAGAATTGTATAGGATTGTTGATGAAAATTTAAATATTACACGCAAATATAAATAAATTAATAAATAATATATCGAGAAAAATTGGGGGTGCTGCAGTTCCATAGTGCCTATGCACGAGCCGTCCCTGCGAGAGGTACAAGAACCTATTGCACATCAGCGCCGTGTGAATGGATGAGAAATAGTGCACCTCAATAGTAGTGAGAATCTGCGTTATAAGTGCACCTATGATGAAAAATCCTGTTTCCGTTGTGCTGAATGAATAGTATTAATATTACTAGAATAATATTAAGGGAATTAATGGTATAAACTTCTCTCTCTCTGCCTCGATGAGTCTTTGATTCCAGGAAGGTTGATGTAATAATATATTTTATTCTTTTAAGGAGATTGGGCATTATTGTTATCTGACAGGAAACGCTCAGTATTTAGTTCTTATAATAGTATTTTGAGGATATTTGGAAGGAGATGACCCTATTTGGGGAGGGTTATCTGTAGAGTCTTTTAGAATGATATTGTTTCAGTTAACATCCCAAAATTTCAAGGTTCTAAAACCTAGAACACGATTCATATTTGAGAAACGGAGTTGAGTTGCACGGTCTAAAAAAAAAATTGGAGTAAAAATGCACTCACATAAAGCTGTTTTTGTATATTCTCAGGACATGAGAAGTCCGAAAAAATCTGTTTTGTTAGGAGATCTGATATTTTTATATCCCCAAGCTATTATCGAAGTGGAAGGCGTTCTTTGAGAATTTCTGTGCAGTACTGAAGGAATAGGTTGGAAAAATTATCGACAATTGTTTTAACCGAAAGTAAAATATCAAAACTTGAGCAGGAACACGACTGTCACATTTTTTCTTGGTTCTTAGTTTTTTTTTTTCATTCCTATCCTACTTAGCAATCGATTACTAAGTAAAAATGAAAAAAAATGTGACTGGTTGCAGAACTGGAAAAAATGTTGTACCAGTCATGTTTCTATGCAAAATTCGATATGTTATTATCGGTTAAAAGATTTGCTGACCGTGGCAAAGTTGTCTAAGGGTGAGGATGCTTTTGTCACTTTTTAAGCGCTATTACCAAGAACTTTTCTGTGTTTTTAGTGGCGAAACCCACTGAAAACACAGAAATACGCGAAAATTTAAACTATAGCACCGCTTAGTATACAGAATAACCCATTTCTAACTAAATGAATATATTTATTAATATATTTATATTCATATATTCATAATAACGATTTTTTTTCAGATTACTCTTCGAATAAACCTGAAAAAAAAAACTCGTATTTTATATTAAGAAGCAACCTGACATGAATTTTAATTTTACAGAACTGACAAAGTATGATGAGGCTGGTCAATAAATTAATAAAGATATTTTTCTGGTAAGTGGAATTAATGTAGGTGATTCGAATGTATTTTGTGTTTCTTTTATTATTATGTCATTTATGTAATTAGAAAATGCAAAAGAACGCAAATCATACGTGAAAGGAAATTATGTTATTGTTTTTATTCTTATTTTTCAAAGCAAGGCAAACAAATGTTTGCACGTGAAATGTCTTCACTTCCTACCCTAATTATGCAAAGTGTTGATTTTTGTTTGCTCATGATTCAGTAAAACAAGAATATCTTGTTTCTATTCTTATTTTACTCCTTATGAGAGCGAGTTGCTTCTGTGTGTGTGTGTGGGGGGGGGGGTTATATCTGTAAGCAGCAATATAACACCACTCGCTCAGTAAGGAGTACGTAGGTTCATTATTTTGAGTGTGAAACAGGAGAATGAAGATAAATGTGGAATCCTCATTATTGCTATGGGCCTTGCAAGTTTAATATTACTAAATGTATTCAGGAAACAAAGGGAGGGGGTGAATCTATGACTTGTGGGGATGGCAAATTTGAGCAACCAAAAGATAACGGATGATTTCTTTTACTAATATATCTGGATTTTCAATGAAAAATCAACATTTGATATCGAATGCAGACTTAATCTACCATAAGAACCAATGCATCAATCTTTAGATCCTTCATCTGTCATCACCGCAAGATATTGCAATAATTGACAGGAGGTGAACGTTTGCTCCCTGTACGGATAGGAAGTCATCATAAGATGAAAGCATTTATGAAATTATAAACGCACCTCCTTTAGTAGAACAGGAGGTGCGTTTATTACAGGAGGAATTAAACGATCTTGGTGGCGATTTGAATTTATCTGAACAACAATGTCAGCTATTTAGATATCATCTTCGCCAATGAAACTAGAACTAGAAGCTCACAGAAAGAAAATTTCTGTTTTTTAGAAATAGAATCGAAATGTTAGCTTCATATTCTAAGAAAAGAATGGATTTTTACTGACCTAAGTCAGACTTATTGACGTTTATTTGTTGACTCTTCTTAAAAGCACTTATGTTGCATAATAATAGCAGAAACCTTCCGTCTTTATCTGTCTCTCTTCCTTTCCCTCCCCCTCGCACGTACACACGCACACACACATATGGGAACACTTAAAAATGGATAATGGATTGTCGAGTTATTTTTTATAGTTCACGTAATAAGGCACAATGACTACCATTAGTTTTCTTTGAAGATTTCAAAGTATTTGCAGTACCTTTGGGTATGCAAAGAGGATTTACAAAACATTGTTGATTTTTATGCCTTGGATGTCCATAATCAAGTGCAATTTATGGACATCCAGGAAAACGATGAAACATTACGGCAAGAAAATCTTTTCATTCCGGAAAAGATATTTCACCAGAAAGAGAAAAATCATAAAACCCAAACCCCCTTAACCCAAGAAAATATTTCTGCAATCATTGAGTATTAAACTCGATCTCACGAATTCATAATATTATACACTATGAACAAGTAACTGAAAGATTAACTCTTCGAAAGTTTTCATTTCAATAGCCAAACTTAAGGACGCTATATTTGTTGGATCTCAAATTAAGAAAATATTAAAATATGAAGATTTCAGATTTCTAAAAGATAACGAACTGGAAACATGGAAATTGATGGGAAAGTGTTCAATGGTTTAGTAGAAGTTATCACCTGGACATTGTGGTAAGGGAGCAGTAACACCAAATAAAAAGGAAAGCTGGTACAGTGGGAAACTGCTGTCGAAGAGAGACTCAAAGGTACTTACAGGAAGAAACTGATTACTTATAAGTACTTTTTTAATTATGTGCATATTTAAGAATATTTTATTTTCTTACTGTAAATATAGCAGCATATGCAGGTTTCAGTCGTTTATATTCATTTAAAAAAAAAAAAACAGAAGCTTTTCCTAAGCGAATATCATTTTATTAACAGTCCTAATATGCCAATGTACAAGCTCTTAGACAAGTTTCTGCTTTAGCTTACTTGCCACAAAAAGTATGTCCTATTGAATCCTAAAATACACGAATCCATCCACCTGATTTGATTCTGGTTACAAGACCCAGTGTCCACTGTAACTAATGATAAAATACATGAAAATAGTTTGTTTGAGACTGCAAGTATCCATTAAAGACCGCATTTATCAAAAGTATGATAAGATATAATTGCTGGCCTGGCTGGCCGAGTAGTTAGCGTATCCGCTCTCCAGCTAAAAGGCTGCGGATTCGAATCCCGCCGTGGACATGGATGTTTGTGATTGTCTGTGGAAAAACCAGTGGTGGTGGTGGTGGTCGGCAGTAGATGGCGTTGGTGTAGTTTAGGTTAGTTGTAGTTAGTGAATTGGGTGGTGGAGAGAGCTGTAGAGCAGGTGCTCTCCCTCGATGAGTCTATGGACCCTGGAGGTGTCTAATAATAATAATAATAATAATAATAATAATAATAATAATATTAGTTTCTCAGTGGCTGGCAAAAACAACCAAACAGACAATAATATGAGAAGAGGATACAGCACTCACTTAGTGTTCTGCTATAATGTAAAATCGAAATATTTTACATATTTGGCTCTTAAAATATACAGCAATCCTAATTTCAAAATAAAATTTGGAAACTAATCGTTCATGATTTAAAGTGATGCTGCGGAAACATCATTTTATAGCTAGTATTTACTCAGTGCATACTCAAAGTAATGAAAGACCTTACGTACTGCCACTGAATATCAAGCTGACATTACTTTGAAACCTGGAGAGGGTTGTTCTTTGCTGTTTGGAATTATGGAAAAGCAACTAGGACTATGGGTGGAAGGAATATATTATGTGTGTTAATTGCGTATGTCCTTCTTGGCGGTTTATTTGTTTTGAGGGGGTAAAAAAACAGACTTTTTTTTTTTTAGCAAGTGTTCATTTCTCAAAGCAGGTATATTCACCCTGCTGATTCTGTATGAAATCGGCTATCTCATCTGCAGTTAAAAAAAAATAGTGAGTGAACTGCAGAGGTATTCTATTATGTTTCTTGTTTCATTGTACTGTATCTTGAATAAACTTCCATTTTCATCACTTTTAATTAAAATATTTCTACATAAAATGACAATGTTTATATAACGCGCTACAGAAGGTTCCTATGTTAATATTATGTAAAGAGCTTTAATTTCATATGATCGAATATTCGCAGAGGTTTCTCCGTGCAAATTACTTCTCTCTCTCACTGTCTCTCTCTCTCTCTCTCTCTCTCTCTCTCTCTCTCTCTCTCTCTCTCTCTCTCTCTCTCTCTCTCTCACACACACACACACACACACACGGTATTATGCTTAGTTCCCCGTCTTGACCATTGTGAAAGTCAATGCTGACCACTTTCAGCATCATCTTTAAACTGTTTTACAGAATGCTCCATCTAACGTTCTTATTAGTCTTATCAAATATCTTCAATAAAGCCAAGCTACTAGCTTATAAAATGATGCAGTTTATAAGTAAGCAGCTTTTTTGAAGAAACGCTGTTTACTTAGGCAACTATTTGATCATGCGAATCTGTTTACATAAAACAAGAAGTTTCTGAAGCATGAAAACATATTTTTTCTTTTGGTTTTGCTATTTACAAACATTTTCTACAAGACTGAGTAAATATCATGTGATGGACGAAACGCATCTAGTACTGAACTGGAACTCAGCGAAATCTTCGTATCTTTGAATTACTGATAAACAGTCTAAGAATGATATTGACTGAGAGGCATACATCTTTTCTTCAAAATCTTCTGCCAGCATGTATACTAAAAATAATACTGTTTTTATATAAATACTGTCGAGGAAAGATTTTAGAAGACGTGGATAGATTTCAATATTTAAGTAGCTGGATGTCAGAGACAGAAACTTCAGAGTTGGCAAAGCTAATAGAATACGCAAAGCTAAATCGGCATTAATGGAAATGAAGAGAATTTTAATAAACAAGAATATTAAAATAGGTGTTAGAGTTGGAATAATTAAATCAACAGTTTGGAGTATTGCAAGTTATGGAAGTGAGTCATGGACACTCAGAAAGAGAGATATGGAGAGAATCAATGCATTGGAAATGTGGTGTTATAGAAAGATGGAAAAGATTAGCTATACAGAGAGAATATCAAATCAAGAAGTTTTAAGAAGAGTTGGGATGGAAAGAACACTGCTCAAGAATATTATGCAAAGAAAGACCATATTTGCAGGACATCTTCTGAGAGGTTCTTCGGGACATCTGACAAGAACTATATTACAAGGGAAAGTTGAGGGGAAGAGAAGACGTGGAAGACCAACTAGAGAGTGGTTCAATGACATTGTGGAATGGACTGGTTTAAGAATGACGGAGGCGACAGATAGAAATGGAGAAGAGCTGCTCATCTGCTGCAACCCTCTTGCTAGAGGATGCTACTGGACGACGACGACGATATAAATATTATAATAACCAGTTTTTATCTGTACGTCAGTTAGCAGCACGACGACAGCGAATACCACTTTGATTCAAGTAATAAGTGCCACATTTTCAGAGGTCATTGGCACATATAACGAGACTGCTCAGTACCATTTCGGTTTATCAAAACTGAAATAAAGCCATTTCACCTAATTTCATTGACGATATGCACAGTTTTTTAGACAAAAAAAAAACGAAGAGGTGATATGACAAAGATATTTAAGGCTATTATTGGTATTAACTGGATGAACACGATAAGATTTTTCATTGTCAGAAAAAGAGGGAAAAACAATGATAAGCGGCCATCCTTGAAGTTGCACTAGCGTGTCAAGTGAAAGAGTGAGAATGTTTTGTTTTGTTTTGTTTTCCGTGGAATGCATTACCTCGAAAGAAGGTGTAAGAGTGTAAACAATAAATAAGTTTAAGAAGTCGTGTCTAAAGAGGACCACTCGCGATGAGTGTGACGAATTGCAGTTTTTAATGGTTATTTAAGTTAAACCTGAAATACGTCAGTTAAAATTTGAAGTCAGCAAATTTGCTTTTAAAATTTACTGCCCTCTCTCTTTAATTTAAGTAGCGATATTTTAAACATATGATGATTTTCTTTCCAAACGGTGAATAAATCCATAGAGTTTGAGGATTACAAATTAACAGGTTCCTTTTCTATGATTTGTAAATTCATTTTTTATTATAGTTTCTCGTGATGTTTACGGCAGAAGTTTCTCATTATATATTAATTTTCTATATATATATAGTGACAGGGGAAAAAGATTTAGGAGAAAAGCATTTCTCACAAGAAGTTTTTTATACATTACCGTCTATATATGGACGATATAACAATGATGATTTTCGTCGTCATATATTATCCTGTATATGGCATGCAGTTTCTTGTATTTATTATTATTATTATTATTAGACGCCTATATGCGATTATTATTATCATCATTCGAAGTGCCCTGTTTTGCCGTGCCGGAAGATTTAATTCGTTAATGGTGATGAATCACAGCTCAGAATTTAAAATATTTGGTTCGATCCCTGAAATATATTCTGGTGGCAGAAAATGAAAAAAAAAAAAAATACTACTAAAGAATATTTAGTAGTTATTACAGCATATCGCAAGAAACGACGTGTGCGTGCGTGTGTGTGTGTGTGGGGGGGTGTAATTTTAAAGAACCTCCAAAGCTCAGGTGGTATCGAGAAAACCCTTTGGTTGGTAAGACTTGGGCCCGGATACATCAAAAACATGAAGAACCTTTATAAGACCTTTTCAATTTGAAGGCGAGTTAGCCGATCGAATACGGGGAGTAGAAGAATTAGTTTTTTATCATGTTTTTTTATATCTCAAAACAGTCAAATTGGCCTCCAGAAGAACACGTGCAATTAATAGACACTATACACTGGCCTCATAGTCTTAGGTGTTTCAGTCATAACACCACCAAATAGTCTTCACCTTGTCGTTTTATTTTAAAATTGTAAAAAAAAAAAAATCAAACTATTTGTACAAATCCTCTTTTGACGATTGGGATGGCTATAGTTTTACTGTAATCTAGATTCGTTTTTGTTATTGTTTTATGGAGTATTTTATTAATAGTATTTTTGTTATAGCCATTATTTATGAATGTGTCGCTGATGATTTTTAGTTCTTTTTTCAGGGCTTGCAGGTTAGAGCAAATTGTTGTAGCTCTGTTTTTAAGGGTGTTAATGACTCCATATTTTTGTGATGGGTGGTGGTATGAATTAGCATGTATGTATTGGCCAGTGTGTGTCGGTTTTCGGTAGACCGTGAAGGATAGACTGCCTGAAGGAAGACGTGTGACTAGTGTGTCTAGGAACGGGAGCGAATTTTGGTTTTCGATTTCGATGGTAAATTGCATGCGTTCGTGCTTGTACACGAACGCATACAATTTACAGAGCTACAACAATTTGCTCTAACCAGCAAGCCCTGAAAAAAGAACTAAAAATCATCAGCGACACATTCATAAATAATGGCTATAACAAAAATACTATTAATAAAATACTCCATAAAACAACAACAAAAACGAATCTAGATTACAGTAAAACCATAGCCATCCCATACATTAAAGGGTTATAGGAAAAAATCAACAGAATCCTACAACATTATAACCTCAATGCCACCTTTAAACCACCCACTAAACTTAAAACCATATTCAACTCCTCTAAGGATCCTCTCCTCCCATTAGCACATCCTGGAGTCTATTGCATTCGCTGCACCTGTAGCTTACCGTACATTGGTGAAACAGGACGGACAATCCCTATACGCAAGAGAGAACACATTAGGCACATTAAATATAACCATTATGGTGAAGCAGGCCTCTCAGACCACGTACTCAATACCTTACACCAAATCAACTGGAAAAGCACCTGCTCTTTACACTGCACAAAAACCTGGTACGAAAGGAAATTTAAGGAAGCCTGAGAAATCCTGAAAAACCACCCAAATATCAACAACAAAGACGGCATGAAAATTTCAACGATCTGGATGGCACACATTCAGCCTACCTATTATAAATATCCAGCATAAGTCAGGACTCTAGCCAATCTACAGCTAGTATTAGAAACCATTCCATACCAACTGGCTGGAATGTACATGATGTTAATATATGTATATAGATAGATACTTGTTCTTGTGCCCAATGTATTTCTACAACCAACAGATACCACCAGTAATAGGACTCTAGCGTTGATGTATAATTTTTTTTATTTATTTTATTTTATTTTTATTTATTTATTTATTTAAAAAAATTTTTTTTTTCACCAGAGGTCAGGCCAATAATTGTTGTAGCGGTTGGTCAGTGTCTTAAACAAACCAGTTTGATTGTAGTGTAACTTGTTTTCTGTGTACAGTTGTATGCTTCAGAAGATGACCTTACCATAAAGGTCGAAACGTCGAATGTAGATTTTAGTTATATTAAACTAAAGTTTTTATTCAAACACAGTAGTTGTCTCCATAATTTTCAAAAACGCATGTCTTATTATTAATGTAGTGGCTGCTTTTATGTAGATGAACTGAATGGAACGATGTTGCAGGTATATATCATTAGCTCTCTCTCTCTCTCTCTCTCTCTCTCTCTCTCTCGCTATGTTTATTCACTTTGGAATTACGAATCTTCACGAGAACGTGCTTGATTACGTAGTTATGTAGTTAATTAAATTCTTATTAAGGCTCTTCATGTCTTTGATGATATTAAGGCTTACCTACCAAGAGGACACCAACTGAGCTTCGGAGGCTCTTTAAAATGGCAACCACACACACACACACACACACACACACCATACCTCCTAAAGACTGAATAAGCCAAATTTAATATCATACAATGTGTACACAGTTTCTTTAATCAAATAGGGTAATCACACTCCTCGAGATAAACAGTTTTATAATTTAAGGAGACGCCATTCTATGAGTCATTTAACTTTTTATTATTTTTATAATTAAAGGATATTTATTATCTTTTTTAAACTGTCGTGAAGGAAAGAAGTCGGCAAGCAACTTAACATCGCCCCTTTCTCATGATTTTTCTTTGTTTCGATTCGGTGAATAGACTACAGATACCGGTGTTAAATTGTGAATGAAGATATTTATAATTAATAATACTTAATTCAAAATTAACATGATCTACTATATCATAATTAGGACTTATTTAGATTTATTTTGTTAGTCTCTTGCTTATAAAATGTTATTCATGTAATTTCTTTTGAGTTTTATTAGTTAATTTTATTTATGTAATTTTAGGGTATATCATAAACATGAAAAGACTCAGTATTAAAGTGTCATTTATTTTATTTGCTTTATTCCTTTAATAATAATATAAGAAACTGTGATGTATGTAAGTTTAATATATCCAGAAGTTTCTTTATGATATCATTTGATTGGTTGTTGTGAGAAATCATGCAAATTTCTCCTAGCGCGTGTTGGAGCATGAACTACTATATACCAAGGGAAAATCAAGTTTGATGTGAGCTAAACCGGTGAGAACCAGTTACTGGCGGGGGAAAGGAACGAGTGGAAACGAACACGAAAGTAAAAAAGGAAAAAGGAGTGGGGGAGTATAGAGAACGGTAGCTAGAGACTGAAGGGGGATTTTGACGTGCCGAAAACGGAATAGTAAGGACCGGGAATCGCTTGGCATTTTAACTTACCTTTTTTTTTTGGAGTTGAATTTCTACCAAAACTTCCTAACGCCTAGCGTTAGGAAGTTTTGGTAGAAATTCGTATAAGAAAAGGAAGATATGGGTAATTAATTTAAACCAAGTGCAAAAATGTTATATTCTCCCTAGTCTATAAATCAATCTCGGAAATATAAGATTCTTTTAAGTTTGTGTTACTACAAAGTAAAAGTCAGCAAAGACTTTAAAGATGTTGTTCGATCTCCTTATGATGTGATGAAGCTATATCCTGGTAAGATTACCTTACTATACTTAGTGTAAAGTAACGAAAATTAATTCCGCCGAAAGTAATTTATTCCTAGTTGCTGTATTCAGCGAGTCAAGATTGGGTGAGTGATGTGCTAAGACTTTTCCCTCTTCAAGTGACAAATGCTATATTATTGAATTAAGTGTTCATTGACTGAACGTGAATACTGAGAAGCCTATTTGTTGTAATTTAGGAATCTCGAACTTACAAGAACAAATTTTGATTGACTGAGCTTAGAGAATTACAAATGAATGTCCGATGGTTCATGAGTTGTATTCTTTCTGAATATCTTGAACTGATTTGATATTTAAATGTTTTGAGATGTAACCTTGGTTAGAGTGAAGTTGTGATAGAAGTTCCTTATAACAAGAAAAACAAGATCTGTTAATATAGTTTTTAATTATAAATTTTAAGATCAGCTGAGTAGTGCACTAGTATCTTAATGAGAGCTTTATATTCGTTTAATTATAATGTCCCTATTGGAACATCGTGTTATGATGTAATTATATGTGACACTGCATGAAATATTTTTTTTAAAATTTTTTTTATCTAAGATCAATCTAGTGTTTGCCTGATTTTCTTTCACTGGAAACCGCTCATTTAATATTTCGATCCAAAAGCGGGAGCTATGCTTAATAGTGAGAACCTCAGCCTAAAATCAGCTTTATAATAACCTGGTACAGTTGAAGGTTGATTTATCAAGGTTGCTCATGCAATTCAGAACATAAGAGTGGCGCAGTATAATACAAATTTTCTTTGTGTTCGGATGATATATCAGCCTACAACTAGTTAAATACTAACGCGAGAGAGAATTGTAAGACGATAAAACATGATTGAGCAGAAGCGATGATCTAACACCGGCTAGGAAGCATCCACAGATTCATTGGACATCATCACATTGCACATCACCACTCCTTGGTGGTATGCCACACACCGATCCTTTCCAACTTTCTTCTGCTAATATCCTTAAGAAGTCTTAAAGTTCTATCGATTCTTTCTTGCACCCATTCGTTTTTCCACCTTTCAGTATGAGATCCTCACCAGTCTCCTGCAACACCATATCTTAAAAGCTGTTATTTTTTTCGTATCAGACTTCGTTAGGTTCCACGTTTTACACCCACAAGTTGCTATTGAAAAAAAAAAACAGCTGCATCAAGAATTCTTAGCTTTTTTGTGTACATAGATCCATCCTTCCTTTAGCTATTTCTAATATTCTTTTGATGTCTTCTGAGCAACAGCTCTTCACATTAATGATGGATTCCAAGCACTCGAATTTGCTGACCTCCTCAATTATTTTTCGGTTAAGGTACACACTTGTTTCTCAAGAGCTTTTCTGTTATTATTTCCTTTGAGAACCATAATCCTTGTATTGCTAGGGTTGAGTTTCAGTCCTCTGTTCTTGCTAATCTCATTAACTCTGTCAAGGATTTTTTCTTCTTGTTATTACAGTATCATCAGCATACCCTCAGATTACTGATCCATCTGTCACCTATCTTAATTCCTGTCTTAAGCTAATTCAATGCTCTCTCTCTCTCTCTCTCTCTCTCTCTCTCTCTCTCTTAGAGTGTTTGTTGAATATCCAAGTGGGAACAAGACACAGAGAGTGAGAGAAACATGAAAATGTTCAGAATATATAAAATTATGCCATGTTTTCGATCCATGGTGCTATTTTCACTGGCTCATAAGAATTAGATGGAAGAGCATTGCTTAGAGAGCCCCAATATCAATGAATCGTCGGCGAAATTTAAGTTAGGACGATTTTGGAGAAGAGCCAGAATAATAAGGGTCATTGCCTCTTGTTAGCTTGACCAAGTAGAGGAAACGTGGACCCACACTACTGGAATTCCGTGAGGATAGTTAAGAAAAAGCTAAATTCCTTTCTCCTTCTACAAAACCTAATATTAAGAATATTATAAAGCAAACATCAAGGTAACGGCTGGGTTGTTTGGATTATGGCCTTAGCAACAAAGGCAATGAGGTCGTGGTATGATGTTTGTAAATAGCTTGCGTTCTCCAGCTGAATGAAAAATTCGAGTTTCCGGATGGGAAAAACCTTTTTTTTTTATGTATGTATTTTCCCTCAGCCTTGTGGCTGATGGGGCAGCATACGCTACAAACTAGGGAGATAATTATGAGCAAGGTTATTTCCCGTGGCCTTCCTTGCCTTAAGTATATTTATGACTGTAGCCGTGTATATTCACCGGACCGGTTTGCCTGTTTTGAGGGAGAAAAACCATCCGCCTTCGTATGAGATCGGTTAATTCACCTTTAGCGAAAAAGACCAGATAGTTTCCTAACATCATGGATGGGAATCGAGCCCAGGTTGTTCCGACCAAAGGGCTTCGTCTATACCGACTGAGCTACGGAGGATCCCGGAACAACCTTATTATCCTCCTTATTGATACCGGTTAACTCACCTTCAAATGAAAAGCTTTTTACAGGGTGTCCCAAAATTCACGCAAGACTTAAATTTAGCGCCATTTGTGCGGTAAAGTGTTGCCAACGAGAAAAAAAGACAGCGTGGCAGCTGACAGTTCAGGGTTATTAAAAACTGACCACACACAACGAAGAGAGTTCGTTGAATGGATTATGGAACAACAACAACAACAAGTGGATGCTTGTTTTTCGAACAAAATCATCTTCAGCGATGAGGCTCATTTTCATTTTGATGGCTTCGATAATCGACAAAATTGTCGCATTTGGGATTCAGAAAATCCACGAGTGATTGTTGATTTTCTGAATTGTCGAAACTGGATTATCATGTCGCGATAATCCAGTTTTTTGTGCCCAAATTGCAAGATATGGATGTGGACGACATGTGGTTTCAACAAGACGGTGCCATATGCCGTACAGGCCGAGAAACAATTCAATTACTGCATGAGTCATTTCCTGGTCGTGTAATTTCCCGTTTTGGTGATCAGAATTGGCCCCCCAGATCATGTGACTTAACGCCGTTGGACTTTTTTCTTTGGGGTTTTTTGAAGTGTAAGGTTTACGCCAACAAGCCCACAACCACCCACGCCTTGAAGGAGGAAATTGAGCGCTGTATCAAAAAAATTCAGCCACATTTATGCAAAACGGTCATGGAAAATTTCGACAAAAGAGTGCGTATGTGCCAGCAAAGCCGTGGAGGCCATTTACCCGATATGCTATTCCATGCATAACCCTATACTGTATACTTTATGAATCAATAAAAAATTACAATTTTTAATTAAAAACCTGTGTTTTCTATCAAAATTACTTCTTGCGTGAATTTTGGGACACCCTGTATAATGGTTCTTCGTTCAAGACTGGATTCAAACTCGTCAAAGTAAGGTCTTTCAATCAGGGTAACATAGCAAAAAATAAAAACAAAAAAATCCAGAAAAGAGCACTGCAATTTACTAAGACAGAAACTGTCTCCGTAGTACGCAGTGCAGTCGCGAATACGATGCAACATCCCCCCCCCCCCCCCGCCTCTCACTTGGAAACACCTGAATTTGAATGCCGTCTAGGAAGCAAAGAAGCTCTATACAGATTTCTCTGCAAAGGACTTAGCTAGTTTCATGTAGAAATTACAAGGTTTCTATGTTACAAAAGCAGACAAAGCGACAGAACAATACATGCAGTTAACGGACATAAGCTTCAGTCTTCATAACCTTGGGTATTTTTGGTCCTAATTCTAATCAATATCCGTTGAGACGACACATATTTAGCAGCGTAAAAACTTATTTTAGACAGAAAGGTAGATGTCTCGTTACCTGATAAATTCTTACTGCAGTAGTCGTCCCTTATCCGCGAAGGATAAATTCCAAGTGGATATCTGAAACCGCGGATAATACTGAACCCTATATATACATACCTATGATAAAGTTTAATTTATAAATTAGGCACGGTAAGAGATTAACAACAATGACTAATAATAAAATAGAACAATTATAACGACATACTGTAATAAAGTTATGTGAATGGAATCTTAGCAACCTCACCATACGATTTTTGTTTCCTTATGAAGTCGAGAACTTTCACCTTTTTTGAAGGAATTGCGATGGAAGGACTGTCCGACGAACATTCTTCTAACTATCATACATTATTCAAGTTCATTCATGCTGCATAGTTACCTCCATCCTATCTGGTATGTAATGCATTGTGTTTGTTCCCCTCCATCGGCATTTGTTACGTATTATTCACATTCATTTATTTAGTATGCAAACAACAACCAAAAGAAATGGGTATCTTAATCCTACAATGACTAAAAAAGACGTTCAATAATGCTGATAAAAGTAGAAGAACAAAGGAAAAGAATAAACATATATATTTCTTACTTCCAACACTGCATTTTTAAACGGAAGTTGAGCTGCACTGATTAATGATATTGATTGTGTTCGCTCTTGTGGATGCATGGGAGAGACACACACACTGTTGTCGATTTGAACACTGGAGAAAACAGCGAAAGTTTCATTCTGCATTAATTTATGGTTCAGTAAAAAAATTCAACTCCTTTTTTAAATTAAATTTTAGCGAATATTTTTTTAATGCCTAGGATAAATGTTTGCCTTCCCTAAAATCCAAACCTGCCCCATTTATAGAAATATGCAGCACGTAAGTAAACTTTTCTAGTAGATATTATCTTCTGTTTCCTTATAACTCAGAACCGTCTAAACGGTACTATCAACACAAGATGCAGTAACGTGACTTGACACACAGGAAATGTCACCTTTATGTGCACAAGAACCATCAGAGGAGTCATAAACTTGTATGATGTTGGCAACTAATACTGGAATACTCGGGACAGTGCTGTCGATACCCGCAAGCCTAGAAGTACATACGACAGAAAAACACCAAGGAAAAAGTAGTAGGCAGTAGTATTGCAGCTGCTTAACTGCGAAGCTCGTGAGCAACAGACGACTTTGGAATGTTGAAAAAAAATACGGTATCAGCACAAAAATATAAATGTGTGGACTATAGTTCAGATTTTATTAGTCTTCTGCCAAATGTTGTTACAATCTTTATTTAGTTCTCTCAGAAACTTTCGTTTCTCCCTCTTAATTTTTTTTTCGAGTCTTTCTGATCATCCATTAGCAGTTTGATATATTTCACAGTGAAAATTCAACTTCCTCATTCAACTTACACATGATTAATCCCCTGTCGTATCATGTCCTTACGACCGATATACAGCAAACTGCTGAACGGTATCGCATTAATATAATTGCAGTAGTTAGTATGTCACTAATGTGAAATATAATGTTACTGTCGCATGGCGAAATCTTATGGTAGGTAATGCATCTAAAGTTATGCTATGAAAAAACGTTTTATCAGGTATGCAAAACATTGTTGCAATGTATGTCTATATTTGTTAATCAATACTTTTTAAGATATGAAAATACAAAAGCTTCATGTCATGAGTCCATTGTTTTATGAATGCGTTCGCCTTTATTAATACTTCATTCACTTTAATGGACACACACACACACACACACACACACACACACACACACACACACACACACACACTACGCATTCCTATTACAGAACTCCATTTAGTTTCGAGGATCTTCAGAATGTTCTTGATACACTGGACATCGATTCCCACGAAGTTCTAGAAATACTCTAAAAGTATTCAGACACCCTGTATCTTTTCAACCACAATACAGAGATGCTCAATGAGAATAAGATACTCGGATACTGTGAAAACAGCAATTCAAGTTAATCACTATTCTGTTTCTGTAACCATTCTAAAAGAACAATTGAAGATGCCTATCGCATACAGACCAGGAGGTCCAGTGTGCTCTTCTTGTGTGAAGGGATTTAAAGAGTGACGAAAAATATGTTTCGCACGCCCCTTCGTTGCTCATTTGGTATAGACGAAGTCCTTTGGTCGGAAAGACCTGGGCTCGATTCACATCCAAGACGTGAGGAACCTTTATCTGGTCTCTTTCGACTAAAGGTGAGTTAGCCGGTCTCATACGGAGGTATGAGGATACCTCTGAGAACAGGCAAACCGGCCCCGTGAACACACGCGGATCTACAGTCAAAAATATATAGAGAGAACTTTTCCCCTGCACTTGCTTCTTTGGGCCCCTGTGTTGTATTATGGATAGATTCATAATTGCGAACCTTCAGTATGAAGATGCCACCTAAGATGATGATGATCCTACTTCCCGTTGCCCCCCCCCCCTCCGCATGATATAACAGAAACAGAGATTCATCACTCTGTGCGATCTTTCTCCAGTCCGGTTAACTCATTTCTCATGTTTCTCATTTGTTCACCTTAGCATAGCTACTCTATTTGTTTTACTTTATTTTTTGATAGTGTAGTACACTCCATTGGCGTCTGCTGTTATACTACATGTTATACCCATGCTAGGTTTAGATATGTTTCCTCTTGTAGTACGTCTATTTAGATTTTTATGACTAAATCGATCCTTCGTCTGCTTTTAAAGCATTGATCACCTCTTTTCTGATCACATGATCGATTTTGACGTTAGGTTTTCTGTTTATCAGTTCATTCTCTGTAGGTAATACTGGTACTCATTGTCATTCTAGTAGGATAAATAACAATTTCCGAGACACCCTTTCTGGTCTTATACAAAGACAAGTCATGATTTCTTCAGCGTGAGTATTTTTTTTTTGGAAGCAATCTGTCGCCTAAAATAATCACATACTGATGATAGATTCAATTAAGCACAAGGATGACTCTACTATTTTCCAACCGAGTGTATAAGCATGCACTGATATTTTCAACACCAGGAATAATTATTTTACTGCTTATCATCAATAAGAACACCGTCCATTTTCCATTGTTAAGAGGATAATGGCATAACAAACTCTTTGCATATCCACTTTACGAACTGTTACTATAACATTGTGAATCTAAATACCTATCAGTTTTAAATGTAAACACGCTTCACATAATTCAAGTGAAGTAATCAAAAATTCCCAGCTGAGTTTTCCCAGTTAGTTCCCATATGTTAATAGATCTTTAAACAGAAACTTCTCATTCAAAGCAATGCTGCCTGTGATTTAATTAGCCAGCTCGCTGAGTCAGAGATTTTGACGTGTAATGATGACTTATGAATCGAGACATAGTAAATATTGTTCTTTTTTTTTTCATTCTTGTCATTCATTTCTATCTGTTTACCATTTCATTTATTAATCGTTCAAAAGAAAGTAACTTTTTTAGTTTTCATTATTTCTTTTTTTTTCCCACTAATTTATCGTGGATTTGTGTATTTTTTTTCCCTTTTTCTAGAGATTGTTTGTATGAATTTCCAACATAACTCTAAAACACATAAAAGGAGATGTTGTATTACTATTTTTTGCTGATTAGTAATGCAATATTTCTTCAGGAAAATGATTTAATTTTTTGTGCTGCAATTATGAAATGTTTGCATTAAATATGCAAACATTTAATAAGCGATGCTAAATTTTTTGCCAAATATGTTAATTCCTCCAAGATCTCAACATCACTAACATCTCGTTGTTGACAGAAGATTTTCTCTTTCATTATGTTTACATCTAAGACAAGAGCTACTTATTGCAAATAACCTGTTGACTTTTTTTTTATAAAAGAGACCATGTAATTGATATTGAACGTATGTAAAACTTCCCTTGTGTGTGTGTGAGAGAGAGAGAGAGAGAGAGAGAGATTAGAAATCGTGAGCCTCCGTAGCTCAGTCGGTAGTATAGACGAAGCTCTTTGGTCCGAAAGCCCTGGGTTCGATTCCCGTCCATGACGTGAGGAACCTTTAGCGAAAGAGACCAGATAAAGAACCTTATCTGGTCTCTTTCGCTAAAGGTGAGTTAGCCGGTCTCATATGGGGGGTAGGGGGTTTTTCGTCCCTCAGGAGAGGCAAACCGGCCCCCGTGAACACACAATGATCTGCAGTCATGAGGGATCAACCCTCCGCCCCCCCCCCCCCAAAGGAATTGGGGAGAAAGGGGTAACCCCCATACGAATATTATTATTATTATTAGAAATCGCATGGTTTGATAAGCCAAGTATCATAATGATCTGCCCAACTATGCTCAGTTTTACTGTCAGTCAAGAATTCTGTTCAAGGTGCTACGCTATTCATTGTTATTTACTCAGCATTGGAAATTCGTAAACTACTGAGTTGATTTGCATTCCATCCATTTGGAAAGGAAGATGGTAGAGGAGAAGCAAATATCCGGTTTTTTGATTAGATGCACTCTTGACAGAGTAGACGCAGATTTTGTGTGTGTGTGTGTGTGTGTGTGGAAGTGGATGCGAGGAAGTCAGATGGTTTCACTCTAAGCCAACCTTTATTTCAGAAGTTTTTCAACTTGAAAAAAGAAAGTGAATAATTTCATCCTGACAAATCCTAGATCATATTATTATACGAGATATACATTCATGTATATATGATCACACCACCTTAAACTAGTTTTGCTCACACATTTTTGAATGCAAAAATTGTCAGTTTCCTTCCAAATAACATCATTTTTAATAGGATTCTGCCAGTGATGTGATTTGTTCACTCATCTTTCTCAGAACGCTCATATCTGAGAAAGATGAGTGGAGTGAACAAATGAAATAAAGCACTTTCATCAAGTGCTTTATTTTTAATCAATCTCTTACATCCATAAGTCAAAACTGTTTTGAACACTGTCTAGTATGCTGCTACTTGAGTGTTTTGGCTAATTTCTCTCCTATTCCATATAAATTTATTCAGTTGGTTTTCTCAGCATACTATCTTTTCTTATTCTGTTATCTATTTCCAAATTTAATTTGCCATCTTCACTAAAACTGTGCCTAAATAGCTGAAATATTTTACTTGCTCTATAGGTTCTCCATTCCTGAAGTTTTCTATGTCACTGCCTATTTTCACAGTTTTGGTTTTTTATTGCTGATTTTCACCAAATTTGTTACGGCTGTTATTCAATTTAGTTAGAGAATTCTGAAGAGTTGCACTGGACGTATTTAGGAGTACATATCATCTACATAAAGCAGTGTTTCCTAATTTGTTTCGAATCGCGACCCCCCCCCTTTTATAATAGCAAAGGAATCTGCGATCCACGCGATATTTGCATAAAAGGGCATTTTTAATAGGGTAAGAAAACACATTAAAAATAAATTTTTCAGAATAATTCTAACCTAATATTTAATTAACCTAACATTTAATGCGATTGCTGTACTTGTATCTGGGCAACCAGCTTCAAAATTCGTGGCTGAGTGTTTATTAAAGGCAACCTCATGTCATCCTCAATATTGTTTCTTGCCTTTGTTTTGATATAAAGAAGCGTTCAAAATCCACTCTCGCAGATTTATTTAGAAGCAAATGGAAGTAAAACTAGAAAGGCAAGCATTGTGACATTTGGATATGACTGATACGTACACAGCAGTTTTTCATAAAACAAATTACGTGCCGAGGAATTGCTCCGCAGATCCAAGAATTCATCCTATACTTCATCGGGAATGCTGGCAACATTCAGGGATGCAGAGAATGGGTTTCGTACCAGTGACTGGTTTCCATCATGGCGCCAACTAAAGGTGGTTGATTATTAGCGAACTAAGTTCGCACTAGTTTGCATTAGTTGGACCATTGGCGACATTATTGAATTACATCATTGCAAAATAGCGGCGTCACAAAACATACGGGGTGATTTTCAGCTGCGTTAAGAGAGCAACTTACCTTTATTCGATGGTCCGTATTCGACAGTCTGTTATTCAAACATCGAGAAACCGATAAAAAATATGAATTTTGATATTGAGTTTTCCATTATAGTGAATTTTGTTTCAGTTTACTTTTGTAACATAGAATTTTATTCTGATAATAGAATTGCATTTGTATATTTTATTTTTAGAGAGTCCGCCGTGATGGACCTTAAGTCACTTTCTTTAATTTATCAAAAATCAGTGTAATAGCTAGTAGAATATTGCAGTGTAGCCATATTGAAATAAATAAGTGTTGAAAACCTTCGTGGTGAAATTTCCTAGAAAAATAATTGCGGCTAAAAATAACCTTGGAGACCCCAGAAAATAATTTGCGACTGCCCCTCCCCTTGTGGTCGCGACCACAAGTTGGGAACCCGGGGCATAAAGCAAAGAGCTAAGTTTGATATCCCCGATTTTAATATCAGGTTATTATTTTTCATAATGCGATCCGTATAGATGATGAATAAGAGGAATGGAAATAATGTGCACCTGATTTTATATCTTACCCCTGATTTTATATCAAACCATCTTCCTGTATTTCCTTCAGTTCTAACTACTGATTTACAACTTAAATATCGGCTGTATTATCCTCTATAATGTTCCATTTATCCCAACTGTAGTGTTTTGAAAAACTTTTCTCTGGATAACTTGTCATATGCCTTTTCTAGGTCTAACAAGCTACGGATCCTTGTTATAATCCTATGATTTCTGAACTATTTATCTTAAAGTGAAAAATATGATCTTGATAAGTTTTATTTGGCCTGAATTCAGCTTCTTCTTCTCCAGGTTTCTCTTCCATAATCTTTCTCAACCTCTTGTCTAGTAAGCTTGCATAAATCTACCTGAAACACTTAATACAAAAATTCCCCTGTATTCCTCACATTAAGATTTATTCTTCCTTTTTATATATTGGAACTATGAGAGCTACATTCCAGTCATCTGTAATTCTACCATCCCAACAGACCCTCTCAATTATGCAGTGTAGCACCGAAAAAGTATATACCTCGATATTTGAGCATTTCTGGTTGAGTATCATCTACTCCAGCTATTTTTTTGCATTTCCGGCTTTTGATAGCGCTTTCTATCCCAAGTATTAATACATGCTTCTGTTTGCATTCCTATTGAATATTTTGTACTACTACTGCTATTGCTTGTTTCATAGAACAATGTTTTAACGTAATTATTCCAGATGTCTAGAATATCCTTATCTCCAATTTTCACACCACGTTTCTCGTTTTTAATTCCTTTTACAGTATTCTTTCCTCCATATCTATGTGTTTTTTTTTTCAATAGCCTCCAGAACATTTTACCACCTTCCTGATATTTAACGTATAAAATGTATTCTTGCCGAAATCTTCCCATGACTTTTGTTTATTAGCTGCTTTTACACATACTTTTGGTCTCCTTCATTTTCTCTGTATTCTTTTAGGGCATCGGCAGTCTTGTTTGCTAGGAACTTTCGATATGCTTTATTCCTTTCCATAACTGCTTCTTTAACTTTTTGTTTCTACCATGGTGTTCTTATTTTTCCTATCCTTGTAGAAAACTTCCCCACATTTCTCTAGATATATCAGTCAATATTTTATTCTGAATTTGTCACTGAAGTTTGGTTCTTGTTTTTGAAAACTTTCATTTTTTTCTTGGATAATGGTTGTATACTTGAGTCTACAGTTGAACTGTAAAAGCTACTCAATTTTATTATTTTTAAAACATTCTCCCGTATTGTTATTTTTATTGTGGTATTCATTTTTGTTTATCATACGCAAAACTAAGCGATGATCACTTCGAATTTTAAGTCTTTTTTTTTTGTATAGTCTTGTATCGTTGACCAGTGTGAAAATGTCGCTATAAACAATAATATAGTCAACGAGGATTTTCTTGTTCCTTGTGTTCTTCTTTCCACGTGAACTTGTGCAAATCTTTATATTGGAACATTGTGTTAGATCTTCATTCCTGAAAAGAAATTCAGTTGGTGCTTACCATTATCATTAGCTTTGCTCTCTTCTCCAAATTTTTCCAAAAGATTTCTAGAATCCGTTTCTCACTCTGCTGTTTAGATCTCCAACAAAACCCACTTCTTCTTTTCTTTATGTTTACTCTAGTGACTCAGAACATTCCTCCACTTCTTCCTTAAGAGAGGCTTCTGTGCGACCATATGGACAAGTAAGTTTCGTTGTCTATTTCCCCATTTCGAAGTTTGTCCACATAACTCTACTTTAAACTGCTTTCAAATCAAGACGTTTATCATATTTGGTGCTAAATGCTATTGCTACTCCTTCATTTCCATGATCGCCGTTGTCCGAATATAATATCCTATACTTTTTATTTAGCAAGATCTCAGCTGTTTTTGTATTCTTTGTCTCAGTAATGTCAGCTCTAACCACGTGGTACTTTTCCGATTCTTCCGCAAGTTGGGTTTGTTCTTGTTCTAGATCTTGAGTTGGAGTCGATTCCAATAACTAATTTTTTTTCGATGTTTTCCCTTGTTCCTTGAGGAGAACAGTCGGAACCTTGTTTAACCGGACAACGCAGCGGCCAGCATTAATTCTGATCGTGTTGTACACCATATTTATTTCTGTTTTAAACCAATAGAGAGAGATTTGAAGTCCCAAATTTCAAGCTTATCTCGTTCGTTCAGTACCCAATGGATAGCTACTAACGGGGCCACACCACGTGATGAGGACTAGACAATAAGTCAGAAGGTCCAGTCAGTTTTCCGCATCCCTTAAAGGCGATGTGGAGGTACCTTCTAGTTATCTGGCTTTGATCCGCAAGCGATCCAATAATTCAACTACTGGTAGTATAATTAATTAGCATTAGCTGGATTAAGTATGTCATAAACACGAATCTTAATAAAACCAGTAATAAAGAAGAAAATTGGCATTTTAATCAAATGGAGATGTTGTTTAGCAACAATATAACTCGAATCTGTGTGCCGAATTACTGCTAGTTTAATATTCATTTTGGAATAATAATAATGATAATGAAATCTTGAGGTCTAAAGGTTTGACGACAGTGAAGCATAAAATTCTTATTTCTACTGAAACAAGAAAATCGCCTTCCCTTATTTTCGTATTTCACCATCGATTGACTTGATTTTACGGGTCGCAAATGGCTTTGAGACATTCAAAAAGTTTTTTATCCTATAAAGCCTCTCCCACAAGGCTTTTATCCTACGCTGCGTATACGCTTCTTGATTTACCGTTAAACTGTGTTCGTTTGGTAAATGCATTGCATTTTTTACATAACCGTCGCTCGTTCTAACTTGACAACTAGCCATTACCTCAAAACCCTCACGAACTCATAAAACACGCCATCAATCAATGTCTAGATCTGAACGATCGATTGGACCCAAATGGAAGAGGGAGAAGTTATGCATCAAATTAAATTGATGGTCGGCATTTTTCTTTTATTTATTTATTTTTTAACCTTTCTGAGGTGCTTAGTCATGTGAAACTCATGAATTGAATGTTCTTCAATAAGTAACATGTAGGCGACGTCTCTTAAGTGCGGAAATTGATTACTACAGATCGTTGAACAGCATTTGTCGAGTTCAGTTATTGGTTATATTCTCAAAAACACAAGAGATGTTTAGAATAGCTTTAGAAGCTAGTAATTCGGTTTCCTGTTGAAATTTTCCATTTACTCGGACTATTTCTAATAATTACCCGATTTTTATAACAGATTTCGATCTTATCAGGTGTTCTATTTAAATTGCACTTATATGCACGTCTTACAAATAAATTTAATTTCATGAACATCTTATTTCAAGGAAATGTGACCTTATTTATTTCATAATCGTACCATTAGAGGGATTAAGTTACGTTAGTTGGACTTACGGTCTAACGCAAGTAGCTAGACTATGTAGTCAGGTAAGGTACTAAATGGCTAATAGCAAATATGTAGGGTCAGTGTAATATGCCTGCTAATTGCGCAGTGTGTCTGTTTTGCAAGACAAAAAATAGTTTCCGAATGAGAAACCGAAATCAACTTAAACTGTAAAGCACTTCTAAAGGTTCCTCGCGTTCTAGATGGGATTCAAACAAGACCCAATGTCGCGACATCCTGTGACTGCACTATACAGCCATGCGCTGGTGTATGAAGGAAAATCACTTCTGCTTCATTTTTATTGTTTTTATCTGGTCCCCCCTGCTATTTTTCGTGTCTCTTTCCTTGTTATTTGTTCAAGTTTGACTATTCTACATTTTCTGAATTAATTTTCCTATTCTTCGAGAAAATGCATTCTTTTAATTTGCTTTCGAAGTTTTTGTCTTAATGTTTGGTTCGGAATTAAATTTTACACTGAAAATGAAAAATTCTCTCATCTTAAAATTGATGCCCTAAAATTATACTTATGTCATATTTTCTCTTGTTCATTTTTTAATATTTATTTTGCCATCCTTTTTGCATTTTTTTGTATCTTGAATTATATTATTAATTTTTATACAAGAATTGAGAGGGAGAGAGAGAGAGAGAGAGAGAGAGAGAGAGAGAGAGAGAGAGAGAGATGGTTATAAAGAAAACTTTTGCGAATGATTATGGATACAAAAGTGTAAAGTACTTCTTTTTTTTTTTTTTTACAATTTTTATACTAATGTGTATTTATTCATCGGTAAAACTGACCATCCATCCGTTCACTGGGCATCCACTGATGCCGTATGGTCACGCCGATGATCGACGATGTTCCACACCAAACCTCGCCTTGCGGTCCTGTTGTATGTTTTTCTGGAGGCTTCAACTCTCTGAAGATCAGTCACTCCCGCACACCATCCCTCCATCTCAGTGACGGTCTACCACTTCCTCTTTTTCCAGGAACTTTATCCTCTATTACTGTTCTGAGAAGTCCTCCTTCCATCCTTTCCATGCATCCAAAATATTTTAGCTTTCTTCTGTCAATATCTTTAAGGCGCCTTAAAGTTCTACTGATCCTTCCTAGCAGCCAACTATTTGTCCGCCTTTCAGTATATGATATCCCCAACAGCCTTCTGTAACACCACATCTCAAAAGTAGCTATCCTTTTCTTATCTGATTTCTTTAGGTTCCAAGTCTCACATCCATAAGTCACTGTTGGAAAAACAACTGCATCCGAAATCCTCAACTTTGTTCCCATAGAGATAGATTCAACCTTCCAGATTTTAGATAAGTCTCATACTGTTGTTTTCGCCATTTCTAATCTTCTTCTGACGTCTTCTGAACAGCAATTCTTCACATTAATGATGGATCTCAGGTACTTAATCTTTGGCAGATAAGGGTTTCCCCTGCATCCAAATAATACACTATAAAAAGCTCATAAGTTTGAAGATATGTTGGTTTTATATTTGATTGTGAAACCCGTTAAATTTCAAGCTACCCAGTGTTTGGCCTGGAAGAGAATTTTGGTGAATAATAGAATATTACTGTAATTTTCTATTTTACATATTTATTTTTCATTTTTGACATCTAAAATCAATATTTGTTTTTCTGTATTTTTAAAACCTTTTCTTGCAAAAGCAAATATGTAAGAGGAAACGCTCTTTTAGGAAAAGCAGCAAAGAATTATCGGAATTAATCAAAAGCATTTGAGAAAACTTTTTAACTTTGAACTTTATAGATATTTTAAAAGAACCAGACATAATCACATTTCTAAAAATTAGTCGTTTCAACTGGGCTGCACATCTCATAAGAATGAATGATAACGATCCTATTAAAAAAATATTATTTTTGCCAAACCCCAAAGAAGGCGAAAACGAGGAAGACCAAGATTACCATAGGAAGATGCCAAAGGATTTTCAAGCCATATATGAGAAAAACTGGCCTGCCAAAGCCAGGAATAAAGGTAGCTGGCGAAATCTTCACAGGAAGCCCTTGGCCTATCCGGGGCTGTCGAGCCAATGATGAATGAATTAATTAATTAAATGAAAATGATGTGACTTTTTTTTCTCTCGAAATACGACCAGATATACAAAACCTTTCCCTCTGCAGTTTTATTGCAACGTTTATTCGGGTTATAAATGTACAACCTGACATTTTATTTTTTCGTAAAAACGTTGTTTTTTAAAAAATGAAAATTCCGCTATCTATTCCCGATGTCCTAATTATGTTATTAATGTGTAATTATAGTTATAACAAGTGCTTATGGTGTTTAATACCTTACATACATTGATAAAACATAAAGCATGAATAAGACTCGAAACGGTTTTTAATAATCATATGCTAATCCATTTTCTTTCATTCTTGGTATTGAATGTTACATCCAAACTTGCATTATATCAATTACACAAGTTTGAATATAACCGCATATCCAAATTATGTTATATTCCCACTTTAACCCCTTTTATTCCTAAAGGGAGTAGGCAGAGTCCCTTAGTCCTAATCATCTTTTCAGTAGTCAGCCAGTCTCTATTTTCAGCCATTAGCGATGGCGAGCTGGAGGCTATCAATGAATCAAGGCTCTCATTCATGGAAGAGATTACGGCAAACAAGTGCTGCCATCATAGGTTCCCAACCCCTAGCAAGTATATATTATGTTTAAAATGGTGTGAGTTCTAAGTTTTTTTTTTTTAGCTGCGGAATCAAAAACCGAAGTTTTCTGCTGAAGGAAAACCCCACTTATCCCTATCAAAGTTCAGCTAACTATGGAACCAGTGGAAAAAAGGCCTGTAAAACCTTTAGTCTATAAACGGACTATAAACGACTATAACAGCCTTTCTTTGGACTTATAGAAGTAAACGCCATTTCCATAGAGCTACACTGACTTGCTATATTGTTTTAAATTAACAATATGTATTTTTTTCGATGCGTGTAGCGTGTTTACTCGAAACTGATATCTCATGTTGTTTTTATTATTTGAACTGTCCAGTAAAAGCTCTTGTATGAGAACATAGGACACAACTTGTCTATTTATTATAATTTTAGGTCATGGATGATTTTCATTGCTTTTGATTACCCTACTGATTTGAGGTTAAAATGGCTTAAAAGCATTCCATGTTTAGTATCTAGAGCTGTTTGCCGGATTTTCTAATTCTCAGCCCACTTATAGTATTAATCTAGGTTGGATTAACATAAAAATTCGCTCTATGAAAGAAGCTGCTTCTTATCCAGAGTTTTTTCCCTCCCTTAATAACTAAACGAAGGTATGCGCTGTACAAATTCGCTGTATTTTCAAAGATTTTAACCTCTGGGTCGAAAACAATCTTTCCAGAATTTTAAACTCTTAAAATTTCCATAGCAATACCCAGTATACATTCTCAACAGACAGCTCACCTTTTGCATTTATGCAGAAGGTGCACCATACGTGTAATGAGCTTTATTATAAACTGCGTTAGGAGCATTTCAACTTGAAACAATTGCTTTAAATATGGAAGCATTGTCATGAAAACAATTTTATGCAACTTAAATCGTAAACACATCTGTTTTCTTATTTCTTAGTTTATACAATGCAGATCCTTATCAGCTCTAATAATTATTGGCGAAGTAAAAGCAAATCTTTAACCGGCCGCTAGATTTTGAGACCGACCGATCAGGATACCTCCAATGAAGTCAGATTCGGATAGTTAATGCATTCGTTTGATCTTTTCTTTTGTTTGTCTTGTCAGATACTCTGTACGATCCCTGAAGGTATTTAGTCGTCGTCTTGTAAATGTGATAAGCTGCAATTATTTACCATTCATAACCGTTTATATTGTTCGGAAACCTTTCATAGAATTTCAATTTTTGCTGCAAATAAACAGTGCTCCCTTGCAAAACGTTATGCATAATGTATTTTTATTTTTTTATTTTTTTCGTTTTCTACAACAATCACATTCGGCATTTTTTTTTTCATTTTTTGCAGGACAATATTTTGTCTTTTCTTTCCCCACAGAATTTTTATTTTACTCCAATAACAATTTGTTTACTCTCTCAAGTACTGATAAAATTGTCCGATTCACGGCTTCCTGAAATATTTGCATTCCGTCCGCATATCAGTACTTTTATTTGCATTACAATAACATTTTGAAATTCACGAGGGTATATTTTAGAATGTACGATGACGATGATTTTGCAAGTTAATTTTGTGAAAAAATAAAATGATTGATTTGGGAGATGCAGGCACAAATGCGCCATCTGCTAGCAAGGTCATCCTTATGAATTTATAGGTTTATGGTTAACAAGGAAAACAAATCTTAGACGAAAAGAAAAAATAAAACTTATAAAGAAATAGGAAAAAATTAAAAATAAAGAGATGATAACAAGAATGGAATCAAACTAAAAAGCAAATACAAATGTAGAAATTTCTTCTTGTTTTAACTTTAAATTCTGTTCTCTTAAAGCATAAAGAGAGCAGGTCGAAATAATTACACGTTTCAAGATTTATTTTAACATAATTTTTCGTCATTTTAATAGTATTAATTAGTAGAGAATATTACGAACACAAACATATTTCTTCCAACTTAGAAATTATTTCACTATTTTCATATATTGAAAGAAGGGTCAGAGAGAAAAAATCGCTCCAAGTCACCAAGGGATACTGAAGGACAAACAAATGCTTTTATTGTAGTAAAAAGAATCTTTTTTTTTTTCTCCCGCGTTGATATTCCATTTCCTGTGTGCAGCCAAGCAGAGTTCTTCCAATTTCCCTGGAGATCTTCACACGGTTTCAGAGGTTGAATAAAGACAAGAAAGGCGTAGTTTGTAATGATTCCGAACACATCCAATTAAATAGATATTTACGGCGGTGGAAGCATTTTTATGCAAGATGCACAGCAGATGACAATTACATTAAAAGAAATGTTCATTTTGTATCAGAGTTTGTGCTCTTTCTTGGGCGCACATTTTTATGACAAACTATGGCAAAAGTTTCCGGATCAATATTTCCTTGTCTGAATTACACGGTCTTGTTTTAGCAATAACAAGCACGTTCTAATCTATTCGCATGGGAATAGTAGATTCGTTATTGAAGGACTCAACCTGGAATATATCATTTTCAGAAGCATACACATTTTAGTCATTGGTAGTATTCATGAGAATACACTGGTTTCTTTTATCAAAAGGAAATTATAGATAATATAATATAACACATATAATATTTTTGAATGTAAGTACCACTCACCTTCTATAAAATACAGGACCAAGTTGAATAACCATTATAAAGTTTTATCTAAAAACAAATTACTTTTGTTATTAATGTAACGTAATGTCAATGCATAAGACATCCTTTGACTAGTAAACATTTCAATTTTAACAGACATTACTTTGAAGGGATTAATTTTCTCCTAAATAGGTTATTTGACAGTTAAGGTTACCGCTTGTGTTGCTATAATTTTAATTCAACTGCATCTAATTTTTTTCTGGCTGGTCTCGATAGAGTTGTCAAATTATAAATTAGTGGTGCATTCAAATATGCAGTTGCTATAGTAACTTTGGATTTCTTCAAATTATTCTCTTCGATGAAAGAAGTTTTGCAAAAGCTTTGCTTTTCACTTCAGATTACATTACTGAATAAGTCAAAGAGACGACTTAGAAGCATATTGAGTTATGAAATCAAAGGTTAATTTTTTAAACATTATTTATATACGTAATTTTTTACACACCCTGAATAGAAACTATGAGGATTATTCACTGGCATATTCCAGTAATCCACGCGGATTATTGGAATATGAAGACAATAAATCAGCAATTTAGTTTTCTTTGCAGTTCGTGTTAAAAAGAGTGATAGGTGGACGACAGCAGAAAATCACTGAAATTTTAAAACATTATTATATTTCGAAATCCAAATCCCATTGAATTCCCTTTTATTACTAAATAAAGAAGCAAAACAATATATGTACAGGGTGAACCATAAGTCGCTCTGTGGCACGTAAGTCATGGAACATGACTTATGGGCAACATAGAAATGGTCAGACTTTGCGAAGCAACCGCATAAGTTTATTTTTTTAACCTCATTAGATTTTTTTTATTAATTATGAGAAACCACCCACATCACGCAACTACCTTCTATTTTTGGCTTCACAAAGACGTCCCTTTCTACGGAATGCTTTCTACGGTGTGTGTGTGTGTGTGTGTGTGTGTGTGTGTGTGTGTGTGTGTGTGTGTGTGTGTGTGTGTGTGTGTGTGTGTGTGTGTGTGTGTGTGTACACGCACATGAGTATAAAACAATGCAAATTTCTGATAATTTGTTGGGAATTAAATTTTTACTTGATGCTCAATGTGCATTCGCTGAACGACACACAAATATGCAATGTACGATCCGGTTTAAATACTGTTGTTCAAAAGTTGAGAACTTACAAAAATACAAATGACGATAATAATTACTAAATTTGAAAAACTATAGATATTCTAATGCTTCTTTATTTCCTGATTAGAGTAGGCGCTATTCTTTTTAGCCCTAACATTTTAGAAATTGATAGAGAACCAAGTTTCCACCTCTCACTATCGCCGAGTCTGAGTGCATACCTAAGAGGTGTTAGATAAGAGGAGTTTTCTAGCCCGAAAAAAAAAACAAAGTAATATTTATTTGTGGACAAGTGTGATTGTATGTATGTTGTGCGTCTGTGTGTATTTTGCGGTCGATTGTGCTGAGCTGCTGGGTTAAAATTGAATAACTAAAAAATTGAATTAAATTGAAATTGAATAACGTAAATAAATTTGAATAATACAGTCTTCTTCTTCCGAAGACCTAGTGTCAAGAAAGCTGCCACGAGGCAACCGCCTTCCTTAAATAATTACTTTATGGACAAGTTATTAAGTCAACTTCGAATCACTTGAAGTTGTTGAAAAATTCGTTGTCAATCTGTCTGAATCAGGACCGCAGTCCGACATCTGAGTCTTCTTAGAGATTAATCGCTACCCCGTCCTCTCAAAAAAAAAAAAAATAAATAAATAAAAAAATCAAAATTTAATACCGGGAGTAGCCACTACAAGCTATCAAACATTCAAATATCTAGATGTGTTTCAGTTTCATAGAAAGGTCACGGCATGCTAATCCTCACATTTTTGTTATGGATAAAGGAAAATTGTTTGAAACGAGGTCTATCACTCACATCATAATGATAGTCATTCGCACTACTGCGTGGTCTGGCACTCCTTGTCCATCATCCCCAATAATATTCTGTTTCTCTGCTATAAGGTCCACTGCTGTGGATTTGTGCAGCCGAAAAAATAATTTCATGCAACAGGAAATAGCTCGTGCAGGCGAGCACCTGTATGGCTCTATCACCTCATCTTCAGGGAACATATTTTTTATGGTTACTGGTTCAGATTTCCGTGATTTCTGCAAATTCGCCGTTCAACGCAGTGCTACAAAATCATGTCGCTTCAAATGACGACAGGCGGCTTTGACTGACATTAATACTAGGGTACTAGTTTTGGGTGTTGGGAACATTGTATTTCCATTTACGTTTTAATTTTCCTTTTTCACTTAAATTATAAAGAATAAATGCTGTTGTCCGAAAATGAGCATTGAATTGTTGAGGGAAGGCGAGAAAGGTTGTTGTCGATATCGGAGGTTACAGCAGCAAAACTTCATGTAGAAGGATACTTGTATTGACTACTGGTTTGAACTTGTTTTAACACATGGATTATCATTGTGAAGAATGCTCGCACAGAATGCCTTCTTTAATTTAATAATCCAGTGCTTTTCTCGATTTACACCTTTCTTTGTTATACACCTATAGTTGCTCGCTTTCTTATGGTTATGTTGGATATTGTGCATATGTATACAATTGCTAGAGGATGTGTTACTGTCCACCATAAATGTAACGATGTTAATAGTCAGCGGTGATAGATATTTCTGTCAACGCTCTAAAAATAATGACAAAACAATGCTATGCGATATATGTAGCGGCATTAGATCCATGCTGCAGTTTTCATTAGATTAGATTGTTTATTGAGTTATCGGATTTTATTAGATTAGATTGCCTATTGAATGTTCGCGCAGTATAATTTACTCGATGTAGAATGCCTCAGGGAATGTTAGAGTAATTAGAACAGAAAGATGAATTACTGTTTGAAATGGTGGGCATTACTAGTTGGCCTCTGGAAGAGTAAACGGATAATAAGTATACAAATTTGTGTTAGCAGTTATCTCTTTACTCTTCCCTATATACTGCATTACGCGTGTATTTTTTCTGATCTTCTTCCTCTTCCTCTTTATAGCGCTTTTATTCCGCTTGGTACAGAGCTATAATTATGTGACTATGGCAAACCTCAACCGGTTTATCGCAGAGTCTGGCGTTGGGAGTGGAGGAAGCAATTTTTATGACTGTGGATACGTGTGTTCACGGGACCGGTTTGCCTGTTCTGTTGGACGAAAAATCCGAGTTTCCGGGTGAAAAAAAACCCTATCTCCGTATGAGACCGGCTAACTCAGCTTTGGTCGAAAGAGACCAGATAAAGTTCATCACGTCATGGACAGAAATCGACTCAAGTCTTTCCGACCAAACGGCTTCGTCTATACCGACTGAGCTTCCTATGATATGCTGTTTAAATATAATTCTCACGTTACCGAATGAATGCTGATGGTATGCTTAACTACTCCCTCTGATGTCACTAATGATTCGTAGCAGATGCCGAAACCTATTACACGTATATTATTTTTATTTTATTTTATTTTTTTAAATAACGAAACCTGTGGTGCGATCATAATTAAAAGAAACACACGTATTAAACACACTCAAACATTTCCGTCTGATATAGTTGAATTGTTCAAGTTTGTTATTGCATCAGGTTACTTCACCTGGAAAGGTCAAATTTATAAGCAAGAAGAAGGAACAGCAATGGGATCTCCTTTATTACCAAACCTAGCAAACTTATTTCTAGAACACCTTGAGGAAAAAATATTCACTTTTGAACCCAAGCCAAAAATTTGATTAAGATATGTCGACGACGTATTTGCAGTCTGGGATCATCCCGAACATGAATTACAACTGTTTCTAGATAAAATTAACCTTCTTCATCATCGCATCAACTTTACGTTAGAAAAAGAATCTCCATAAGGTATCTCCTTTTTGGATTTACACATCCAAAGAAAAGAAGACGGTTCCACAGCCACGTCTGTCTTTCGCAAGCCTACATTTTCGGGTCGCTACATTCACAATTCTTCCGCTCATCATCCATCTCAGAAATCTGGCATTATTAAATCACTAGTTTTCAGAGCACAGAAATTCTGCTCCTCTGAATAATCTTTAAACCAGGAATTAGAAGTACTCAAAAATACAGCCACCCTAAATGGATATAATCCTAAAAAAAACTCAAAAAATCATCAATCACTTCTTCACACATCAAACCAGACAGGGAGAAGTCCATAGAATTCCCATACTTTACGTCAAAGGCATCTCCGAATCTTTCTAAAATTATGAAGAAATACAATTTTGGCACTACTTACAAACCTATCAACCAAATTTACAACTTGTTATCTTCTCCTAAGGACAAACTCTCACCTTTGATGTTGCCTGGCGTTTATGAGATTCCATGCTCATGCAAATTGTCTTACTTTGGACAGACAGACAGGTAGGTCTGTTCAGAAACGCATCTCGGAACATCAAGACCACATTCGTCTTTTTAAACCGCAGAAATCTGGCCTCTCTCAACACGGAATTGAAAATCCAAACCATAGGATCCATTGGGAATACTACACAGACCAAACGTAAACCGCAACGACGGTCTTACTATTCCTAAAGTATGGGAAATTGTCATACAGAATTGTGTTAAATAATGTTTTTTTTTACTTCTGTAACACGTTACGCACGTTTAATGAGATTCTATTGTAATCATACTCCCTAACTGTATGTTATTCCTATTATTGTTTTAAACTACTGTACTGATGATGTCCTAAGATACTTAGGACGAAATATTTACAATTAAATAATTTTCACTGTGGTTAATACGTGTGTTTCTTTTAATTTTAAACATGTATATTATTCTGCACTCTGCGAGTCCATTCAATTCAACACTGATCCACACAATATTATACATTTTACAAAAGCGGTCAGTACCCTCCCATAAACATAGACAAATCGTTTGGCGAGTGCCATTTAATATACCAATCTCTCACCATTGAGACATCAAATGCTGTGTGATATAACACAAATACTGTGAATAGCGGTTTGTACTTCAGATGTTACTCTTCCCCAAGCACCTGTCATAAACACAAACTGTGTCAGCCATTAACGAAAGTCAGGTCACGCTTTCATTGATCCAAGGGAAACACCTGTATATACTGGCATACGATTTTTTCCCTGTCAAACTACTTAGTCTAAACAGTTCAATGAACTGTTATATAATACTCAGAATTTGTAATATTCGGTATTCTTCAGATACCCATTCTTTCTTATTAGTGCGATATTAGGTGCCAACTAGGAAAATTATCTGCAGTAAACCATCAAGATTTAGAACATTATTCTGAGCAGCAGAGCCGCTGTGCAGATTTTTTTTCCAGCTATGAATGTGATACAGTCTTTTAGTTAAACAGAGATTTAAAGAATATATTGCAGCTGTAATTTATCGTATTAAAATTCTTTTTCCTCTCTTTGGTGTGCAATAAATGAACACTATTTATAACAGGATTAGTAATAACTGTCATAGGTAGCTTTCCCAGCGAGCTTCTGTTGCCTTTATTGGTAACTATATATCATCGAGATTATGTAAACTGAGATTTCATTGAGCAGTGACCTTTACGGTAATGAAAAGTTTCCATGGTAACAAACACAATAGTTATTTTTTCATATTTGCATTGTTTTTTTAGGAACCGACGAGGAAAAGTTACATAATTCAATATTTAATTTTTCTATAGTTTTTATGGGGGAACTTCAGTGATATGAAAATCCGAAATTACGACATTAGAGAAAAGCTTCTTGCAAATAAGTCAACTACGTAAAACCAGCGGATAATATAGAGAAGAAAAATGATCATGAATAAAAGCAATATTCTTCTAGAAGCATCTGTATGGACTGTTTTCTATAAGTAACAGCTACTAGGTAGCATTTTTTAAACCTGTTTGTTCTTTATTCTTTGTATTACTGTTTGATTTAAAACAAAAAGCCGATTTGTTACTTATAAGAAAACTTTAATTCTGAAATGTTTCAACGCAAGTAGTTTTATAACCGCTGTATTTTTGGCCTCTATGGATTTACTTATAGATTAACTGCTAAATTTAATAGCCGTTTCAATCACCTAGGTTCATATTATATTGTATGTGAGTCTCAATACATTGGTACCTTGAAGATTAGAAAATCCGAAACCCCTGGAACTTTGTTTCGAGCCACTTCAGACTTCTAATAAGCAAAGTGGTGGTCATACTGGTGATGCAATTCATTTATCGCGTTTAGGTCTAGTGACACCTTGAGATTTACTTGCTAGGTTAGATGACACTTAGCAGAGAGCCTGTCAGATGCTTCCATGTCTTTTAATGATACCGTTTCATGTAACAAAATGCGCGATTTTTTCTATTATGTTTCTTGTCTGCGAGGCACACTCCGAAGAATGGCACGCGATCTTGGTTTGAAGGACCTGAAAAGATAGGAAGTTCGAATCCAATATTTATAAAGGCATTTCGACTGAAGGTGAATCTCTGGGTATCTCTCCACCAAGCAGACTGACGGTGAATGAAATAACACACAGTTAATAGGATAATATAATCGACTCGTGGTTTTGTCTTCACGTGATCTTAACCGACTAACCAAAGCAACTTCAAAGTATGTGCGGAATAAACTTTCCTCTTGAAAAGGAATAGACAGAAGTTGAAGTAATTGGTTCAGCGCAAGCTTATCAGCTTTTATAAGTAACTTGTAGACGTTTAAAAAATCTCATAAATGCCCCTTTTAAATGGAAGAGATGTGTTCGAAGATTATTCCAACGTTCTGTCCACTGCATTCTTGTTGTTAAAGCAAGCATTTATTTAAAATAAAGAATAAAAAAATTGCTGCCTTCAGTATAATCTCTATTCCGCCTTATGACTGCTTCCCAACGTGTTTGGGTAAGTCTGCTATCAACAAAGCTTTTTTGTTGTTGTTATTGATGTGTTTGATAACCTGGATTACTTCAGCAGAAACCTCGTCATTGGTAGCGAAATCCCCCACGCAGTGGTTCTTTCAACTTAGGGAAAAAATCGAAGTCTGGAAGCCTCATGTCAAGGTTATACTGGGAGGATGTGGAACCAAGAACTCGCAATCAGTACTGTTCCATAAGATCAGACATTTCATGCGGAGCATGCGACCTCGCATAGTCTTACCAAATGAACAATATCTATACGAACACCAGAAACAGATAACGAACACACAACTTTACTGAGTGTAGCTTACAACTGACGTGAAGGTTGAAGCTGTAATCAATTCCTGATAGGCACTTCCTCCAAATACTATGTTGTTTTGTCGGATGATCTCTCTCTCTCTCTCATAATCCATGAAATATAAATTTGTAAGCGGCGAGGAGCATTTTTTTCATTAAAGACGAGACTACATCATGATAATTAAAAAGAAAGTCAGAAAGATGCAAGTATGTGAAGTAAAACACGAGATATCCAACTAAAAGTACAATAAATTATGCAAAACAAATCAGAATAGATTATTGAAACTGGCTAACACGAAACACTGAGCAAGTTTCTTTGTCAAACAGCAGCTGTAAGATATGTCAGTTGCATAAAAACAATCTGAGTAGAATAGAACCTTTCCCCAGTATTTTATCCAAATATATTTCTATTTTTATTGTGCAGTTTAAATAGTTCTGTACCGAAATTCTTATTTTTCGTATGCAACTTGACAGGTTCACATGAATCTAACAAACGAAATGTACTTTGCAAAGAACAACCTGAGTTTATTAAAGAGAGGTCATGTTTTAGCAGCTTGTTCACATTTTATAATAATGTTACTGCTGAGATGGATAAAGGGAAGGGATACACCAACGATTTTCAGCCGATGTGCCGCGAAAGGTTCACAGGTGTGCCGCAGGATTTTGATATACAGGAATAAAAATTGATGTAAAAGAAGTTTCTTAAGAAGTTTTCCGATTGACAAATACATTTATGTTACACGTATGTATATTAGAAAAAAAATATAAATAATTCCTTTCATAAATAACTTTGATTATTCTTTCGTACAATATTTCATTACAAGGTGTCATAAATAAATTGGGTTTCAAAGAGATGTTTCAAAAAAGGGTTGGTTCATAAAGAGGTTGCGACGCGTTTCGTATTTATTTGAAACAGTTGATATATTTCTTAATACTTGATTGGTGTGCGAATTTTAGTAATTAGTTTTGATGTGAAGTAATATAAAAAACTTGAAAATTGCTGCGATACACTGTGGTACTGTTAGATTTTGCTAATGCATTTGATAGGATACTTCATGAAAGGCTGTTGCATAAACTTGAGAATATGGGATTGGAATATAAACTATTGACTTGGATAAGTGGGTGGCTGAAAGATAAGTATCAGAAAGTGGTATACGGTGGTTGTGTATCTGCCAAATTTGAAATGAACACTAACATGTAAGGATAAGAAAGTCATTTTGTTTCTTTTCAAGGACTACTTGTAAAGAAATAAAATTTGATCTCCTACATTTGAAGGAGATAAAGAAGCTGCGGAAAAGGGGCAAAGAAAAGTAACAAAGGTGATATTGGGATTATGGAATGTAGATTACGAGGATAGATTGAGAGTATGTGGACGGTAGACACTGGTAAACAGAAGAAAGAGAGGTAATATGATATAGGTCAGTAAACTTCTAAAACGATGTTACAGGTTATCAACTGATGAAATGTTTCATTATATGGTAAGATGGGTAGAAGACAAGAAAGCATCCATGGGAGTTAACTTTGTGTGCGGTTAAGAAAGGGGTGAGAACTAAATTTTTCTCTCGCAGAGCAGTGAGTGAGTGGAACAATTTTTATGTTGAAGTAGAGATTGAGTCCAGTGTGAATGGGTTACAGAGCAAGTATGACATCTGGTTTGGATGATCTACGGCCTCCCTCGATGAGTCCATGACTCTCTGGAGGTCTATAATAATAACTTAAATACATTATTTGCGGGTTGTCTGTTGGGAGTAATGAAGATTTGATTATCAATAAAGTAAAACTCGACTGTTATCTAGGGAAGGTAGTGATTGTTTTTTCCAGTTGGATAATCATTTATTCTTAATTAGACTTTTCGTTATGCTCTAAACACGTGCTTTATAATTATATAGGCGAATGAGGCAGTCTCATATGAAAGTAGAACTGATTTTGTTTCTTAAAGATGGCGTTTTCAGTCTTCAAAATCAATAGTATACAGCCTCTGTTATTTTTGTATTGGTGAGTTCACTCTCAGTTTTAAATAGGACTACTTTAGAGATTTACTTTGAATTAACGTCAAAGCAATCGAGGCCGTGAGGCTAGTATATTATTACTGTCTACTAACAGCGTTTGTGTGTTCTACTTTGTAGTTTGCCTATCTTAAAACGTAGTGAAGCAATGTAAATAATGCTGAATATAAAAAGAAGTATAAGAAAGCATAAAACGCGGAAGAGCTAAAGAAAAGCGAAACTAATCAAAAATCTCTTTTCATTGAATGTGATTCAGCTGATCTCAGATGGAGTTTGGCCTCTTCTCTCCTCGCCTACTCACTTGCACTTTCTTCAGCCTTTACTATCCCAGAAAATCTGCACATGATCTTCAGTTATCATTTTTCTGAATATTTAAATACTTCTCTCTGTTGAATTTTATTTCATTACAACTATTTAATTACATTGGTAATGGAAGTTATACACTCATGAGCAGTTGAATTACAGATACCTGCCGTGTTGGAAAAATGGTGCTGTGGTCGCCCCCGGCGAATGGAATAGTGACACGTGCGGCGTGACAGGGATGCCGTCAGACCTTGTACTGACCGTCTGAGTAATAGTCGAGCACAGAATGGGGAAGACTGGAGATCTCAGCGAATTCGATCGCGGCCAGATAGTTGGAGCCAGACGTATGGGGCACTACATCTCCGAAGTTGTGCAGGCACTGGGCTTTTCACGGGCCACTGTCAAGAGTGTACCGTAAGTACATGGAATCGGATAAAACTACAGCCGCCAGGGAAACTGCCATGGTGTACAACGCGTCGATGACAGGGGACGCTGTCGGCTAGTAACAGACGGGCCACAGTGCCACAGATCACTCGCCAATGCAACAACGACGTGTGAGCATCCACACCAGTCAGAACCATCTCCTCGCTATGGGGTACAGAAACCACCGCCTGACTAGGGTACCTCTGCTCACCGCACGTCACAAGGCACAACGATTAGCATGTGCACAGGAACACCGCCATTGGACCCTCGACATGGAAAAAGGTCGCCTGGACTGATGAGTCGAGGTACACGCCGATGGCGTGTATCAACGTGTACGTACCCTGCCTCGGCGGGGTACGAGTGCGTCGCCAATCACATGAAGCGATGGATCCCTCGTGCCAGCAGAGTACAGTTCAGGCTGGTGGTGGTGGTATCCTCGTATTGGGGACTGTTTACGTGGGATGAAATGGTTCTCCCCCCCCCCCGGTACATCTGCCATCGTCTCTCACCGGCGAACGATACAGGGACCTGCTGTCAGATCATGTGCACACATTTCTGCGCCTACAGCACCCTGCCGGAGACCTGTACCTACAGCAAGACAATGCACCGGCCCACCGCTCCCGAATTGTGGCCGAGTGGGTGGATGAACACTCCGGACATAAGGATGCTTGGCTGGCCCCCGAGGTCCCCTGACCTCAATCCTATTGAACACATCCGGGATGCTCTCGAGAGAGAGATATACGCGTCCTGGACCCTGCTCCGACCAATCTCCGTGCATTGTGGGAGGCTGTTTAGCATTCATGGATCAGTTTGGCTCCCCCAATGCTTGAGGTGCCTTGTTGAGTCCATGCCACGCCGCATTGCCGCCTTCATCAAGGCCAAAGGGGGTGCTACCCGCTAGTAGGCAGGTATCTCTAATTCAACTGCTCATGAGTGTACTCTCTCCTGGAACATTAAAAATAAGTCAGGATTGTATCTTCAGTAATGAAGGCACAAACAATACTGGCTTATTGAGATACAGAATTGTTTTTGAACACGAAGTATCCAGGTTCGTAGTATCCGGATTCGTAAAACAACTTGTACTACTCATAATGTACATACGTAATACTGAAAGCTTTCGACGCTATGATCAGGAGCACTCATTCAGAACATTAGGAAACATCCAACAATATAATCCCGCTATGAACATTATAAGCAAGCTATGCTTAGCCTGCTGAGTAATCTTTTAAGTGTTATATCACATTTAGCATTTTATCTTTTAATAATGATGGCGGGAAATTTTAACATTTTACTGTGGCATGCGGTGACAAGATAGTTGACATAACATGAAATTTAACCATCCAAATTCTTTTGGGACGTTCATCTAACATTCTAGAAAATGACCTGTTACCAGTTAAGGACGGTATGAATAATGGTTCCTAAGTTTTTCGGTCTCCGTTTTTTTTTTCTTTTCAAGAAACATCTCTTCTTCTAGCGAAATAACTATAGCTGCTGATGAACATATACACATATCTCACGGTTATATGTATATGCATATAACTCAACGATGAAACTTATTTTGAAGCTCCATAAGTCCATGGCGATTCATACTAATACCAGAGGTCAGGCTATTAGGTACTTAACAGGGAGTAGCATTTTCAGCATTCAGAACAGCACAAATTCCATAGGATACCAAAAATGCTCCACGAGGATGCAGACCCATGCATACTTTATTGTACTTTGCTGTTATCATGAAATTGATCCTTCGTAAGTTAGATCCCTTTTATGAACATTCATCCATGCATTCCACATCATCCCAAAATGTCCAGTTATCCATCTGGTGACGGTTATTTCCATAAAGATCATGCGCTATGGCATAAAGCACTGATCGTTGGATAGCAATTCCAGAAGCACGCAGGTGAATTTGTTATATTTCGTTGTCATGCTTAGTAACTGCATGGATAAACTGAACGTGAAGAATATGTACCTAGAACGCAACAGTATTGTTCAAGTAGGCTGTGATCTTCCGACATTGTTCCGAGTTTCAGAATGATGCTGCGTTTATCCTTCTGTTGGAAAGACTTCGGATTCAGTCAAGGATGCGAGAAACTTTTATAAAGTTTCTTCAACTGAAGATAGCAAACACAGATACACCAGCTCCATAGCCTTAATTGCTTCGGCTGTCATCCCGTCCACTCCAACATAACTGAATCCGACGTCACTCTACCACTATAAGAGGAACTTGTTGTGGGTCATGAAAACTCTCCCTGCGCTATCATACTGCAGTGATGTCGCCTGCCTAGGGTAGAAACAGTGGCGTAACTACCACAATAGTTTTACACAGTTCGCCTTATTCGTTTAGAAGAAGTTTTTCCATTCCTAAAGTGTCCATTGTCTGCGTGCATAGGCACATATACACACATATGACTAAGAAGCGTATGCTTTTCGTTGTTTTCATGGCAGCAATATGCGTTTGTCTTTTCCCGGGAGCAGGTAGTTAGTCCGCTATATGTGGCAGAGTATTGTCACTAAACGATGTTATGTAGTCAAAAACAATACAGGCAATATTTGAAAAACTTAGTTCGGCACGTGCGCCTTCATTCACTAACCTCGGTGCCTTCACTGGTCCTGTCAAACTCTCAGCCCCTTCTACCCGCATTGATTCGTTTTGTGGTAGTTACATCACTGCTTCTAGATGTTGATTACGCTGAAGTTTTCCCTGGAATTACATTAGTAGATTATGTCAACATTGATTTTAATTGTTTTCGTTTTTGTTGCTTTCATTCTGGTTTTTTCTTGCTCATTTCTAGTTCTTTTCTATGCTGTGAATTATTTCATTCAGTCCCTTTTTTCTCTTTTTGCACATACACTTGTATGATTGTCGTTAATCAATACCTTCACTTTCGTTTGCAATGTCTTATAAAATCTAAGATTTCGTTGAAACGTTCCCAAAGTCTTAAATTTTATTGTTTCATTGGTCTGGTATTTGTTTCTTACTAAACAAGCCACATAAATCAATAATAAATATTCGAAGATCACTAATATTTTAAGCATATTTTATTATAATTTTGAATTGTCCAATTGTAAGTAACATTGATAAACAAATATAGTAAGCGTTTCAAATAGTGATAGGAAATCGTTTTGAGAGTAAGGATACCTTAAAATATCATTTGATATCAAACTAATTTAGATTTCTGTATCGAATAAGCATTCTTTTTAATACGTGTAATGCATAGAAACGCATATGACAGGCTTTAAAAATAGTCATTAAAAATTCGAGTAATGAACAAACAAACAAAAAAAAAAAGGAAATACATGGTCGCACGGGTCGTGCAGAAACATGAAGACTACCACATGCCCACATATAACCGAAAGGAAAAGCTAGCAATCATTCCAATAGCTTTAAATCTTTCGGTGTCTAGATAAAAGTTTTGCCTTTGAAACTGTACTAATACTTCAAGAGGATATTCCCTAAATTTGTGTAATTGTGTTAGCAGCGATTCATTAATAATGGCCTCAGAATATTGCTAATGGATCACGAGGTAGTGTTTTTTAGCGGATGTCAATAAGGGGAAAAAAGTAAGCAATATGTTAATGTGCAGGCATTTATTTGGCAGCAAGGAAAAATAGGCCCTTGTGCTTTCTGTCCAGCAGATTTACTGTATTGAATGCCAAGGCATTTGAATTTCCACAAACAAAATCTGCTTTCATCCTGTTCACATATCAGACTGAATAGCCTATTATCAAATAATTTGGCTTTAATAAAAACTGGAATAGATCTATTCATTTGTTAATCCTGTCTCTACACCCTTTTGTTTGTCAACATCTATATTTTCTGACAACTGTCTGCATATGTGAGCGTGTAGAGCGATAAGGAGTTCCAGCATTCCGGGAAGAACTCTTACCAATGCCATACGAGAACAGCTAACTCACCTTCAGTATGGGATTTGATGTGTTTTTCCAATCAAAGGGCAGCATGCATTCTTCAGGTTGTACTACAAAGACTTTACAAACGAAATTTATGATTAGTACATCTTATCGGTGAGAAGCGTTGAAGTTCAGTTTTGCAATTAACAGAAATTTAAGCCAGCCTCTATCATCTATAGCTTAAGAAAGTATTTCGTATAACTTCAACAAGTGGTATCGAGGTTTGATTTATTGTCAAGTTTATCGTAATATTCAAGGATGTATCATGAAATGATACATCCTTGAATATTACGAGGCAACGTTTATTGTTAGGCAGCTGACTGAAAAATTTAGAGCAAAAAGAAAGGATATGCATATGGTTTTATTAACTTCTGTTACAGGAAATTCTTTCCTAGAAAGGTTATGATAGAGTTCCTAGTGAAGTCTTGGTCAGTATTACTGGCTAGGAAAGAATTTCCGGTGAAGATATTGGCATCATTAAAGATATGTACTAGGAAGCTATAACAAATGTGAAGAATGCTTGTGAAGAAACGGAGGTGTTTCCTTACCTGTAGGCTTTCATCGTGGATCAGTATTAAGCTCCTACTTGTTCACAATGATGACGGATGACTTGCATAGTGATATACAGGGTGTTCGGGATAAATTTGACAGTTTCGTAAGGAAAAAGAAAATCTTCTTTGTATCTATTAAATTTAATGAATTGACAAAAAAACATTACAGGCAGAGTTAATTACAATACTATCAACAAGATTTACTCAAAATAACCACCATTAGCATCGATCACAGCTTCAATTCTGCTTCGGAACCTCGAACAAGCTGATGCTACAGTCTCCCTGGGAAGGGCCGCAAAAACTGTTTTAATTTTATCCATTAACTGGGCTTTTGTATTACTGGAAGTGCGATTGGTGTCTTTTTCAACTGCGCCCCATACAAAATAATCCATGGGGTTAAGGTCTGGGGAGTTTGGAGGCCAAACATTTGGACTGGTGAAGTCGTAGAAATTTTCAGACAACCATTTTTGACTTTTCCCAGAGGTGTGGCAAGGGGCCGAATCCTGCTGCCATACATACGGCCTACCATTGGCTACCCTTGTTATCCAGGGCTTGACTACAGTTAGCAACTCCACGAACAAAGCCCGAATTCCAATGCCAGGGTTCTTCAACACCTGTTCCTGCAGATTTGCGAGGAATTCTGCTGTACGAACGCAATCAGATCGTCTGCTAGGGATCTTTCTTCTTGCTACATCCTCGTAGTCACCATTGCAAGTCTCTAGTTCATGCCTGATTGTTTTTACTGTATTCAGGGAGCATTGGGCAGCAGTCGTAATATCCTTATTTTGATGGCGGGCACGAATCATCATGATACAAGTTATTCTCTTCCATGATTCAGGTGGGTTCCAGCTATCCATCCTTTCTGACATCTTGTATATGAATGAAGAAGGGTCCAAACTTTTAAATGAAGAGAAGTGTGTGTTAATACATGTAACTTACGGAAAAATATAATTAATTATAAATATGTCAAATTTATCCCGAACACCCTGTATATATCCCTCGCATGAGAAGTTGCAAAACCTATAACACAACAGGATGAACAAATAGTTAAGGAGAAATAAGGCATCTTCTTGATGGTTTTCTTGAACAACTGGAGATTGGCCTTCTTGAAGAAGAGTGTGGGGATTCCAAAGAACAGAAGTAAATTTGATACTTAAACTTAATTGTGTACAGATATTCACCTTAGCTGGTCAATTTTTAACTTAGAGGAAAGTAAAGGAATGATTTCGGTCAGTCCACAGCTTCCATAATAATATATATAGAAAAGCAGAAACAGAACGTCTATGAGGAAGCAATTGCAGTGAGCATGTGAGAGAAGATAATTTATGCAGTGGACTGTCTTCTCTAGCAGCAAACATATTTAGGAAGGTTTTTCGTGCACCATCCGATATGTGAGAACAGTATTCTAAGATTAAGAGAATTTGGAATTGTAGTTTCAACAGTTGCATAATTTGGAAGAAAGGTCCTAAGCAGTAAAGAACGCCAAATTATTTGAAGTTTGAAGAGGCTACGGATTAGATGTATTTAGGTCTAGGAATGTAAGTTCGCGCAAAAACAGAAATCTGATCTTGCCATGAGATCTGAGTATTCTCAGAGGTAAGGAGAAGGGGATTTTTTTTTAAATTTGAATCCATCCATGAAAGTCGTAAACTTAAGTGCAGATAATCCAGGTTCCCTACTTTAGAGAACATTGTACTTTTTCACTTCAGTCCTCCGATAAGCAAGATGGTGATCTCAAACCAGATGATGAAATTCATCCACTGCCTAAAGATGCTAACCGGAACATTATGCGGTGGAAAATACACATTCCCCCCTCCTTACTACTGGAGAATGCAAGGAGACTGGTGTTTCTGGAAGATGTTGAAGCTTGGAATGACTAAACGCTACAAGTTTATCAATGACGAAACATTCACAAACTACATTTAAAAACAACTACAAACTCAGAAATTATTCTGAGTTTGTAGTTGGAGTGAGAGAGTCATGAATACCTATTGCACCTGTATTGATAGATTTATTGAGAGCAGAAGAATTACTCGACACAATTCTATTGAAGTGAACAAAGAATTAGGGAAATCTAAAATAGAATGAACCATGAATGACGAGAAAGGAAACTGGAGACTGAGTTGCAAACAGTGGAAAGCCAAACACGAACTGGTAATCGATAAGTTTTCTTCTGTGGCAGACCAGATCAAATGCCCCGAATTTAATAGATAGATCGATCAAGTTTCTCCAAACCTTTCTATGGCCTGTGCCGAAAGAGACAATGTTGACTAGAGATCCGCTGGATCGAAAGTGTCGAAATCCGTATTGATAATCGCTAATTAATTAGTGGGTCTACAGGCACTAAAAAGGTAACTGTTGATGACTTCATTACTTTTGAAAGAACGGAGAGATAGGAGAGCTGTGGGACGATAGTTTGCAGGCGATATTTTGTCTCCCATCTTTGGGACTGGCTGAATATATGCTTGCTGCCTAGGATAGACATTAGACAAGTACGAAAATTTTCTCAAGATTATATAGGATAGGAGGATAATTTCAGAATAAAAATTGTGATAATCACAGATGGGGGAGGGAGGTACATACCATCATGACAAGACGACTTGTTAGTGTCCAAGCTATGACTGACGTATTTCGAAACCTCGATTCTACGAGGTTTCAGAAACATTCCACATGATGCCTAGGAAGACAGATGGATTTCTAAAAGTGCTCAGATATCCTCGCTCGAGGATGTATTGGTTCCCTATCACGTATATTAAATTAAAGTACATTCCCATGCTTAATGAAATTAATATTGGCTAATGATTGGTGGGGGGGGGAATTGTAAATCCATTAAGGTAAAGTCACTGTCATGTTTCTTAATAGTTCCTGAGTAACATGCACCACACATCACATACAAAATAAATGATCAACATGCATGGGTATACACTTGGTTGGAAACAATGTTCAAATAGGCTTCATATAATGCTTGTTTTTGATGCAGCGCTTATTGGTATTGTAACCAAGAATGTTGGATCAATGACTATATATTTTTCGCTATATTCTTGTTCTTCAGTCCACATGAAATAACATGAATCGAGGTTCTTTACAACGCGCCATATTTCTCCTGTTTTCCAATGTTTAAACGCTGGTGATTCTTCGTCTATTTTAGTAGTAGCTGTATGTTCTGTTGGAGGCGTGATACCTCTCGATAGTGGTCTGCTGTTATACCTCATTTGGAACTGTATCAAATTCATGGTGCATTTAAGATACACTCTCATATTTCCTCATTTGTACTCCCCTCATTCAACCAATGTTTAGCTTCAGTTTTCTTTTGCTTATTATCACGCCCACATGAATTCCGATACGCTCTTCCTGAGGTAATTTACTGTCCATTTATAGCCAGTATCCGTGTTTAGTCCCACGTTGTTAGTCACATGTTAGTTGTAAAGTTCATTTAGCATGGAATTTCTAATATTTTGGAGGGTAGGGCTCATTGTCTCATCTGGGTGTCGATTACCCCCCCCCCCCCAGAGGAGCATCATTTACATTCCTTAGTAGAAGGGTAAACGAAAGGGAAGAAATTGAAAGAAAAAAGCTTTGAAAATCTTTGTTCTAAGTATAAATCTACGTTTGTCCTGAGTACAAATGTAGCTTTGCCCACTCCAGGCCTCGGTTAAGTAAGGCGATGGAAGTGAACTAGTAATGAAAACTATATATATATATATATATATATATATATATATATCACGTAGATGTGAATTTTAGAATGAAACCATACTGTGGATTTTCAAAATCTTCCTTGTAATTAATATAGTGGGTTTTTTTTCCAGAACAATCTGCAATCAAGATTCTATCGTTTCATAAATTTAGTGAAAGCTGACCAAATTTTGTGGTGCTAAAGGTCTGTTTCGCAGTTCATTAGTAAGCGCGATGTATGTGGAGTTGCGATGAATACAAATTGAATGCGTGCAAATTTACTTTCAGACAGAGTGTGCATTTTGTGATCACTATTCATTGGGTTCCCCGTTTTCAACTTGCAAATTTCCAATAATTCATATAAATGAATTATAAAGGCATTCAGATGCACAAATCATAATGAAAATACCGCAAACATTCGTGGTATTTACTTACTTTAATACGGTGGTTCTAAGAGCTGTATTATGATACATTATGGCAGTTTCGCGACGAAAATGATACCGATAAAGATCCTGGACGACCTTTACTGTCCAAATGTCAAAGTGAAGGGGGTGAACTTTACGGCTGCAATAATTTCTCATACATTAAGCAAATTTGTAGTTCCCCTTCATCAGCTCCTTCCATTTCCAAATACTTAACGAGGATAACATAGTTACAGATAGTGTTGGTCATCTATAAGACAGGAAGATTATTCCTCAGGCATGACTCATTTTCTCATTTAAGTGAGTTATCTCTTTGGATATAGTTGACGACTGGCGAACAGAATATTTCTCTCTTCTAATGGAAAGCACTTAGGTCATAAGTTCTGCTTAAGTTCTCTAATCGTATGGCGGAATAGGATATCCGACAATTGACACGGCGTCCAGGAATCGCCGCGTATTTCTACCACTGTTACACGTTCCTTTTCGTATTTAGTTAATGATGTTGAACATGCGATCAATTTGTCCTGGCTGCTTGGTTATTCGCGTCTAGAATATGTGCTAATGACGTTTAGTAGTCGCCGAGTATCATGCAAGAGAAATCAGCTGCCATAACTAAACATAGTGTATTCAGTATACACACACATACTGTGTTGTTTGCTGAAGCTCCGTTATCTGACTTATTATATTAGGAGAGATGTAAACCGTTTTGTCACTATGTGTGTATACATGCGCGTTAGAATGATGCTTGTAGTCGGAACTTTATCCATCTTTGTCTCTGCATGAACTGCTTTAAAGTAATGTATTCTGAGGCAGTTTGTGGCTCATGTTTTTTACAAAACAAGTATGTAAGATTGTCCCTTTAGTACATATGTACAAAAGCTGGTAAAGAAACTTATTTTCACAATAAAAACAAGTATGGAAGTAAATTACGAATGGTGAGTTTCGTAATAGCATTTTTGTATACTGGTGCCATTTATTATTACAAAGCCTTTCTTAACATATGTACTATAGATATACAGTATTAAACTGCTTTAAACTTTATATTTTGTACTAAATAAACCAGTTGAAATGAAAATTGAAATAATTAGATACAATTGGTAGAGATACTAAATACCAAATAGCTTTAAATTCTTTTCAGCGAGGAGAGAATTCTTGTTATCATTCCCACTCTTGTCACATTTTGACAATAAAAACTATTTGACTGAAACCAAAATAGATCTATTGAACAAATTTTAGTGATCACCCAGAATCTCGACGGAGGCTTTTGGTTGGAAAGACCTGGGTTCGAATCTCGTCTAGGATGCAAAGACTTTTTATCAGGGATTTTCAGTTGGTAAGTTAGCTAGTCTCATACGGAAGTAGAAGAATTTCCTCCCGAAAACCTGTGTTTTCATCTTGTAAAACAGTCAAGCCGCCCAGAACACACACACACACACACACACACACACACACACACACACAAACTGACATTCACAATACACTATGCAGATAGAATTATTAGTTGTATCACAGTATTAATTAACGTTTTTTTTTATTCTAGAAGCGAAGTCATTTGACAGCAACAGTCATCCATTGAGCCTATGGCCTAACATGAAAGGGGGAATTCTCGAGTACCTCACTATATATACATGTATACAGAATGGCTAAACGAATACTGACTAATAGATGTACTACGCATTTTGAGAAATGCCCCTAAAATGAGAAATATAAGCATATTTGAAACAATATCTAGAGAGCATGTGATATTTTATTTTGGTGCCTTTGAAATCAAATACCCTTCAGAAAATGTTTATAAACTGTGTATTTGCAACACTTTAAAATATATAGGCAATAAAGGACAGGATAACTGTTATCATAATAAATGAAGTATATACGAACATAATAATACAATATATACGAACTCCTCAAAATTAAACCGTTTCATTTCTCAAATCTGGTTTAAACGGTGATTCAGTAGGGGTGTGAGAGAGAGAGAGAGATGCGCTATACTTCACCGTGTTAATAATGGATATGTTTAGTCAACTAGTGCGTCATTATACAGTACTCGGATTATAAGTTTAAACATCTAATTGGCAAGCCATTTGGAAATAAATGCAAATATGTATGTAGCTAGCACTTACTAACTAATCATACATAAATACGGAAATTCAAAGGACCCCGAAATGATCCTAATCAGTGTGTTTCGTATTTATTTATACCTTTTCATTTGATGGCAGAAAGGGTTCGAATGATATGCTAGCTGCTTTATATGGACAAGTTCCAGTTGTTTTATGCAGGTTTGCGCTGATTTTCGACTCATAAAAAACCAAAGAACAAAAAAAGAAAAGAAAAAGGTCAAATAAAGAGTGAAAAGCTGTACGGGAAAGACGATCGTACAAGGAAAAAAAGAAACAAAAATCTTTCTAGTGGAATCAAGTTCTAATGAAGATAAATGACAAGAGAATACGAAGTATTGGTAGTCGGACTAGGATCGACAGTCGCCCGATGATGTTTTGCATCGCACAACGTTGAAGAGGCGGAAACGGCACCGACAAATGGATAATCCCCATAGGTCAAGATATAAAGCTAAATCGTGCGTATGAAATTTCCTAGATAAAAAGAAACCCGAATTGATTAATTGCGTTAGGTATGTCAGTTTCTGATTCATGTGGATGGAACATATATAAGTTTACCCAATTTCATAAAAAGTAGATGAAGTGTGATATTAATATAAAGCAAATTTCACAAGAGTTTATTTTCATCTCCACAAATTTTCGGAATTATTTTCGTTATTTGGAGCATAGTGAGCATTGTGCACAGCGCCAGTTAATGTCGAAAATTCTGTTTTATGAATTTAACTAAGATGTAGTGAACTTGCAACAAAGAAAGGACTGTTTAGGGGGGAAAATGATTTCAATTAGCTAATGGATTTTATTATTTAATCCGATGTTGTATGGTTTCTTTTCATTTTATTTACAAATCAGACATTTTGTTCCCCTTCCGTCCTTAAAAGCAAATGGACCTTTGGGAATTCTGCAAGTTGCTTGTATGCATCCCTTCAAAAATAAAGGACAAAGCATTTGGCCAAATGTGTTTAATATTCCTATTGGGTATTGAGTGTTCTTGTAACAAAACGCGCGCGCACGCGTGTGTGTGTGCGCGCGCATGTTTAATTTGTATTTTTCCCCTTTTCATTTCAAGTATCTATCTGCATATATATATATATATATATATATATATATACGGTAAACCGATTATAAGTTTTGACCAAGTATGTGTCAATGTAAAATATCATTTACATCTAGTGCTGACGGCACTGCATCGTCAGTTTCTAGTAGTTATTTTTAATTATCAGTTTCTAGCTCTTCTATAATAAATAATCTTTTGATTATTTATTATAGAAGAGCATACTGATAATTAAAAAAATGATGTTGTTATAGATAATGAAAGCTCGAAATCGTTTGAATCCAATAATTATTACTATGAACTATAGCTAGGAGCACTCCTCATTTAGTTGATCTTTTTGTTATGTGAATCCTACCCATGAAATGTTGTACTCCCAGAGTATATTAGTATATACCATGGTTAAATAATCCAATAACCCTGCCAGCCAAATTTTTTCCATGTCACTTCACTCTCCAACAATTAGGGTAGTTGGTGGTGTCTCACCAGCTACAATTCCTAGGAGTCCAAGTTTTGCTTACCTGCAGTTTCCATGCTAGTCTCTGAACTTATATAAATACGTGTAAATATGTAGTCTAAAAAGACCTGTTGAACTAGAATAGCACATCCCAAGAATATGCTTGGGACGATGCGTAGGCGGCCGTTTCGGTTTCAGTATTTCAATGTTTGCTGTTACCACATTGATTTTATTTTTGCACAACACAGATAGTGGAGAAATGAACGTTGCAATCTTTGATATGCTACTGTAAACTTAAATCCGCGAACCCAATGCAAGGCTTAAGATTAAGTGGCTTACCCTGGTGGACAGGTATAACGTATGGAATTATATTGTAAGAGCTAGAATTCGGCAGGGATGGGTTAATGTTTTGCATATCATATATATGAATATCGAGTAATATATATTACTCGATATTCATAATGCTTAAATGTATTTGAATGAGTTACAGATATTACTAATATAAGAGCCTAATTTATTTATTTTGTTAGAAAGTTAGTGTAGATTGGTCAGCTAGTATTTGTGCAATTTTATTAATATTACCATATTAGGTTATTGTATACTGTTTTATTAAAACGCATCGTGTTAGTACTTACGATTCTTTTATTAAATAAAAATTTAATTTTTCAGTCTTAAAATTTGTAAAAGCTTGCGTATGATCTGAAAATTAGATTTCTTTTAAATAATATAAGTAGTTCTCAATATTTTTGCTCTTAATTGTTGACTACCTCTGGAATGAGTTTAATAAAATTATTGTTTTTGTTCTTATTAAATAGTAAATACGAAACTATGGCTGTATTAACTGAAATCTTACAGTAACTTATTTATAAGCTCGAAGGCTGTCAGCCTTGTTGACTGAGTGGAGAGTATCATGGCTTTCATTCCATCAAGCTGTAGACTGAAATACTATTGGTTGCATGGGTCTTCATGTGGTAGCTGGATTATATCGCCCGGTGTGAGATCGCCAGTTACTAACGTTGAAGTGGCTTAAACGTACAATGTTTAGCCTCTAGAGGAGGGTGTATATTATATTATTACCCACGGTACTAATCATATATGCACTATATAAATATTTATAACTATAGGTAGAAACGGTTAAAAAACTGCATGCAAATTTCGAAAAGCTTATTAAATGATCTATAAATAGAGGTGTCGAAGTGCACATGCCATGCTACCGTCGTTGCTTTGAACCTTCAACTTTACCGTTGCGACAGTAGATATCCTTCTCCACTGGATACGAAGTAAATGTTCTGTATTATCGTTAAGGTTTGCTTATTGTTTACGGGAGGGCATGTAAATCATGCGTTATAATATGTTCCTTTCTAAAATCGCTTGCCTGTAGTTGTTCCAATATTACTACAACTTCTTTCATAGCCCGATTGTCGATCCCTTTCCCTAATATCTAACTTGGCTTTTAAAAACTGGTCTCCATTTTCTTTTTTTTTTTACTTCTGCATCAGAATCTAAGAAGTCAATCCTCACTACACACAAAAGAACGCATCGCAACGTGCTTTGATCATTCATCACAAAAAACGATCAGAAAAAAAACTTCAAACAAGAAACAAATTTTGATTGATGCTATCCTGTAAATTTTCTCCGGAATTAACTCCTATTTTTCATCGCTTTTTTACTTTGTTCTTTTCCACTGGCATTTATACTGAAACTTGCAAGTTAGTTCTCACTATTCTATTTCCAAATAAATAAGAAAATGTACAGTATGAATGAAATTATTACCCAGTTCCCAGCCTTACGAGAAAATACACCTTTAAAATAAAATATTGGAGAAATATATGAACAACTAACTACTTTTCTACCAAGTATAATGTATCCAATCACCCATTACCAATACGGATACCCCCCCCCCCTCTCTCTCTCTCTCGATCCAATAAGGATTTGCATACCTACGTCTAGGCACATGCAAAGGAGTCCGGGAAAATCAGGCTACTATTCATTTTTTAAACTCTGTAAAGTGGTGTGGAATGAAGACCTTTAAAATTTTTATTAATGTTTATTTTAAAAAATCTGTTTTTAATAAACATTAGCCTCAGTACACAAATCCATCTTCTTTTGAATACTGTCCCCATATCTGGATTGAGGCACCTAAGATTGCTGACAATTCTTGATTCGGAGAGAAAAACAATTCGGCTAAGAACTGTTTTTTTTTTCTCCGTTTTCAAAAGATATATCTGTATACTGTTCAACTAAACTAGCATCCGTAATATGTTTTCCTCAGAGCCATAACTGAAACCTCTTCTCCATTCATATAGAATCCAACTTGAAATTTCACCAAAGCATATTTTTATCCTCATTTTCGGACACACACACACACACACACACACACACACACACACACACACACACACACACACACACACACACACACACACACACACACACACACACACACACACACACACACACAGTATACTATGCTTTCGCTTTCCTCATAAAATAAAGGAAAAATTAACTAAATACAATATTACACTACTCTCAACAAATACATTTACTGTACATAATGTAATACATTATAGGATAATAGTCAAAAAATAAATTTATTAAATTTTTGCGTTGCTGTAACAGATTACCTATTAAATTACGGTCGAGAAATTATAATACAAAAGATAAATCAGCGAGCATTTAAACAAAGGATGATTATTTAAACTCGACTGAAAATGTGAGCTTATGGACAATCGAAATTATCGAAAATAGTATGCGATAATTCTATGGTACACCTAAAGACACCACGTTCTAAATTTGAACTTGCATTGCCTTCTGTGGCATAAATGAGGATGGGATTGCAGTCAAAATATTTTCCTTTCTTCTTCTCGTTGTTGTTTTTGAATTATTATATTATATTTTGAAATAGTGTATAATATTTAATTACGTGTGTTCCGGTTAGTTTGCCAGTTTGGCACAATGAAAAAGTTAAATTCAATTTATTTGAAGACAAAGACCTGCCCCCCTCTGTATTAGACCAGCTACCTTTCTTTTCGAGACAAATAATCCCATCATAGTTAAGAATTTTGTTTTCTTTTCGACTTCAGAAACATGTTTTGGTCCTCCTAATTCAAGTAAAATTTCAAATATAATTTTTTAAATGTTTATTTACCATTCGTTAATTCTGTCAGTTCACTCCATTTTTTCTTGGTCACTAACATGCGATCAAAACATAGTGCTCAAAGTGATTATTTTGTAATCAGTGAGAAAAGTTTCATAATGTTCCTTCTAAGTGGAGGAGGGGCAGGGCGTTTTTTCTCTTTAGTTAATTACAAGCAGAACAACAGGAATTTGCAAACAGACCGAAATATTCGGATTGATGCATTATCAGGAACTGACAGTCTATTTCTCTTTAAGAATTATTACTGTTTCTTATATGCTCTTAATAATGTTTTAAAATAATATTTTCTATCAGGATTCATCAAATTAGGGAAATATAAATATTAAAAAAGCCTCATAAAAAGTTTTGCTAAAATGCTTTTTAACATTAAATGAAAGATGAGGCTGCTCAAAACACTTATTCTGACAGTGTTGGAAAAAGTGAAGATGCTTTTTTTTTAAGGATTGAGGAAGTTTTATGTACTCACCAGTGTGAAAAATCCGCTTACAAAACTCCCTCTTCGAACAGATTTGCCACAGCAGAAAGACTTCAAAATGGGCATTGTTTATATGCGCAGTCAATGCAAAGAGCAACTCGAATAAAGAGTTGTCAGTCGCGCTTCGACAATACCCAACTGGTTTTGATCAGCGAGCCGATGTGATAAGCACATCAGTGGATGTCTGTTGCGTTCAACAATGCGTATCAGATTCGTACGACAGCAGCACCAGATGGAGGGACGCATAGTGGATTCTATCACAGAATGTGACTGAGGAAACAGGGATGAAAAGTTTCCTTTTAAAGAGCGCATCTGTTGGCGTAATCTCGATCCCACTGGTCTCCTTCACTCTCCTCGACGATCAATAAAGGAACTGCGGCTAAAAGCTACGGTTTACGAACTGTCACCTGTTGCCTTGTGTTCCGTGATATAAGCGGTAAGGAAGCGTCCAGATAAAGTTATTTATGCTTCTACCAATACCACTGCAGCTTCGTAATTGTTTTCGTTTATGAATTCTCAATTCCCCACAGGAACATATTTCTACACAAGCATCGTGCACGAATTTGTATCTCACATCTTACGTAATTTGGGAATAAATAGCAACAGTAATATCGAACAGAAGTCATTATCACCAAAAAGTCCTTATTTGTGCGTATACATCTGGTGGAAAAGGGAGCAGTATTTCTTATAATCTATTGCTAATAATACATATTGCCGGTCTGTTTGATTGAGTGGATGGCATTTCCGCTCTACAGCCGACTGACTATGACTTTTATTCCCTTAATAGACATGGATGTCTGTGAATAGGTGATGAGTTCATCGTCTATTGTGAGACTATCACTCTGCTTATTGGCGTCCTGAAGCAGTTTGTTTGGTCTCCAAAGCAAGATATCCTGGTTATCCAATCCTTAATTCACTCATGATGCTCTGTTTATAACCTTTCGTGGATAAGATTCATATACATTAATATAGATTATTATCTCCTGTGAAACATTAATTTGATTGAATTCAAAGAGTGTGGAAGAAGAGAAGAACAATTATTTAGATAAATATTACGATAGTAGGTCCCCGAATCTGGTTTTATATACGAAATCCGAAATCCGAAATGACCCACTTAGGTGATTTCGTATTTCTCAAGGGAAAAGAGAAACATTATCACTAGAAACATTAGCACTTGGTTTTGGTCTGTGACATACACATTTTCTCATTACGAGTTGTTATAATTCATATATAGAACTAAATATATAGTTGGAATTGTTTTGAATATATTTCTCTAAAACCGCATAAAATAGTCAAATTAAAAGCATATAATAAATTACTGATATCGATTTAAGCGGCAGAGGGTTTTAAAAATCTCATCTCTGTGGACAGAAATAATATTTCTGCGAAGCCATTACTTCTGTTGTGAAATAAGTTGTATTAAGCCTAAAAATCTGCACAATGATGAAATACTTTCAAGTTCTTACCGGCACTTAACTTAAATTCATATCAGCAATTGGATTGAGGAAGGGATAACTTGGCGTTTTTTTTTTTTCTTTTGAGTGAAGGGGAGATAACTGTTACGAGTTATTAAGCATAAAATGCTCATCAGTTATGTCCTCAACGGCTGTTTTGCTGGAATGGAAACATCGCAATTTCTGGAATAAACCTACCATAAAAAGAAAGTTAGTCAGTAGATATAGCCTTCTATGTCTACTGACTAATTTTCCATGGAATATCCCTACGAAATATCTAGAGAACTCAATCTCAGTTTTTTTTTTTGCTTCCTTCATTCCTGTTATTGTTTGGGTAGGTTGATTGATCAAATGAAAATGAATGTACCTATTAATTTCTTTTGAACATTTATTAACTAAAAGGGAAAGCCAATTTATGTAATTGCTCTCTCTCTCTCTCTCTCTCTCTCTCCCTCCCTCTCTCTTTTGGAAAAAGAGAATGAGCTCTTGAACAGATAATAGGAGTAATGGATGTGAAGTGGATCACAATCACTTAAATATATTTTAAAGAACCAAGGAAGATTTATAAGGTATGATGTAGAAAATTGCAAAATTAAAAAATAAATAAATAAATAACAAGAAATCAAAATAAAGCAGAATGATAGAGGAAGGAAGAAATGCCAGAAAAAGTAAAAATGAAACTAAAAAGGGAAATAATAGGAAGAAGAATTTAATTTACAATAAGGAAAGATGATTACTGGCAGAAAAGAAAAGTAAAGAGAAGAAGTAAAGAAAAATATTAATTGATAAAAAAAAAAATTAAAGACTTCCAAATGATGATTGCCCATTGAACTATACAATGATACTGCTGAATTTTGCAAAGGCTACCATGGAATTCTATCACGCAAACTGCAACAAATGGGGATGTTTGCGAAACAAGTGATATGGATAAAAGGATGATTAATGGACAGATACCAAAACGTAGTATATGGAGGAGCAAAATCCAGTAGAAGGCGGGTGACTAGTGGTGTGCCGCAGGGCTCTGTTCTTGGACCACTGCTGTTTAATTTGTACATAAATGATACAGGAAATAATTTGAATGGAGGTATTCGGTTGTTTGCTGATGATGTAAAGTTGGTCAAGGCAAAAGTTAATCAAGGTGATCTAGAGAGCTTTCAAGTTGATTTCAATAGGTCGACAGTATGGGCAAAAGATAACGGATGTCAATTTAATGTGGAAAAGTGTAAAGTTATGCATTTTGAGATACAAAGATTACAAGCTGTCTATAACATTGAGAAACCTGTACTCCAGAAAATTTATGAAGCTAGGGATTTGGGAGTAGTAGTAATAGATAGAAAGTTGAAGCTCAGAGAATATATTGCTAAAATATCCAGGTAGCTCGCATAATTATTTGACTATTGAAGAACACGCCAACAAGCAAAGATAAGGGAGTTATCACTCCTCTTTAGAAAGTCTTTATACTACCACATATCTGGATTACTGTGTTCATATCTGGTCAACTGGGTTTCTTTGGGATGAGGAAGTGATAGAGAGAGGATCCAGAGGTGAGTGATTAAGATGATGAGTGGTCTGTGGAATGCTTCTTATGAGGATAGATTGAGGGTTTGTGGATTGCAGAAGTTGTTGATAGGCGAAAAACGGGGGGGGGGATATATGATACAAACATTTAACTTATTTAAAGGCTTTTATAGGATTGAGGCAGGGGAAATGTTTCAGCATTTGGCTAGAGGGAGCAGAGCGGACACTCTACTCCGCTACACACATCTCAACGTCTCCCCCTACTACTTGATTCTCCTACTACACACAACTACCATCGACGCCATTTACCACTCATCAACAATAATTTTGTCTATAAATTGTGTGTGTGTGTTCTGATGGAAGATCTGCCTGTATGCGGGAAGAAAAACCCGAGTTTTCGGGAGAAAAACAGTCTGTTATCCTTATGAGATTGGCTAACTCACCTTCAATTGTAAAAACCCATATAAAGATTCCTCTCGTCACAACGAGAATCGGACTCCGACCTTTTCCAATCGAAGACCGAAATGTACAGTAGTTCTTCCACGATAGATGTTGTGTTGACAGTTTGGGTCACGATCAGTCTTAGGATTCCATGGAGGTACCCGTGCAATAATAATAATAATATATATATATTTTTATTACATTACATATATTTGTTACAGTTATTACATACATTCGATTACATATGATGGATGAGAAGTAATTTCTCAGCTTTCATCCTCGGAGCATATATGTAAGCTTATCTGAGGATGACACCAGTTGGTTATTATTTATTGGTTTCTTTGCTGTGTTGGGAAGCTACGAAATCTATGATTGAGAAATTCGCGCGCGCGCACACACACACCCACACACCCACACATGCATACATACAATAACTTGGAATGTATTGATGCGTCACTGAACTGGAAGCCTGAACGAATATATTGTGTTTCATTAAGTTTGTATAGTATTTTGGGTGCGTGTTTCTTGTTCATAGTATGTCCTTAGAGCTCTTTTCAGGCTATTGTAGTTTGTAAGGTTTCTGTATTCGAAAGGTAATTTGTTTAGCATATCTGGGATGCAGAAGTTTCGTGTGGCCTTTCCGTAGTGATTATTGTATTTATATGCGATATAATTAGTAGTCTGAGGTCTTTTTATGCGATATGTGTTTCTGACTGTCCTGTAGTTGGCATCGAAATAATGTTTTAACAAAGCTGCATAGTGACATAAATGTTTTGCTGTCAGTATTTTGTGTTCTGACATTGCAGTGTATATAAAGTCGTTATTGTCTCTTTGTTCCCAAAAGATCAGTTTTATCATTTTGTACTGTAATGACATTAATCTATGTAGTTTGTAGGGTGCACAGAAAGCATACGTTGTTATAGCGTATCTTAGTATATTTTGGCATAGTGCTTTGTATATTAGTGTTTTCAGGCGTGTGGGAACTATGTCTTTTAACCTGTGGAGTTTGCCAGTTATTGTTCGGAGTTTGTTTTGTAGATGATTTATGTGGCTAATCCAGTTCATATCTGCATCGAGGTAAATTCCAAGGTATCGTATTGTTTCAATCTGAGTGATTGTAGTGGTTTTCCTGTTCTGTGTTTTTTATGTTGGAAAGTGGATGTTGGATGGTTATATATTTGTTATCAACTGGTCGAGTCAGTGGATTTCTGAATATCATTAATTTTGTCTTATCTGAGTTTAGGTGTATGGAGGTTTTCGTGAGCCACTCTGTGATCAGATTTATGTCATGTTGCATATTTGTTTGGGCTACGCTTGCGCTATTATGGATGGATATTATAGCTGTACTGTCTGCGTATTGGAAGATCTTATCTTTGAGAGATAACTGATTAATATAGTGCGTGTAAATGTTGAATAGAGTTGGGGAGAGCACAGCTCCCTGTGGTACTCCACAGGTTACTGGTAGCTCTCTGCTTCGGTTTGACCAGATACGTGTGATATGCTTTCTATTTTGAAGGTAGTTTGTAAACCACCTGTGTATAGGCCCGTCTATTCCAACATGTCTCAGCTTTTCTAACAAGATTTGATGTGTGAGTGTATCAAATGCTTTAGTTAGATCAATAAAGACTACCATGGCAATTTTGTTTGTCTAAGGCGGTATTAATTACGTCTGTAGAGTCTTCCAAGAGAGATGTTATACCCTTATTTTTCTGAAAACCATATTGTGTTTTGGGGATAATATGAAAGGTCTCTGTATATGCTTTGAGTTTCTTCAGTACGATCCGCTCCATAATTTGATTGATAATTGGTAATGTTGCTATGGGTCTGTAATTGCTGAATAAATTTCTTTTTCCATGTTTGTATATGGGTATAATTATGGCGGTCTTTAGCATACTTGGTATCTGTCCTGTTTTAAATATTTTATTTATTAATTTAAGTAGGATAGGACCTATGCTAGTTGCATGTTGCTTGATATACTTAATAATAATAATAATAATAATAATAATAATAATAATAATAATTTTTTAAGTTTGAGAAAGAGTGATTATACATACAAATTTCTGCATTTGCTTATAAGGATTACTTGTAGATGAGTGAGGCAAGTTAATCCCACCTACTTCGAAGCTTGGGTTAGCTTTTATGAAGAGAGTGGGATTTAGCCTTCACTGTTTGTGTTGTTGCTACTGTTTATGTATGGGATGTAGGCATTGGATGCTAGTGACTTGTGATGTGTATATTAGTGTTAATGGTTTCTTAACTTTGTTGGTATATTTTCCAGAGTTCGTTTTTTAATGTTCTGTAGTTATCTACGTGTTTTAACTTTCTTGGTAGGTTGTTGAGTAGCGTTGGTATCTGATGTGATCTCACAAAAGAACCGTATGAGTTGTTGAAGGGTGTGGGGATGTAGAGAGTTGTAGGTCCTGTTATACGATTTGTGTCTCTGTTGTATCGATAGGTGATGTTGAAGTAATTCCTTGTTAATGTCATGTAGTGTTTCAGGTTTTTAATGCTCAGAATTCTGTGTATCGCCATGTGCTTGTCGGATATTGGTTGTTGCGTGTAAGGTGTCCAGATCACTGTTGACACGATTTTCCTGTGTAGTGTTTCTAAGTTTGTTAGGTGGCTGTTTGATGTATTTGCATAGACTATTATTCCGTATCTGAGTAGGGATTCACAGATACCGTGATATAGGATTTTTTTTTTATGTTGCTGGAATTATGTCTTTAACTTGGAAGAGTTTGCTGCGATGATCTGGAGTTTGGTGTGTGTAGGTATTCTATATGTTTTATCCATTTAAGGTGGGAATCTATATAGAGACCGAGGTATTTTGCGTGTGTTACAGGTTTGATTTCGGAACATTGGCAGGTATTTTTTTTGTTAATGCAGCGGTATGTGTGACAATGTATCGATAGTGATGCAGGGCGTATAATTCTTGGGTTGTGTATTATCAACAGATGTTGATAATACACAATTGCTAGTAGTGCAGTGTCATCTGCGTATTGAAATGTTTGACTTCTTATGAATATGTTATGAACATCGTTAATGTATATGTTGAATAGAGTGGGTGATAATATGGCACCTTGAGGTACACCGTGTTTTACTTGTATACTCCGACTGTGACATGTACCTATTTTTGTGAACTTGTGTTCTGTTTGAGAGGTAGTTTTTGAACCATGTATGCAGTGTTCCTCTTATACCTATTGAGTATAGTTTGGCGAGTAGTATGTCATGTTCAGTTGTGTCAAATGCTTTGGTTAGGTCCAGCAGTATAAGGACGGAGTACTTGTTTTTGTCGAGAGCTTTGTTTATTGTGTGGGCGATGTCTTCTAATAAAGCAATAGTGCTTTTTGATTTCTGAAAGCCATATTGGTTTTGTGAGATGATGTTGTACTTCTGTAAATAGTTCTGTAGTCTGGTGTGTGTTATTTTTTCTAGAATTTTTGAGATGACTGGTAGTGTAACTATTGGTCTGTAGTTCTGAGTATCGTTTCTTTTGCCGTGTTTGTATATTGGCGTAATTACTGCAGTTTTTAGTTGTTGTGGGATAATGCCAGTGTCGAATATTATGTTCACGAGTTTCAAAAGTATTGGATTTATTTGTTCGAAGTGTGTTATAAGGTCTGTGAGTCTCATTTTGTCTATTCCTGGAGTGGTCTTTGGGTTTAGTTTTAGGAATGCTTCTTTCAGTTCCTGTTTTGTTATGGGTGGAGAATACATCGTTTGTTGTTGACTTTGTGTCGGTAGTTTTTTGTTGATCGTTGGTAGTTTGTCTTTTTTGAGTTGTGTGATTTTGTTTTTGAAAGCATGGTTGAATGAGTCTGCTAGTTCTTCTTGGTTTGTGTCCTGACCGAAGCTTTTTGCAATAGAATCTTGTGGTGAAGTTTTCTTTTTTCGGGTTACTAATTCGTTGAGTGTAGCCCATGTTTGCTTAATGTTGTCGTTATATTCCATGAATTTTTGCCCTACGAATTTTTGTTGTTAGTTTATTTCTTGTGTTTTTGCATAAGGTTTGTAAATGTGTGTTACTGGGTGACTTTTTAAGTTTTTTCCATAGAGTTTCTTTTTTCAGTAATAGTATTTAGTATGTCGTCATTTATCCATGGATTGTTGTCTGTTTGTCGCTTCGTTTGTGTAGGTTTTGTTGGTTTTTTGTATATTTCTGTGAACTTTAGTTGAAAATTTTCGTATAATGTTACAGGATCGTTTATTTTAAGTAGGGAATTCCAGTCTGTATTTTTTACTTGGTTATCGACAATTCTCTTTAGTATGATCGAGTTTTGTCGACTTTTGTGGTGGTGGGAGGGGGGGGGGTACGAAACGTAATAAAACGAAGTTGAGACAAAGTAGTGATCGGCAATTTTTACGTTAATTACTGATGATGTATATGTAAGGATGGGAGCCCGTATGTTGATATGATCAATGCATGATTGTGTTAGTGAGTTATTGAGTATTTCTTCTCTTGTTGGGGAGTTAATGGTAGGGTTTATGTTGTACTGACTTAGTATATCAAGATATGTGTTAGTGGTTGAAGAAGCGTGGTCAAGAGTATTTATGTTAATATCTCCTATTAGGATGAGCCTGTGTGTTGTATGCGGTTTGATGCCGCTTAGCCATGTTTCTAACTCGTGAAGAAAACTGAGTGGATTATTATTTGGGGTCTGTATATTGTGTTTATTGTGTATTTGATACTATTGTGGCTATTTGTGAGTCCCAAAATTAATGTTTCCGCATGTTCGAAGTGAGTTTGTTTTTCTGTCACATTGTATTTTTCCTTGATAAATGCCACAATGCCACTTCCTCTTTTGTTTGGTCTACATAAGTTATAGGTTTGATAATTATTTATGTTGTATGCGTAAATTTCTGTGTCGTTTATTGCATCTTCGGTCAGTATTAGCGCATCTATGTTTATCATGGTATAACTGAGCTGTGTTATCAATGTAAGCCAGTATTTTTTTATACTTTTTATGTTTGTGTGTATGATTGTGAAGTTGGTGTTGGTGGAAATGTTGTCTGACCATTTCTTCAAAGAGTCAAAGACCTTGAAGTTTATGTTGTCTGACTGGATATGTTCGCCTATGTTTGAGATCTCCATTATATCATTTTTAAAATGAGTTCTAAACTTATTCTTAAGGATGTATAGAGTTAGTGTTTTATATTGGTAGGCTGTGTAAGTCGGATTCACTTGTAATTATGTATACTCGGGTGTTTTCATTCTTTCTCAAAAATATCTGGGAATTCTTTGTCCACAGGAACTTGTAGGTTTTCTCTGTTTTTGTCTTCCTTGCTTGGTATAGAAGATTTTTGAAGTATGGAGTCCAGTGTTCCGTTATATAGATTGGTGTTGGGAGTTTCTTATCAGTTAGGATCGTTGTTGTCGGCCTCGTTTTCTTGCTTGCTTGCTGCAAGAATGGAGTCTCTCAGAGTTCTGTTGATAAAACGAGCGATGATTGGTGGCGGTCTCTCTTTATTTTTTTGTGGGCCTCGGTTGATATAGATGATATCTGTGGTTGCGATTTGAATTCCAATTTTGCTGCCGATCAGTTGCATTATGTTGCTTAAGTCTTCTGTATTTTCTTTCGTTATTCCCTCGATTTGAAGTTCTTTTTTTCTTTCTTTTTGTAGCATGTGTTCCATTTGACACTTGAGTGTGTTTACTTCTTTCCGCAATTCTTGATTTTCGCGTTGGAGTGTTTCTTACGTTCCTATCGCTACCGTTAATTTTGTCTTTATTTCTTGCACGGTTCCTAACATTTCATCAGAGGTCTTGTTATTGAACTGTATATAATGGTCATACTTCTCGAATTTTTTGTTAATTTGTTCCATGTGTGCATTTAATAGGTCTTTCACCATGAGTTTAAATGAATCAAAGTTATCTATAATTTTAGGATCCGGAAACGGCTTACCTTGATGTGCGTCATTACTTTTCTTTGGTGTCTGGTCTTTGTTCTTCGTTTTCTCACGGCACTGTTGACATCGCCATTCGGTCCGTTTCACAGCTCCTTTTGATTTCCACGTGCTTTCTGAGATCCCTGAACAGTGGAAGTGTTGTTTTTTGTTACATCCGGAACAATGCGGCCCGTCCCCTTCATCGCTTAATGGCTTATTGCATTTGTTACACCTCATTTTGCTTGATCTTCGCTGTCTCGGTGACCTTTAGTCTTTCTTCCCGTTAGCGACTATAGTGCGACTTTTAAAATGGCGACGTCCTTTGTTCTTCGTTGGCTGGTGACTGCAGTACACTCTATGAACTTCTAGCACTGAAAATTTGAATCTTACTTATCCGATTTTGGTAATTTGAACGTCCCTGTCTTCAGCGTGACTAGTAGAATTAGTAGCACTTTCAAGTTAAAAACATTAGTTAATTAACACTTTAAACCTATAAAACCAGGAGCAGCGATACAGCGTACGTGCATCCGTCTGCCTACATAGCGTCCTCGCGAATAATAATAAAATAAAAAAAAAAATAATAATAATTCTGTTCCTTAAAACATCTTTCTGGCGTGTTTTAAACGCTGATTCTAAAAGTGTGGTTAAAATTTTTCTTTCTTTCTTTGAGATAACATAAATTTCCTGCGAGACGGTTTACTTGTGATTTGCTATAACAAGGCAGCATTCTCACTATTCTTGAAATAACAGTTGCGTAGTACTATATTTGATGTTGATCTATAATTATTAGTATGAATATACTCCGTCTCAATCAACAAGATTATCTTCTTCGTATCCAAAGATAATTCCATCTTTAAATTTGTTCAGTCGCTTTATTTCCAAGTAATTGAAGTAATAGATTTTAATTTTCCACGAAACTATCCACACTTAATTGCAAAAGGTAGATTTAAAATCTTAAGTAGAGAGAGGCTTTCTCACGACTTATTTTTATTTCTAATCGCAGACTGAGGTTTCAGGTTTTATCTTTAAATGTTTTTAATAATTCAAAGATGCTACACGGCAGTTCTTTCATCTAATCTAGTTACAGCTTAATCTTTTAGGACTTACGAAGTAATTTGGGATACTATGGCCTTTCTGGAATTCTCATTTAAAACACAAGCTAAGATGTGATTCTTATACCACAGTATACAAGTAGGATTACAACTGAATAAATCGATTCTGATGTGATCTCGATTTTATATTACAACTATTAATCACAGCAGTGGTTGTAAGACGGTTATACACATCTCACTAAAACTGCTCCAATGTTTAACTTTATTGGACAATAAATGTATTTTCCTTAAAATTCAGTAAATTATATTTCAGATTTTATTTTTAATATATTGTTTTAATTTTTTTAGTATAGGTAGAGGAACTTCGGGAACTATAGACTACCGTTTTCTATGTAAAATGGTATTCATTATTTTATAAGTTTCGTAAATGCGATGGAATGCAACACTTTTTTTATTCTCTTCTATACATGTTTACTGGGGAAAATGCAGTCACTTTTTTGTATTGTGCATTTAATTTCTGTTGTCCACAATAGTCTTTGGCCTGATAAGATCATAGGAATTCCTTGGAATGACTCTTGGTCTTCTAATGAAAACAAGTTCTTCGTCTCTGGTCTAATCTTTTCTTGCAATATTTTACTGATCCACTCTCATCGAAATGAAAAGCATCGGCGTATTCCGCTATTCATGTCGCTGATGATTACTTTCTCTCTCTCTCTCTCTCTCTTTCAAATAACAAATTACTGCGGAAAAGAGTGATCTCAGATTATCATTACATAGGGCAAGGTTGTCCACACAAGGACTCTCTAACGATTTTCATCTGGCCCTTGGGAAATTGATTTGAAAATATTCATTTATATAAGTCAAATATTCGAAATGTGAGCATGCGTACACGCATTCTAACAACCATAGCAAAGAATTGCACACATTTACTCGATACTTATACAGAAGTATCACACGCATCGACTGTCAGCCGAAAAGTATATTCATTCTGAACCGATCCTATTTTGTTAACAATCTTGATTTTTTCATTTTTTGTTCTTTTAATTTGTATAATAGCATGCAAATTTCTAACTTCTAGCATGAGACCTAGTTTTATTATTATTATTATTATTATTATTATTATTATTATTATTATTATTATTATTATGTAAGCTCTGTAAGGAGCACGTCAGCTGGACACACGCACAAATTTATTATTTAATAATCGTTGTTACAGCCATATATATGGGATCAAGTTCGGTTATTAGTCTGAATTTTTAGTTATTATTAATGTTGTGTATGTTGAGAGGCCTATCTGGAATTAAAGTAAATTCTGTTTTCAATTATGTTGAAGATTAATAGTTGTTAGCTATCTATTTTCCTAGACAGGTATCTGAAGGCTTGTTGATAAGGGTAAGCCCTAGAATTCAGATATAATTAAATATATTTTCTGTCATCTAGAACAATATATTTAATAAAATATATTAAATATATATTCCCTAGATGAGAAACAAGACTGCTGTTTGCTTGCAGTTTTCACCATAATAACAATCGAAATTATCGTAATATGCCCTTCTTATTCAGTAAATATGGTAAATTATAAGCAGCATGCAAAATAAAAAAATAATTTCTTATTCTTGGGTGTATATTATTTTCTGTATTAAAAGTTTCCATTCTTCTTCTTGAAACTTTTAGGCCCAAAAAGCCTTACAGAATAATTTAGGAATAATTATATGGTTTGTTTATTAGCAAAATACTAATTAATTTCGTGAATTAAATATGTCACTCAATGTGATAAATTATCGTTTTGCCTTAACATGTTTTTTGAAGTTATTAATGAAACAATATGTATTAATCATAAAGGTTGTCAGAACATTTACTCTGCAGTTTCAGCCATAAAATTGTGGAACATTTAATATAACGAATTTTCTTATGGAAAATAGAAAAAACATGGTCACTCATCACTGAGCAGAAGCATATTGATTGATTAAAAAGTCAACAAACATAGAAAAGAAAACAAAGAAAAATATCATTGATATTATTCTGTTTGCCATTCCGACATATCCTTACGTCAAATATAATGGAACCTAAAATAAACTGAAAAAAAAAAAAACGGAACTGTTTCAACATTCCTAACTCGGAAAGAAGAATTTTACAGAACTATGGGATTAGAATTCAGTTCTGGCATTACTCGTTCTGAGAGCGGTTTTAGTTCGGTTTCCTTCCAGGATAGTAGGATATGAACCTAGACATGTGAATCCTCTAGTAACGTACTATACATAACTTATAATACGTTATGTATTATATTAATGATATATTATGTATTAAAGTAATCCTTGTTGACAGAAATGACACTGTTCTGCTAAAAAAAAATAATATTTTAATGAAAAGGTATGAATTAATTACTATGTCGCAATTTTTGCGCTGGCGATGTCAATTGAGATACCTGAAAATTTGTAAAAAAATCCGAAATTAACACAGTGCTCATTACAAAAACTTTTACTAAATACCCTCCCTTTAATTTTGTAATTAGGCTTCCTTTCTACCGGAATTGAGACTGGATAGTTTTTAAAAAAAAATTTTTTTTCACCGATGCTGATGTACGTCAAGAGTGTGTGATATCGTCAATCAATTCTTTTCTTTCTACACATCGGCAATTCAATTATCTTTTGATGACTAAAAATCCTATTTATTGCTTTCAAGACAACACTATTTTGAACTTCTTTATCGTTTCAAAACCTTGCAGTGCTCAAACGAACAATATCTCAAATATATTGACAAATAATTCTGATTTTCATATCATTTTCAGTAAGGGAAAGATAAGTTAGTGGACTTCTCTTCTTTAAAAACTCAGTCCTGTTTTATTTCTCCCAAAAAAAAGAGAAATCTTATGTACCAGATGTTAATTTTCATGTAACCCAGGTTCTCTGACCCCCTCCCCCGCCAAAAAAAAAAAAAAAATGTCTGTCATAGATCTTGCTACTTAGCAAGGCCTCCTTGGGATGTTAGGAAAACGATGTTAAAAAGACCTGGGTCATATTCTCTCAAGGACGAAAGGAAGTCGTTCTGGTCGTTTTTATTAGAAGGTGAGTTAGCCAGTATCAAAACAAACATTTCCTCCCCTCCACTGAGCTCACAAAATTAACAGGCTGGATATATACTCGTCTTAGTCTCAATTGTTTCGTTATTAAAAGCAAACATTAATGCCTACCTCAGAATCTAAAACATTGGACTTACTTCTGAACTTCAAATGCCATTTAAATCCGATGTGAAAGTTCCGTGTTGGAGTCCAAATTTATTAAGCCGGAATGAAAATAAATAATATAATAGTTACTACAAATTTTAATAAATTAATATTTCAGTAAAATTAGTTTACTTGATAAGCACATGGGTGAAAAAGATATGATATCCATTATAAAACATAATGAACCGCTCTGAGTTACTGTCTTTCCTACGTTGCCAAATTTCTGTTTGGAATCTAAATTTCTATATGGACTATACTTACCTAACTTGAAAGAATAAATGTTTTCCATCATATCCCTCCCATCCTCTTTCATGTTGCTAGTACCACTATATCGATGATATTTTTACTGTTTGGTACGTCTCTACACCTAAATTCTAAGTCTTTTTTTCATCTATCACCGAATTAAATTCACTCTGAAGACTGAATAAAAAAAAAAAAATCTTCTCTTGATTCTTATCACTTGGCTTTTCAGTGGCTCTTCTGTGCATATAGAAAGCCTAATTTTACTATTCACCAGTCTTTCAGTCATTCTGAGAGTAAAACAGTTGTTATTAGAAACTTAGCACATAGAGCTAACTAACTTTATCTGCTTATCTGATAATGTTAGTTAGCTCTATGTGCTAATTGAGAGTGATATGTGCATATTAGAATATGCACATATCACCCTCAAGAAATTCAACTAATATACGTCTTTCTCCCCAGTATGAACACTTCTTGCATCTCTACTTGATAGAAATGACGCTGGCCTGGTGTCAAAAAACAATATTTTAATGAAAAGGTATGAATTAATTACCATGGCGCAATTTATTTCTCCGCTTGCGATGTCTCTTGAGGTAACTGAAAATTTGAAAAAAAAAAATACCGAAATTAACACAGCGCTCATTAGAAAAACTTTCAGTAAATACCCCCCCCCCCCCTTTAACTTTGTAATTAGACGTTTCTTTCTACTGAAACTGAGACTGGAAATTTAAAAAAAAAACTTTTTTACCAGTTTTTCACCTATGCTGAAGTACCTCAAGAGTCTGTGATATCGTCAATCAATCAATTCCTTTCTTTCTACACATCGGCAATTCAGTTATCTTTTGCTGACTAACATTCTGAGGAAATGACCTTACTGTATCGATGTGCTTATAAAAATGGATTTCTTTTCAAAAAATCTTGTGAAGAGCTCTTGTTCCCACATTATCTTCTCAACAAGCTTGATAGCTTTACAATCTCTGAGTTGTAGGACTTAAAATAGAAATACATAAAAAAGGAACTAAATTATATCTCAGTCAGATAACATGTGGTTGGGATAATTTGATTAATTGAAGCCAAATAACCAAAAATATTATGGCTTTAATATAAATGCACCAATCATGGCACTCTCAATTTTTAAGCTGATATAGTTAACTGCGCGACTTCACCTTAATTGTTTTTCCTTTTTTTTTTTTTCACGGCTACTATCTCTTCTCTGTTTGATGCTTACTGATAAGCCAAATATCATCTTATTAAAGCAATTATTAATTAAGGTTATTCGTAATTTTTCTATATGCAATGAATTTTTTTATACTGTTCTTCATGTTCTTCTATGCTAAATATACTAAATATGACACCTTAAAAATTCTAGCTATTGTTCAGCAGATAGCAATAAGACACATCAATATCCTTTCACTTATGGATGCACCCTGCCATCAGAAACTTCAACAGATGTTAATGCTATGGACTTTTTTCACCTGATCATGCATCTGCAATATTAGATACAAATACTTTTTTTTTATGTGAATCCACGAAAGTTTGGGAACCTATCGTACATCAGTTCAGTGGGGGTTGACTAACAGTTATAATCCAGAAACCATACTCTAGAAACCGAAGAACGTTTTCGTTCAACTTCAACACTCCAATAAAGGTAGTGACATGGATATTCCCATACATCCATGCTTGTAGTGGGATTCGAACTCACTTCCTTTTAGGTGGAGAGCGAAGTGCTGTCCGGCCGACCAACCAGGCTGGAGTAATACATTTAACAGATGGTACACTGAGTGCCCTTATTTGTGCTTACCGCAGTTCCAACCAACTTAACTTGCATCTGTAATTCTGTCACTCTTGAAGACTTATGTAAAACTAGATCAGATACCAGCTATTTTTCATTTACAGACTAGCTTCCATCCTAATTCTACTAACTACCACTACTCTCCATTACTATATCCGTCCTGCATCCTTTGTCTTGCGATTCCCATAATCAGTATTTGCCAATATTTAGCCATTTAAAATTAAGATAAATGGAAGTCCATAGAAAACCCAATCGTTTCCTACAGTAGAAGACTAGTGAATGAAGGAGTTGTCTTTTTGCTCAGCCAAGATACGCCAGAATGATATAGGTTTGTAATTTCCTCAATCGTTCTCTATTGGTTCAAAATCGATTCTTCAAATTCATCCATGTGAGTCAATAATGACACCGGAAGTGTTATCTATAACGAAACTATACATCAATTGTTTCGTTATTAAAAGCAAACATTAATGCCTACCTCAGAATCTAAAACATTGGACTTACTTCTGAACTTCAAATGCCATTTAAATCCGATGTGAAAGTTCCGTGTTGGAGTCCAAATTTATTAAGCCGGAATGAAAATAAATAATATAATAGTTACTACAAATTTTAATAAATTAATATTTCAGTAAAATTAGTTTACTTGATAAGCACATGGGTGAAAAAGATATGATATCCATTATAAAACATAATGAACCGCTCTGAGTTACTGTCTTTCCTACGTTGCCAAATTTCTGTTTGGAATCTAAATTTCTATATGGACTATACTTACCTAACTTGAAAGAATAAATGTTTTCCATCATATCCCTCCCATCCTCTTTCATGTTGCTAGTACCACTATATCGATGATATTTTTACTGTTTGGTACGTCTCTACACCTAAATTCTAAGTCTTTTTTTCATCTATCACCGAATTAAATTCACTCTGAAGACTGAATAAAAAAAAAAAAATCTTCTCTTGATTCTTATCACTTGGCTTTTCAGTGGCTCTTCTGTGCATATAGAAAGCCTAATTTTACTATTCACCAGTCTTTCAGTCATTCTGAGAGTAAAACAGTTGTTATTAGAAACTTAGCACATAGAGCTAACTAACTTTATCTGCTTATCTGATAATGTTAGTTAGCTCTATGTGCTAATTGAGAGTGATATGTGCATATTAGAATATGCACATATCACCCTCAAGAAATTCAACTAATATACGTCTTTCTCCCCAGTATGAACACTTCTTGCATCTCTACTTGATAGAAATGACGCTGGCCTGGTGTCAAAAAACAATATTTTAATGAAAAGGTATGAATTAATTACCATGGCGCAATTTATTTCTCCGCTTGCGATGTCTCTTGAGGTAACTGAAAATTTGAAAAAAAAAATACCGAAATTAACACAGCGCTCATTAGAAAAACTTTCAGTAAATACCCCCCCCCCCCTTTAACTTTGTAATTAGACGTTTCTTTCTACTGAAACTGAGACTGGAAATTTAAAAAAAAAACTTTTTTACCAGTTTTTCACCTATGCTGAAGTACCTCAAGAGTCTGTGATATCGTCAATCAATCAATTCCTTTCTTTCTACACATCGGCAATTCAATTATCTTTTGCTGACTAACATTCTGAGGAAATGACCTTACTGTATCGATGTGCTTATAAAAATGGATTTCTTTTCAAAAAATCTTGTGAAGAGCTCTTGTTCCCACATTATCTTCTCAACAAGCTTGATAGCTTTACAATCTCTGAGTTGTAGGACTTAAAATAGAAATACATAAAAAAGGAACTAAATTATATCTCAGTCAGATAACATGTGGTTGGGATAATTTGATTAATTGAAGCCAAATAACCAAAAATATTATGGCTTTAATATAAATGCACCAATCATGGCACTCTCAATTTTTAAGCTGATATAGTTAACTGCGCGACTTCACCTTAATTGTTTTTCCTTTTTTTTTTTTTCACGGCTACTATCTCTTCTCTGTTTGATGCTTACTGATAAGCCAAATATCATCTTATTAAAGCAATTATTAATTAAGGTTATTCGTAATTTTTCTATATGCAATGAATTTTTTTATACTGTTCTTCATGTTCTTCTATGCTAAATATACTAAATATGACACCTTAAAAATTCTAGCTATTGTTCAGCAGATAGCAATAAGACACATCAATATCCTTTCACTTATGGATGCACCCTGCCATCAGAAACTTCAACAGATATTAATGCTATGGACTTTTTTCACCTGATCATGCATCTGCAATATTAGATACAAATACTTTTTTTTTATGTGAATCCACGAAAGTTTGGGAACCTATCGTACATCAGTTCAGTGGGGGTTGACTAACAGTTATAATCCAGAAACCATACTCTAGAAACCGAAGAACGTTTTCGTTCAACTTCAACACTCCAATAAAGGTAGTGACATGGATATTCCCATACATCCATGCTTGTAGTGGGATTCGAACTCACTTCCTTTTAGGTGGAGAGCGAAGTGCTGTCCGGCCGACCAACCAGGCTGGAGTAATACATTTAACAGATGGTACACTGAGTGCCCTTATTTGTGCTTACCGCAGTTCCAACCAACTTAACTTGCATCTGTAATTCTGTCACTCTTGAAGACTTATGTAAAACTAGATCAGATACCAGCTATTTTTCATTTACAGACTAGCTTCCATCCTAATTCTACTAACTACCACTACTCTCCATTACTATATCCGTCCTGCATCCTTTGTCTTGCGATTCCCATAATCAGTATTTGCCAATATTTAGCCATTTAAAATTAAGATAAATGGAAGTCCATAGAAAACCCAATCGTTTCCTACAGTAGAAGACTAGTGAATGAAGGAGTTGTCTTTTTGCTCAGCCAAGATACGCCAGAATGATATAGGTTTGTAATTTCCTCAATCGTTCTCTATTGGTTCAAAATCGATTCTTCAAATTCATCCATGTGAGTCAATAATGACACCGGAAGTGTTATCTATACAAGCTGTGCGTATATAAATAGCATAACCATGAGACAATAGGTTAAAATCACAATAGCAAGCAGCTGTAATGATGAAGCTTTGTTTGTTCTCTGCTTTAGTATGATCGGCAGCACTCAATAAATAATATGGAAGTAGCAATTTTATGAGGGCTAATTTCATCGAAATATTACTTTTTATCTTCTACATTACTTTTTACATAATCTGAAAAAGCATCAGTTCGAATTAGCAAAATATTTACTACAGACAGTAACATTTAATTGCATGACGCTTTTCAGCATATGCAAGCTGAGTCAAATTTGCCCAGTATGTAACAGATTTTGTCACGAGTTTTTCTAAAAATATGTTTTTTTTTTTTTTAAATTGAACTTGACAAAATTTCAGAAATTTTCCCGTTTGCTTTTCATGAGGATGTTTTCCACACATATACACATATCACTGTACATGCAACGTAATACGGTATATACAGGGTGGTCCACAAGTCACGAAACTGTTCATAGGCAACTAAGGCCATTAGGTACGTTTTTGTCCGATAAAAACACTTGCCTATATTCTCCATCCGCAGTTTTGTAAGATGGAAACTCCACATTCCTGAGAGGAAAAAACCATACTAACTGTGTATGTATGTGTATATAATTGCTGATGCAAGGGACAACTAGGTTATTTGATTTCTAAATTTAAACACCTATTTGAATGACACAGTAGTGGATTAATTCTTATTAGACAAGTGTTTTTATGTCCGATTACATATGGTCCTATATATATATTCTTATTTTATGTAGTCTGTCACAAAATGACTTTGAATGCTACACTGTTTTGCTGTATTCATATGTACTATGTATGCAATCTTATGCATTTTTAATCAGGATGACTTTTACCCTTTGGTTACACACGATACCTTTTATCTAATTCTGAAATGCAATCTGAATTTTAGAAAAATATGAAAAAAAGAGTTTATTTCAAAGAAAAAATGAACACGTCCTTTTCCCAAAACTGAGATGGCAAATATGTCACCTGCTTGCTGGTCACATGGTCCCTTGCACGAAGCCTAATACTCCGCTAAAGTCATGAAGTATGCTCATTAATTAATAGTTAATTAATGGAGGTAAAGAGCAAGACCACTGTGTTTTACAACTATTAATATAAGTGAGACAGGAACTGAAGCAAATTATATAGCAGGAAACAATTAATGTTCGGAAGATCGATAGTACCTGAATAACTGGCTTATTTCGCTAGCCTGGTTGGCTGAGTGAGTAGCGTTGCAGCTCTCTAAACAATCCCTTAGCGGGAACGGATTTTCGCGAATGTCTTTAGGTAGCTGGTGAATTTCATCTCCCGCTGTAGAGTTATTGAGAGACTTGAAGTAGTTTGAAAGAGCTTAATGTTTGGCCTCTAGAGCAATGTTTCCAGTTAGGTTTACAATTCTTGGGTAGGAGTCACATAAAAAAAGTGAAGTGTTTACTTCAGCAGCCATATAAACGCAGTTTATTCTAGCAAACAACAATTAGTAGATATCAGGATGAGGTAGACCTACAACCTACTGAGCGATGGATTATCCAGATAGTGTGTGTGCGTGCGTATCACTGCAGTTCACGATATCGAAGTGCATAGCTTGCTTCTGATGTTCTAAACATAACGTATAGTCTACTTATAAAAGAAAGGTTTTTCAATCTATAATAAAAACTGAAATATATATGAAGCCCGAGACTGCATATCTGTGCTATTTTTACAGAAGAAAGTATATATCTGATCGATGTTGCCTTGTATGTGGTAACATATACAGCCAAACGCACTCGCTGGAGTAGATTTACTTGATGTAGTGTGAAATGATACCTGAAATCCTTCCCACTTTTTTCTCGTGTTTCATCCGAATCTCTCTCATTCCCTCTAACTGCCTTAAGTAGATTTTCTGATTTTCTGTTGAATATATTCGGAAGGAAAAAACAAGAAAACCAGTTATATAGGACTTGCAGCAACACCCCCTCCCCCTCTAATCCTGACGAGCTGAAGTTGGAATCAGAATCTGGTTATATTTCAGTGTTTAACATAAAATTTGAAATGTGGCCACTGGCCATATTTCGGTGGAAATGTCTAAGATGGGGAGAGTACAGTAGAAGAACCGATGTGTTTACGTCTTTTCCACGATAGGGGAATTGATAACATTTCAAATCTCATGACTGTAAACAGGCAGTATTGCTTTGCTCCCATCCTCTTCAAGACACATCCACTCTAGAAATAACATTCTGAGCCGTAACGCTCTTCCTACCACACGATAACCTACCGTAAACGTTAAGTGACTGTCTCCTTTTGGTAAACAGAGTTACTTTCAAAGTATTGATGTATCACATTCATTTTAAAGAGCATGGTGACAGTCCACTTTAAATAAGTCCGTCTGGTTATCGCATAAAAATATTTGTAAGATGAAACATTTCCTCTTCAGGCAGCCTCCAAATGCAAATGAAGTACAGTAAAATGATCACCTTAATAGCCCAGAAGAATACTGTTCCTCGTATTCTTCTGGGCTATGTAAAATGAGAGCGGGTCCAACGCAGGATAGTTAATTGTTCTCAGACTTTGTAAACTCTTTACTACTCATAGCCTTCTCCTGCATGACCTATCACAGATGAAATGCAATAACATAATTTTTACCTAATTATGTTATTTTTAACTTTCTAAAATATTGACATGTCGGTCAGTGACTCATGGAAACCATAGAGATAAATTTCCATACGACGCCGATCTTTAATATTAGAGTTGTCCTGCATTAAAAAGAAAGCATACTCTGCTCTTTTGTTCTTTGTAAAGAATTTTTAAGTTAGCGGATCTCCTTCACGTAAACGGTTTCAAATAAAGGGCAGAAAACTTGGATCTTCAAGTTCCTTGACCCAGCTATGAAAAATACTATAAAGTTATCTCAAACATGTTCACTAAATATATAATATAAATATTTATATTATATTTATATTATTTATATTATATATAAATAAATATAATATAAATAATATAAATCTACCTTATATATATAAAATGATAAGCCTTTTTGTGTTACGTTTTTCTGTCACGTTTTTGTGTCGCGTTTTTTTTCAAGTTATTTGAAACGTTTTGAAACTCAGGGGAGAACCCTGAGTTTCCGGAACTCGGGGGTGGGGGGGCGTAGGTGCCGGGGGAACCCCTCTTTTTCGAATCTTCGAAATTCGAGTCATCAGAATTCAAGGACCGGCCTACCGGTTCGGAACTCGGAGGGGGGGGGTTGGCGCAATAGGCGCCGGGGGATGGAACCCCCCTTTCGAGTCTTCGAAATTCGAGTCATCAGATTCCACATAGCCTTTAAAGGAATGCGGAGAACCGACCAGGGCTTCTGACCTACTGTCCAATCCTCACCTTCTCGTGGTGCATCCTGTTGGGTATCTACTTAGATACTAAACGAACGAGGATGGGCTGGCAATTTGGGATTTAGCCGACCAAATTGTATTCTTATTGGTTAAACCAAAATAAAAAATGATGGTACAACATGACAAAATTTCATTCCGGCTGGGGAGTCGCCCGGTTAAACAAGGCCCCACCGTTATTTTTGCCAGGGAACCAGGGCGAACAGCGAAAAGTCAGCTACTGGAACAAATCTGAAAACAAACCCAAACTCAATATCACCAGAGTTAAAGATCGGTACTACCAACATAAGAAGCCTGAATGGCAAAGAAATGGAGCTAGCTGAGGAATTAGATAAGTACCAGATCGACATAATAGGGATGACTGAAACAAAAAAGACAAAAACTGGTGAGATCTTTCTGAGCAATAAATACAAAATGTTATATTCAGGCAATGACAATCAAGGAAAAGAAGGAGTAGCCATAGTATTCAACACAATATACGAGGCTAATCTTGAATGGCAGGCAGTCTCAAGTAGAGTAATGTGGGCAAATATAAGAATGGGGAACTGGACAATCAGACTTATTTGTGCCTATGGTCCTACAGAAAGTTCTACTAAGGTAGAAGTGGAGGAATTTTTTGATGCTTTAGAAAAAGCAACTGACACAATGAAAAAGGAAAAGTTGGTTCTTGTTGGGGATCTAAATAGCAGAGTAGGAAATGATTGTGAGACATACAAAAATATTTTGGGAAAATTTGGAGAAAAGAGCAATGCTAATAATAATGGCACATATCTGTTGGATTTCTGCTCAGGACATGGACTGGTTATTACTAACACCATGTTCCAACATAAAAATGTGCACAAATTCACATGGAGAGAAGAGGCAAGGAATAAATAAAGTCTCATTGACTATGTTATTGTTGATAGTGATGTTTTCTCCCTGGTGGAGGACACCAGAGTGTACAGAGAATTTGAAATTGGAAGGGAGCACTATTTAGTCTTGAGCAGGATAAAATTGAAAAGAATAACATGTAAGAAAGTTTTAAAGCGAATAAAAGTTGAGAAGCTCTCAGATGTGAATTGTAGACTAAAATACACAAAGATTATTGAAGAAAAAATTAAAGAGTTTGAGAACAGAAACCAAACTTTGGAGATTCAGTGGCAAACTCTGAAGAAAGCCCTGATTGATTCAGCTAGAGAGGCATGTGATGAAGTTGTCTGCAAGGATAGAAAAATCAGAACTCCATGGTAGACACAGGAAGTTAATCAGGCAGTGAAGGAAAAGAAGAAAGCATATCAAACGTTCCTGGCAAATAAGTCAGCTTGTGCTCTTAGAGAATACAGAGACGAATGCAAGAATGCTAAACCTTTGTAAAACTAGCTAAACAAAAGTGGGAGGACTTTGGCAAGAATATAGAAAATAATATCAAGAAGGTGGCAAAATATTCTGGAGTTGTTGAAGAAGCTTAGAAATGGAGGAAAGAGTGCTGTAAAAGGAGCTAGAGATGATAAAGGTGACATGAAAACGGGAAAAAAAGATATCCTTGAAGTATGGAGTAATTACTTTGAAAAACTGCTAAATGAAACAAGCAGTGATGACAGCACAGTGGTAGAAAACACTGACCAGGCATGCAGTCAGGAATACATATCCATACTTGAAGTAGAAAAAGCCATCAAAGGCTTAAAATGTGGAAAGTCAGCAGGAGTAGATGATATTCGACCAGAAATGCTGAATTATGGTGGTATAAAATCTTACAGTGGCTGCACTGCATAGGTAAGAAAGCCTGGACAGAGGGACGAATTCCCGATGATTGGAGTAGAGCTCTCATAGTACTCATATATAAAAAAGGGGAATAAAAACTGAATGTGAATATTACAGATGTATTTCCCTACTAAGTGTTCCTGGAAAGATCTATGCAAGTATACTTGAGAAACGATCGAGAAGAATTGTGGAAGAAAAGCTGGGTGAAGAACAAGCTGGATTCAGGCAAAATAGAAGCTGTCAGGATCAGATTTTCACTTTACGACAAATAGTCGAGAAAGCATGGGAATATAACAAAGATCTGTATTTAAGTTTTGTCGATTTGGAAAAGGCATATGACAAGGTGCCATGAGAGAGAAGCTGTTCAATATGCTGCAGTTATATGGTGTGAATGGGGCATTATATCAAGCAATACTTAGTCTTTATTTGAGTTGTAAGTCAGCAGTTAGAATTGAAGGAAATACAGGAAGATGGTTTAATGTTAAATCTGGTGTCAGACAAGGATGTATATTATCCCCTCTGTTATTCATTACCTATATGGATCACATTATGAAGGGAAGTGGTATTAAACATGATATCAAAATTGGAGATGTTAATGTCAGTTCTTTGCTTTATGCGGATCATGTTATACTTCTAAATAAAGTCTGCAAGATTCTCTGACTAAATTGAATAACTGTTGTAATAGATATGGTATGAAGGTTAGCAATAAAAAGTCAAATATAATGAAAATAAGCAGAATCATTGAAAATGTCAACTGTGTTGTGAATGGAGAACCTGTGGAACAAGTAAAACATTTCAGCTACTTAGGCACGATTTTTAGTGAAGATGGTAAATTCAATATAGAAATAGACAACAGAATCAGCAAAGCTGGTATGGTGGGAAGTCGATTGAATAAATTCATATGGAATAAGAGAGAAATTAGTCAGAACACTAAATTAGCTGTATACAAGACAGTGTTCAAACCAGTGTTAACTTATGGATCTGAGAGCTGGGTCAGAAGTAAAACACTTGACCAAAGACTAGAGACTGCAGACATGAGAGTCCTGAGAAAGATTATCGGCGTGAACAGATGGCATCAATGGCAATATCATATTAAAAACGAGGATATTAGGAAAGAACTTGACATTGTCAGCGTCTAGGAATGCGTTAGCAGAGCTAATCTCAGGTGGTTGGTCACTTAAACAGAATGGGTGAGGAAAGATTAGCAAAACAAGTGTTCTCTGCCAGGTTGGCAGCAAAACGACCCAGAGGAAGACCAAGATATAGGTGGATTGATACGGTCCAAAGTACCTTAGACGATAGAAATATAAGATCTGATAATGTTGGAGTCTTGACAAGTAACATACTGATTTGGAGGAAAATTGTAGATAGGAAGTTAGTAATGATGTAATTTTTCATGTAGTACTATCATATCCTGTACACCCCTTGAGGGTACATGGCAGGAATTTGATGATGATGAGAATTAAATGAGAACTGGCCTACCAGTCCGGAACACGGGGGGGCGCCAGGGGGCGGAGCCCCCTAGTATAATATGATAGTATAATATGATAGAGCCTCCGTAGCTCAGTCGGTATAGACGAAGCCATTTAGTCGATAAGACCTGGATTCGATTCCCGTCAGTGACGTGAGGAACCTTTATCTGGTCTCTTTCGACGAAAGTTGAGTTAGCTGGTCTCATACGAAGTTAGGTTTTTTTTTTTTTTCCACAGACGAAAAACTCTGGTTTTTCGTTCTCCAGAACCGGCGAACCGGCTCCGTGAACACACGCATCTACAGATATAGGAGACACCAGGAGGCATAGGGCTAACCACCTTATATATATGTCATATATATATATATATATATATATATATATGACAGAATGATCATTAACTCGGTTAACATACATAGTTTTATGAAAAATTGAATGACTGGAACCCAGATTTAAGTAAAAAGGTTTTAATATAAAAACACAACTAGTTTCGGCCTGTAACAGCCTTCTTCAGGTGACATTATAAAAGAAAGAAAAAATACTAAACATTGAAGGTTAAAAGACTATGAACAACATAGGCAGTCTTTATACATAATTAGCATGAAAACGTTGTAGTTGTATTTGAAGCTGTTCTTTCGTTTGTTGCATTGTTGGGAGAGTGCGTGCTTGCAGCCTCACATGAACGCCAGTACATGATTACAGCTGAATGACTATCTGGGAGGTTGTAGCTCAAGTTGTTATTTAGATGAACAGGATTGAAGATGATTTCTCTAGATTCCACGATTTTTCTCTCTAGTTCGTCACTGTAACGGAAGATGTTAGTAGATTTTTCCCAGCAGACTTTGTGAGTTTGGTTTTTATCATTAGGATTAGCCGAGAAAAGGATATGACTTGATAATGAACTCGCTCGCTGTCTCTTGTATAGTATAGTCAAGTATAGTATAGTCTCTGTGTATAGAGACTGTCTATGTTGTTCATAGTCTTTTAACCTTCAATGTTTAGTGTTTTTTCTTTCTTTTATAATGTCACCTGAAGAAGGCTGTTACAGGCCGAAACTAGTTGTGTTTTTATATTAAAACCTTTTTACTTAAATCTCGGTTCTAGTCATTCAATTTTTCATTATATATATATATATATATATATATATATATATATATATATATATATATATATATATATATATATATATATATATATATATATATATATATATATATATCCAAATTACCTTTACCAAATTACCAAATTATCTCCAAATTACATCACCAAATAAATTCCCCGCGTTTTTATGGCATCAGTAGCTGCAGTGTTAATTGTAACCATTGAGAAATTAATTTATACGTATTTTTGTAATTTCTGCTCTAGTCTTAATGTGTTTATTAATTCACTTCAGTTCTCTAATAAGTAAGGTGTTAGTCTCATGCGGAGGAGGGTATGACATTCGTCTACCTTCTAAAATACGGCGGTGTCAAAATAATTAAGATACATAGTAAAGTCACAAGCGAGTATGTAAATGGAATCAAAGAGGATGTCTACTTTTTTATTATATTGGTTTATAGATTTCATATAAGTAAAATTATAAATGTTTGTTAATTAATTTAATGCCAAGGTTGTTGATTAAATATTTAATTAATAATCTTACAGATCAGATAAGTAACTAAATATTGATTAACTGACTTACTTTAAATAATAAAATCGTGCATAGATTTTCAGACTCGTAGTTAATAATAATCACTCACAAAATTTGCTGTAAAATAAACAGCAATCACCATATATTGTTCGCCATGTATTCTTTCTCTCTCTCTCTCTCTCTCTCTCTCTCTCTTTCTCTCTCTCTCTACGTACCTAACTAACTAAAAGGCCTGGTCTGAACTGAAGGAAATCGTACGGTTATTATTATGGTTTGCTTCCTCTGAATATTACTGCACTGTCTCAGCTCGAGTTAGCCCGTCAAGTTTTGTCATTATAACTCACTGTTTTCATGTAAATTATTTAAATGCTTAGTTTGATTACATTCTGAGATTTTAGAAATGAGTGATATCATAAAGCAAAGAGTATGCATCAACGTTTGTTTTCGACGCGGTTAAAACTAGTTCCGAAACCTTTGAAATGCTACAAAATAGCATTTAGAAATGGGATAGTGGGAAAGACACAGACTTTAATTATTTCTACCTTCAGGAGTAGACGAGTATTATTTAAGGAATGTGTATGAGATGCACATCTGGAATTCTTTCCAGCAGACTAAATTCTTATCCGACAGCATTACTTAAGTTCCAAAGAAAAGATATTCGCAGAAAATTATGAAAAAGAAATTGACAAAAATAGAACCAGGTTCTTCGCTACAACAATATGCTGATATAGCACACTGTCTGTGCAACACAGTGCATCTGAAAGCGTTTTTTTCTAGGCTGAATGTAGGATCTCAAGTGAAGACTACCATGATGTTTCCAGCAGGACAGGAGCTCTGGATAAAAAAAATAGGTATATAAAATCTCAAGTAGATGCTACAATGATCTGCAACCTATGAATTTAAGTGAACGTTTTGCTTTTCAGCTATTCGGACATCTCGTTCACTCGGCGTGTCGTTATGTTATAAAAATGGTAAAACAGATAAATTGTGTAAATAACATTAAGATTTATTTAAAAGCTATTATTATAGGATTGGTCATAATTTGAGGGATAAAAGTAACTCGTTGTTTGATAATACACATGTATTTTCATTACCAAAATTGAATATGAATACAATGTTTGCTTAATAAGTCCCATTAATAAAAATGCGTTATGCTACAGTATCAGTAAAGGTTAGGAAGCTTCCGTAGTTCAGTCTGTATCGAGGATGCCCTTTGGCAGAAAGACTTAGTTCGAAGCCCGTCTTGGATGTAAAGAACTTTTATCAGTATTTCTTTTTTTTCTCTTTTTTTTTCAACTGAAAGTGATTTAGTTGGTCTCGTATGGACGTGGAAGGATTTTTCCTCCCGGAAACTGGGGTTTTTCAACCTTAAATTAGAAAATCAGCCAGAAGACCACACGCAATTTACAGAAATAATACACTGGCTGCATAGCCTTTGTTGCTTCGGCCGTAAAACAAGCGAACCGCAAGTTATTCACCCTTAACAAAATCATGATGAAAACAAACAACTCTCATCACTATTGATAAAACAAGCATACAGTATTTTACATTTTTATCATTCGTTTGTTACTTATTATACAGAAATCACGATTAAATAGAAATGTGCTTGTTGAAATTATAACTGTAAGCATCTGGCAATTCGAAATTTTATGCCATCGATTTAACTTCCACTCTAATTCGCTAATCGCCTTCATTTTCAAATATTATTATTATTAGTGACGCTGCTCGGCTTGAAACACTACGTTTAAATCTCTTCCAGAAAGCTAAATGCAATTTCTAATCCTTTTTTTTTTTTTTTGTCGAATAGTTTAGAAAAAAAGGAGGAGCAGAAATCCCCCCCACCTAGGAAGAGGCAAGCAAACACACACACACACACACACACACACACACACACACACACACACACACACACACACACACACACACACACACACACACACACCAACATACATCATAATACGCTCCTCATCGCCTTAACTTTCTGAACATTAATTCTAGAAAACCTCGACTTAAAGTAATAATTTTTCTCCATTTTTAGGCGTCTCTTTCATTCTTTCGTCCGAAATGTATTGCATAACTTCTCTGAGTTCCCCTTCTACCTTCCGGCAGGGAAACTCAGAGAACTTAATATCATGCTCAGAGAGGTCAATATCATGGAAACACTTTATTATCTTATCAGACATATACTGCTAACTGTGCCACCTGGACGTCGGTAGAGATTTGGTTATTTCATGCGCGTGCGCGCACGCGCGTGAGGGTGGGTGTTTGACTACATGAATCTCGCTTTGTCATTATGCTGTATTTAGAACACTCTTCTCTTCAATTCATGTTTCTGATATCATCGCAATAGTGACTTGTAACTTTACTCACATTTATTTGTCCATTAGTCTTTTTATATAATATTTTACGTTTAATTCAATACTTACATATTGCACCAACCAATGTTAACGGAGATATCAGATAGTTATGCAATGGCTTATGTAGCGAATAATGCGTAATCAGTTTGTTGTTCATTATATAGAAAGTATTATTCGCACACTTTTCAAACCTGTTTAGGGAATATTATTAGGATATTATGGGAAATTACAATGTTGAAACATATACGTCTCAGCACTGCGTATTCGAATCGAATCTATATACACTCGTGAGTCAAAACGTTATTACCGCTAAGCTTGTTTCAGCCCGGCCAGCCGGAAACAGGCCAGTGATGATGGGTGGTGGTGGTATTCTGGCATGGGGAATGTTCTCATGAACATGACTGGGTTTTCTCAATCCTCATTGAACGCACTTTGACTGTTAATTCTTACTTGGAGATTGTTTCGGCCCAACCTAAACAAGTTCAAAAAGTGTGCGAATAATACTTTCTATATATATATATATATATATATATATAAAGTATTACCTCAATGTGGATTGATGGGTCTGAACTCTTCTAGCAAAGAGCATATCTAAACATTCAGATTGCTTTTCTGGCCGCCTAATTCTCCTGATTTGAATTCCGTCCAGCATTTTCTGGATCATATGAAACGCAGCACGTCTTCGATGCAAGTGCCTCTCTCGATCGCTGCTCTCCGGGATGTTATTCTTCTAGTTGGTCCAGAATACTTCAGGATGCCTTCTTGGTCAAGTAGAGTCAAAGCTAAGACGAGCGCAAGTGGTTATCTCGGCCAAAGGAGGCCCAACACGCTACTAGGTAGGTGGTCATAATGTTTTGGCTTATGAGCATTCATTGCCACAACCACGTCTATTATTATTAATTAGTATTGGAAATATTCTCTCTCTCTCTCTCTCTCTCACTCTCTCTCTCTCTCTCTATCCGTCTCAGTTTTAATGCCTACATCCTATACTTGCAATGCGCAGGAATCTCACATAAGTATTATTTAGTTAGTTGCCTCGAATTATAGAAACACACAGCGCGAGGCACATGACCATTACCATGCTCATGCTTTGCAAACAGAAAATTACAAATACAGTAAACCCTCGATTCAACGGACTAATAGTGGCTAAGGGGTGTCTGTTAAATCGAAAGTCCGTTAAATCGCGAATATCTTAAAATTAAAATATCTGTAATTTTATCAATATTAGCAATAACAAAAAAAAGTGTTATTGCTAATAACAATGTTTTGTGTGTAATAACAAAAAAATTATTTTACACACACTTTTAGATAAGTTAATGTGAAGTTAATGTTCGATGTTGAGGCGCTTGGTTTAGGTAATCCTGCTTTGTAAAACTATCGGTTTTTTTTTGAACTTTTGAATTCTGGGTTTTTTTATAATTAACTCCCTAAAATTATGAAAATGTGTGTAATAAAACTGCCGCAAAAAGTTACGCCACGCGACAAAAGAACCAATTAGTGCGATTGGTGTGATCACGTCCTAATCATTCGCCGAACATGTTTTATGAGCGATGAAAATTTATGTCGGCTAAATTACTATAGTATTTATCCACCATATGATGGCCTATTCTCCAAAATTTGTTAGAAATAACAGGAAATTATTAACAAAAAAACTGTTAATTTAATTATAAGCAAATATTGGTTAAAAGCATTTTAAAATTAACAAGATGTTAATTTTCACATGTAACATACGGATCGGAAATTTTGTCCGTTAAATCGAGAGTTTACTGTATAACTAACAATGGGTAACTAGTTATTTTTAAATTATATACACCGCTACATATAGATTTCAGTGTATGTGAACCTACAGGATTTAATTATCCGTGGCTACATTTTAATTCTGGTTTCATATTTTAGTGAAAATAATGTACAGCAAATTTCCTCAAAATCCATCAAGTCATTTGAGAGCTGATCTCATTCTGAGCACAGATACATAATTTCAATTAGCTTTATTCTTAATGAACGCTTAAAAATCTTTATCAATTAATCTTAAAATGTAATTTTTTAACTTTTCCTCTTTAAGAGTTTACTTAGTACTTGAATTCCCATTCAGGTATGTAGTTTGTTGTTAGAAGAATTAGACAGCCTCTTTAAAGGCACTTCACATTGCGGAAAGAATTAGTTTTCATAAGTCGTAGCGTGTTATTACTTACATAAGCATTTGCTAAAAAAATCGGATTATTTGAACTAAACGTTCATCTTGAGAACGTTAGGAAAATCATGAGATGCTTAAGGATTACCAGAGATCGGAGAGAGTAGAAATGAGAGAGAGAGAGAGAGAGAGAGAGATGAAAAAATCAATATCACCAACCACCGATCACTTGCTTCTCGTGTATCATTTATTGTCGTTATCTTTTTAAACAATGAAAGAGCACTCGAACATTCTCGAAGGCATCAGGAAGTACTTGTGGCCTTTAACTTTGCACGAGCGTTAAGCAAACGTTACGCATGCACGAAAATAGGAAAAAACGCTTACATGACGAAGCTGTATTCTTTATAGCACAAGCAAGGACGCTTCTTTGAAAGAACACAGCGCGCGTCAAGGCAGCTTCGTGTGGTGATTTGATTTCATTGTTAATAGAATGATCGATGACGTTGAGGACCACTCAGAATGACGCTCTCACCTCTTTATTTACCTAAATATTAGATTTCACTGGCTTATCTTTGTCCGTACAAAAGGATGCGAGCAGATAATAATCCTTAAGGCAACCCTCCGGGGAACCTTTCCACCATTTCGAAATATGTACATCAGACCTTCGGTGTGAGCATAATTGGTGACGAAGCATTTAGAATTCCATTTTCCTTCCTCTCTAATGCAAAGGAAGCACTCTCCCGAATCCCTTTTAGCTTCCGGAATGATCTGCAACTAGTCGCTAATATCAGAATGATGAGCAGATTGCATAAGAAGGGTTATTTGAAAACCTATAGTACATTTTATACCGCGGGTGGGTTAAGGATTTTTTTTTTATATTTTTATTAAGTATATATATATATATATATATATATATATATATATATTGTACTTTCAATTTATTTTTTACATAGTCCACAAATCCTGCTCTAGAGACCAAATATGAAACTTTCAAACCACTTCAGGGGTCCTCCAATAAGCAGGCCGGTGGTCTCATACCGCGCGATGAAAGTCAGCTCTCACCTAAAGACAATCACAAACATCCATGCCCATGGCGGATTCGAACCCGTAGCCTACTGGTTGGAGAGCGGGTGCGGTAGCCACTCAGTCAACCAGGCCGGCGAAGATAATTTAAGGGTTACTGGAAACCCTACTCTAGAGACCGAACTTTTCAAGCCATTTCAGGTCGTTGGTAAGTAAAGTTATAATCTGCTTCATTGAAATTTCACTTATCTAAGAAAAACGCTCATGTCCACATTTTAAAAAAAAGAAAAACGTTCTTGGAAAATTCAGAAAATATTTGTGATACTTAAAATTACGAGGTTTGGACTTTTCTCGTTCGGTTGTACAACAAAAGCTACTTGCCTACAAAATTCCTGCTTCCCTAGCCCAAGTTTGTAAATATTTTGATGTGTCAATCAATTTCTGACCAGTTAGCAAATATACATTCTGGATAGCTCGAGTAATTCAATTACCCACCAACAGGCTGTATATTCGCAATCGCGCCATGAGCATGGATGTTTATGTCTTTAGGTAGGAGATAGATGTAGTTTCCCCGTGAAGCTACAGGACAATTAATTTCATTACACGGTGGTTTCAGCCCACCCCCTTACTGGAGGCCTGAAATGGCTTGAAAAAGTTCCATGTTTGGTTTCTAGAGCAGTGTTTCTAGACTTTTCTGGACTGATTAAAAAATAAATACAAAATAAATGCCACATATCCAGAATATATAATTTAGTTTTTTCTTGCCTTTATATCCTTGAAAACATTTTAAGGCTATAAAAGTGTACTAAGTATCTTATTGCTGTTAATTCTGAGATTTGTACGAAACATACAAAGACACGGTGGACTGCGGGAGGTGAACATGAACCTTGTCCTGGTTCTGTTGAAGCCTCATTAGATACTAGTATATTTCACCTTAACGATGTTACGGCAGAGGCTTTGCCTTAAGCTAACAATAGCAGTAATTATACTGCATCGCAAATTAGCATCTTACAGAGAGCTAGTAACAAGGATGACATCCGTGTTAAAATATCTCTCCGCAGCAAGTAATACCACTATATCTACTGTCTGGACAGGAGATACGTGGTATATTCCTCGAGAACGTATTACATCTCAGGATCAACCTCCTCTCATTCGATATAGTCACATGACTTTAAAGAAACACAATATCACGCAATGAAGTTTCCATTACAATTGAGTTGAATCATTATGAAAACGAAATTTGCAGGCAGAACGAAATCCTTCTTTCCTTCCTGAGCATTAGAATGTCATCCTGCATGTCTTCTATTCACAGTAAGAGAGACATTTTCTGAATGAAGGCCTTATATTCTTGTATTATGTTCCCGAGTCGTTATATAAGACTTACTCCTCCAGAACAGAAGTGTTTTATGCTAGAATAATACGAGTTGAAGCATCTCCTCCTTCTCTCCTCCAAGTAGGAGATGCTTCAACTTGGAGGAGATACACAAGAAGCTTGTCTTCTTCTGAAGGACTTTTGTCTTCTTCACTCACTTCAAACCACATTTACTTGATTTAATCTTTTCTTCCATGCCATTGTCCATTCTAGAAGACCTTTTCTGTCTCCGTCTGATAAAATTAAGCCTTCTTTTCCAGCCACTTCATTAACAGTAGGATCAAATGATTTTATTGCTACTTAGCTTCGGTGAGCGTCCCCATCTAGTTTGCAACATCTAGTGTAGAGTAGTGATCATTTCAAAGAAGGAAGATGTATCTGCACCCTCCGATTACCGTTCAATTTTAGCTGCTCTTGCCATGCTCCTACTTCATCCAGCATGAATTTATGCAAAGAGCCTTCATTCCTGATAATGGGGTGTGGCGAGCACCTTATTCTTTCTTCTCCTTTTTTATGAATTCCGATGCCAACTTTATCCTTTCGTATCTGAACTTCCAGGAAGGCTTTTGTCATTATCTCCATTCAGAATGTACTTTGAAAGCAGCATATTGCAGAATGACTAGAAACTTTCCTCGCCTATCTTCAGAGGTTTACTCGAAAATTCTCTTTTCCATACAAAAGAAAGGATTATTACTTGTAAAAAATATAGTAATTCGTGAGCGGGCTAACGATTATGTAATCCAATAAACTCTGCTCTAGAGAATAAACGTGAACTTTTTTCAAACCACTTCAGGTTTCCACGAAGTGGGGTGTAGTAATGGTCTTGCAGTCTGTTAATTGGAGAACAGAGACGCTATCCGCTCGGATAACTATTTGTAAGCGTTTATACCCGGTTATGCTTGCAGTGCCCTTTTAGCGGAAAGGAAACACTAACAGAAGGTAGGATTGACAAGGAGAGACTGCATGTTGAGCATCACAAGCCGTTAGTGGCATATAGTATTTAACCGCGATGTGGGGATAGAATATATGAACTTTCTCACGATAATTGCAAACTTTCATGTATACATGGTCTCCTACGTGCAGCCCAAACCCGTTTAGGTTGTCGCAAGTGTAATGCAAAGTGAATTAATTGTTACTGTCATGTGTCTTTCGTATATAATTTGCCTATAATTTTTATATCAATCCATCCAAGAAAGATTGCAAATTTATAACAGGTTAGCAGTGTAAATTGACCTAAGAATCAAATAATCCGGGAAACCTGATATAAAGATCATAGAATACGCTTTTTCCCCTCACTTCCAAGCCTCCAATTACTAATAATAAAAATAGGTCAGATTTTATGTAATTCTCAGAGATCATTATTATGATGAAATTAAGAACTTTACTTTAAAATAAAAACCATTAACAATAAAGAAAAGGGGGGAGAGAGTCTTTAACAATGGCTTAGTTAACATTCTAGTAATTTCACGTATAAAGAAAGAAAGAAAGGATTTTCCATAAGAGTATCCTAAATTTCCTGTCGATGAAAAAAATAAATAATGAAATACGAAATAATCCCATTAAGGGAACAGATGCCGAGTGGCCATCTTCCTTAAAAACGTAATATAAGATAATATAAGCAACTGCAGAAAAACTGTGTTTTTCTGCAGTTGCATTTCCATGGCTACAAAGATACCATGAAACCATAGGGATTATAAAATTGATTCTAAGAATGAAGGTCTCGCTCTCTCTCTCTTCTCTCGTTGAATAGGGAACGCTAAAGAAAATTCCTGCCAAGATTTCTGTTTGTAAAGTGTGTTATCTTACGTAATAAAGCAGTTTTCTGAGGCGTATTACAGATATATATTTTTTCAAATACTTAATGCATCTTTTGTAAAAGCATCTGATATAATTTCGTTAGGCTTTACTGCTTCTAAATGCCCATTTACAAATCATTTAATGAAATACATTGGAGAATTTTAAATGAGGGTAATTAAGATGTTTTATGTTTTATGATCTTTTTAAGAGGAAGTTGCACTAAGTGGGTGCAACTTCCTTTTAAAAAGATCTTAAAATTCCAAGATTTTCAAATTCCAAGATGTCGGATCATTATGATGCATAGTTTTTGCTATGTTTGTCACTAAAAGAAGGTCTAAGATGAAAAATTTTGCGGTGATATTTTCATTTTATTCCTCATGGCAGAATTGCGTAGCCCGTTAAGTGGGCGCCTTTCTGAAGACAAAAACAACGCACATAAGTTATGTATACTATCGTAATCCTGCATGTTAATGATGAAGGCTCAATCTTACCGTGTGGGAGTTTTAAATGCACTTGGATGTCCATAGAATATAGCTCCCAGTCTTTTTAAGAAAGACGTTTACACTCCTGATGCGAAGTCTCCTGTCAGCTATGAACTGACAAAATATCCTCACGTATTTATACGAAAAGATTCTTCAATCAATAGTTTGGGATTAAGCTCATTGCTCAATGTAATAAGTGAATTTTATATTTACGCTACCATACATACATATATATATATATATATATATATATATATATATATATTATATATGTGTGTATGTGTGTGTGTGTGTGTGTGTGTGTGTGTGTGTGTGTGTGTGTGTGTGTGTGTGTGTGTAAACATTAAATTCACTTATTCAAAAATAAATGATTTCACTTCTTCATGCAATCCTGCCGTCAACATTTAAGAACTGGAACCGAGATTCGTTCCTACTCTATAAAGTGCTTCTGTAATAACAGTTACTTGTTTGCAGGAATGGCTCGTGAAGTTTGCTGCTGTAATCCGTTTTGTTGTAACCTTGGAGATCCCTGTTGCATTTGCACTGATATTTGAGGAATATCAGTGCAAAGAAACTGATATTACATTGCAATTCCTGTAACCTTCTGCTGGCTACTGACATTAATTATACAGTTTGGTATAATTCAAAATTATTTAAAAATAAAATATATTCTTCTTGTTTTGTTTCATGAAAAAAATATTGTTTATTATCGATAACATTTTACAGTTTAGTATAATTCAAAATTACTTAAAAATAAAATCCATTATCATAACTCCAATAATGTTCTAAAATAAAAACTATAACAAATGTTGTCTTTAATTGTAATGTCTAAATATTTAAAGAGACGGAGTAAACACGATAAGTACTACGAACACTCTACTATCGTACGCTCACAGTTTGTAGATCTCTGCTTGGCGATTTGCCAAGAATAGTCGATTCATGCTGCAGGGGAGAAAGAAATGAAGGATGCACGAATTAGTTGGCAACACGCCAAATCACGTGCTTTATAAGTAAAATTTTCCAACTGTTATACAAGCAACATAGTTAACTACAATGATCATAAAATAGAAGTTTATTTTCCGATGTGTAATAATAAACAACTCATCCCACAATACGGACTGATTACCGTATTATCGGAATGGATTCTCCTCCTGTTGATATTCTAAGAATAACGGATCGCAGATAAAACGATTTGATTATTTTTTCTCTACAAGTCAACTGGAGGAAAAGGGGAAGAATGAAAAAAGCACCCCTTTAGCCATTCTTACATATAAATGAGAGCGTGCTGAAGGCGAATCGCACCACTGATATTTATGCCAGTGATGTGCTGATTCTTGAGTCATAAAATGTAATTTTGCTCACGTATAATATTATTATATTCACGTAGATAATACTGAGCTTTTTCTAAGTAAGCTAACGTGCCTTTCTTGTTGTCACTTAAATTTGAGTCGTGTGTTAACTGCAGAAACTGAAATTATTTACGTTTTAGTCTTCATGAAAATGGAATGTTACTCTTGTCTGGACGCTACAGATAGGTTGGTTTGTTTGTCACTTGTTAATACATCTTCACAGTAACATCTTTTCGTTACATGACCAAGAATTTGTCCTTGGTCGAATTATGTCAACTACAGGCTCTTTGTGATTGAAGAGCATCAGTTAAACACATAGATTTATATTCGGCATTTTTCCTGATTCTTGTTGATGCTTTCTATTTTAAAGAAATCGAATCTTGTTAAGGCATAATATTAACGCGCAGAAGCTATTTTTTTAAGATATCCCACCAATGAGAATGTTTCTCACAAGTGTTATAAGCATGGATGTCGCATCATTCATTTTCCTGGCAATCAATCATCCCTTACGTCGTATTATAATGTGAAAGAGTGCACTCTATTATTTTAGAAAAAAAATCTCCTTATTATACATTTTTCATAATGTGACAGGTGTTCTCCTGATAAGTTTATCATGAGAGAGGAGATAAGAGGAAAAAAATCATTGGAAAAATGTGAATAGGAAACCATGTAGGAAAGGAAAAAATTACTGTCAGATTGAAGTCTAATGCAGCAGTTCGTAAGCTCTGTTTCACCAAAATTTTGGCGACATTGAGGTTGCAAAAGGCACTTGTCGCATTATGCTAAATTAATCTATATCCGTTTAAAAAAGTATTTATGTTTACACGTTTTAATATCTTAATCAATTTACAGAATTTGATATAGTTAATAATAATATATATATATATATATATATATATATATATAGAACGTTTTTACAGGCGCAAACTTGACTGACATGTCTGTTTGCTTACTTGGGAAAAAGGATTAAAAACCTAGCTTATAAAATTGGTATATTTAACATATATATATATATATATACACACACACATGCTGCGATGACTGCAGCTTATCTTCTCTTACTATTGTCGGATTGGATGCATTTCCAACTGCATGGTAGATAGGAGACGGTTCGCAATTTAACTGATATTTCTTTGTATGTACTCGGACGTGCTAGTATATGGTCAATATTTTTTTTGACTGCAGGTAAAAAAATCCTACACAGCTTGGGAAGAAGTCAATGGACACCATAGTGTAAGGAGTCACATGAAAATGTTTAAAATGAAAAAAAGAATTCTGTTAGAATAAACAATGTAATACAATAATTGCTTTAAGTTTATTGTATGATAAAATACCGAAAAAAATTAAAAACTAACAGTTTGACATTATTACTTGTAAAAAAATAAACACTCATACTGGCAAAGAAATTAATCATATGCGAACAATGTCGTTAGCGATGGTCTCGTGTCAGGAAGAAGAGCTTATATTCCAGAGCATCGCAGTTTATATTTGCTTTAACTTGAGGAGTGGATAAAATTAAAAACTGCCAGATTATTATTATTATTATTATTATTATTATTATTATTATTATTATTATTATATAGAGGGCGCTGTGTAGGCATACGAACGGGTATGTTCCAACTCCTGTTTTTTAATTGAAAGTGTTTCCAAGTAACTCTGCTTGTCACGCAGAAGACAGTGATATAAAATCCACCGAAATCGGCTACGAAGAAACCAAATTTTGAAGTATCGAAAAGTGAACAGAGAAGACCGCGGTCAACAACAAGCGAAGAACAAAGGACGTCGCCATCTTTAAAAATACACCACAGTTGCTCAAAGGAAGAAAGGTGTCATGAAGTGCATCAAATGCCTGGAGGATTTATCGTCCGACGGAAATCAGATAACTTGTACGAAATGCATTAGGATTCTACACTTAAAATGTGCCGGCTTTTCAGAAACAACCTCGCAAAGTAAATTCGATGCAACGCGCAAAGAATGGAAGTGCGTAATCTGCAGGAGGAACAAAGAAACGCACCTAAGGCTACGATGCAGCAGATTATACCTGAGGCAAAATCAAACGACGAACTGAGCAGACAAACAAATACAGGTGAGTCCTATAATTTCAACTCTTTAAATAACTAATAGAAAACGGTCTAGAGACTATAAAAGCCAGTTTAGTAGATCTTGTGCAAGAACTCTTTGACAAACAGAACGTACAAATAACAAATAAATCTAGCGAATATGAAGATTTGGTCAAGCATAATAATTTTGCAGTGATAGAAATGTTTCAAACGGTGAAAGACATTAAAATCAGCATGAACGCACTAACTGACAGGCAACACAATTTGATGAAAGAGACATCCGAACTCCGTCAAAAACTTGATTCTCTAAAACTACAATACGAACGTTTAAATCAGCAACAACATAAAGAAGATCTTGTCATAAACGGTCTTCCGAAAACTGCACCTACAGAAAACCTCAGAGACGTAATTTTAAAATTAGGCCATGCAATTAATATCCCTCTAGAGGTTAACGACATTCAGACCGTAAATCGGATTCCTAGGAAGAGCAAAAAACAAGGCTTGCCACGACCTGCACCAGTCATAGTTCGCCTTACAAGCAAGTCCACAAGAGACAGTCTCATAAAAGCTAGCAGACAGAAAAAACCAGTTGCCAAGGACTTGAACATATTGCAAGCAATACACCAATCTTCCTATCCGAATATTTAACACCATTCAATCAGAATCTGTTATACCAAGCAAGGAAAGCAAAAACAGAAAAAAATTACCAACTTTTGTGGATCAGAGATGCCAAGATATTCTTAAGGAAGTCACACACCTCAAAGCCGATACTAATTAAAAGTTCAGAAGACATAGAAAGGCTGCCACAGTGGAAACAAAAAAGTATCCTAATTAGTCCAGAAAGAAGACCACAATAAAAATGAATGTGAACCATCAAGAAAGATGCAACAACACCAGAATATATCGGCAATTTCACTTTGATCCGACCTTTCAGATCATTCATTTGACCCTCAAATATCAGCCTACTTCTAGCACAGCAATCAAACTGATAAAAAATATCTAACCGGTGTCATCCTAGATAAGCTTATTACAAAGCTTCGAGGATATCTCAACCGAGATCAACAGAAAGAATATATATATATATATATATATATATAGTGCTGTAGTTACAGCGCTTAAATACACTAAAAGCAAAAAATTGTAAAAAAAAACTAGAACATGTTTTGTAAATTAAAAAAAAAGATACTATTATTATTATATATATGTAATTTTTAGAATTTTTAAATTTAGTAATTTATATAATTTTATAATGTAATTGTTATATGTATGTGAGACATAATAATTATTAATATAATATTACTATGTAACATGAAAAAATAATGTAATAAATTATTCTTATCATTAAAAATTATGTAAATAATGAGTTGACATTGTATGTTTGTGAGAATTAGGAAATATAATATTTTAATTGCATATGTGTAAATACTGTGTATAATCACACTTTCTCAAACTTTGAAAGAAAAAAAGTAAACTACAACATGTAATATTATTTACCTTGTGTAACTCTGAACTATATGATTGTCAATTATTACTGTGATGATTACTTTAAAAAAATAGCAAAAACTATGTTATCATCATTATCATTGAAATCTCATCATTGTGAAAAATATATGTAGTACTTAGTGCTGAACTTTTTAAAATAATATACTGAATGTTACTCAAGATGATAATTATATATATGTAAATATTTGAGAGATCAATAAAAAAAAAATAAATAATTATTATTATTATTATTATACGGTATACTGTATATCAGAGACAGATTCCCTCTCGAAGCGTTCTTCTTTACTTTCGAAGTGTTAAAGATTATTTTTTTAAAGTAAAGTATTCAAATACATACTCAGTATAAGCACTTCGTTCTTTGCAAATCCAAAATATCTGCATTTGCTCATCTTCGACGTTTTGCAGCTTAATATGCCTACTGTAGATTGGAGATCATATTTCTACTAGCCTCTGAGAAAATCAAAAAGCTCATTGGAGATAATATTTCTACTAGCCTCTGAGAAAATCAAAAAGCTCGAAACTATAGTATTAGGCAATGACCGCTAAAAGAATGCAACGAAAGGCCAAAATATAGTCGTTAGGGTGTCTTTAAAATAGTGCAATAAGAGGGAAGAGTGAGGAAATGTGACGTTTATAAATATCACTAATGTTTATAAAAATGTTTAATTGTAGGTATTTTTTCATCATTGGTGTAGTAGAAAATTCAGGTTCAGCCCTCAGAGCGGGGGTTCCATTTTCTTGCCTTCTCGATATTGATATTCTTTAGGATTTTAAGTTTGATTGTTTGGTTTGAAAAGGTGTATTTTTATCTTTCTCCTTTAAAAATTAAATGGTTAAACAATCCTCTACCACATTTTCTTTTCCCAAGGCTGCACTCTTTTGGTTCTAATTTTTGGATATCAGTAGATAGCCGGTCTCATCTTATCATTATCTGGTTGGATGAATTTCCCACTGCATGGTAGATAGGAGACGGTTCACAATTTAATTCATATTTCTTTGTATGTATACGGACGTGATGTGGTTGATTTTTTTTCAGTTGCTGTTAAAAATCCTACACTGCTTGGAAAGAAGTCAACGGACGCTATAGTGCGAAGAGCAAACAGCCATGGCGCTCACCTTAATAAAATGGAGGACATCCTTTCACTGCAATAACTGCAGCAGTCTTAACAGACATACTTTCCACAAGCGTACGATAGCGATCAAGGGGAATTTTGAACCATTCTTCCTAGGCCAGTCAAGTGTGGTGAGGTTCGTGTCCACAAACCACGCAGTTACAGCAGCAGCAGCAGCGCCAGCCTTATGACACGGTGCATTGTCATGTTGAAAGAGACAATGGGCAGTTCTGTGGAAACGCCACAAAGTAGGAAGCATTGCATTGTCCAGAATATTCAGATACCTCTTTGAGTTCAATCTTCGGGCACCACAAACAGAGGTCCAAGGCTAAACCAGGAAAAACGGGGCCATGCCATCACACCGCCACCTCCGAATTTCATAATTGGGGTTACCCATTCTGGTAAAAGACGTTTGTTGGGCATCTACCACACCTGTCCATCTGCTCGGTAGAGGGTGCAGCGTGATTCCTCGCTCCGTAACACAGCTTTCCAATTTTCCACTTCCCAATGTGCATGCACGCTCTTTGCACCACTAAAGACCACTCTGCATGTTGGTTCGGGTAATGTGAGCCTCGGTTCTGAATGTTTGTGTATGGATTCATGTTCATTTCGATGCCCCGATCTCTGCTCTCTGCATTCAACGTATCTGCCGACCGAATGTCAGTTTTACATATTATCCTTCGTAGCACCCTACGGTCACGTTCGGTGAGTGTGATGGGTCGTCCGCTGCGGGTAGTACTTACAGTTGACTCCTGTGCTTCCATCTCAGTATGGTATCACTGATTGTTGACCTGCGATGGCCCAATTTGTCAAATATTTACGGAATAGATAGGCCTGTAACGTGGCATCCTATCACAACGTCTTTTTCAAACTCTATCAGTACCCCTCTCGCAGCCATTTCACCTGGACGCAGTTGCACTGAATTGGGAGCATCATATTCCTCCAATTTATACTGACTACAAGCACGTTACTTGGGCACGATGCACCTTGTATATGGAGTGTCCGTTGAATTCTTTCCGAGCATCTTATCTGTCTATGCCAAAGATCAACTGATTAGGGAATCAGCTTAAAAATATTTAAAAAAAGTACCTGACATCAGCGATAAGAAATCAAACTTATCATCGATTTTTCTTCTGATGATCTAACAGCAACCACATAACAGTTAACATGGGGCTCTGCACCATGCCTTTACTAAATAGTATTTTGCGATTAATAATATAAATTAATGAAGTTAATTTAGATTATTAATCGCAAGGTTTCACACGGGAGCATGTGTGGCAATATCATAAAGATTGTCATTTGTCATTACATTAGTACTGGTTGGCTCTATTTCTTACATATTCCAAGTACGAAGCAATTCATCTCAACAAAACATTAAATATTTTGATTGAGGATATGCTTTGTTTAGCTTGAATTTGTTATTTGTATTTTTCGCTTATAAATGGAAAATATAAATTTTGCTTGCATATATATATATATATATATATATATATATATACTGTATATATAAAGATAGCAACTAAAGTTAGCAAGTGTTGCTATATTTAGTTGGTAAAGAAGACCTAGAAATTAACTTTCTACAAGGTAATGTTAGGAATAATTGAAATAACTAAGAATTATTTCAGACTGTCGAGAAATAAAATAGTTTTTATGTCAATATTTTCAAGCTTGTGTCTTTTAGCTTTTAAGATATGCTTGCGCTTCTGCTTGAAAATCAATTTTCCATGTCTTGGTTTTATACAGGTTCGCATTATTCTTAGCAAAAACTGGAAAAAGTTTTTTTTTCTTCAATCCACTTATTTTTAGTAATCTTTGAAGCAAAAACGAAACTTGAAAGAAGGAAGTCATTACAATTTTGATAACAGAATGGTCGAAAGAGAGAGAGAGAGAGAGAGAGAGAGAGAGAGAGAGAAGAATATGTGTTGTTGAAATGTGGAAGTTTTCGCGTAAAATAGTGCAATTTTATGCAGGATATAAATAAAGATCAATTTGGTGAATGTAGGTTTCCAAGTCAATTAGCGTACTTTGTTCAAACATTGCGATAGACTATTCTTAGGCATAAATATCTATGTATCAAAATAACTTGCCCTAGTGATGATCCAAATCTTCCCAGCTAATTATCTTCTTATACACTTCCAGCATGCATGCCGAAGTGTAACCTAGCGTTGTTGCTTGTTTGTTTCAGTAACTAGAACAAGACACAGCGATTATTTGCAGCATTTCGGAGTATCCAAACTGTCTCCTATTCCTTCGAGAAATGTTCACTGCACGAATTTATTTCTACCCCGATTAAAATGAGTCTGTACGTATAACGTAAGATTGCATCTTCACAGATAAATGAGAAAAACTTTACTACACCCAGATTATTCCGATCTTTAGACAAGTAAGCAGAATTGAGATGTCTACGTTAATTTGCATAAGAAATAGTGGATGATAATCACCTTTCAATGAAATTTAAAAAAAAAAAAAAATATATATATATATATATATATATATATATATATATATATATATATATATATATATATATATATATATATATATATATATATATATCACTTAATATATAGATCACTTAAGGAATATCGTTATCGGCAGAAAAGTATCAAAATACAGTACTTGCATTTCATGTAATGTGGGCAAAACTGTTGATGGGGAGAAAAGGGTGAAACGTTGAAAAATGAGTGTAACGAGTCGTATTTTAAAGGGGTAAATAGAAATTAAAAGAGTTCCTGAAATTGGCCATAGCTGTACGAAATTCCACTAACCTATTAACCTAAATACCTACGATTCCTTCAGACTACCAAAATCTGGGAGATTGTCGGCACAACACTCAAGGTCTCTCGTAGTGGGCACTAATTTGAACTATAATTAACGTCATTTATTACTTCGCCTGTTTTTGCCTTTCCTCTCGTATCTGTGGGCACGTGTACATTCTTGTATTTATTTATGCGAAGGCGTCTTTTTTGCCCAAAGAAATATTGATTTAATTAAATATTTAGTTCACTGGCAGCTGTTTCTTTCATGAAATTCAGCCATGGAGTGATAATCAGGCGTCTAAATATCCACTAGTTATCACTTAAACTTGTAAAAAGAATGGTTACTCGGCTTTCTTAACTAAGATGACTTATTTCAGATAAATGTTATAAATTATGCTTTGTCTACCTATTTGTGTGTGTGTGTGACTTATTGCATTAAGTCGCACATTTCCATGTCTGCATGAGAGAAATATATGAACATTTTTATATTTTAAAGAAGCACAGAAGCATTTTCTGTACAAATTGTTACATTTTTTAATGCAAATCACTGGTTAATCCCTCAGGCTCGATTTTCAACATTACATTGGTGATTATGAAGTAACATTTCTTTGTAAATGTGTCAATGGAACAGCAAGGAATATCCTCCAAGAACGCAAACATAGATGAAGAAAAATATATTGTCTATCGCACTGTTTCCCATACCTTCAGTACCCGCGTACTCCTTTTAAAATTTTGTTAACACGTGTACTCCCTCTCAAGTTATAATAATATATAATTCAAATACGAACAATTATAAAGCTATTTATTTTTAACACTTGTGCTATCAATTCTCAGTCATTATCTTCATTAAAAATATTTGATCTTGATGCATAAAGGTGTTCTTTCTCACAGTTGCTAGAATCGTTTTCATTTCCTTCGTTATTTTTTGTTGTAAGTTTTAGACATTTGGTTTTTAAACCACTGAGCCATATTAAAAAGTTTAAGAAATACTTACAGATATTAATTAAATATTTTAATATTAATTATTTCAATAATAATCATTATTAGACTACAGTTCAATATCCAACAGTACAACTGCTAAAAAGTAAGCTTTATTTGCACGTGTATGACCTATACATCCGCCACGGAGAACAAAAATATAAAACCTAATTCATTTTTTTTTTTTTAAAAGTGCCTCATTACCTTAAAGTCCTTTCTCATACGCCTGGAGATGTGCACACTACATTTTGGAAACCACTGCTTTATCGCATCAGGATATTACCGTAGTTAATAAGACATATTTTCTGTTATGAAGATGGTGAAATTCTCTTAATTTATTAATTATATAAATATAATGAACTCTTTCGAATTTTAAAAGTATTTTTAAACATTAAAAAAATTCCAAAAAAATGGATTGTTTGCTTTTTGTCAATATGCTTACAAAAAGGGATAGAAACGGACTTCTGAATAGAATTTACCCATTACTCCGAGGGGTTTCCGAAAAGTAAGGTAACGCATTTTTGTTTTGTATTTGGTCACTTAAACATTAAAACTTGAGTTTTTTCTTGGTTTTATTCGTTGACCAGATATTTGTAAATGATATGCACGAATTGTCAACAAGTTTCACCAGCTATTCTGTCAGGCTTCATAATGTCAAGTATAACGGTACAATTAGATCTTTTGTCTTTTGCAAGTATATTGTCAACAAGTTTCACCAGCTATTCTGTCAGGCTTCATAATGTCAAGTATAACGGTACAATTAGATCTTTTGTCTTTTGCAAGTATATTGTTTCACTCACTCACTGTCGCGTGTACAAGTGTGTTGTGCTCTGATGCTGCTGAGTTAAAAATCAGCGAAATATAAGCGTTAATAAAACATCTTTGTGAAATAAAGTGTGGTGCGGTTAATACCGTGAAAAATAAGTCATCAACTGTATTTCGTCTCAATTTATCAACCTCGCACTTAGTTTTTTAATAAGTACATATAAGTACAAAAGTACATATTTCTAATTATATTTATGGGTATGCGCGCAACTAAAACTGTTGTTCCTCTGTACTAGTTGACACTAGTCTCCTTCTCTCTCTCTCTCTCTCTTGTTTTGTATGTCGTATGTCATTGTTTTGAGTATCATAAGAGATAAAAAAAGAGATGAAATAAAATGTATTTTATGTTAATGCAAGCAATTTTAAGAAAACTTATATACGATCTTTTTGTGATCCTTTAAGAGATATGTTTTCATTCTTTGATCTGTTTATTGCAGGAATATTGTTCTCATTGCATGTTTATTTACGAAAATCTGATGTTCTCTTAATTTAAACTGGGATTTGTGAATATTTTATGATCACCATCCAAATAAGACACAAGTGGCTTCGACACAGGTTTTTATTTATACATATTGCTTAAAAAACAAAAATAATGTAACTGAGCCGAGGGAGTCTGGTGTCTCTCTTTCGGTTCCCTTCTCTCTCTCTCTCTCTCAAAAAAATAAAATAAAATAAATAAAGGTTTCTCTTGCCTCTCATAACATCCCATTACCTTTTGCCATATTTTATTTCTATCTGGACGTTTACCATAGAATACATAGCGAAATCATTCTTGTGTCTGAATTATCAGAGCGTGCCAAGTCTGAAACTTTCATCAACCTTATTCATTATTAACCAATAGTATTTTAATATGCACCAAGAAGCGCTCCAACAGCCGAAGTTGCCTACCAGTGGCCCACTGCATTATTTTGCTTAGTTTCGTTATCCATCGCTGCTTTTTTAATCTTATAAATAGCCTTGATGAGACACTCATATAAGCGCACTTGCTATCGAGGTGGAAATACATAGTTAACGAAGTGAGCGTATGCTTGTGTCTTGTTAGTATCCAAAGGAATTTACAGCGATGATAAGAGAATAATATTTTCCCATAGATGAAAAATTTGCCCTGTTCATTTTTGTTTCCATCCTGCGTCTTCCTAATTTTACGGAAGTTCTGCATAAACTGTCGTAATGGTGTCTACAGGGAGCAGAAGCTATCCACAATAAAATTGCCTTACATGTTAATTTCGAAAAGAAGCGAAAACTTACTACTATACTTTTTATGTGAATCCCGCCTACAGAAGTTTCCAGACTTAAGAGTATAGTACCATGCATGAACTAATGGCTAGGTGAGATCAAACATGAAACTTTTTTTAATAAACAGTTCTCATCTAGCTTGCTTTTTCCCTGTTCTTTAGGATGCATGATGCATTACGAAAAACTGATGCGAATTTTTACATGTCTTCATATTTTTCACAAAACAACTCTAAAAATCATTTTATCATTTCTTTATTTTCCATATTATTCTTTGGTTTAGGGTCGGATCGGATAACACCATCCGATCATTATCACTGTCCTTCCAGCAGGGGAACCTACATAGATCAGTTCTTTAATTGGAAAGACTTGGGTTCGAATCACATCTAGGATGCAAAGAACCTTTATCAGGACGTTTTAACCGAAGGTGAGTTAGTTGGTCTCATACAGAGATGGGCGGGTTATTTCTCCCGAAAACTCCGGTTTTTTCATTCCGGAATTCATGCAAACCAGCCAGACGAGAGAGAGAGAGAGAGAGAGAGAGAGAGAGCGTAAGGGTGCATAGCTCAAAGCATAAACTGGTTTGATTTAACAAGTTGAAAAAATCGAACGAAAACGAAATTCCTAAAACAGTTCCAATACTATCATGCTGAAAATAATATCAAACAGTATTTTACTGTGGGGAAAGAAATAGGAAAATCTCTTGGGTCGCACTTCGTATCCATGATGGATGTTCATTCCCAAGAGCAATTGATTATCATTAAAATTTGCTACACGTGTAGTGTAAACGTGGCTGTTTACTGATGATGCAGCAGCCGTCCAATATCTTTCCCTAGAGACCTTTATTTGTGTGTGTTAGCAGATATAACCTGCAGCTTGCGTTGAGTGAAATATAAGAAGTCAGAAAAACTGAAGCTCAAGAGCTACAAGACACTTTGTAATCACTGCATGCGAATGAAAGAAAAGTGCGAGATGCCCCTCAGTATTTCTGAATGCATCCAGGAAATAAAAGAAAACCAACAAGTGAACGAAATACGATGTCAAGGAAACAGTGCGCGAGGCAACCGATGGTGATGTCGCAAAACTACACCTGTGTGCAGCATGGATCGATTTCATCCCGAAAGCCATTTTATGTACGCCGACAGGCAGTAAAATAAAAATCGCCGGTGAAAATAATTTTCCCAGAATAGATCTCAACACCTATATTCAGCAAAACTGTTTTTACGCGGAAAGCGACTACTTTCTCCTTCTTTACAATTAACTTATTTGCATAGCTCTGTTTCTGTAGTAATTCGTTCTCTTAATTCTATATTTAACGAAACATTCAGAATCTTTACTGTGCGGTATAATCAAGTTTTTCTATTCTTTACACACACTTTAGAAAAACCCTGGTATTACGCTGCTTATAATGGAAGACGATTCACCTTTAAAAAAAAAATAAATAAAAAACATTTTTGGTACTATATCTGTCTTCTTAAAGAGTTATTTGAAAATAATTTCCTTGGTTTTCATGTTAAAGCATTTTAATTGGTTTTAACCGGCGCAAGAACAGTCAAAAGTTTAGAACAGTGCTTCCCAAACTTCTAGATGTCAGGACCCCCCTTTGCAAAAATTAAAATATTTCACGGCCCCCCTCGAAAAAAAATCGTAATAGAGAGATATATTATTATAATATTTATTGTATTTATATTCAATACAAAACATACACAGCGAATATCGCAAAAATCAAATGCATATATTATATTTTTGCCTCTTACCGTTTGGTTCTGAAGACGATGCGGGCTGTTCTGATAAAATATGAAATACTGTCTTTTTTTTTTTTTTTTCTTTTTAGTCTGTTTCTGCTTCTTCTGATTGTTCGCGGGAATTTTTTTTTATTTTTTATCAGCCACTTATCCATCTCAGGGTTAAATCTTTTAACGTAGAATAGATCAAATAATATCACCACTTACCGATACTGGCACACCACAGACTGATAACATGAAATTAGTGAATATTACCTGAATAAGGGAATCCCCGGACCAGGAACATTTTTCTCTTTTGTGACTTTTCTCCCTTTACGGTAATTAAATTTAACGCGAAACAGACAGCAAAGGCAGGTTATTAAAACGTGGATATGATTGGTGCGGTATTAACAAAAGATCGCGCAACCGAAAGATAAAAGCATAGCTGACAGTTGAGTTGAAATGCTAACTCTCTTCAACCGAATTCCATATGTGAAACTGCCATAACATTCATTATATATATATATATATATATATATATATATATATATATATATATATATATATATTACTTAGTTTTAGCACTTTTACGAATTTTAACACGTTCGGTTGAATTTTATTGTTGCCTTGGGAAATCGAACTCGCACACATCTAATTAATAACAATAGTTTTTAGTTTGATCATGCAACATATGGTTTTGTTTCAGTCTATATATACAGAATAGTTTCTGTATGAGAGGACATGTGATTCATTAATTAGTGTGTTTTTATCCCAGTTGTCACTAATTGCACTATTTGTTGAGAAATATATTACACTGACTCCTCATACCTTATTCACTGGCATAATAAAACTACTCGTTTTTATTGCCTCTGCTGGAGGGCGTGTTGTTTACCACTGCAAGCGAGTTACTATCTCCCCACATGAACTTGTTTAAGCTTTTTTTTTTTTTTTCATGTGTGAAGTATATGCGAAACTTTTATTGGCAACAGAAAACTAGCTCGGATGACAGTGATAATATAAAACGAATTTTGATATGTATATAAAGTCAATATCAACAGTCCCTGATTACGAACGCGTGATGAAAGGGACAGGAAGATTTGGAGCTTCCCTGGAGAGCATTCGAAGTAAATACAATTAACCACTGCTTTGAAATGAAACATATGAAGAAGCAATATTTACTAATATTCATTAAGTGCCGAAATACGCTGGAAGCAAAGTTTGTAAACCAACACCAATGTGTGAATTTTTCCATTAAAATATAAAAAATAACAAAAAAGAAATAATACGTTTGTTTTAAAATAAAAAAATCTACTTAGTCTTAAAACATTTTAAATTTGTTTTCATTATTTCACGGCCCCCCTCAACAAAACCTACGGCCCCCAAGGGAGCCGCGGCTCACAGTTTGGGAAGCTCTGGTTTAGAACGTTTCCACTTATCGTAGCCTGGTAAACAATGTTCTTGTCAAATAAATATCAGCTTACGATCTCCGAAATGAAAGTTTTGTAAGCGAAAAGAATTGAAAGAAAAACTGAAAGAAGAACAATTATCGTTTACAACCGATAACATCGTGAGAAGGCTATTATTTTCTCTGCTGTAAATATATTATTTCTATATTCTCTCTCTCTCTCTCTGTATGAATTTTATTTTGGAAAATCTGAATAGCGTCTGCTAGAGCTAAGTATTTTTATGGAAATATTAGTTGTAGAATAATTTTCGATAAATTTATACCAAACAGAATGTTCACTGACTGAATATTCTGATATTACTAATAAATTACAAATCACTAACAGCCGTCCTGCGTTACTGGGTGGAATGGTTTTCGCTGTGTTAAGAGACAGTGACAATGGATGTTTGTGAAAGCCTCTAAGTTGGATGATATTACAGGATTTCATTATTCTGGAAGAAAATGATATTTTTGCTTACTGAAGTGATAGAAGGCAGATCATTGTTTATCTACAGAGTTTTCTCCTTTATTATGGCTCTGTTTTAATGCAATATCGGTTTTCAATCTTTCATGGGTGGAATTGTTGTTAAAAAAAAGGAAAGCTTGCCGTAATCCTTTGTCCTGATTTTACCATTAAAGAACAACTCTAGGGCGTATGAATTTGGATAGACTGGAAAAGTTCCTTCTAGGTGTGTGTGCGTGCAGAGTATCCTTTTATCTATTTCAGCGTATTAAAATATGATGGAAAATGCGGTGTGCCCAACGAACGTTTTATAATACATATAATAATACTTATTATTGAGAAAATCAATAGAAATTGTAGCGTATCTACTTGACTTTTTTAAAAAATTTTTAAAAGATCTCTCTATTTTTCATAATGATTGGTCTATCCTGCGTTTTAAAGTTCAAGTTACAGAATAATTAGCTTTCCATCAGTGTAAATAATCAATTAATTACTTTACATAATAAAAGAAGCAAAAATTAAGATCTTGCATTTTTGTGTTATCGAATCTTATAAAAACCATCTAATTTCAAAATTCAGACAAATGTTGATTAAGAAGGTTGGTTGGTTGGTTGGTTGCTGTATTTAGAACTGTGCTGCTTTGCAAACACTGGTTTCTTACGTTTGGGGTTACACGGTGATCAGCATTCATATTTATAAATTTAGGGACACAAAAACACACGTGTTGAACAGATTATTTTATTAATTACTAATAAAAATAAAACTTGACGTTTCGACCCCTGTATCGAGGTCATCATCGGAAGGATACAAGTGTATAAGGAACCAAGCTACACACTGGTTTCTTAGTACTGTTGTTGTCGCGGTTATGGTATTGGTCAAATTTCAGAAAGCAATTTACATTCTCAACAATTAAAAGAATAATATCAACTAGGTAGTAGCTGTTTCTAAATTGCAGTAGTGCAATAGATGAAGTAGTCAAAACAGTCGAGAATAATTGGTCCAAATCAGTTGAATGATGTAGCACCCTCTTCTCTTCATTTTGTACAGTTAGGCAGAAACTATCAAGTCAAGATGAATATTATAAAAAACAAGCATATTCAACCTCAAGTGGCAATCGGCTACATAGACAGGTATTTGAAGGGATCTTCCTCTATTGCCCAACCCTTCCCTTTCATTTTAGTAGAGTGAGCCATATTTTTAAGGGATTTTAAGCAACTAAGGAACATCTATATTCCAGATTTAGCAGAACTCAATGAACGACACACCCTGTGAAATGTCTTAAGGAAAACGTCTTTTGGCTGTTTCTCATTATTTATAAAGTGCGCTAGTTCTTTCCTCAACTGGATATGACACTTCAAATTGGTGTCTTCTTCTGCAGCTTGTCCCACTTAAGTAGGGTCGCTGTTCTCAGTGAGTCTCTTCCACATCCTCCTATCTTGGGCTGTAACCACATCTAAGTTATTCGTCTTTAGATCCTCCTTCACCAGCTCCCTCCATCTCTTCTTTGGCCACCCGCGCTTCCTCCTCCCCTGCACATCCATCTGCATGACCTTTCTTCCCACATACTCATCCTTCCTCCTCATCACATGACCAACCATCTCAACCTTGCCTCCTGTATCTTCGCTCCTAAGTTCGCAATTTTCACCGTTCCTGTTACATAGTCATTTCTCAGAGTCCGTTCTGGTCACACCGCACATCCACTAAGCATTCCTATCTCCGCTACCTCCATCCTGCTGATGTTATTTTTCCTCAGGGCCACAGTTTCCATAGCATACGTCATAGCTGGTCTCACTACTTCCTGTAGATTTTGCCTTTTGATTGATCGGCATCCTATAGCACTCCAGCCATCTCTCTCTCCATCCCGCATCTCACTTCCTTCTCAGTCTCTCCATCCTCTTTCACAACAGTGAAAGAGGATGGTAGTTAAATGATATTCAACTTATAACCAAAGTTACATCTGGAATATTTGTGACCTAGCTTTATAGTAATAAGAGTAGTCAATAAATCCCTATAGTTATTGGTTTAAGAATCACTCATTGCCCATAACTCTTCATATCGAAAGCTATCGGCAGTCGTGTATATCTATAATGTTGGACAAAAAAAAAAAAAAAAAAAAAAAAAAAATTACAAACGTCATGTCCCCTAGATTAATTTATGCTGATTATACTGAACACGAATATGACAATTAAAATGCAAAATTGGCTACGGTTTGTGAGAGATCCTCAATAGTTTCTTATATAATAGAGTAATATGTACTTATCACACATACCGTCCGCGCGGTTAGTGGCTATGCGCTTCACAACCATATGCCTGGGGAAGGAATGTCCTAGGTTCGATTTCCGTTCGACGACGTGAGGCATTTAAGGATCTTTCTCAGCCATAGCCAAGTTAGCCAGTCTTGGGCGCGGACAGGAGGTTCCCCCCCCCAGTTTATCTGGTTTTTTTTTTTCATCCGCAAGCAGACAAACCGCTCCCGTGTACACACACAGACTACAATCATTGGATACAGTATTTAATCCCTCATTAGGAAGGTTCAACGAGTCCTAAGGGGGGGGGGACGGTCTAGGAACGGGGAACCCCACACGAATAAAAAAAAATCACATATACTGGTAAATGTCCGCTTCTACGTCTGACGTCGCTTGTATAGCTGCTCAGGGTCATCTCTAGCGAGCGTCCAACAGTAGTCAGTCAACATGGAAATAGGCCACTTTTCCTGGTATCGTTTATCCACCGTTGCAATTTACTGATGGAAACCGTACTCATCACTAACCATGCTCCAGCTGTCGGGGAAGAACTCCAAGTGGGAATGGAGCAAGTATATTTTTAAGCACATATTGCAGCCAAGTTTGTGATACAGAGATAACAAGTTCTCAACCAGTTCCTTGTAGTTTTTTGCCCTGACATTTCCGAGGAAGTTAGTCGACTCCAGACGAAACGTGTCCCAAGCTTTCATCTTCTCAACGAAAAACTCTCGGATCTGAGGACCCACAAAAACTCCCTCTTTAATTTTCGCTTTGCTGAGTCGAGGGAATTTATCAGCCATGTTCTTGAAAGCTGATCAAATCTTTTACGAAAGTTTTTACCACGCCAAAATTCTGCTACCGCCAAGTAGGGACGGTAGCAGAATTTTTGTGCGTTTAGGCCATGGCTAGGTGTTGCACATTCTTCTCTCCGACATTCAGAGATTTCCTTGCAGGCTAGTACCTCTTCACAGTACAAAGTCCTTGCTCGGCTGTCCCATTCACAAAGAAAACAGCAGTTCTTCGTGTATATCACACTGCTGACCCATCAACACAGACACTACCTTCGAGTCACCATAGACATGCCAGCCGTACTTGCTGTATTGAAGATAGTCCAACGGGTGTTTTAGGTTGTCGTGGGTTTCTTTCATGTCGACAGCATGTCCGACTGAAACGGATGGAAGTTGGTTCCCATTATGCTGCAACATCGCCTTGAGACTAAATTTCGACGAGTCTATGAATAGTCGCCATTCGTGCTGGTCATGTTTGATTTGAAGGCCATTCATCAAGCGATCTACATCGTATCAGAACACAAGGTCATCTTCCTTTCGGAAGTAAGGTGCAAACTGCTCATGACGAGTGCGAAACGAAGTCACTCGGACATTTTCCTTGAGAAGATTCCATTGTAGGTCTTGATTCCAGTAACTTCGCTTTGGCCTTGGACAGCTCCAGATCGCGAACAAGATCGTTCAGTTCCTCTTCTTCTGCTGCTGCTGCCTGTGTGAGAATGTGTGGTGCAGATGACGCACCGTGGCTGACAAACGGATCATCATTAAATGCCGAAGCACAGGATAACCCGATATTGGTTCGCCTCCGTCCTCTGATTCGATGGAAAATTCTTTCGGAGGTTCTGGAAGTCCTTCGCCGTGCAGAACTGATAGCAGAGCAGCTGGTATATTCGGATACGCTATTGTCCACTTTTTTTTGTCTCGTGATGCCCCTCTAAACAGGCGGTACCATGCAGAAGTAGCAGTCATTTGCATGATTGTTTGGCTTCCCCCAAACCATAGGAACAGCAAATGGCATCGACTTTACCGCAGCATTTTTTTGGGCCCAGGCCTTGTCCTATTCCCGATATTACATCCCAAGTAAAGCTCATACGCATTTTTCACTAACGGAGTGATGACCTTCTTCTGCCTTGCAAATGTCACTTCTCCGCAAATGTAACAAAAGTTATTTGCACTATTTCCACAAGTACGAGGCATCGCTACTACTGGATTAACATTGCAGGATCACTTGTATAGTACTTATGACGCAGGAGTAAATGGGAGTGTAACCCAGGAAGTCGCACAAACAGTTGCTAACCCTACAAGACTTCACTTTATACTAATGATTGAATCATCGTATGACAGCAATGTCATGACTCAACTGCATTGCATCAGCCAGTGATGCAATAGCTCAGCTCCTGCGAGTCTTGTGTATGATTGGCTGATGCAATATGACGCAATATGTTGCAATCACGAGATTGATAAACGGCGTTGCCAAATGATGTCTATGTACGCAATGATGCGGATTTCGTGTTCAGCACATCGAAATTACTAAAGAATCGCTATTTTCATTTCAGAGGCAAATTGTACGTTGTCCAGTGTAATCATGCATCATCATCATCATAAGATTTCAACTCAGTGAAACTTATCATTACACCAAACAGGAAGCCCTGTTTTACGTGAGGTTCGAGAAAACTCCAAAGACCGTCTAAAGCTCATATCTCAACTGAAAGCTTGTTAAGGCATTGATCATAAAAAGTATTTAATATTTTATAAAGGAAAAAAACAAGCTGGTGGATTTTTATCTTGTTACTAAAACAATTTAATTATTTACAGCTTGCAATGATTCCTCAATCAAATTTAACGAAATAAGAAAGAAGTTTAGTAATGACATTCTATTTATGTGATATATAGGTTCCTAGTAATATATTTTCTATATTACTAAGGTATGAAATAGTCGGCGAACGAAACTTCTTTATACATAACTAATTAGGTTTATGCCAAAGGTGTGTAGTTTTACTGTGTCAGGGTTAAGGTTTTTATTTACTAATAAGTTGAAGTGGAAACTCTGTCTTTCTCTGTATTCATCCTTCATCCACCTATTTTTAATTGTTTTTCTATTCATTTCTGTTCATGTATTCGTTTAAAATGATGCCAGACAGAAGCACACGTCAAATAAAGAAGAGCCAACCATGAAATTAAATATCCACCGTTTAGTGTTAGTGGAGAAATGCTATTGGATGCTTTTCTGAAACCTTTTCAGTGCAGTGCTACCGAAGGCGATAACTAGGCACCAACGAGTTGAATGAGGAAACGGGGTAATTCTGCATCGATCGAAAACCTACAATATGTTTTCTGCTCGAAATTGCTGCGGACAGAAATAATTCCTAGAAAAGTGACAGTAGTTGGTATAATGAAACCTAGAAATAGGAAAGTAAGCGCTATCACTGTTTACTCTCTCTCTCTCTCTCTCTCTCTCTCTCTCTCTCTCTCTCTCTCTCTCTCTCTCTCTCTCTCTCTCTCTCCCCAGTTATATGTTTCGAGGTCTTATTGTTGTTTCACTTGAACAAAATATAAGGATTCTACTATTAAACTCTAGATTTAATTTGATTGTGAAGTAGCTTGCATCTGCAGCGATTTTAGGGAAACACTGACAAAAAAGACTTTTTCTCATTGAAATGAAAAACTTTTTTTATCTTCTGCAAAGACATAGTAAAACAGGAATAAAACAGTTGGGAGATGCAAATTTTCCGTTAGCGAAGCAACGGAAAATTTTGGTTTTATGTTATTTTTTTGTTTGCTTATGTTTTTAATGAAACAACACATATTTAAATGCATTTTGCTCTTCAGAACATGTTGTCTGTGCTCTGACTTTATTCTTTTGAAATGAATTCCATTACTAATACTACTATCTCTCTATAATAATAAAACAAATCGTTTTACTATCTCCGCATCTCCCCAATAGTTTAACTGGGGAGAGAGAGAGAGAGAGAGAGAGAGAGAGAGAGAGAGAGAGAGAGAGAGAGAGAGAGAGAGAGAGAGAGAGAGTAAACAAAACGAATGGAAGCGGATATGATGTAACGTTTCCATGGAAATTTGGTTCCCCTTTTGAGTAGCCAAGTAGTGTGATGCGCGTTCGTGTTTAACTTACGCCATAAATATGCTTTGAACCTGGAAAAAAAAAGCGAACGAAATGCGTCAAGGTCTAGTATTATAATAACATAATAACTTTGATATTTTACGATAATCCCACCCACTAAGGTTAAGTTGGAATCCTCTCGTATATTTGGGTAAATCACAGTAGTGTGTTGGTGGATAGACTATTTGGAGCTACTAAGCATGTAAGGCTATGAAGTCCGTAGTCCATGCGGTATCGATGCTCTTAGGCTGAAAAGATCTGGGTTCGAATCCCGTCTAGAATGCATAAGGCCTTTTCGAATGAAGGTGTTCATTCGAAATTAGCCAATCTCATGAGAAGGTAACAGGATTTTCCTTCCGGAAACTTTTATCCCACATAACAGACAAATCGGCCAAACACACGAAATTAAGACTTCAATTAAGGCTATGAAGTCTGTGGATTAATTTCCACAGACTTCATAGCCTTAATTGAAGTCTTAATTTCGTGTGTTTGACCGATTTGTCTGTTATGTGGGATAAAAGTTTCCGGAAGGAAAATCCTGTTACCTTCTCATGAGATTGGCTAATTTCGAATGAACACCTTCATTCGAAAAGGCCTTATGCATTCTAGACGGGATTCGAACCCAGATCTTTTCAGCCTAAGAGCATCGATACCGCATGGACTACGGAAAAGGCTCTGTGTGGTAGACAGGCTTTCCAATAATGAGTCCTGCGTCTCTGTGGAGGTATCGTGTAGTTTTTTTTTTAATTTTTTAATTTTTTTTTATTTCTCAGATAAATTACATACATTATATGAAGACAAGTATGCATAACAAATACTTTCTCATACATAAAGTTTTTTTTAAAAATAATAATAATAACAATAACTGTTTACAACATATATTATTATAATATTCATAATGATGATTATTACAGATGTTTCTTTGCAATTTTACACTCTATATATACAATATCAATGGATATAATCACTCTGTATTGCATACTTTTGTTACAGTTATTACATACATTATATACATTTGATTACATATGATGCATTACTTACATTTGATTACATATGATGCATTACTTACATTTGATTACATTTGATACTTACATTACATACATTTGTTTACATATAATACATGCATTTTTTTTTTTTTTTGCTGCTTTGGGAAGCTACGAAATCTATGATTGAGAAATTCGCGCGCGCGCACACACACACACACACACACACACACACACACACACACACACACACACACACACACACACACACACACACACACACACACACACACACACACACACACACACACACAAAAACTTAGAATGTATTGGATGCGTCGCTGAACTGGAAGCGTGAACGAATATATTGTGTTTCATTAAGTTTGTATGGTATTTTGGGTGCGTGTTTCTTGTTCATTGTATGTCCTTAGAGCTCTTTTCAGGCTATTGTAGTTTGTAAGGTTTCTTTATTCAAAAGGTAATTTGTTTATCATGTCTGGGATGTAGAAGTTTCGCGAGGCCTTTCCGTAGTGATTATTGTATTTATATGTGATATAATTAGTAGTCTGAGGTCTTGTTATACGGTATGTATTTCTGACTGTCCTGTAGTTGGCATCGAAATAATGTTTTAGCAAAGCTGCATAGTGACATAAATGTTTTGCTGTCAGTATTTTGTGTTCTAACATTGCAATGTATATAAGGTCGTTATTTTATCTTTGTTCCCAAAAGATCAGTTTTATCATTTTGTACTGTAGCGACATTAATCTATTTAATTTGTAGGGTGCACAGAAAGCATACGTTGTTATAGCGTATTTTAGTATATTTTGGCATAGTGCTTTGTATATTAGTGTTTTTAGGCGTATGGGAACTATGTCTTTTAACCTGTAGAGTTTGCCACTTATGAACGGGAGTTTGTTGTGTAGATTGTCTATTCCAGTTCATATCTGCATCGAAGTAAATTCCAAGGTGTCGTATTGTTTCAACCTGAGTGATTGTAGTGGTTTTCCTGTTCTGTGTGTTTTTTATGTTGGAAAGTGGATGTTGGATGGTTATATATTTGTTATCAACTGGTCGAGTCAGTGGATTTCTGAATATCATTAATTTTGTCTTTTCTGAGTTTAGGTGTATGGAGTTTTTCGTGAGCCAGTCTATGATCAGATTTATGTCATGTTGCATATTTGTTTGGGCTATGCTTGCGTAATAACGCAAGCATAGCCCAAACAAATACTTGGTATCTGTCCTGTATTATGGATGGATATTATTGGTGTATCGTCTGCATATTGGAATATCTTACCTTTGAGTGGTAGCTGATTAATATCGTTCGTGTAAATGTTCAATACAGTTGGGGAGAGTACAGCACCCTGTGGTACTCCACAGGTTACTGGTAGCTCTCTGCTTCAGTTTGACCCGATACGTGAGATATGCATTCTATTTTGAAGGTAGTTTGTAAACCACCTGTGAAGATGCCCGTCTATTCCAACATGCCTCAGCTTTTCTAACAAGGTTTGATGTGTAAGTGTACCGAATGCTTTAGTTAGATCAATAAAGACTACCATGACAATTTTGTTTTTGTCTAAGGCGGTATTAATTATGTCTGTAAAGTCTTCCAAGAGAGATGTTGTTCCCTTATTTTTCTGAAAACCATATTGTGTTTTGGGGATAATATGAACGATCTCAGTGTATGCTGTGAGTTTCTTCAGTATGATCCGCTCCATAATTTGATTGATATTTGGTAATGTTGCTATGGGTCTGTAATTGCTGATTAAATTTCTTTTTCCATGTTTGTATATGGGTGTGATTATGGCGGTCTTTATCATACTTGGTATCTGTCCTGTTTTAAATATTTTATTTATTAATTTTTAGTAGGATAGGACTTAAACTAGTTGCATGTTGCTTTATATCTTTAGGTCTGATACCATCAATTCCTGGGTTTTTGTTTGGTTTGATTTGATGTATTGCAGAGAGAAGTTCTGCTTCTTTTATGGTTGGGAACCATAATGTCTGTTTTGATTGTGGTCCAAGTGGAGAATCTCGTTTTGCAATTGGGGGAATATTTCTGTGCAGTTCTTGGATGGAGTCTGCAAACTATTGGTTAAAGTCATTTGCTAGTTGTTGGATAGGTTTTGCGTCTTTCATGAAGCTGTGTTTTATGGTTTCGGAGGCGGTGGTGTTGGGAACAAAGTCTAGCATCTCATTGATCAGATGCCAGGTTTGTTTCATGTTGTTTTGTGCAGAGGTTAGTTTGTCTCTGTAGTAGCTTCTTTTTGCATTTCTGATTTGTGTTGTAAGGCGATTCCTTGTTATCTTATATTCAGATTTTAAAGTTGTGTTATTTGGATATCGCTTTAATTATTCATAAAGCGTCCTTTCTGTGTATTTCTAGGATTATGCTTTGTGTTATCCAAGGGTTTTGTGTTGTTTTTGAACGAATTCTGACTTTTTTTGTAGCTTTCTTATATATTTCCTCCAGTGTGAGTTTAATGTTGTTGTATAAGATATCTGCTGAATCTGATGCCAGGTGTTCCCAGTCTGTTTTTCTTATTTCGTGGTTGACTATTTCTTCGTCTATTGTTGTTTTCTGTCGCTTTTCTTCTGTGGGACATTGTCTTGGTGTGCAGGTTTAGAGCGGTGAGGTAATGGTCTGCTACCTTGCACTTTATGACTGATTCAGTGTAACTGTTTGGTGGTGCTCGGACGTTTATATGACCTAGACAGGAGGCAGTGATAGTATTTCCGAATATTTCTTCTCTAGTACATAATGTTATTGTTGGTATTAGGTTATACATGGATAGCGTGTTTAGGTATTGTACAGTGTTGTTCTGGTTTTCGTTTGCAATATTTATGTTTATGTCGCCAATTATCATTAGGTATTCGGTTGAGCATATTTCTTGGCTTGAAGGCCAGCAATTGAGTTCGTGCAAGAATTTTATCATCTTTAGGTTTGGTGGCCTGTAAATAGCATTTAGTATTAGTGATTTCGAGGCAAAGTGTTTCAGCATGCTCAAACTGATAGGCCATTTCTTTTGCTATTAATTTTTGTTTGATAAATATTAATATTCCACCCCCTCTTTTTGTTTGGCGGCATGATCTATGTTGTTGGAAGCCTGGAATTTGGAAAGCAGTCGCTTCGTCATTAGTTATGGATACTTCTGTAAGAATCAATAACATCAGTGTAATTCCTCAGATAAGCCTGTAACAATAACCAATGTTTTCGGATGCTTCTGATGTTAATATGCAAGATTGAGAGACCTCTTGCTTGAACTGTGTGTTGTTTCCATGCATCAAGCGATTCGAAAGTACAATTACTGATGTATTCTGGTGTAATTACATCTATCTGATGGTTCACATTCATTTTTGTTGTGTTGATATCTTCTTATTGAACTAAGTTGGAGTCTTTTGTTTCACTCTGGCAACCTGTCTATATCTTTCGAGCTTTTCATTTGTATAGACTTTGAAGTCTGTGACTTTCTCAAGAATATTTTGCCGTCTTTGATCCATAAAAATTGATACTTGTTTTCTGTTATTTCTTTTCTTGCTTGGTTCAGAAGATTCTGATTGAAAGGTGTTAAATACTCAGATAGAAAGATTGGCGTATTGTTTTGCGATGCATTTAAATCCTTGACTTAAATTTTTTCAGTCTGCTGGCTTTTATGAGATTGTCTCTTGTGGCCTTGCTTGTCAGACGAACTATGACAACTGGTGAGGGTCGTGGCGAGCCTTGTTTTTTGTTCTTCCTGGGAAACCGATTTGTGGTCTGAATATTATTATGCTCTGTATGGCCTAACTTTAAAACTATGTCTCTGAGATTTTCTGTGGATTCAGTTTCTGGAAGACCGTTTATGACAAGGTTTTCTTTGTGTTGTTGTTGGTTTAAAACTTCGTCTTGTAGTTTCAGGGAATTAAATTCTTGACGGAGTTCCGATGTGTCTTTTATCAATTTATGTTGCCTGTCAGTTAATGCTGGTTTTAATGTATTTTACCGTTTGTAAGACTTCTTCAACTTTTGAATTATTAAATTTAACAAACTCTTCATATTCGCTAATTTTTTTTGTTATTTGTTTATTCTGTTTATCAAATAGTTCTTGGACAAGATCTACCAAGCTGGCTTTTATATTTTCTAAACCTTTTTCTAGTAATAAATTTACGGAACTGAAATTATAAGACTCACCGTATTTTGTTGTCTGTTCAGTTCATCGTCCGATTCTGTCTCTGGCGTAATAATCAGTTGCGCCGTGGGTGGCGGCGTTTCTTTGTTCTCTCTACAATTTAGGCACTTCCATTCTTCTCGTTTAGCATTGGATTTTGCGTTGCCATGTTGTTTCTGAAAGTCCGGAACATGTAAAGTGAAGATTCGCATGGCATTTTCTGCAGGTTATATGACATCCGTCGGACGGTAATTCCTTCAGGCACTTGTTGCACTTCATGACTTACCTTTCTTCCTTTGGACAGCTGCAAAGATGGCGACGTCCTTTGTTCTATACTCGTTAGCAACCGCAGTGTACGCTTCAATTTTTAGCACACTGGGCCGATTTCGATGAATTATATGTCACTGTCTTCAGCGTGACAAGTGGAGTTATCTTATGACACTTTTAAATTAAAAACAGGAGTTAGAACCACATTAAAACTATAAAAAACGGGACCAACGATACAACCATGCAACCGTTCGTATGCCTACACAGCGCCCTCTCTAGTAATAGTAATAATAATAATAATAATAATAATACACATCGAATACAATGGTTGGCATCAGTTTCATTTTTCCCTTTAATGGAGAACGTTCAATATTTAACTTTCCCAGTATGTTTACGTTCGTAACCCGATTTTATTTCACTTTTAATATAAAGGAGTGAGGCAACTACATTTTATCTGGAACCTTGTGCCTCCATGTCGGATTTCAGCTTAATGTGATAAGCCGAAGAATTTTCACATTAAGAACCGTACAGAAAATGAACGTTATATGAGACGCGCACCTGTCACCAGTGCAGCCAAACATTTTAGAATTCCAATAAATATCGATTCGACTTGATATTCCTATGTCTGTATTGCCTCTGAAGAGATGTATGCTTATTTTGGCTTTCGCTGAATATGGAAGGCGACAACCAATATCCTCTGTAAAGAGCACTTCAGTTAGGATATAACGAGATTCATCATCATCATCACGAATTATGGGCTCACTGCCCGTTGATGTCTGATGCCTGTTTCACTATCTTCTTCCACCTTTCTTTGTCCAGTGCACAGTGTCGCAGTTTTTGTACACCCATTCCACACCAGTCTTTTATATCATCTATCCATTCTCTGTATGGTCTACCTCTTCTGTTTAAACTATCCAAAATACCAAACATAAACGTCTTTATCTTCCCCTCACTCATTCTACAGATGTGTCCAAATAATTGCAGCTTCCGTTTTATAATCTTCTGCATTAGATTCTGTTTTGGTTGTATCTTCTGATAGAACTCTTCATTGGTGATTTTCTGTACCCATATAACGAAATTGCCGTATATTTAACCAATGGATTTCTGAGATTCATATACATTAATGTCATTGTTCATATTAAATAATCTTCTTAATGAACATTGATATCTTTCAGTTCACCGATCAAATTGATGACTAAACTTCTAATGGCTCTTTTTGTTTTATTTAAGAAGGTAATGTTTGATTAAGTTTGAATATTGCTGACAAACACCTGTAAACTCACCAACAGAAAAGATTATTCAGTTGTAAAAATTAAACAGAACAAAAAATAAAAATAATACTAAAAATAATAATCACTAACATACATAATTTATTCACTATAAAAATGTGCATACGTGAATCAAGCAGCAAATTTTACGTGGCATTTTTATTTGAACTCCTATATTTTACTCCCTGTAGCTCTCATTTCACTTTCAATAAATCATAAACCTGGTAGTTAAGATCAGACAAATACAAAATGATTTCTCTAGGGTATCCTGTTTATAATCCAAAAATGGGTCGATGTATCTTAAACACATACTATAACATTGACATACTCATCGTATTTTTTCTAAAATACCGTCCCATTAGATGGAGTTCATTGGATAAAGAATCTGTCATAAACGACATATAGTTCTCTCGAAAATCACGGATATGTTGATAATCGCAATGCTATTTATCAACATATCCGTTATTTTCGAGAGAACTATATGTCGTCTATGACAGATTCGTTATCCAATGAACTCAATCACTAACATCCGTTTGTTAACTCTCTCTAGAATTGCTTCTAGAGTTGAGTATGAGATTCTGTGCACCCTTTGCACTGCCATTCTCTCTCGCTCTTTTTTAATCAAGTGGTCATGGTGCTTGCAGAATAACATCCGCCACCAGAAGATGCACTCATCTTCTGGCGATGAATAATTGAGAGTATCATTAGAATATGGAAACAATTACAATATCTAGTGTTCCTAATCCTAATTGTTAAATTATCATATGTACCACCATGTGTGTTTTCGTGTTCTACTGTCTTTTTTTCTGAGTTACGCATTTGAAAACCAGAATTTCCTTCTATGGAAAGATATGCTTAATTATCTATGCCAAAAGTCGACTAATTCGGGAATCTGCTAAGAAAACGTTGTTAGACTTGTAAAGTTTTCTTATAAAAGCAAACGGAATGACAATGTATGTGATAAATATTATTTATCAAACATTTTCATTTGGATATCAAGAGCGTCTTTCAGAATGAAAGAACTGGAATGAGGAAGAAACAAACATACCAGAAATTTGATACGAAGGTGAAAGTAAAATCGAGAGTTAGCGACATAGTTTGATTGCACTACGTCCTAACGATGTAATAAAAATAAATAAATAAATGAGTTGAGGAGAATTATCTACCATAAAGGGATAAAGACAATCCATTAGATCTATTAAGACTGGAGCTGTGCAATAAAACTTCTTATCTCTCTTTCTATAATTTTCCATGAGGAAACTTCCCACACCCACCGCCTTTGTAAAATCATCTTGTGTTTTCACATAATAGCATGCTTCATTTTCCCGTTCGCATTGTTATATCTTTGATACCTGGTTATAATTTCTTAATCGCAGAAGTATATAAAGTAAACGGTCGTACAAGTAGCAGCTAAAGCTGAAGGCAATTTACTCATTATGCGAAATCCTACTCGCCACGAAATGTACTTGCCCAAAAACCCCACACCCATTTATTTTTAATGATATATCCCAGATAAGTCAATAGTTCCATAAAGTGATTAGCGGTGGTGCTGAATCACTGTTTGGAAAATATTATTCCATTGTGTGCAAACCATTCCAAGAAGTAGAAGTCAATAAATAATAAGAATAGGAAGAGCACTTTAAAAAAAATAAAAAAATTTTTGGAGAATATAATTTGTTACATTAATTATTGTTACTAGAATGGCCCTTTATATTATACAAATTCTCTCTGTTTTCTTAAGGTTCAAAAATATTTTGTTTTGAAAATTATTTTTTATTAAATAAAAATATGCTTTCTATTTTGTCCAATTTGCAGCTGCTTGCCAGCTAGCAAAATCTACTCATATTTGTCGAGCTCTCCTTATCACCAACGGTTTTGGCAAGCATGAAAAACAAAACATCCAATCATGTTCCACATTACATCCTAAAAATGTCTATTATTGTACAAGATTTCGTATTCAAAACTTGCATTAAAACCTTTAGTTTTTAAACCTGCTTCTTACAGTACTCCCGCTGCATCCGGATTTCGGGTATATTAATAGTTTGTTTTCCAAACAGTCCGGTTTTAAAGGCAGCCGAACATTGTTACTATTATGGCATTAATTCCAGATAAAGAAGACAAGTCCGATTTTCAAAATAAGTAGATTGTTACATTTTCTCAAAATTATTCTCAGAATTCAAATATGCTAAATTTCTGTGAAAATTAATATTATCACATAATTATTTTCACTTTTTAAAACTGTTATGGAAAGGAGTATCTTCTCTTGAAAATGCAGTTTGTAAATTGACGCAGCGCCACCTTAACAAACAATATATTTTCCTGCTTGAATAAAATAAAAAATAAAAAAGCTTAGTAATAGTTAATTAAAGATTCATTATAGCTTCCGGGATACGTGTTTAGATCCGTTAATTTATAATTTACAGTCGAGGGATTAATAAAATGATTAGTGCAATAGAATTTTTGTTCTGAATACTGTTTTAGAAATCCTGATTTATGTTTTTCTAAATCCCATCACGAAAATCTCATTATAACAAAGCCGATGTTTTCGGGGTGTAATTCATTTAAAATGACTACTTTTATGCGGAGAATGAGCTTATTCGATTTGGTTTTTTTTACTTTGTTGTCGTAATTAATCTGATACCAGTTTGTATTTCATTTTCTCTGAAGAGATTTTTGAATTAGCATAGCGGAATAACAAAACCATACTTTACCTCAAGAGGATCTATTATTCTAATAAATTATATTTAGACTGCAGAGAAAATTTAAATATACGACATTCGGGGTTTTAGAAATCACACTATTATTCATTTACAACTTGTATCATGTTGCTCGCATTTGTTATTAGGCGGATAATGAACTCTTCGCCTATTGTCTGATTATTGCGACAGAAGATTAAACTAAAAAGCTATTTCAAAAGAAAGGTGTGTAGAAAGTAAATTCTTCAAGACTTTATTTACCAGTTTTAGCCTTAGTCCTTATTTACTATTGGATTTTCTGACAGGCCAATGACAAAGAAGAAAATACGGCAGGTCCACGAACATGACCAATAAAATTTAATATTTGATTTCTGGGGAAAGTTGAGATTGTAGTTTTGCTACGTATTAACTATCTTATTCACTGAACAGTTAATATACCGGTTGTATTATGACCATATTTCGGTGATCGTAACATGTTATTATGATTTGTTTAATCGAATACAAAAAAGCTATCGATGATAAAGGCGAATAATAAACGAAGTTATATGCTTTAGAGACGTCGTCCACAAAAGCTGTTTGTCGGATATCGTCTGCGAAGTACTTATCAATATTCTTAATACTTAAGACATGGTGCGTGAACATTCCACTAGGTACGGTATTGTTTTCGTGATACCATTATCATAATATTTGACGCAGATTATCAAAAGTTGGTGAGGATGCACTTTGGTTTATTTTTTATGTTATTCTGTGTGCGCGCGCGCACGCACGCACGCACGCACGCACGCACACGCACGCACACACACACACACACACACACACACACACACACACACACACACACACACACACACACACACACACACACTTCACTATCTTCTTATCTGCTTTACATAGCTTGGAATGAGCCAAACTATCTTCCGTGGATATCAAGAGTCTTAAAATTGGCTACCCAGCGAATATCCAGGCGTAAAAAGACTTTAGTTATCCAATAAAGTCTAGAACTTTAACTGTCGAAAATATGAGTAGTATATTTTCATCCGAATGACTTAGAGAGTCACATTTTTTTTTAAATTTTGCTTTCATATCACTCACAATTAGTAAGCACGCCAATAGCGCTTGCTCATTCCTCAGATGATTTTAAATTTAATACTCTAAGCTCTCTTCGTTTCCTCAGCCGCATACCAGTCAATTACAATCAGGTGTTCGTTTTCGAGTTATTTAAAATATAAAGTTAGATTCGGAACATTAAAAGGAAGAAAACCAATTTATTGTTGCATCAGTTTTTAGGCGGACTTGACCAGCGAAGTTGATGGACAACCTTTGCCTTTCAAGCACAAAAAAGCTGTGTAACTCATTCTCTCTTTCTCCCTATTTTAAAAAAATAAAATGATAATACATTTATTTTTTAATTATTTAATTTTTCGAAAGGCAAGGATAAAATAAGTTATGATTAATAAAAGAATTATTAAAAAAATGAAGGCAATTCAAACATTAGCTTAATTGGTTAAAACATCATCAGTTGATCCGAGTCTGATATTTCTATTCCGGTTCATTCAATTTTCACGTGGAATTTCAGATTGTGAATTTTTTTCCTTTGAAACCTTACAACAGAAATTTATTTGTATACATTTCCTTTCCCAATCTACTACCCATACAGGATACTAACCTTTCCATTTCTGTCCATAGGTTGATTAACCAACCTATTGATGTGATCTCACAAAAGAACCGTAGTTCTAAATAACAACAACAACAATACACAGGGAAAAAATAGCACTTCTTAACGTTTTCTCGAAAAAAGTAAGAAAAAAAAGAAAAAAAAAACGAATTAATTTCCATTCTTAGGGACACTTGTTAGCAATAATACACAGAGGAAAAAAATAGCAATATGTTAACGTTTTCTCAAAAAAAAAAAAAAAACGAATTAATTTCCAGTCTTAGGAACACTTGTTAACAGTAAAATTAACTTTTTTCAATGAACAGGGGAGTGTGGCAGGAAGGGATGGTGTTCTATCACTATAATGTGCAAATCACAAACAAACTGTTGGCATTTTTCTCGTAGTAATCTTGTTAAAGTTGTTTCTTTCTTTCTCTATCTCTTCAGTACTTGGAAATGATTACGATGCTTTTAA